>NC_090940.1:408695774-409320774 GCF_040938575.1 Ambystoma mexicanum
GAGGTATCAAACAAACAGTGTGGGAGGCCTGGAAGGCCACCTGGAGAGGGATCTTGATAAGGGAAGGCTCATCAAAGAAGAGAGAACGTAATCTTATTGAACAAAGGCACCGAACTGAAATTTGCCAATTAGAACGCACACCCAAAATAGGCGAAGAAATGGATCTTCAGAAGATGAACAAAGCCAGAGAGAAAAGAAATGAACTGAAACTATTGGAGCATGAACAGGTCGTGCGTAAACTACGATTTTTAAAACAAAAGTTCTACGAGAAGGGCGATAAGGCCGACGCACGTCTCGCCGCCAGGCTGCGAGAACAAAGAGCGGAGCGAAGAGTATTAGAAATTAAAGATGATACCTCCCCCACATCACACGCCCACACCACCATCCCAGAAAATTTTGCAGACTTTTATGAAACTTTATATTCTTCTGAGGTAGACCCTGAGCGATCACAGACAGAGTCCTATCGGTCCTCAATAAATGTACCCCGTATTCCTGACTAGAGGTCGAATCACTAGAATCCCCTATTACGGAACCAGAGGTCCAAGCCGCCATAAAAAGATTAACATTGGGCAAGTCCCCGGGTGAAGACGGCTACAAAGCCGGATTTTATAAAACTTTCTTCACCGCGCTGGCCCCCTTCCTGACACTCCTCTTCAATGAAATAATGGACACAGGGAAACCCCCAGACTCCTTTACCAAGGCATTGATCACTGTTATCCCCAAAGCTGGGAGGGATCCTACGAAATGTTCCTCATACCGCCCCATCTCTCTACTCAACCTTGACGCAAAGATATACCCCAGAATCTTGGCAGCGAGGCTCGAAACACTCATTCCTCAACTTATACACTCCGATCAGGTTGGGTTCATACTGGGCAGACAAGGGGCAGACACAATCCGCAAAACCTTCCACCTGATCCACGCATCCCAGACCATGGAGAATGACCCGGCCCTGCTTTCCATCGATGCGGAAAAGGCCTTTGATAGGGTGGAATGGGGGTTCCTTGAGGCAGTACTCCGAAAGGTGGGAATGGGCACTAGATTTCGGAGAGCGATACACGCAGTTTATACAGACCCCAAGGCATCTATATTTGTGAACGGGGAATACTCACGGTGGTTCAACCTGCAGCGTGGAACCCGACAAGGATGCCCCCTCTCAGCGATTCTCTTTGCCCTCTCCTTAGAACCCCTGGCAATCGCAATAAGGGCAGACCCTACACTAGAAGGTATTCGACTGGGGATAACAGAATACAAAATTGCCCTCTACGCAGATGACATCCTCCTCCACATCACAAACCCCTCCGTCTCCATCCCCCAAGCTCTCTGCATGATAGAAGAATATGGTAAACTCTCAGGGTTCAAAATAAACAAGACAAAGTCCACACTCTTTCCCCTCCAAGGCCAAAAAGAGGCGAATACCATCAGATTCTCCCCATTCGGTCTCAATATCGAACACTCACAACTACAATACCTGGGGATACAAATAACGAAGAATCTAAGTGACTTTTTTGAAGCAAACTTCCCTCCCCTATTGAAACCATTTAGGGTAGACTTGACAAGATGGGACAAGCTCACAATATCCTGGCTAGGCCGGCTTAATGCAATTAAGGTGATATCCCTGCCCCGGTTCCTAAATCCTTTTCAAGCGATACCCATTAGGATTCCAAAAAGCTTTTTTACTGAGATCAAAAGGGCCATGCTCCAATTCCTATGGCAAGGGAAAAAAGCAAGAATTCCATATAAGACCCTAACGCTCCCAAAAGATAAAGGTGGAGTTGGGCTTCCCAATTTCCAAAAATATTACGGAGCCACTCAACTTAGGGTATTGATTCCACACCTCTGTAACCAAACAGACACCCAGTGGGTCAATATGGACAACCATTACTTTACACCAACCACAGTAGCTGAATGGTTATGGGCACCTAAAAAAAGAATCTGTAGAAAACTCAAAGACCACCCGATACTAATGACTATCTGGGACATCTGGACACATGGCAAAAACATGCAAAACATCACTACCTGGCCGGCTCCCCTCAGCCACTTATGGTCCCCAGGAATCAACGACCACATCCCAGAAGTCGGAAGGTTCCAATCATGGTATGAGGCTGGATTAGAGAGAGTAGGGCAACTGCAACGGAAAGACTCCTTCATCTCTCTCCCTGAACTAACCGAAGCCCTCGGAATAGGCCCATTATCCACCTTTCAATACTTGCAGATAAAAGGGGTTTTGACAAGAGCCATGTGGAAACCCAAAATTAATGAGAGAACTCACCCCTTTTGAGAAAATACTGGACTCAAGAACTGTAATGAAAGGCCTAATATCTGATATGTACAAAACACTGATAGAAGGGGAGGGGGTGAACACGGACTCATTGAAAAGCAGATGGGGAAACAGATTTCTCCAAACAGTTCACCCCAGACCTATGGGATACCATATGCCAGGCAGCCACACGGATATCCATTTCAAATCAATACAAACTCCATTCAATCAAATTATTGCATAGATGGCAACATGATCCAGTCAGATTATCTAAAATGTTTCAGACTACGAGCCCGGATTGCTGGCGTGGATGCGGAAACAGAGCAGACTACTGGCACATGTGGTGGGGATGTCCCAGAATACAAGTGTTCTGGTCGGAGGTCCTGGGCTGGATCAAAGAAGTCGACGGTATCGACGGAACACCTACTCCCTACCTCATATTGTTTTGCCTCGAGAAAGATGAGGATGACTGGGTCAGGATCAAGGATCTAGCGCCACAATTGCTATTAGCCGCTAGGGCAACACTAGTAATGAGGTGGAAAGCGCCTACAACTCCCACGAAAAATGAATGGATCCATGTTTCCAATAATATATGCATAATGGAACATATAACAGCGTCGCTACATGGAAAATTACCTCAGACTGAAATCTTATAGATGGAATATAAAAGTATATACCTGCCCACCGGCTTATCTCATAACAATGCCCCTACCACGACGATAGAGGGACAAGAATTGACCTAGGCAACGTATAAATTGAGCTCTGCAACAGACACTCTCATAACCAACGTAATTTCGGCATTGAACACTGACGCTGCTCGCCACACGATGAACGCTGCTTGACCTGCAATACAGGTTCTGACTAGGGGGGAGTGGGAAAGGGGGCAAGGTCATGTTTTTGCACGAACCCTATGTATGAAGAAGGTGTTTGCAGGACAGACACTAAATACGCCGAATTTTAAGGGTTCGCTTCTTCATTACGAGACAGTTAATTGTGTACTTAAATGTATCCTTTCTTTGCATGACTTGTGTCTGTAAAACTAAGAAAACCAAATTTACAAAGAATATTTGTTAACCATTGTTTTATTCCCTCATCTTTTCCTTTCGACACTAACCTCAGTACTGCTCTAAATGTGCCAGTGATATATCAATGTCCATAGTGTCCTAGTTATTTAAGTCACCTCGGGGTGTAGGAAGTATCTTTGTGCCATCCCCAATGGGTATCTACTGATTTATTGAAACTGAGAGTGTGTATTTTGAAGTATATTTTTGTGTTACATATTTCGCTCCGTTCTAAAGAAGGCATATTCAACTGACTGTTAAATTCATAAATAATTGTTTAATCAAGAAACCTTGAGTGTAAGTGTTTATTTGGATACTTGTCACTGTGAATCTCTGTGTAATACCCCTACAGCTCACATTGACCCCTCTTGAGATAAGCCTGGCTGCCCAGTCAATCTACCAACTTCTGTAGTACACGCTTATACCAAAGGTTGGGTTAACTATTGCCAAGAGGACAAGGCTGGTGCAGTCTCCCACAGGGTACTGCATACAATCTTGCCCAACAGCCTTTTATCCGTGTGGGGAAGTGTGATGGAAGTCAGGTGTGCGTAAGGATCAGTAATTGTCTGACCTTGCCTGACCATTGTATTGGGATATGTCAGGTATACAGCTCTGGTCCGTTTTCACTACCGGTGAGCTGTCCGTGGGAAAGTGTTCTTGACAGGAAAAGGGGTGGGGGTTGAGTTCCTAAGTATCCTAACTGGTAGGATGGGGAAAAAGTGTTGCAGGCAAGGGGATACCACATCTCACCATCCAGTGTCCCACTCCCGAAGATCCCTCATTCAAGTGATGCACCCATACTGATCCACCCGCAGGAACTGGATCCAAAAGTGATGGCGTGTCCTGGACACCTGGATGACAGATTCCCGGGGACTAGCGGGTGAGACACCTTCAGGTTTCTCACAGACAGGTACTCAACCTACATATCTGGTGGAGCTTCCCTATACTCCAATCCTACTGGAATGAGGTTCAGCAGATAGTACAGATGGTGAGGGGTGGGGGCCCCATCCACACCAGTGGTATGCTTGCTGGGCTTTGTGGATGAAAGGGGAAGGCAAGCAGGGTGTAGTTCGGTGGAGCTCCTTAGATTGATGTTAGTTGTGTGTGGCAAGGAACACTATTGCAGCTATATGAAGATCGACCTGAATCCCCCAGATCGATGATTGGTTGAATCGGATGTGGAGGCTTCTCATATGTGAGAAGGTGTCATTCTTCCTGTGGAACAGACGATTGTGCTTTTATGTAAAGTGGGGAGGTTTCCTAGACTTTGTCAAGCTCATGAATAATGACTATACTTGTCCCACACGACTGAGGGCTCTGGGGCTCCTAGAAACTGTGTAAATGAGCACCATAGGGATTTGGGGGAAGGCCGACTGCAGAGAGGGCTAAGGGGGGGGGCAGGGACCATTGTGGAGGGGTGGAGGGACGGATTTAGTGTTGGGGAAGGGCGTGGTTGGTTTTGTTGTTACCTGTTTGCTGTCTCTTTAAAGCAGCTGTATTCTACTGTGTTGTGAAATAAAATGAAACATGATAAAAAGATTTGCATTACAAAAAAACCTAGGTGAAGGGATATTGAACTAAACTCATAAATAATTGAAACATGTTGGGTATTCTCACTGACAGTTATGTTATGCAAGAATAATACCACAGGGCAGACTGCTGCAATGAAAAGAAATGTTTAACCTGCAGCATCTTCAAATATGCATAAACCAAATTTCAGAGAAGAATGGAAATACTGCATAGATTATGAAAGATTATTTTTAAATGCTTTATGAAGTTCATAGTATCCATAATAAAATGTATACATGTCTCCTTTATATGTGAGTAGTGCAGAGGAAAATTGATGAAATGTTTGACAATGGCGAGAAATTATATAACTTCAGTTGTGAGGTATAAGGATTGGAGGTGGGGAACATCCCTTCTTATTTAAGTCTGATACCAAATTACACAGAAACGTGATTACTTGACTACGTCTAAACAAGTTAATCCTCAAAAGGGCTCACTTGTCAATGGGAAGGCCTGTGCACTGAGGGATTGAGCATACAATTCACTTCCTTTTTTGTGCATGTAATATTACCATTTGCATGAAAGAGTTAATTTCTGTTCTATGGAATGAACATTGTTCCAGTATTAGGGAAGTGTGGTGAACCAGAAGGAGTCAGACTCAAGGACATCACTTCAGTGATGTTTATTTAATTCAAAAGAAAAACGTCTACCAGTCCATATTGCAAAGAGGGATTTCCCGTCCTATCAATTAAACTAGGGTTCTCGTCTTTAGTCAAAAATAAAAATAGTCCTCAGTCCAAAACTACCTTGCCCTACCACTTTAAGGAAAACACATAAATATAAGTCAGAGTACTATGCACTGGCTTCTCTATACCAGTTGTAAGCTGATGTCTGTGTCACAATTCCAATGTTTGTTTTCACAGTTCGTCAAAGAAAAGTTCCTGAGTCTTTCTCTGGAGTATCAAGTTCTTTAAATGGAGGGTTGATTCCCTTAATTCACATCCACCAGTTCGATTTCTCGTGTTCTTGTCCTAATTGTATGCAAAGGGAGTCTACCAGTTCCCCTTGTTTCTCCTCTTGGCTTGGTTGAAGGAACCCTCCAGTTCCCTTTCACATATAGCTTGCAACATTCCACTTATCTCAACAGGGCTCTCTAGACCCCTCTGGCCCTCTGACTTTCTTAGCTCTTGGGGCTGACTCTGAGCCTCTACCAATGTCCATTACTTGGGTTTATAGGGCTCCCACAACCCTCTAGGGTATACTATCTCTGTGGGTCGGAATGACCCGTACGTGGTTTTACTCCACTGGCTTTTCTTTCCCTTTTCATTCTTTGTTCTGCTCGCTTCCCTCTTCCCTGAGCAGTACCTTCACTCCCTTCAGGTGTGCTCCAGCAGGGTGGCGTCTCTACTCTAGGAGGACGTTGCTGATCATTGCTCTCCTCAGCATCTCTGTCAAGTGCCATATCATAAGCGTTCGGTTTCCTTATTCCAGCTGCTTCAGTGCTTTCTCCGATTCTCGCATTGGGAACAGAGGATTTGTTCCTCCATCGCTCTCTGGCCTCAGCGCTTGTTTGCGTGCCCCAGGCCCACCACAGCTGCAGCGTGGCTATGCCACCAGATACTATGGGGTTTCTCCTGTTATCCCCTCAGCGATATTACAATTCTTGATGCTGGCCTCCGGTTTCTCTCTTCCGAGTCTTGGTATCTCCACGCCACTGCTAGCTCTGCGGTACAGTGTGGCTCGGCCCTTCCAGGACATTGTGTTGTCAGAGGATCGTCAGAGGATCGCCTCTGCATAGGATTTCCCCATCTCCATTAATGATTGGTCGTTGCTTTATTCTTGCCGCTGTTCTTCCAAGGGGCATGTTGCTTTGTATCATATGTTGTGTTTTGGGGAAGTTCAGCATTCCCGTGTGCCAAAGGTACGGAAGCAGTGTCAGTATGTTTTGAGTTCCTATTGATGGATATAACATCAGTCTCGACTACTCCCATATAGGCAGACACATCATTTCTTTGGGAGTTCCTGACAGGAATGGGAGTCACTCCCAATGATCTCCCACTTTCCCAAATCCCTAGGGAGGGTTTTGTTTAGCAGGCTCACTGTCCTAGCCTCAAAAGGGGGTGGCTCCCCTCTGGGTAGGCCGAATTCCCTAGATTCTTCACAAAAGCCTTGTTGTTTTTTCTTTTTAATTTACATAATCGATGGCTGGTATCTTGATTAGCAACTTACCTGACAAAGGTGGTTGCTTCAAGAAATAGGATGATGAAGTTATTTGTGTGATCAAAAATCGGAACTCTCTCTTACTTCCTACTCTTCTTTTAGTTTTCAGCTAAAAGCACATTTTCTTTCCTACTTTTAATGGACCATTGTTTTTTTATTTGACCAAACTTTGTACCATAGTTTCATTTACTGAGCATGCTTTGG
The DNA here is from genome assembly GCF_040938575.1 of Ambystoma mexicanum. Classification (NCBI taxonomy): domain Eukaryota; kingdom Metazoa; phylum Chordata; class Amphibia; order Caudata; family Ambystomatidae; genus Ambystoma; species Ambystoma mexicanum. The sequence goes on from NC_090940.1 coordinate 408,703,023, forward strand.
AGATAAGTGCGATGTATATACAAAAAAACCTTTTGAAACTGCGCATCAGTGATAAAAAAGGCGTGAATGTCCAGAAGGGTCTGTATTTATTCTTACAAGATTTAACTTGTCATATTGATAATTGGGGCTCTCTTTCAAGAGTCTTAAATAAGGAATTATCTCTGTACTAGGACATAGCATCAACCCAAATGACAGTTCATTCAAGGATCCTTCATTTTACTGTTTTTAAATGTTCATGCTTTGAATCAAGATGCAACCACTCCATGGGGAATTAACCCACGATTAGATGCACAAGAAAGGATCATTTCATTATTTTCAGAATAGTCTGTCTTGTTTTAATAATTTTTAAAGTGACATCTGTAGGATGTACCAGACATGTCCTGTTAATCGGGTCAGGCAAAGTCAGGCACTTGACTTTCAGTGCATACACCTGATACCAATTAGATTGCCTCAACAGCTAAAAGGCAGAACCTAGAAACACACTCTGAGCAAGGTGGAACACGAGTACGAGCAGCACTTCCTGGGTAAAGTCAAACCGACGGACCAAGGGACAAGAGCAGCAAGTTGAAAACCCCAAGAGTTCCCTACTGGAGGTCGTTTTCTCTGACAGGCCGCGAAAGACACATGTAGAAGGCCAGATCCCACATCAGAAGGCTGCATTATGTTTCAAGGATGCCAGCAATCCTCCCGGGTGAACGGCAGAGTTGGGGAGGCGAGGCCAAGCCTGTGGTACTAGCCTTGACTCGTGAATTGGAAATCGTAAAACCAACATAGAAACGCACACAGCCTGTGAGTTGGCAAGAGACTGGTGTGTGTTAAAGAAAGTTTGAAGTGGCAACATTATATCGAAAGTGAAAGCTGCATGCGTGTGGATGAGACGCGAAGAAAGGCAGACCTGTGAATGAACTTTGAAGTAAGGACAGCTGTGAAATCAGCGAAACTGAGCAACGGCGTGGTCCGGCGAAAGGAAGTAGCTCATTCAAAATTCTCACTGAAAGGTGCATTGTTTGTAATGGTAAAGAGAATGAACTGCAAAAGCGAATTAAGCAAAATTACTCCTAGAGAAGGGGAGAGTGAAAGTTGAACCTTGAACTTTTAGTCGAAGTGGTCCTGCAGAGGTCTGTAAAGAAAGCCACGCACCTTCGAATATCTTCGACATCCGATAGCGGTCTGAGCCCGACTGAGGGAGACCTGAAGTGTAATAAGCTTGGAGCAGAGAGCCTTCTTGCAAGTCTTGTTGAATTGTGTTCTTAAGAGGTCTGAGCCAGACATAGGGGGACATATGTGAACTTTGTTGGGAAAGCTCTGAGCCTGACAGAGGGGTGACCCATGTGAACTGTGTTTTGAAGAGGTCTGAGCCTGACAGAGTGAGGCCTACATTAACATTTTGTTGAAACATTATTTGGAAGTCTGGAAAGAGAGACTTTAACGTGGAAGGCCAGGTGGGCCTTGATCCATGTTTTGGAACTGTTTGTGTTGAAAACCCAAGCCAGAGTGTCATCCTACCTACAGGGACCACCTTACTCCGTGTAAGCTAACGTGGGGAGGAGAGCTGGGTCAGCCACATTTATTCTTTTGAACACTGATTTTCCCTTTACATACATTTCTCCTTTATACACTTTTTGTACAAGAGATAGGGCAGGCATTTGGTTTTGTTAGTATAGGCCATTCTGATTTGACAGACTCCACTAGGACTGTTTTGTTTATCGTTTGATGGTTGAGACTACTCCATTCTTAGTTATAGGGCAACCTCAGAAACTTCAATAAAAGTTTTACAAATGTTACCTATTGTGTCAGTGTCATACTTGTGATACCATGCCTCCCCCACAGATACTACTGTCACGTTCCTGGTGGGCCGTGAATCCTCTGAGAGCGCACCCTCGCCTCAAATGAAAACTAAACGGGTATCCCATTCGCCCGGTTTCACTGCTGCCCATTCTACCAACAATGGAGGTTACCATGGAGACGTTTGCTGCGTAATCGTATCTATTACGTTACATTCTAGGAGGATTCGGCATTCAGTAGGGGTTACGTGATTTCCACGTATTGTTTCTGCCAGAGTTCTCCGCCTTTGATATCAGCATAAAGTCTTCCGGTCTGTGTGGAACGCTGCTTCTGATTAAGGTCACGAGTACTTCAGACTTCTGTGTATCCTGACTTCTTTGAAGCTTTGTTTCTACGCCTTGTCCCCGACATTCTTTGGCCTGCCGATTCTGTGCTTTTCCTGACCGCACGGTAACGAACCTCGCCTGCTCGACGGACTGTCTTTTCTGCTTTTCAGACTACTGCTGCTAACATAGTATTTACCCTGTCTGCCTCTCTCCTTGCTCCATTTCCGATTTGGATTGTGTACCACTCGCGAACCTCCCATTCGCAATTCCCTTCATCGTTTTCAGCCCAGTTAGGTGCTGTTTGGGCCTCAGACCTGTTGTGATTCTTCATACTGCATAAAACACTGCAGCTTTTTTCTGACGTCATTGTCCGCTAGACGTTAATCTATATTTGCCCAACCTCCTGCCTTCCCTCTACTACCGTCCTAAGTTTGTGAACCCATTGTGATATTTCATACTGCTTTCCACACCGCAGCTGTTATTGGCTTCATTGCCCACCAGATGTTGATCTGAACTTGCTCAACCTGCTGCCTGATTCCATATAAGACACTACCAGGACGCTCTGCAGGAAGGACACGGTGCGCCTAGCCGACTCTAGTGTGTCCCTCGTGCCGTTCGGGTGCCATTCCCATACTAACCTTCCCTATGTTGTGTTGTTTGTTTTCTCTGGATTATAACACTGCATCCTGGTTCTGATATTGTACCCATTCCTGTCAGACTCATTGAATTAAAGTTCCTTCTCCACCCCACTACGTTTCAAGGCACTAGTGGTTAAAACATCTTTTGTTATTTTTCTTTGTCCCCTGTTCTAGCGAGGTTTGATCGGGTTGGAAAGCTAGCGAACCTGCCCCCGTGCTGACTCGAGAGTGATCAACATTGAGTAGGCTGGTTTATCGTTTCAGTATGTATTTTATGCGCAAATCATCCCTGGATCTAAGCTTTGTTTATTTCCTTTTCAGCCTGGGTTACAGCAGTGTGGTGCTCCTGCTCTTTCATTGATTTTCCCTTTTGTTCCAGTGATTCTTGAATCGGCAAAGGGGCAAATCTATAGAAAGATCTCCCCCATGTGAGGAGATCCGGGCTAGGACTAGTCCGGGTTCTACTGTTACTTGACTTACTGGGATCCTGTGTACCCCGGCATCTAGGATACTGAGTGAGTACTCACAACTACCAATCAGAGGTACGAACACTTTGAATCAAGGCTAAGAAAGCCAATGAGGTTACAGGAACCTCAGAAACCCACGCGGGCAAGCACTCCTGTGAATCAGAACGAGAGAGGTACGAACACTGCTAATGAAGCCGGGGAAAGCTGACAAGGTGACGGATCCCTGAGAAAACCGACCGGGTAATCGCCCTGTGTGATTCAGATTGAAATAGTTCTGAACACTTTGCATCAAGCCTGGGAAAGCCAACAAGGTTACGGGAGCCTGAGAAACCCGAGTGGGCAAGTGCCCTATGTGAATTGTATTGATTGAGAGAACACAAGTCTAAGAGCCACAGAATTGTTATGACGAGAACTGTGTTAAAAGGGAAACTGGAGAGGTTCTGAAAAAAAACTTGTTTTCCCAAGGAAGAGGGAACCATATGGAAGATACTTCTTTTGACTAGCAAAGTCTACTGTTTTATCATATTGACTAACTTGAATCGAACGATACACCATCCAAGTGATTGGGCCAGGCAGAAGCCTAAGATAGAGGCCATTTCTCCAGCCTCTCTTTTTAGTTAAGTTTTTCAAAGTGGTAGGGGCAGATTAGTTGGATTCGATTTTGGACTAAGGACTGTTTTCTTTGACGAGCAACGTTAGTTTTAGTTTCTAGGTAGGGTACATCCCTCATAGAGACAGGGAAAGCGAGGAGTTTTCATTTACTTTTAATAAACTCCCTTCATACATGTCAGTCACTGGTCTGATTCCTCATTCTGGTTTGCCACAACTACTGTACACTGAAAAAAGCGCATCTCACACAGACAGGAACATTCAATGCTTCTAACCATTTAAACAGCCAGAGAGGCCTGGTCTGCTTTCTCTGGGCTACTTATAGCTCCACTTTAAAGAGTGTTGGGAGGAGCAAAGGATGTTCATTCATTTTGGTGAAGAGGGGTTTGTTGATCTATGTGGGTACATAATAGAGATGTATTAAAAATTAGTATATGCGTTTGCAACTGAAAACCTATTTAGCAGTGTAGGGAAAAGGAGTGCATACATAGAAAATCATTAATTATACTAAAACTCCTCAGTCTCATCTTTGCCATCGTTGAATTTGTGCATTGTCAAGATGGTTTGAGCATTTTAGAGAACCTAATAAGAAAGCAGGATATACGCTAATTAAGATTATTAATAATTATAATAATTATTTTATAACATGCTTAATACCGGAGAGGTTGCGAAGCGTGAGCCTGGGATTCGGCCTGTGTTGCTGCGCATTGTCTTGCTTTCCACTGAGCTATCCTCCTGGATGTACACAGAATACATATACTCTAGAAGTCCTCACAAATGGGACATTTCATGATACTTCTGCACGGAAACAATTATCTTTAAAAAAAGAAAACAATGGGGCTCATTACAAGTTGGGCCGTATACAGTAAAAGTAGCGGTAACGGAATTACTGCTGAATTAGCAGTCAGCAGTAATCCCGCTGGCAGAATTAGCCCTGGCAGAAATACTGCCAACACGTGGCTGGATATGATATATGATATGATATGGCATTTATAACGCGCTGATACACAAGTGTCACAAGGTGCGGCAAGGGAGGGGGAACAGAGGGAAGACAGACAACGATCCTACTAGGCCAGGTGTCATTCAGATTGCGCAAGTGCATGGGAAGGGGAAGGAGGAAAGTGCGCGGGGAGAAGGGGTAGGGACAGTGCAGTACATGGGATAATAAAATAAATAACAAAAGTAAAAGTGCGGCCAGCAGGTGGCAAGTGCACGGGTGAGAGCAGACATCAGGTGTCAAGTGCTGGTAGTGGGACTGTAGGGATACAGAAAACAGTCCCCAGTGTGGGGGTTACCAGGAAGGCAGTGCAGGAGTGGGACTGGCGGGGGAGGGGACCTAGGCCCGAGATCAGAGGGTGGACAGGCAACCAGTGCAGTTTCAGTATCAGCCAGGAAGTCAGCAGGGGACAGAAGGAGAAAAAGCAGAAGCATAGAAAAAGGTTTTGAGGTGCTTCCGGAACCAGGGATGATTCTCCTCAAGTTTCAGGGAGGCTGTTCCAGAGGGAGGCCCCAGCTGAAGAAAGAGATCTACCACCAACTTGGTGCTTGGAGAAGCGACTGACCCTGAGGGAGTTGGAGGCGGATGAGCGAAGAGCTCAAGAAGGAAGCTATTTAGGAAGAGAGAGTTGAAGGTATTGAGGCCCTAGACCCCAGAAGGCTTTGTGGACAATGCAGAGGGTTTTGACTTAATCCTCAAAGCCACTGAGAGCCAGTGCAGAGATTTCAGTCATGGGGAGATACGATCCCTGGGCTTGAGGCCAAGGACAATTCTCGCAGTCCTGTTCTGGATGAGTTGCAGAGGGCGGAGAGTAGAAGCTGGCAGATTTAGAAAGAGGCTGTTGCAGTAATCCAGCCTAGAGAGAACCAGAGCTCTGGAGACAGTGAGTGTCTGGGGGAAGGAGAGGAAAGGAAGAATGCCTCTGAGGAGGTGCAGCTGGTAGTGTGACTTCTTAGAGACGTCAGAGATGTGAGGAGAGAAGGAGAGCGTGGAGTCGAAGATGACCCCGAGGATTTTAGCCTCACAGGTGGGAGCAGGAAGAGGGCCAAGACAGGCTGGCCAGAGAGTGACAGGAAAGGAGGGAGCGGGTGTGCCGATGAGGAGAATCTCGGTCTTACTGGCATTAAGGCAGAGATCATTGGCACACCACTCCTGGATGGCGGACAGACAGTCAAAGATGAGAGAGGGAGAAGAGGTGGCTGAGAGTAGCCTGAAAATGAACTGAGTGTCATCCGCATAGCACTGGGAGTTAGGGCAGAGCGCTGCAATGCAGTGGGCAAGAAGTGCTAGGTATTGCTTAAACAGCCAGGGAGAGAGGTTAGACCCCTGGGGATCACCACAGGTAGAGATAGAGATAGAGGAGAGGTAGGACCCAAGTTGAACCTGGGAGGGTCGATCAGAGAGGACATAAGTCAGCCACGCCAGGGCCTGACCGGTGATCTCCAGGTTGTCACGGAGACGGTTGAGCAGGATGGCATGGTTGACCGTGTCAAAGGCAGAGGAGGGATCAAGTAAGATGAGGACACAGGGGGTGTTGGAATCAAGGTTGGAGAGCAGGTCTTCACAGATGTTTAGAAGAGCAGTTTCCATGCTTCTGGCAGCTCTGAAGCCAGACTGATGATCATGGAGATAACCAAAAGATTAATTGTGAAGATTGAGCTGGGAGATGGCAAGCTTTTCCAAGAGTTTGCCCAGGAAAGGAGTGGTGGAGATTGGCGATAGTTAGCCGGGCAGGACGGATCAGCAGAGGGTTTCTTAAGAAGAGAGTGCACAAGGGAGTGCTTGAGGGGGAGGGGGGAAGACTCCAGTGGCAAACAAGTGGTTGCAGAAGTCGGTCAGGGCAAGAGCCAATGTGGTCCTTGATGGTTTTGGAGGAATAGGGATGAAATTGTTTTGACAAGACTTTCATAGTTCGGACTTGTCTAGAAACCTTGTCTGGGGAGAACAGGGGAAAGGCAGAGATTGGGGGAGGAGAGGTGGCCGAAGAATGGCCAGAGGAAGAGCAGGGAGTAGAGGGAAGAAGAGGAGAGGAGGAGAGAGAGGACAGGATGTCCTGAGTTTTAGAGATGAAATGAGAAGCCAATGCCGTGCAGAGGGTCTGGAGGGACAGGATTAACACTGGCGCTAATTCTAGCTGTAGAATTACCACCAAGACCCAAAAACGGTATTTTTGAATAAAATGACCTTTAAGGTCATGTCCCCCATTAGCTGGGCATTAGTGACCAACAGAAGTGATCTTTTTCAGGGCTAACTCGACCTCAAGAAGTGGCTTCAGAGCCACTAATGGATGATCAAACATTGTGTATGAAACAGATTGCTGATAAGCAGGTGGTCCTGTCAGGTGACGATAGAGAAATGCAACTTAGAAACAGGTGGGGGCTATGTGAAACTGAGGGACCCATGCAATGTCTTGCCATATGATTAACATTGGGCCACCTTTTCTTAAATTAAAAATAATTGTGTCTCCCAGTGAGCCCATCCCGGACCCATGTTAAAGGGGAGAAGAAGCCAGTCGGGACCATGTATAAACGACTTGTGTGTGATGGATACAACTTGAGTTATGAAGACAATTATGATTCCGGCCTTCTCATAATTCCGAGGGTATGGAAAGTTGGTGTGATGATAGGTTATGGAAGTAAGGTTTGAATCAGGAAGGGGCAGATGTGTGGCTATTTTAGCTCAGGAGTAAATTGATAAAAACGATAGCTTCTCCCAGGAAGGGCGTGCAAGGCGAGATATTATTAGTATTAAAATATAGAACTCAAAAATAAGTCTGTGCCGGCAATTGTCTGAAAAGTTAGGGTAGCTGCCATGTTGTTAGATTTTAAGGACACTGAAGAAGTCAAACCCACTTGTCATTTTGGGATAATGAATCTTTCTCCTCCCTCAGTCTCCATCATTCACACATCCTAACTCCTTGTGGGCGTATTGGGGGAGGGATAGGGAGAGAGCTGGCCAATCAATAGCGTAGGAATTCTGAAAATAATGAAGTGTCACCAGCCCTATAAGAGATCATTTTTCAATCTGAGGGGAATTGCTGATCTTTCTTTGACTTTTCGACTCTTGGGATCTTTCTTTGGACTTTTGATTTTTTCCTTGACTTTCCCACTCTATTGCTGTGCTTTAAACATTGTGTGTGAGACAGAGACTGGGAAATCTAGAAGCTAGCTGGGGCTGCCATTTGAGGATCCAGAGGATGTCTGGGTGCTGGGAACTACCCTTGACCAAAGCCTTTTGACCAGATCTGTGCTGTCCTCAGAGGAGCTCTGCTGTTTCGCTGGATGCCCCATAACCAAGGACTCCCATGTAAGTAGATTGATCTAAATGCCAACAAAAGTGTGAGGGGAATCTCCCAGACTTAATCTCCATCTCACAAAGCTGGTAGGGGGGTGGAACTGGGGAGGCCCTTGGCACATTTTATTAAATCCAACTCCAATTCCTCTATAGAAAATCACCCTATCCATTTAAATTGAATTGCGTTGGGAACTGCCTGCCTTAATTCTTTCCATTAAATTGTGGGGAAGGGAGAAGCTGTGTAGTTCCTTAGCACATTAAATTGGAGTTAAATCAATTACATTCCCATAATGAAAATCACGGGATGAGTGCTGTTAGAGTTTGACACTAACAAAGTGCATGCACAGTGTGTTGGACCCGGTATAGATAATAAAGTACTTGGGTGACTCTACTTTTCTGAAACCCATGTCTTCTGTACCGAAGGGGGTGTCAAGAATCCCAAAATAAATAACCCTAAAACGCTGCCATTGAAGTGAATGTGAAGTGTGCAAAACAAAATTTCCCATTTATTTACTTGCATCCCAAAACGATTTTCCGAAGGCCCTGCATTTCATGCAAATAAAAAACCCAAAACGATTTTCCCATCGAGTTCCTTTCCTGACTTTGCCTTTCAATTAAAAAACCCAAAACAATGTTTTCATTGTGTCTATTTGTCCAGCCCTGCCTTAAAAAAGATTTAAAAAAAGCCAAAACGATTTTGCTACTATACTCCCACTCCCTGTACCTTGCCTTCAAATTAAGGGGTGATATATAACTGGGAGAGAAGAGCATTGTGATAACCCAAGCAATCACTGGGGGTTGTTCAAGTTTCATAATTGTTAATGTGCAAGAAATTCTGTGTGTGTGCTTGATGTACAGTCTCTAAATGTTACCTGTGTGTTGTAATATCTGCAAGTTCATTAAAAATACAAGTCATCCAGCAGAACGCTCAGACCCAACAACAACTCACTCCTTGCGGTCCCTTGCTACAAAATTACGAGAGCAGGAGGTAGTAGCTTGCAGGTTTTGGCCCCTAAACACTGGAACTCCCTCCCACTGAATATGAAAAATTAGGAACCCTTCCCTGGATTCAAAAAATGTTTAAAAACCTGGTTATTTAACCATTTTTAGCAATTTTATAGATATGCCTACTTCAGTCAGCCGCCATAGGTCTGGTCAGTTTCCCTATGACTATAAAGACGCACACCTATTGGAGGCTTGAGCTAGATCTTGTAAATAAATATGATTCCTGTACTGTTTTAGCCTATGTATGTTAATGGTTTATGCCATAATGTTTATTTGTAACGTTGTCTGTCCACAAGTATGTAAGTAAATATTTCCAAATCAATACCAACAATGTCTGTAACTACGCCGTGATACCCCAGGGTCTGGGCGTGTATCAAATGTAATACGTAAATAAATAAGTCAGTCAATTGGTGAAAGTAATTTGAAATTGTGATATTGTGTAGTGCCACAGCATTGGTGGCTGGTGTTTTGGTTGCTATTCTTCTTTGTCAAACCTTAAATAAATATATGTTCTTACTATACACCGGCCTGGTTTCTATCTCATTGGTAATACAGAGTGTATTGGCTGGGGTGGTGAGACACAGGTTGGAGGCCTCACTAAAGTTGGATCTGTATAAGCGCTTTGGATGCGTTCCACCTTGATTGGGGGGAAAGGAACTCCCTGAGTTGAGAGTGACCGCCTAATTCATTGTGACAGCTCGTCCATGCAGGGGCCTGCAGAATCATCGTCGGGATCTTCATATCATAAGTCAAAAAACATTTCTAAATAAGATTGAAATCATGTTGGGCTACGAAGTTGATTGGCCATAATGTTTTCTTTTTTGGTGTTATAATGAACCTTGATGTTTATGTATTTTTTGCTTCCCTTGATAAAAGTATTGGAAGAAAATCTGTTTAAGCTGTGGAACATATGACGCGAACATGAATAGTGAAGTCCTACAATGTATACAATGTATCAGTACTCTTAAGAAGTTGCTGTGGCGGTTAAACAAAAAAAAAAATGTTGCTGTGGCAAAGAAATAATTGTTTGTGCCGTGGTGTTGGGCCAGAGACATGCTTAAGTCTAAATAATAAAGAAGACATCTTTTTCAGGAAAAAAGTACATGTGCACTCTGCCTTTGTAGTTTCAAGTTGTCAAAGATGGAATGCTGAGACCAACAACACCTCCAACCACTGTATTGACAGCCAGCACATTGTTTTGCATTCCACAAGTTGTCATGGGCATTGGGCTTTTTAACTGAGCCCAGAGGAGGGTTTTCACATATCAGTGAGGCATTCTTTCAGTCTGTGGTCCACAGTTCTTCCCCCTTTGCCCTGAATTAGGTCGTCCTTCTTGGCGCAAAACACATAAAGACTCCAGGATTTATAGTTTTCCCTCTTGCATTGGCCTTGGTTTAAGTTGTCAGTGACCGTCATTCGTCCCCTTGTGCCCTTCTACCTGGTACTCCCAACTTGTAACATTAGATTTTCCAAAGTGAGAGACGAGACACCAGGGTTTATCAGGCCTCCCCTCCTTGTGTTAATGGCTAGACTTAGAGATGGTTGTAAATCTAGGCCCTTCCAACCCTGTATGATATTTCTTAGAACCAAAGTTATGGTGATTGTCTCATTCTCCTTCAACCTATTTTTTTCTCCTCTCTCATTTCTCCTCCTGTCTGCTCTCTCTGTTGCTTCTTGTTCTTGACACCATTCACTTTTTCTCTCCTTCTCTCCCTCGATAACTCTTTGCCTTCCCTTCCCACCTCTATTATTCTCCTTCTCACCTTCACTGCGTTTCCTACACTATCTCTCCCTCCTCCCCTCCACTGTTTTTTCTCCCTCCTTTTCTCCAGTTTTCTGTTCCTCTCCTTTACCTCCTGTACTCTACTCTTTCCCCCCCCACCTTCTTACCACTCCTATAGGTTCTCCCTTTTTCTCCGACCTCTAAACCTCTTTCTAATCCTCCCTCTCCAGCCCAATCTCCTATCGACCATTTCTGCTACTCTCTTTCTCCTCCGCCCCCCCTCTGTCTCTTCCTCCTCGCTGCTCTGCTATGGTTTACCCTGCACACTGACTGTTAACTCCACAATATTCATCTGCTGCTTCTCCTCTATATAGGGCTGCAGATTTGGGGACGGACAAATAATTCTATAGTCTGGTGAGTACAGCAGGCAAGTGTATCTTTCGATTGGATAAGGACTACGCACACTACTTACTCTGCAGGGGTCTTGCATTCTCGAGTGCACTGCTCTGTTGACCAAGCTGACAATACATAGGGGCATTGGTAATTTTGAATCTAGTATGACCACGATCCTCGCCCTGGCAACTCCTTGCAAATGCCAACAGGCCCTCCCATCGAATCCTTTCAGTAATATGACTTCTGTTCTTCTGACCTCTTCAGGCCCCTGCAAAACAGATGCAAGCGGGCCCGGAGCATTCCCCTCTAGCTGTACCCCTAAACTATTCTCTTTTGGGCCAGTGTGTTATTTATGAAATAGAGGTCAGTGAGCATCTTACTGCTGGCCCAGATCTGGTACAGTTTCCTCATGTATATTCTCAACACTATCAGTGTTCCCCAGGTAGCAGGCATTCCCCCGTATATGGGACTAGGCATGGATAGGACGGAGGACTTGGAGGGATCCCCTGTCAACCACCGCCTCTATGGCTCCCATACCTGAGTGGATCGAGGGTAAAGGCCCCAGGGACATCCTTGTCCCATACTTTAGCCTCCCACATGTGACGTTGTTGCAGAGTAGGCATACTGCTGTAAAGTTTTTCCATCCAAAGTCTGCAAAACCTATGTAGATCAGAGATGCACAGGCTTGCAGGGAAATCAAAGACCAGTGTCTGAATGATCAGTAGTGTTGCATCAGACCCAATTATGATATGTGACGGACTGTGCCTCAAACCTTCCTCCACTTTAGGAGCAGGAGCCTGTTGTGCACTCAACTGATATTCAGTGTCCCATATGCAGATACTGTAGTTTCATTCCTTGTCTTACTTATTTTATCTTCTGTTCTTTTTTGTTTTAGGGATGAGATCTGATGAATTCTGGTCCACAACTGGCTGACCCTTAATAGCCAACGTTAACAGTGCCTTGAAAAGAAAAAGATTCGATGTTTCTGCCTGGAGTTAACACAAAGATTTTCTTTTGTAAATTCAAAGATTACATTAAAAGACACGAGGGCAGCGTTTGGAATGAGCCAATACCGTCTCAAGGCTCAAATCAAAATGTTTCCGCAAGTGAAACACTTTCAATATACAATAGGATTGGATTCAAAGTGAGATTACAGAAAACAGTGGGATTCAGAAACTGTGTGTGTTAAAAATGTAAAAGGCATGCATATTGTTAAATATACCAAAAAATAAACCTGCCTTCATTACATTTTCTGAAGTGTATCTAACATCTGTTTCTCTCATGTTCTCTCATATTCTCTCGGACGCCTGTAGACATATAATCGGGAAAGAGCCTTGCTGCATAGCTGCAAAACCCACTGCAGACAGTAGCAGTGTGAGCACCTTGGGTGACCTTCAAGCCAATCTTCTGTTTCAACCCAAATCCAGCCTCCCTGCATGTCTTGCTGTAATTCCAACGTGCTCCCCGCAATCCTCAGGCGCTAGTAACAGACTGCCCTCTGACACCTGGGCTCGCTGCATAGCCCCCAAACCAATCAGGCAGCAGGGTGAGCACTTGGGTTCAATAGTAGGCCTTTTTTCTTTTAATCCAAACCCAACCTTTTCGCTACTACCTCACCCGCTGCGATCAACCTTTAGGCCCAAGTCAGATGTCATTGGCCCTGAGGGTTGTGTGCCTTCCAAAGCCAATTATCTAGTTTCTTTCTTGGCTTTCAGAGAAGGGCAAATGCAAAGGTTGAGGTCACTTTGCTATGTTGCAGATGACCCGCCCTGCCTTCCTCCTGAAGCAGGACGTCTACCACTTTACAATCGGGTATGGAAAGCTGCCCGAAGTATGCTTCACATGTGACGCCTCTGCTCACGTGCTAGCCTGTGCATTTCTGTGCATCCCGTCTACTGCCTGCCCTGGTTGATTTTCCATCTCGCTGGTCCCCCATTGAATACTGCATTAATTACATGTTGCCTCCAAACGACCAACTCTGTTTATTGCAAACATTAGTAGCATTAGGTCTGGAGGGCACTTTGTTGTTAGTACCAGTGAAGAGTTCGACCCGTACACCACTTTGGAAAATCTTCCTACTAATCAACATAAGAAAGTACCCAAAATACACACATATATAAAAACTGATTCCAAAACATTCTAAAAGAAATGCAGTGCTAAAACACCGTCCATATTGGCGCATACAATCTGAAAAGGACTTGGTGTATAAGAACAGAGAACTTTTAAGAATGCACCTCATCTCTATTCATTTCAGTAAATATTTTTTGTCAGACTGTGCCAATTACGAAACACCTGGGTTCAATAAAGACGGCAAAACGAAGCATTTGAAGTTCAACACTTTTTATTAGGGAAGAATATACAACTGCAAACAGTGAACCAGAATCTGCTCAACAGAAATAACATGAATAGGAGGGCCTACTCCCAGTCTCTCTCACCCTCTCTCTCCCTCTAATTCTTTCTCTCTGCCCCCTGCCCTCTATCTCTCCCCCTGAATAGTTAGGCCATTGAGCCTTTGTCACAACAGTTCTAGTTCGCACAATCCACAAGAGGTCTAGAACATTCAAGATGGGGTTGTGCCAGCCCTCTCTAATGTTGACCCAAAACGTTTTCTTCCTCTTAAGCAAGACTAGCTTCAGGCTTTCCAGGGTCCCATACTGCCCAGCTAACCCTTTTGATGATGTCTTGTAACCCTTTCCAGGTTACAGTGTAAGATGATGTTGAGCTCAGCTAGGAGAGAGGTAGATGGATCACCTTGCAGGTTGTTATTCCTTGGTAGATCCTGTCCTCCTACTTGCTGAGCTATTACTAGCCTTCTTGACCAACACTGGAACCTCCTCCCATCTTGTACCTGCCCAGGGCCCGATTTGGCCTTCAAGAACCTTCCTCCTCAAGCTGACTACTTATACCCGAGCCTCAAGGATCGGTTTCTTAATAAAATCTTGATCTCTCTTCTCCATGGCCTGCTCTTTCCTCCCCCCACCTCACCAACACAAGGCAATTTGTCCTTGCTCTCTTCCACCTCATTTGAAAATGTCTCTTCTTCAACCCCCTATCCATATGTCAATTATTTTGCCTTCTAGGTTACTTTTTCCTCTGCTTATACAGCTATATCCTCCTTATACATTGTGGTCTTCCCCAAGTCACTTTAGCCTGTTCTTATGGCCATCACGTCCTTGCTAAAGCCCAAGGCTGTTCTAGTCACCACAACCTCCTTCCTGCCAACTTGGGCTGTTCTCCTTACCACTATCCTAGGTTGTTCTTGGTGCCATCCTCTCATCTCTGCCACCTTCAGCTATTCTGAGATCCACCTAGTCTTTTCCACACTGGGCTGTTTGCATCCCCTCCAGCTCTCACACACCAAATAGAGGCTGACTTCCAACTCTTCCACTACCACTTCTTAAACACATCCCTCCTAACCGTTACCACCTTTGCTACGCCTATTACTACCACCACCTTCCTTTTCTGATCTCACCACCTCCTTCCCATCTGTAGATGTCACCTCCTGTATCATGCTGCTACCTCTCCAGATCTCTCTAGCCTCCTCTCTTTCCACTCCCCAGCCAGTCTCGTCTCCAGCACTGAAGTATCTAGCCTTCTCAAAACACAAGCCTCCTGCTCCTGTAACCTACCCGAGGCAGCTAGAACTGATCGCATGTATACTATGTTCCCACCGCCTTAAGTGAACCTTTCACTGAAGATAATCATCTGCAAGTGGTAATTGGGTGACAGCTGGGATTGGCTAGCTTGCCTCTGTACCCGGGTCTACTTTGGGCTTGAGTGGGTGGGACTAAGTTTATAACCAGCCTGGCTGCCATCTTGGAGGCCAGTACCCTCTGTTTTCTGCCCCTGCAATGCTTGTGCTGGGTGAGGGCTTTGCTTTCCTAACATGTGAATTCAGCATTGGTGACCAATTGGGTAAGCTTTTTTTCTCTTCTGTTTGGTGAATGGACTGTGAGTTTGGGAATACTGCAACAATGTTTTCTTGTCAGAGAAACTTTCTACTGAGAGACAATGCTTCTGTGACTGTTTGTTCTTCGATAGAGTTCCTTTTCAGAAAGCTGCTGGTTTGCAACACTGTGTCCGCGGGTGGTTCGGCCTCATTGAATGTCCCATTTAAGTTGTGAAATTAATTCACTGATGCCTGGACATAGTTTTCACAATGTTAGCATGCTTGCAGCATCTAGTGAAGGGAATTATTCACCTTTAAAGGAACAGGCACACTTTCACATCATTTAATCCTGCTGCAGTGACATAAAAGAAGCAGAAATCTCTTTAACCTTGCACGGCTTGGGGTACGAGAATGATGTTTGTTCACAAACGCACCCACTTCGGATGTAGTGCTTGCATGCACCTGTAATCATGCCCCTTTCCAAACAAAAAGAGACCCTTTGGGACCAGAGGCCTACCGGGAAAACATCCTCTATCGCAGTGAGCCAGTCCAGGCTTGGTTGAGGGGCAACGTGTAAGAAGAACAAGTTACTTACCAACTGTAACATTCTTTCGACTGAATGTTCCTCCCACGTATTCCTCATCTTGTAATAATTTGTTATCTCCAGCTTCGCTGCTTCGGAAAAAAAAATTCTCGACAGAGGGCGCTGTGCTCGAGGTCGTGGCATCGATTGTCCCTCGACGGGCTCCGTACCGTGTCGACGTCACCGATGGTATAAATAGCTCGAGCCGCGCCCGTTGCTTCAGTTCTGTTTTTTCGATTAAATATATATAGGAGGAACACCCAGGCGTGCCCCCTGACCGATACATTCTTCGTGAGAGGAAAGTGTAAGAAACGTAAAACTGTACTGTGGGGTAGGATGGGAGGGTCGATGAGGAATACGTGGGAGGAACATCCAGTCGAAAGAACGTTACAGTTGGTAAGTAACTTGTTCTTCAAATGGATTGTGTCCTCCCACGTATTCCTCATCTTGTGATAGGCTCCCATAGCAGTATCAATTTTGGAGGCGGGAGTACTAATTTCAGTTTTCGAGGACAGAATGCAGAACTGCCTTGGCAAATAAACCCTCATTAGAGGAGGCAGTATCCAAACAATAATGTTTAACAAAAGTATGCATTGTTTTCCAGGTTGCAGCTGCACAAATGTCTGCTGCCGGGACTCCCCTCTTTAGAGCCGCAGAAGTAGCCATTCCCCTTGTAGAATGGGCACGAAGTCCATCTGGTGGTTCTTTTCCCGCTAATCTGTAGCATTCAACTATGGCTAATATGATCCAGCGGGAAATGGTCTGTTTTGTTACAGATAAGCCTAATTTATGACCAGTATAACCCACAAATAGTTGGTCATCTTGTCTCAATTTAGCCATCCTTGAGATGTAAAAGCTAAGAGCCCTCTTGGAATCTAATCTGTGTAATCTCTCCTCTTACTTGCCCAGATGAGGAGGAGGATAAAAAGTTGGTAGTACTATTTTTTGTACCAAATGGAAGTCCGAGACTACTTTTGGCAAGAACGAAGGTTTAACTTTAAGGACTACCTTATCTTTATAAAAAATAGTATTTGGTGGTTTGCATGAGAGAGCCTGAAATTCTCTAACCCTGCGGGCTGATGATAGGGCCACAAGAAGGACAGTTTTTAAAGTTAAAAGCCTCAATGGACATGAATGCAGAGGCTCAAAAGGTATGCAAGTCAAGCATTTTAGTACTAAATTTAAATCCCAAGTTGGTACATGAAAAGGTACTGGAGGGTATACATTAGTAAGCCCTTTTAAGAATTGAATTATTAACGGTATTTTGAAATATGAAACCTCTTCCGAGGAGCGCTTGAAAATGGACAGCGCAGCAAGGTATCCTTTGATTGTTCCTATCTGGAGCCCCAGATTAGCCAGATGTAGCAGAAAAGAAAGCACCATTGGGGTGCCACACTGAAAAGGGTCCACATCCTTGTCTTTGCACCAGTTACTAAACCTGTTCCAGCAACATCGGTACAAAAATGTTGTTGCTGGTCTTTTGGCCGAAAGCAAGATTTCCATTACGTAATCCGGAAGATCCCAATCCTTGTATCTCAACCTCTCAGAAACCATGTGTGAAGGTTGAGTGTCTTGACCTCTGGATGGAGAACCCGACCTTCCTCTTGCTAGAGAAGATCCTCTCTTTGTGGAAGACGTATTGGAGGGCAGATGGACGTGTCTAGAAGGTCCGGGTACCACGTTCTCCTGGCCCAATCCGGGGCAATTAGGATCATGGTTTTCCTGAACTTTCTCAACCTCCTGATTTCTTGAGGAATCACGGGGAATGGGGGAAACGCGCACAGTAGTGGAAATTTCCACTCCCCTACGAATGCGTCTCCCAGAGCTCCTCTTTGAGGAAATTCCCTTGAGCAGTACTGATCGCACTTCCGGTTGATCGCGGTGGCAAACAGATCCACTTGAGGGGTTCCCCAAAGGGCGAAGATCTCCAGAAGGACTTCCTGAGCTATCTCCCACTCGTGAGAGACCGTGCTCTGCCTGCTCAGAGCATCCGCCGCCGTGTTCTTCTCTCCGGCTAGGTGAATTGCCGATAGAGAGATTCCTTCTTGTATTGCCCAGAACCATAGCTGCATTACCTCTCTGCACAGTTGTAGTGACCCTACTCCTCCTCTTTTGTTGAGGTAGTACATGGCCACCCTGTTGTCTGTCATTATCAGGATATTCTTTCCCTCTACAGAGGGCAGAAAGGCCTTCAGAGCTAGTCTGATTGCCCTCAGCTCCAACAGGTTGATGTGTAGTTTGGACTCCGATGGAGACCAACGACAGCTGATTGTCAGATCGTTGGTGTGTGCTCCCCACCCCGTGAGTGAGGCGTCCGTCACTACTGTTATCTCCGGCCATGGTTGCCAAAAAGAGACTCCCTTGAGAATGTTGTCGTTGCAAGCCCACCATAGAAGATCCTGAGCAACTGCGCTCGGGACTTGCAGAAGATCCGACATATTCCCTGAGAACTGGGACCACTGAGTTCTGAGTGCCCATTGAAGGGATCTCATTCTCAACCTGGCCTCTGGTACTAGGAAAATGCAGGATGCCATGAGCCGAGCAACCTGAGAAAATCGAAGGCCGGTAGACTTTGGGCATTCTGGAACTTCGTTACCATCTGCTGGATGTGGAGAGCTCTCACTTCGGGAGGCGAGGCTTTTCCAGAGGAAGTGTCCAAGACTGCTCCGATAAACTGGAGCTTCTGGGATGGTATCATGTGGGACTTCTTGAAATTGAGGGAGAAGCCCAATTTGTGGAGGAAGTGGCAGGTGATCGAAAGATGTTCCTGAGCTTGTTCTGGAGAACTTGCTCTGATCAACCAGTCGTCCAGGTAGGGAGATATGTGAATACCCCCTCTCCTGAGACTTGCTGCCACAACCACCAACAGTTTGGTGAAAACCCTTGGGGCGGAGGTCAACCCGAATGGCAGAACTCAAAACTGATAATGAGAATTGCCAATCGCGAACCTCAGGTACTTTCTGTGCTTTGGATGGATTGGCACATGAAAGTAAGCATCCTGATGGTCCAATGATACCAACCAATCTTCGAGTTGGAGAGCCTGAAGGATCTGAGAAAGAGTCACCATCTTGAACTTGTCCTTCCTGAGGAACTTGTTCAAGTTTCTCAAGTCCAAGATGGGTCTCAGTCCTCCGTCCTTTTTTGGGATGAGAAAATATGGGGAGTACCAACCCCTGTTCCTCTCAGCTACAGGTACCAGTTCTATGGCACCTTTCTCAGGGTTAAAATTTCCTGCAACAGGAGCGGATCCGGAATTTTGGCGGAGTTGGCTCCCGGTGGATGATTCTGAGGCCTTTTTAGAAAGGGGAGACAGTAACCTTAGGCTACTGTTTCCAGTGCCCAAGCATCTGAGGTAATGCCCTGCCATTCCTTCAGATGTTGAGAGATGCTGCCTCCCACTGGTGTTTTGTGTAACAAGGCCTCAGAGGGATTTGGAGGCGGCTGCAGGAGTGGCTGAGGGAGGGTACAGATGCCGCTCCTGAGGCTGATTTTGCACCTCTTCCTCGTGCTCCACGAGGGAAGTTTCTTTTGCCCCTTTGAGAAGCCTGTCCTCTTCCTCTACCAAAAGAGGAGTAGTATCGAAAAGAACGACCCCTCCAGGAAGATGAGACGGAATAGGGTTTTAGAGGCTGGCGCAAAGAGGCGCTAAGTGATTTAGCTGCTGCTTTCGTGGTCTGAAGTTTTTCTAGGCTTTCATCAGCCTTTCTGCCAAAGAGCCTCGAGCCATCAAAGGGCATGTTGAGGAGTCTAGCTTGCATGTCTGGTCCAAACCCCGACTTCCTCAACCACGCAAATCTGCGAAGCACAACACTTGCAGCCATGGATCTGCTGATACTATCAACAGTATCCAGTCCAGAGACATTCCCCCATTGCCTCCTTCCCGTCTTTGACTATATTCAGGAAGCCTTCCCTTTCCTCGCCTTCCGGAATATGATCAGCCGCCGCCGAAATACAGTCCCACAGGGTATGGGTAAACCTGGCTAGGGTACAGGTGACATTTGCCGACTTAAGTGCCACACTGCCTGACATGAAAACTTTACGTGCCCAGGCATCAATTTTTTTTATCCTCTCTATCTGGAGGGATAGTTGGATAAGCAGTTTGTTTTGAAGTAGATGCTGCCGGAATGACTAAAGTCTCTGGAGTCGGATGTTTATTCAAATATTCAGGATCCGTTCCAGCTGGTCTATATTTTCTTGGAAAAGTGCTATCTGCAGCAGCAATAGTTTTTGGCTTCTCCCAGTTTTTCTCCACAGTCCTTTGGAGGGCTCTGTGGAAAGGGAGAACAGGATCTTTCTGAGGTCCCTTGACGATTATATCCGTCATGTCACCTTGTTCAAAAATGGGTGAAGTATTACCCCAACCCATATATTCAACTACCCTGGTCATAAGACCCCTGTACCCAGCATCTGCATGCTCTGCAAGATCAGGTTTGGTGAACTCTAATTCTGGGGATGTGTCAACTCCACTGTCAGAATGTAGAGTATCACTCAGGTCTCTCATTCTAGATTCCTGGTCAATAAGTTCCTCAGTAACTTGTCTTGTACCATAAGTAACTCCCAAAGGAGTAACCTCGTCTTCTTCTGAAGCAGACTCTTCATAAATTGCTGACATAGATTTGAAAAAGTCTGACCTGGGCAAAGGAGTGAATCTCCTTTCTTCCTCTTCCATCTGCTTCGAAGGAATTGGCAAATCCTTCAAAGTTGTCGAAGGGGTCTTCGAAGATGACTTCGATAATGGCGTCGAGGATGTTTTCGGCTTTGGAGTCAAAATTATCGACGCCGAAATCTTCGATGACTTGTGTTTCTTGTATGGCACTGGAGAAGTGCTCGACTCTCGAAGAGTCTTCGACGGTTTTACGTCGACTCGAGTTTTTTTGGATTCCTCGACGCTACCGGTCTTTGCCATGGTAGCCTTGGACTTCCCTTTGTCGTCCAATGGAGCGACTTTAGGGGTATGGCTTTTTCGAGGGTCTTTCGAGGGAGTCGAGGCTGCATTCTCGAAAACCTCCATCTTTTTGCGGAATTCTTCCCACTTACTGGGAGAATCCGATTTAGTTGGACAACGAATTTCTTCGGTCGACTCTGAAGAAGATGATGATGATGAGGGAGATCTATGTCTCCTCTTCATTTTTTTCGATGATGACGAAGAGTGTCTCGATTTACTCCTAGATCGAGATCTCTTTGAGTGCCTATGGCGATCCGATTCCTTAGAATCAGTCGCTTTCTTGTGTCTTTTTGACATAGCCTTCTTTGAGGCCTCCCTCCCCACCGACAGTTTACCTCTCCTCTCCCGAAGAGCTTTCTCGGTCATAGATTGGCAGGACCCGCAGTCGTCGGTTCGGTGACTGGAACCGAGACACCAGAGACAAATCCGGTGGGGATCGGTGATCGACATCTTAGACCCACAATCTGCATACTTCTTGAACCCAGTCCTGGCTGTCGAAGGCGTTGAAAATGACGACATTTTCTTCACAGAAAATAGAAGCGTGCCTCTCTTGATAGCGAAGCGATCGGAAAAACAGAACTGAAGCAACGGGCGCGGCTCAAGCTATTTATACCATCGGTGACGTCGACACGGTACGGAGCCCGTCGAGGGACAATCGACGCCACGACCTCGAGCACAGCGACCTCTGCTGAGAATTTTTTTTTTCCGAAGCAGCGAAGCTGGAGATAACGAATTATCACAAGATGAGGAATACGTGGGAGGACACAATCCATTCGAAATTATTATATCTGTTACACGCTGACCCTCATCACTGCTTGTCAAGATAGTTAATTTATTAGCGCTGCAGTGACACAATACAAACATATATCTCTGCAACCCTCCAAGCCTGGGGGTACGAGAATTTGGTTTGTTCTCACAGCAGCAGCACTGGTCAATGGGCCCGGATCTAAGGTCCAGTATCATAGGTCTCCCCGGATCCAGTTTGCCTCCGCCCTGCTTGGCAGGAAAGACAAGCCTTTTGGTCTGGACTCGGGGGTGGAGCCGCGTGCAGCAGATTACTAATATGAGCGGTGTGCTCTTCTGGCTCCGCCCCCCTTACTACGGCCTGCAGTGGCAGTCCAAAGGGCTTCTTATGAACATGCTCGGGAGCTGCAATCTGAGTGACCCAAGCCCGCCTTCAAGAGCACCCAAGAGCAGCAAGTAAGTTCCCAGTGTAAGGTGTTTCTCCCTATGTGTGGGGCTAGGAAGGGGGGAAAATAGCAACCTGTCAGAGACCTGAGTATGGGGGATCTACACCTTAGTGCACACATTTGCATATGAAACCCCAGGGGGATGAATGATGAACCCTTCTAACTGTTAAGGATTTCAACGGCACGGTACACTCCAGACCAGGACTCTTTCTACTGGCTGGGGATGCAGTGCACAATTAAAACACGTAGAAGAGAGGGTGAGGTGGAGACGCGCTAGACACTACAGCAATAAGGCACACAAATAATACAGTTGATGTTTTAATTGTAGCAGAAACAGCCGACACGTGTTTCGACACGCTGGTCGTTCTCAAGGCTGAGTAATTAGTAGGTCATGATATAACAACAACAAAACAAAAAAAGAGTTACAAATCAAATTAGATACACGCATTAACAACATCATCGCATAAACAAAAGAAAGCAAACATACCACAACACATTGTATAATACAAAAATTGTTGGCATACCGTGAACCAGGATTGGTGTTTAAACCACCCATGTGGTCTATGCCATTGTTTGTACTTGTGAGAAATTGTATGTGGACAGCACTATCTGCCAACTTCGTATTCGAATAAGGGAACATTTGTCCAGCCTAAGGATGCCTGAACCTAAATCACCTTTGGCTGTTCATGGCAATTGGAACACCAGCTGGATAATATTGGAGCACGTGAGGCGGAAGCAGTTGCAAGGATTAGAACAGAGCAAAAGTTGTATAATGAGTATGGTCATTTTTGAAAATGTTCAGCCTGTGAATACAATACTAAAGTGATGGTCACATTTAGTGTATACAACACTCAGAATGTGGGAAAACATAAGGAGGGAAGATCCTTTTGGACAGTGCGCAGAGACACCGGAGCCACCAGCCATGCATTGAAAACACCAATCACTCATTAATCAATAAGAGAATGTCTTGAAGCAACAAGTAAATGGTCACCAAATGGCCCTGGAGAAATAAGAAAGTCCTGACAGGAGGAGACTAGAGTCCAGAGGGAACAAAATAGTAAATAGTCTAAGCTTAGCGTGCGCGAGACAAATATGTTGATAAATCGTGGTGGGGTAATCCCTAAACAAAATAACTATGGGTGAGCAATAAAGTAACACGCAATAAACGGATCAGATTGTTGTGCAGAAATCAAAAACTGAAAGTGAAGATAATAAAATGAACATACCACAAAAAAGGAAGGCCATGTCAGACTCACTCGGACATCGCATGCAGATCACAATCCCTGCCGTAATGGCCGTGACAAATATATTACCTTTGAAAATAAAGTAAACAATATCGTATGGGTACTAATTATAAAGGAAACGAAAACAATTGTGCTAGAGTCAGGCTGGCAAAGTTCTTACTCGTAAATCGAGCGGTCAAATAACAAGGAAATCCCCAAAAGCAGTCGTCCAGGTGAAAAAGAGGAAAGAAATACGGGATTGCGGCCGACGTCACAGCGGTGACGGCGGCGTCGCACGCATCGGACGTCGCGTGAATGACGTCAGATGTAAACAGAAATTAGCATTAGTGGTCTGATGCTAAGTCGGCAAAAGGGCCAAGTTACAATAGGTACAAATAGGATCATTAAACGGATGCTTTTACATAGAATGAAGATACTAAAATACGGTCGCAATAACGAGAATAACAGGGAGATAATAGTAAATAGTCCCAAAAACAATAGTGAAAAAGAGCCGTACCGGCATACAGCACATATTATGATGGAACCAAGCAACAGAGTGAAAACAAATGCAGGGAACAAAATACCATATATTACAAACGAGTAGAACTATTATATTACAAGAGTATGTTGTCTAATCACCCTGAAGGAGCGTAAGCTGCAACAACAAGGGAAGTAGTACTGCGGGGATGGATGGGAGGGTCGATAAGGAATACGTCGGAGCAACATCCCATCGAAAGAACGTTACAAGGTAAGAAGTAACTTGTTCTTCGAAGGGATTGTGTCCTCCGACGTATTCCTGATCTTAGATAGGATCCCATAGCAGTATTCTGTTATTGGAGGTGGGAGTACTGACTTCATGCTTCCTCTTATTGATGAATAGAGTGCAATACTGCCCTTCCAAACCTAGTCTCTTGACTGGAGGAGGAATCCAAGTTGTAAAACCGTGTAAAGGTATGGACGGACGACCATGTGGCAGCCGCACATATGTCTCTAACCGGCACTCCTCTTTTGAGGGCCGATGGAGCTGCAATACCTCTGGTCGAATGAGCCCTAAGATTTTGATGGGGCTCTTTTCCTGCCAGTTTATAACATTCCAAAATGGCTAAAATGATCCATCTGGAAATGGTCTGCTTAGTTATCGGTAACCCCAGCTTGTGACCTGCGTAGCCTACAAACAGCTGGTCTGCTTGTTTTATCCTAGCCAGTCTACTAATGTAAAAACGTAAAGCCCTTCTTGGGTCCAACCTGTGTAACCTCTCTTCCTCTTTCCCCGGATGAGGAGGAGGATAGAAAGATGGAAGGGTAATCTTCTGAGTGATATGAAATTCAGAAACCACCTTTGGGAGGAAATTAGGCTTCACTTGCAGAACAACCTTGTCTTTGTGAAAGATTGTATGAGGGGGTTTACAAGAAAGAGCTTGTAACTCGTTCACCCTTCTAGCAGATGTAAGTGCTATTAATAAAACAGTCTTAAGGGTAAGAAATCTTAACGAACAAGAGTGGAGTGGTTCGAAAGGTGTGCCCATCAGGAAAGTTAGGACTAAGTTTAAATCCCATAGGGGAACCTGGAATGGTCTTGGGGGATAAACATATTTAACCCCTTTAGAAACTGTATTACCAAGGGTAACTTGAAATAGGATGGTTCTTCCGCAGTGCGCTTAAAGATGGATAGCGCTGCGAGATAGCCCTTGATGGTGCCAACTTGAAGGCCTGAATTCGCTAAATAAAGTAGGAAGGACAAAACCATTGGTGTACCACATGAAAAGGGATCGATATTCTTTTCTCTACACCAGCTGCAAAATCTGTTCCAACGGCAGCGCTATAAAGATTTTGTTAGTGGCCTTCTTACCGAAAGCAACACCTCCATAACATCATCAGGGAGGTCCCAATCCTTGTACCTCAGCCTTTCAGAAGCCAAGCGTGAAGGTTGAGGGTTTTGATGTCTGGATGGAGAACCTGACCTCCCTTCTGTGAGAGCAGATTCTCTCTGAGTGGAAGTCGAATTGGAGGGCAGATGGACAAGTCTAGAAGGTCCGGGTACCACGTTCTCCTGGCCCAATCCGGGGCAATTAGGATCATAGTTTTCCGGAATCTTCTCAACCTCCTGATCATTTGAGGAATGACAGGGACCGGTGGAAACGCGTACAGAAGCGGAAACTCCCAGTCCACTATGAACGCGTCTCCCAGAGCTCCTCTCGGGGGAAATTCCCTTGAACAGAACAGATCGCACTTCCTGTTGACACTGGTGGCGAACAGATCCACCTGAGGGGTTCCCCAAAGGGCGAAGATCTCTTGAAGGACTCCCTGAGCTAGTTCCCACTCGTGGGAGACTGTGCTCTGCCTGCTCAGAGCGTCCGCTGTCAAGTTCTTCTCTCCGGCTAGGTGAACTGCCGATAGAGAGATTCCTTCTTGTATTTCCCAAAACCAGAGCTGCATCGCCTCTCTGCACAGAGGTAGTGATCCTACGCCTCCTCTTTTGTTGAGGTAATGCATGGCCACTGTGTTGTCCGTCATTATCAGGACATTCTTTCCTTGTACAGATGGCAGAAAAGCCTTCAGCGCAAGTCTGATGGCCCTCAGCTCTAACAGGTTGATATGTAGTCTGGACTCCGATGGAGACCAACGACCGCTGATGGTCAAGTCGTTGGCGTGGGCTCCCCACCCCGTGAGTGAGGCATCCGTGACTACTGTTATCTCCGGCCAGGGTTGCCAAAACTGCTCTCCTTTCAGAATGTTCTCCTGACAGGCCCACCACTGAAGGTCTCGAGCCACCCTGTCGGGAACCTGAAGAAGATCTGTCATTCTCCCTGAGAATTGTGACCACTGAGTTCTCAGTGCCCACTGGAGGGATCTCATTCTCAGGCGAGCCTCTGTCACTAGGAAAATGCAGGATGCCATGAGGCCTAGCAACCTCAAAAAGTCAAAGGCTGGGAGACGTTGGGCATTTTGGAACTTGGTAACCATCTGTAGAATATCTTAAGCCCTCACCTCTGGTGGCGAGGCTTTTCCCAGGGAAGTGTCCAGGATCGCTCCGATGAACTGGAGTCTCTGCGATGGTATCATTTGTCACTTCTTTAAATTGAGGGAGAGCCCAGTCTGTGAAGGGAGTGGCAAACATGATCTAGCTGGATCTGAGCTTGTTCGGAAGATACAGCTTTGATCAACGAATCGTCCAGGTAGGGGTAGACGTGAATCCCTTCCCTCCTTAGACTTGCAGCCACTACCGACATTAACTTGGTGAAGACCCTCGGGCGGAGGTCAGCCCAAATGGCAGCACTCGAAATTGATAATGAGAGTTGCCAATTGCGAACCTCAGGTATTTCCTCTGTTTGAGATGGATTGGCACATGGAAATAAGCGTCCTGAAGGTCCAGTGATACCAACCAGTCCTGGAACTGAAGGGCCTGAAGGATCTGAGAAAGAGTTACCATCTTGAATTTGTCTTTCCTGAGGAATTTGTTCAATTCTCGCAAATCCAAGATGGGTCTCAGTCCTCCGCCTTTCTTTGGAATGAGAACGTAAGGGGAGTACCAGCCCCTGTTCCTCTCCGCTACAGGTACCGGTTCTATGGCACCTTTCTCTAGCAGGTCTAAATCCTGCAAGAGGAGCGGATCTGGAGCTTTTTGAGAGCTGATCCCCGGTGGATGACTCTGAGGTATGCGTAGGAGAGGCAGGCAGTAACCTTGTCCAACTGTCTCCAATGCCCAAGCATCTGACTTGATAGCCTGCCATTCCGCCAGATGTTGAGTTAACCTGCCTCCTACAGGTGTCTTGTGAGGGAAGTCCTCAGAGTGGTTTTGGGGCGGCTGATGCAGATGCCGATGGTAAAGAGGCACCTGCTGTTGCTGCGGCTTTTGAATATCTACCCCGTCCACCTCGGGTAGTTCTTCTTTGTCCCCTTTGAGCCGGTCGTCCTCTACCTCTTCCGAATGCAGAGTACAAGCGAAAGGACTTGCCTCTCGCAGAGGTTCCTGTGGGACGAAAAGGTGTCTGACGGATTGCAGCGCCTAGGGATTTTGCTGCTGCCTTTTTCTAAACTGTTATCTGCCTTTTTCCCAAACAAAGAAGAGCCATCAAATGGCATGTTCAAGAGCCTGGCTTGCACATCTGGGGCAAAACTAGACTTTCTCAACCAAGCAAATCTCCTGGTTGTTGTACTTGCCGCCATTGCTCTGCTGATACTGTCAGCCGAATCAATGCCCTTCTGGAGGGATTCGCACATAGCGTCTTTACCGTCCTGTATGATATTTAGGAACGCCTCCCTTTCTTCTCCCTCCGGGATGTAGTCAGCCGCTGTAGAAGCACACTCCCAAAGTGTATGGCTAAATCTAGCAAGGGTGCAAGTAGCATTAATAGATTTTAACGCCATGCTACATGCCGAAAAGACTTTCTTAGCCAAAGCATCATATTTTTTATCGTCCCTGTCCTGTGGGACGGTAGGGTAAGCAGTCTTGATGTCAGTAGAAGATGCTGCCTGTACCACCAGACTTTCTGGGGATGGGTGTTTGGACAAAAACTCCAGGTCTGCAGAAGATACCCTGTATTTAGTAGACAGTTTTTTATTTACTGCCGGGACGACATCTGGGATTTCCCAGTTCGTCATGAGTTTCCTTTGAAGAGCTTAATGAAAAGGTACTACAGGATCCTCCTGTGGACCTTTATCAAGAATATCCGTGAGGTCATCCTGTTGGAAAGCCTGTGAAGGTGTTGACCACCCCATAAATTCTGTGATCCTGGCCTTTAAGGCTCTATAAGGGGTTTCAGCATGCTCCCCCGGGTCTGGCCTAGCGAACTCCACCTCAGGGGAAGTGTCTAAACCACTTGCCTCATGTAAGGAATCATGGAGTTCCTTTAATCTGCGTTCCTCTGAGGATAACTCCTCTTGAACTGGGGTTGCAGATCCCTGCAACTCAAATGTCTCTTCTTGGTCAGACAGTTCTCCCTCTTCCATGATTGAGGACATTGTTCTCAATTGGTCTGAACTCACAAAGGGTGTGAAACCCATCTCCAAGGCAGAGGGTGCCAAACTTGTTGTAATCGGCCTCGAAAACGTCGATGTCGTCGACGCCGACGTCGAAGGCTTCGAATGTGGCGTCGAAAACAAAGGCGGAGGCCTCGAGGTCCTCGATAGAATTGGAATTCTGCTTGAGGATGTCGACAATCTCGACGACATCGTCATCGAAGACCTGGGAATAGCCACTGGGTGCGCCGCAACCGTGACTTTCCTTGGCGTCGATGCCGGTGTTGAGGATGGCGTCGAGTCGACAGACCCGTGTGTCGAAGGTCCCTTTGACAACGGCGTCGAAGACACCGACCTCGGCGTCGACGGAACCTTCGTCGACGGCGTCGATGGAACCTTCGAAGAAGGATTCGAGGTCTTAGCTTTACTCGAGGGTTCGTGACGTGCTCGAGAAGCTTCCTTCGCCGGGTACTGCGACTCACGGCGTTTTGGACCTTCGGGCCTTTCGACCAGAGCATCACTCTCGGCAGTCTTCGAGGGGGTCGAGGCCGCTTTCTCGAAGACGCTCATCATATTTTTTCGGAATTCCTCCCATTCAGCCCGGGAACTATGTTTCGTGGGGCAAGGGATTCTCTTAGGTGAAACAGAGGAAGAGGAGGACGAAGAAGGGGATCTTCGACGTCTCCTCTTCGAGTGCTTCGATCTCGAGGAGTGATGGGACCCGCTTCGAGATCTGGAGCGCGAATGGTGACGAGGAGACGAATGTCTCGACTTCGTCGAGGAAGAAGAAGCTTTAGAAATCTTACCTTTTTCCAGCTTCCCCCTACGCTCCTTCAGGGCCTTAGCTGTCATGGACATACAGTCCTCGCACTCCGAACAATGGTGTTCAGCTCCCAAACACCACAGACAAACTCTGTGAGGGTCAGTCAGCGACATCTTTTTTCCACAGTCTCTGCATTTTTTAAAGCCGGACCGAGGGGTCGTCGGTTCCAACGAGGAAGCCATCGAGTATGGATCGAATATCTCGAGGAAATTGGATTAATTCTCTACGAAACTGAGCAACGATATTCCGAGGCACTGAGTAAGCGCGGAAAAAGGGAACTGAGCAACGGACGCTGCGCGCGGCCTTTATAGGCAGGATGACGTCGACGTCGATACGGCGGCTGTCGAGGGACATCGACTCGGCGGACGTCGACGCGCAGCGCCCTCTAGAGAAATTTTTTTCCGAGGCCAGCAAAGCTGGAAAGAGATATCTAAGATAAGGAATACGTCGGAGGACACAATCCCTTCGAAGTAAGAACACTAGCAAACTACAAGGCAATGTACTAACAACGGGCATACAGTTCGGAAAATCGACTTGGGAAATTGCGTTTGCTTATTTTCATGGGTTTAAAATGACAAAACAGCTTGAAAAATGAACTAAACGGAGATAATCGAATTTTGGTTTTTATGCTAACATACCAAGGCACATAGCAGGGATGAGACTAGAGTGAAAGAGTAACTTTTGATGGGTGGTAGGATAAGATTCTTGAGAGGGAAATAAAATCGGATTTTAGGATACTAGAAGTACACGGGGAAAATCGATTTAAAAAGGAAAATGACAAGTGCTACTACAGCTATAATTTCGTGGCTAGATTATCAAGAAGGGAAACCCTGCCCGTGAAAAGGGTTAAGCTGCAGTCTTAACCCCCCCCACACGCCGTGTGTCTCTTTATGTGGGAATTAATTTGTTTATTCCAAATATGACTAAGGACATATGCAATGCACTAAAAGGATAGGAAATCATGGCACTAACACATGGAGATCAAAAACAGGATGCACAGAGGATTCTGACCATTTTAACAAATTACTAGGGTATTTATGGGATTACTTATAAGGTGGAACAAATGGCAAAGTATCAAAATGGGATGTGCTACGTTTTGCTATAGGGAAGGGGTTCTGGTTGAGACTCAAACCGGGACATAGGCCGGTAGAGAGAAGCTCCCAGAACCCCCCTTACTTATGGAAACCAACAGTGGGAAAACTTGCCATCATAAAAGAAACAGGAAGTGGAGGGAGCAGTCATGAAAACTAAAAGTCTGAGGAAACGAACAATACCAGAGAAGTGGGTTTACCAATATCAAATACAAGTAAAATATACTGGCTAAATAACAGATACGAAATATAAATACATTAACTAGAAAAACAAACCAATCAAGGAAAGGTCAATTGGATGTTGCCAAAGGGCAAATGCAAGTTATACATGTTGGGGAATAAGGAGTACAGTCAACATGGGCTTATCTGCTTCATTATTGGAGGCCCTGAAACATTTCTAGGTCTTCATGATACCAGCTGACATTCATAAAATTGACTCTTCTACAATTTAGGAAGAGGCTAAAAACATTCCTGTTTTAATAATGACCACTGACTCTATTATTCAGCTTTTGCTCTCTTGATTGTCCTAAGTGAAATGTGCATTCTATGGCAAGAAGGAGACGAGCTTTATGCTTTACTTCTTTTATTACTGCTCCTACAACAATTCAACTTAAACATTTGTTTCACTTCTTTTTAAAACTTGATAACACTTTTTTGTTCCATTCCAGATCTTCTGGAAGTCTAATAACACACATAGGGGTAGCATAGTTTTGAAACTCAAGCAAATGTCTCTGAACTACAAATGCCCATAATCCTTTGTGTGCAGGTAGTTCTCTCCAGATCACCTTGTCCAATCATGGCTAACCCATATCTATAAGAGGGACCCTTGATGACCCCAACTCCTCTTTCTTTGTTGCTGCTCCAAAGTTAAGTACCTTTTCTCATTCTAGCTTAATATCTGAAAGGTTATGTGGTTACGCGCGACCGTTCTGGCATTGATGTAAACATATAAAGATATTGATTAGAATTAAGCGCATGCGCTGTACTACGCTCTTATGAATAATTCATGTGTTAGTTCAATCAGCATTATCTCGCGTATCGACGAGGGCCACTCGTTAAAGCGCTTTCGCTTCGGAACAGAGGTCATTTTCTTTCAGGGGCTGGAGCTGCGAGCGAACTCGCTCACAAGGCTCCCGGCCCCACCTCCTCAAGCACATTGAACGGTCCTCTCGCTGGGTCTTTAGGAACCAGCGGGATCACAGAAGCGGGCAATCATGCCCCAGCAGGAATGCGCCACGCAGCTTACTTCACTAATCCAAGTGAACGAATGGTGTGGCGCGAGCATAGTGTTGGTCTCATATTAGTAAAAAAAAAAAAACAGGAAGTTTGTGTCGTGAGTCGTGTGGCAATATATTTGGAACACCCTTGTGGGCTAAAGTTGCTGAGGTTCCAGAGCATCAATTATGTCATGGCACGATACAGTGAGCCCAGAGGGTTGAGATCCACATATCCAGAGTAGAGCTCAGAAGAATGGGCAGAAGAGCCCATAGAAGAGGAGCAAGATTGCTCCCTAAGTTTTAAAAGAGTCCTGGGAGACACTTTAACTCAGGATGTTTCTGAGGGGGTTCTGCCTCTAACCAAAAGATTGGACCATCTAGAGGCCATGCTGAATAAGCAAAAGGCAGAACAGGAGAAGTCTAAGAAAAGGAGGGCGCTTAGCCCCGGCAAGGGAACCTCGGCACAACACCCCTATTCCGGGGTTGAAAATAAGGGCGGTAAAAAGGCTTTGAAGGGTAAGAACTCGATGACGCCCCTGAGCCAGCCAGAAGGGGTAGACTTGATACCCCAAGAGCCGGTTGACCCAGTAAGGAGGCTGAAAGAAGCCTTTATGAGAAGGGCAACAGTGCCAGGCTCTCGACCGCCCCTGCCGCAGGGGTGTACAATACAGGGGAGGAAGGGGATGCCAGATACACACCAGGTGAAGAGAGCGGGGAGGAAGAGGTCCCCCCTCATCAACCCGAGATGACAGAGCAATCTCCAGACGAGGAGGGCCTGGGTGATATGTTTGATCCTGAAGCCATAAGACATCCTAAATCTACAGACTGGCTGCCATCACCCAGAGTGGCCCAATACATGATTTACCACATTAGGAAGCCTCTCGACAGAGAAATAAGATTAAAAATGAGGGAAAAATGTCCCAGGCCTGAGATACCAGGCAAAGTAATGGACACCCCAGACCTCGACCCAAAGATGATCACGTTTGTAACAAAAGCTTCCAAGGATGTGAGGAAAGGTGTGGACAGGGCATGGCGAGGCTGTCAGGATAAACTCCTGGACCTCTCCGGACCCCTCACAAAAATTATGAACTTGGCCAAAAGGGCAATAGACACAGGCGTTCCAGTAGACTTCCGAGTCCTAGCAAACTGGGCTCAACGCGCAGTCTGCTTAATAGGGAACGCAAACTGCGGACTCTCTTCAGAGAGGAGAAGAGTGGTACTATTGAAAATTGTTAGTAAGCTAAGCAACCTCTCTTCTTATGAAGCAGGCGAAGGGGCGAAAGGCATGCTATTTGGTGATGCCTTTGCCAAAGAAATGAATCAGTTTGTAGGGACATATTCCACCCTGGAGAAAGCTCAAAGCTCCATAAGGAGAATATTTCCCGGCCGGCAGAAGGGTTGGGCGTCCGGTCACTTTGCCATGCACAGAAGACCCCAGGGACCAAGATCCCAGTACTGGGAAACCCGCCAGCAGGACAACTTCTTCTCAGCAAGAAGCTGCTTCCCCAGGAACAGAAGGGGGAGAGGAGCCTACAGGCAGCAGAGCATGCCAGGCGGTGAGTACTATAACTACACCCTGCAGAGTAGGGGGCAGGACAGCCTGTTTTTTGCAAGCATGGCACGATTTATCCAATGATGCGTGGGTGTTGCAAGCAGTGTCGGGCGTGTGCCTGGAGTTCATAGGTACCCCCTCACAGGCACAAGAGCCAGTCCCGATTTTCAAAACACAGAGCGAAAGGGCTCGGCTCTTCAGCGAGTTCAACGACCTAGCAGTAAAAGGGGCAATAGAACGGGAGGTTCAGGAAGGGCCAGGATTTATCAGCAACATGTTCCTGGTCCACATAGGGGAGAAGGTCAAACCGGTAATAAACTTTGAAGTCTAAACGAATGGGTAATATACAGACACTTGAAGATGGAAGGAATACACCTTCGAGATATTCTCAGGACAGGAGATTGGCTTGTCTGTCTAGATCTCAAAGTCTCCTACCTTACCATCCACGTAGCAAGCGAACATCAGAGATATCTTCGATTCCAGTGGGGGGTGGAAGTATTGAAATTCACATGTCTCCCATTTGGGCTAGGATCCACCCCTTGGGCCTTCACCAAGCTCATGCACCCAGTAGCGGCAGCCAGTCGGCGAGAGAGGGATAATAATAATAATATACCTAGACGATATACTGATTCTGGGACAGAGCGCAGCCCAGCTGCGAGATCAGGCAGCATGGGTATGCAACCGGATAGCCTCCCTCTGCTTCATCATCAATACGGAGAAGTCAGATCTTCGCGCAGCGAATAGAGTTTCTGGGTTTCGTGATCGATACCAAGAAAGCAACGCTAGAGTTACCAGCTCAGAAAGTTCGAGCGATACGGAAAGAACTAAGGTCAGTGATAGCGAAGAAAGTAATTTCGCTTCGCAATCTAGCTCGCCGATCTTCCCGGGCCTCTTGCACTACAGGGCCCTCCAGAGGTTAAAAATCAGACACCTCAGAGGTGGGCTAGGCTATCATCAGCTTGTTACACTAGACCAAGAAGCCATTACAGAGCGCCATTGGTGGTGGAAAAACAAAGAGGCCTGGAACGACAGAGCAATATTCAGAGATACTCCAGACATAGTGATACAGTCGTATGCCAGCAGAGCAGGCTAGGGAGCCTGATGCAGAGATTTAGAGACAGGAGGGAAGTGGTCTCAGGGAGAGCTCCAACTCCACATAAACTGCCTGGAACTCTTAGCAGGGTCCTTTGCGGTGAGAGCGTTCACCAGAGTTCGGGCAAACTGCTGCATTCTTCTCAAGATGGACATTTCAGCAGTCCGGAATAAAAACAAGCTGGGAGGAACTTCTTCCTGGATGTTGGCAGAATTGGCAAAGGATTTTGGCATTATTGCCTACAGCAGCGAATATCAGTATCAGCAGAATATTTACCAGGGGCTCAAAATGTAGTAGAGGACTGGAATTTGCGATATCTGGTAGACTCCAGCGACTGGAGGCTACTCCCGACTGTCTTCAACCAGCTTCAGCAATAGTGGTGACCCCGAGAGATAGACTTGTTTGCCACTAGGCTCAATATCCAATTGTCTAGATGTTACAGCCGGAGGATAGACTCGGAAGCAGCAGGGACGGATGTGTTCCTGCAGCAGTGGACAGGAGCAGCCCACTAGGCATTCCCTCTATTTATCATGCTGACCAGAGTAGCAGCAAAGGTGAAGAGAGAGCAGGCAGAGCTAGTGCTCATAGTTCCAATGTGGAATTCACAGCCATGGTTTCCAGTAGTGATGGAACTTTCTACAGATATCCCGAGAGTGATTCCTCACAGGGAGGACGTTCTCCAGGGTCCGAACAGTCAGTGCCACCCGCTCATCGCGGAGGGCAGCCCTGAGCCGACTGGCTTGTAGGGTTTCAGGCAACGTAGGAGCTGCCAGGCATTTCACAGCTTGCTGTGGACTATATTAGGAACTCATGGGCGCCTTCCACCATTAGGAGCTATGGTGCTGCTTGGGAGCCATGGTCATCGTACTGCACAGACATCCGTATTGATCCTTTTTCAGCACCTCTAGTACACATGCTGAACTTTTTAGCGCAAAGGTTTGAGGAAGGCTGCATCTACAAGACGATAGGAGTGTACAGTCTGCGATATCAGCAGGTCATGAGAAAGTAGAAGGGCACCCAATAGGGGACCACCCCGCCGTAGTAAAACTTCTGAAAGGAGTGAAACTACGGAAACCACCAGAGCCCAAATACTCTGTGCTCTGGGACGTTCGGTTGGTTTTCCAACTATTCTTATCCTGGCCAGATAACAAAGACCTTTCGCGTTCCCAGTTATAAGGAAATTTAGCCATGCTTCTATACCTCATAGCATGTAGAAGAGTGTCAGACGGTAAAGCTCTAGATATAGACAGGAAGATCTTCTACACAGAAGGAGTAGCCTTTAATGTAGCAAACAGAACGAAATCAGACTCTTCAATTATTTCATACCCTTATTTTTCAGATAACGCTACACTATGTGTAGCGCAGTATATTAAAGACTATGGCCCTCATTACAAGTCAGGCGTAAAGGGTTTAACGGCGCCGTTAACCCTTAACGCCTGATTCACACTTTAACGCCTGCTTTTTGCAGGCGTTAAAGTCCAAGGCGCTAAGCGACCTTGGTGCTAATTATGGCACCGTAATTAGCGCCATCCCCATCCCCATTATGCCCTATGGGGCAAGAATGGGGAAGGGCAAATGGTGAATGGGGAATTACCGCCCCACTCACTTTGGAATGGGGCGGTAATTCCACCATCCACCATGGCGGAATCCGGCATGGACCATGGTGCTAGTAGCACCATGGTCCACCGCCTGACTTGTAATGAGGGCCTATGAGTCAGCCACAGCAGATCTGAGGCCCAAGGGAGTTACCAAGCTGTTAATTGCCCGTAGGAAGCCTTTTAATGCAGTTGCAACAGCCACCACAGCGAGGTGGGTCAGAGAAATAATGCACTGGGCAGGAGTGGATTTGTCTCAGTTTGGCGCTCATTCAGTGAGGGGAGCAATGACATCTAGCGCGTTCGCAGCAGGCTTGTCGTTACATGACATCATGAAATCAGCCGACTGGTCTAATGAACGTACTTTTAAGACCTTTGATTTCAAGACTGTCTCACAGACAGCTAATAGAGTGATTAATAGCTTTGAACAAGCATAATGCTTCTCTCCGTCTTGCCATAGAATGAAGATTGTCCAGGCTTACAGTTCAGGCATTCTTTATTCAATTAAAGACAAGGAGGCACGCATTATATCCCACCCTAATAGGACATGATGATATCATTGACTGTAATAAAACATATGTTAATAAAAGACTCACCCTTATGATCACGTCTCTATTACTTCCAAGGGAAGACAAGAAAGCTACTTGAGTGGGAGATCACAGGCGCACGAAATGGAGAGCAAGAGTGAGGTTCCTTTTCGCCATCTCAGAGGCAAGGATCTGGCAAAGATGGACTGTTGACATTTTACAGTTGGTTCAAATTGACTGTTGCAGTTGATATGGTCATTGGTTAGCTGCCAGAGAAAAAGGGGTTGGGGTCATCAAGGGTCCCTCTTATAGATAGGGGTTAGCCATGATTGGACAAGGTGATCTGGAAAGAACTACCTGCACACAAAGGATTATGGGCATTTGTAGTTCAGAGACATTTGCTTGAGTTTCAAAACTATGCTACCCCTATGTTTGTTATTAGACTTCCAGAAGATCTGGAATGGAACAAAAAAGTGTTATCAAGTTTTAGAGAGAAGTGAAACAAATGTTTAAGTTGAATTGCTGTAGGATCAGTAATAAAAGAAGTAAAGCACAATGCTCGCCTCCATGTCTTTAATAGAATCAAGACTGCCTGAGCTGTAAGCCTTGACAATTTTCATTATCAATCTTCAAATGAAATCTAATCATGACCATGGATAGATCATCAGGAATAAGGTCTATGGTATCAGAGGCTCATAAAAAAAAGACCTGTGCTGAAGTTCAAAAGTGTCGAGAGACAAATATGGAAGCATGATAAACAGTAGGAAACATGATAAAAGCTCTAAATTAACTGCATGTTGTAAAAAGGGTGATGGACATTTACGCACACAGTGACCAAAGGAACAAAAAAATCCTCATTTAGGATTAACATAGAAAGGCATAGAGGAAATATCACTAGATTTCTATGACCTGATTCACAGAGTGTTTTTAATAGGACTGCACCATTATAAAAGGATCTGTGAATCAGGCCCTTAGTATCTGCAGCCATAGAGGGCTATTCTAGCCAGTAACAGGTTTGTCATTGTTACAACTTTGAGTGCCTGTGTTCTTTGTGACATGATGCCATTTGATATTGCATAATGCCGGTCTTATGTACCCCCACAATGGTCTGATCTGTGCTAATGCCTTTTGCCTTAAAATCGATACTTTTTATAATTTAGAATTTAGAATCCAATGTTATAGAAATAGATTATCCTAGGCCACGTAAAATTAGTACAATGGTAAAATTGACCATTCAAGGCTCCCAATTATTGAAATTCATGTTTTCTTGCAGGGCTGGCACTTAAGCATGGGAATTTGCCTCTAAGAGTGTTGCTAGTGTCATGATTTGCCATCAAGCTATTGGGGTTATCCCATGCTTGGAAGTGGCTGAAACCTGCTATTTGAAGTGGTTGCTCCACTTAATCAAGTGAAGTGGTTCTTACACCTCATTTTTTTAATCATAGAAATGGGACTGGACATGTCCTAAGAGAAACTAAAGGAACAGATGAATATGGGAGACCATCAGGATCAAGACCATCAGGACCAAAAGGGGAAGAAGGTTCTTACAGGAGGAAGTTACTGTGTAAATAGTACATTAGAGGATCTAGGACTTCAGACAAGAGCATGCTTATAGGTCTGTCCCACTGAACGGTCACTTTCGTTTAAGAATTGTAAGACTCTTGAATGGAAAAGAGGTATGAAATATCCAAACGTTTTCTTTTTGTCAGTCCTTGTTTTCTATCTGAGAAATAGATGTGATATTACAATTTTACTCTTAAGTCTTCAAATAAGCAATCTCAATCCACTGCCAGTCGAGAGGATACTGAGAGTTGTGAAAGGTAGGAGGATTCCGTGGGAAAGCTTCAGCCCTTCTATCAGCAGTTGAATATCACAGAAAATCCTTTTGATTATTACAAAGAGGGAGTCTTTGGTCCTGCTGTTTCAAAAGTGTAACCGCAGTTAAGCCCAACCACCACGACAAGGTAGCTCCCGAGGTTGGGAAAAAACGACAGTACACATTTTTGTTTACAACAGGATTACTTTATTTAATTTATATTTGACATTTCAAATGCATTTGTATACGTGTGCTAACAAACACAAGTTACTTACCTTAAATAAAGTTTAATTCTGATTTACCACCTTTCAGACACTTATGTGTATTGATCACTGCTGCACCTAAATGCAATTCAAATTCTGTTGTCTCAGCTATTCTATTGCTGAACTAAATGTTGTCTTCTGCATTGACACCATTCACTGGCTTTGCTGTTTGTTTTCATATACCAACTTGATAGTGCAAAAGGTCTAGTTTGTGGTATTCCCATGTGGAATTTATATCCTATGATGGCTGACGTTTTTACAAACAACATAAAACTAATTCTATTTTAAACTTTAATCTTGAGATGTCGTTGGTGGAGACTGATAAAAATATATCAGGGATTTAAGGTTTGGCTTTTTAGTAACATGGTCTTCAGTACTTCCCTCGCTTTCTGGGCCAGGGGCTTCTCCCTGATTGGTAAATACACTCACAGGCGTTGGGGCTTTATTATAGTCCTGAGCCCACCTTTCTTGGTCCAGGTCATTCTTCGCTGATGCAGAATCCATCATGTTACCACGTTCATACTCCTGGATTCTCATACCAGCTAACGCCATCTCAGTATCCTTGAGTCGCCTTATGGGGGTCTTGTGTCTTCACTGCAGAAAGTGCTAGGTCGCAAGAATGTAAACATTCCCCTTCTGTGAAAACTTTAATAAAAATTCTCCTTCCTTGAGGTCACCTCCACTATCCTCCTGTTGTCAATTTTCTCTGTACCATGGTCATCCCCATTTTGACCGGCTTATATGCTCCTTTCTTGCCAAATCGTGAAGAGCACTCCTTTTTCATTCTTCCATTTCTGCTCCCGGTTCTCTCCTCCCTCTATTTCTCCTCTGCTCCTCTTAATATCTACTTCTACCGATTTTGTCATTTTATTTGCCTCACTCTTAGGTGCTCCTCATCTCTACCCATCATCTTTTTCTCTTCTTCTTCACTCGTTGTTTCTCTCCCTCTTTATCTCCTACCTTCTAGGTGTTAAATATTATCTCCTTCCACTTTGGGTGTTTCTTCACCACCTTCTCACCTCTCTCGCAGAATGCACACCCTTGCAGTTTATTAAGATTCTCAGCAGCATTTGTTTGTCTAATTAGATGCCTCCACATGGACCTACTGGCTGCTCTCCAGCAGACACATATGAATCAAGTCAGTGGCATCCTGACGCTTCTTTTTACAAACATTGGCAAGTAGCTCTTGACCATCAAGGTTGCATTTCAGGAATGGAGACTATCTTCTAAGAGCTTTGCATCCTCTGACCATCTTTTCCGATTACCGAAATCTCCACTTTCTGCATTCTGTTAAGATATTGACCTCCAATACAAGTACAACCCAGAGAGATAGAATAGAATAGTGGACACCTCATTTCAGCAATTTCACTGCAGTGTAAAGGTCAAGCAGATGAAGTCAGCGCCAGTGATACCTTCTGGGCACATTGTGGACAAAGTCAGTTTTAATTGAAAGTCAGTCAACTAGCGCTGGGATGAGTCTAGAACAAATGCGTGAATGTGAGGTGTAAGAACCTGAGACAAGAATCTGAGATGGTTTGCATATGGTTCTCATTTACACTTCCCAATGGAAGATAAGCATAATAGAGCTTTCAGGAGCTCTCTGTCTCTTTTGGCTGGCTATCCAGGGTACTTTTAGATTTTAGGCCACCTCCAAAGGAGTGTGTGAAACCATGCATTCTGGCTTAGCAAGCTTGGTGGCTCCTGTGAAGTGCGCTTGAGGGCAAAGTCAGACAGAACCAAGTTATCTGACTTTTTGGCTACATCTACCACCAGTACCACAGAGACCATGAAATACTATTTCATGGAACTCATAGTTGACCTTCCCCATGATAAAGTACATTCAGCTATACTGGTCACAGTTAATTGAGGCTAGTGATTTAATTCCAGTCAAGGGGTTGGGCGGCAGTGTGCCAGTTCTGACGCAATTATTCTTTCTGCATATTTTATGTTTGCATAACGTTCAGAGCCCTATAAGGGAACATATCCTGCCCTGTTTTTTTTTTTAATCAGCCTTACAGCATGATGTTATGGATTAATGCCTCACTGTCGTTATCATGTTGGAAAAAATGGTCCAATGTAACAGGTGAACGAAGAAGTAGCACATACATTGTTAATTTAAGGTAGGGTGGATTTACTTTGGGCAGACGATTGAATCCAGTAGTGAAAGCTAAAAAGACTCCATAAAGATGTTAAATTCCAGGGCAATGGAGAATGGGCCATCCCATTGCTCCCCTCATTTTCTAAGAGACATCAGTACTGAGGAGATGGAAAATGTTGATTCTGATGCCCGTTTGAGACACACACAAAAACAGTTCACAATGTGCTATTCTGGCCCTGCAGAAAGCGAAAGTGTGGCTGATATGAAATGGAGACTTGCACAAAATTAGGTATGACATTACACATGGTTGTCCACCAACGCTTGAGAAATTTGTTGGCTAACTGCTCTCCCTATTTCATTGGACTATTCTCCATTTAGAAGATTGTGAATCCAATGCTGTTCGATTGACCCTCACCCTGGGTCATATAAGATCCAAGAGCTTTTCATTATATATATTATGTATGGGATTTATAAACTAACAGCGCACTGTACATAAGCAATGCATGCATGGGGTTGCAAGAATGGGGCCGGGGTAGAGGAGAAGCTGGGATGGATAGTGGGGACAGGGAAGAGTAGAAATCCAGAGCTAGAGAAGTAGTGTATGTATGTAATGTTGGTTTAGTGAAACCTGTTTATGCAGGAACAAAGTTACCTGTAGTCATTCGTGGGTGATCAAGGAATTTGTGTTTGAAGTGATCCTAAAGTCCAGGATAGTGCCATGAAAGTTGTAAAATCTCAATTAGGAAGGGTATGGGTAGAAGGGTATGTATTGGCAGCTAGCTAGTAATCCTCTTGCTCCCGATTTCACTCATAGTTGTGATTCCCATAAGCACCTTGGAGAGGGAGATGTGATGTTGAGCTATCCTGCTGGCCATAGCTATTCTTCTTTATCTTAGGGAAATCAAAAACAAACAATCTTGTTTTTATGGGAGTTATTTTGTCAAAATGTCCATCTCTATATATCCCTACTTATTTTTAGTTTTTAGTCATTTTATCAGTATTTATCCACATTTAGGTTTGCTGTGGAAAAAATTGCAACCACTACTTTTCTGCATTTTTTAAAATTCAAAATGTGCTTTAATGGGTGTAAGGTTAAAGAGCTTGATTCTTGCACATCAAGTCATGATCCATTTTTACCTTAAAAAAAAAAACTGCTCCTTAAGATAACGTGATAAAGATCTCAGTAGCTCTTTAAGCAATTTCAAAGCAAAATAAATAACCTTTTTAGCCTTTCCACTGTGTCACTTTGTACGGCCATTGGCCTCTAATGCTTAAAGGACAATCTGAAGACATACTCAAGACACATGAATTCCTGCTTCTTTTCATTAATTGTCACAAATGTGAACAGGGAAAACTGGGAACCCTATATTAAACTTCCAAAATCTTGGTATTTGGTGAAGTTTTTAATAAGTAGAGCAGTGTCATTACTTCTGTAATTGGAAAGTAAGTATTTCACTTGCTGTAATGCCTGTGTATTTTGTGAGGCACAACAGAGGCTGGGAGTATGCAGTATATCTTTAATAGCCACTCCAGCAGGAGTAATTCACAATAAATGAAAATAGAAACTGCAACGCAGTTCAGCCACAAAAGCAGGGTAGAATAAGATTAATCTGTGCAAAACAGTGAATTATCTTCCAAACGACACAATGGGCCTCATTAGGACCCTGGCGGAGAGGGTATTACGCCAGCGTAGTGCATGGCGTACCTCTCCGCCATACTACGAGTTCCCGTAGCGCCATGGAGGTTTTCTCCGCCTGGTTTTACCAGCCGGAGAAAACCATGGCGCTACGGGACCTCGTTGTTAATTACGCCACCG
This sequence comes from Ambystoma mexicanum, assembly GCF_040938575.1. Taxonomy (NCBI): domain Eukaryota; kingdom Metazoa; phylum Chordata; class Amphibia; order Caudata; family Ambystomatidae; genus Ambystoma; species Ambystoma mexicanum. The sequence goes on from NC_090940.1 coordinate 408,744,940, forward strand.
TATTTTACGGTGGCGTAATTAACTCCTTCCCCACTCCCATTATACCCTATGGGGCAAAAATGGGAATGGGGAAGGGCAGAATGGGGATTGGGGATTTACCGCTCCGCCGAGGTCGGAATGGGGCGGTAAATCCGCCAACCCCCATGGCGCTATCGGCGGCTTTCCGCCATGCTTCGCGGTGCATTTAGCACCGCGAAGTCCGCCTGGGTCCTAATGAGGCCCAATGAAAATACCAGGGAAGGTGAGCCCATTTCTCAATCTGACAACAAGGGTAAAAGTTTGACCCGACAAAAGTAGAAATAGCAAACCAACTGAAAGAAAACTTCAAATCAATGAACCAACAAAAGTATAAAAAAGCAGGGTGTTTCAAAATAAAGCAACCAACTGCAGTGGTTTCTAGTAACAATAAAATGAGGCAGGAAGAGGTGGAGTCCAGACAGCCTCCAAGTACAAGGAAAAGAAAATTCAGGTTTAATCGGGACCAAGCACTCCCATGTACAAGGATATAAATTTAAAAAACAGACAATAGGAAATGAACATAAAATAAAAGATCAAACAGCAAACATTTATGAACTAAAATAAAACTTAGCATGGAGTTTTAGAATAAAGCAGCCAGCTGCATCATTTCCATGTGCAGTACAGACATCCACTGGCAAAAACACATGTACAGTGCCAATGAGGATGTAACCGACTGAAAGACACGGACGAATACAGCTCTGCTCAATAGCCTTCTATTTTCTAATGGTAATGGCTACAGCCCAAGAGAAGGAAGCAGAGCAACATACTGCCAAGTAATAAAAACAAGCTGGAAGGGAGGGGTCCAGGCAAACCCCAAGCCAAGTACAAGGAAAGTAAAATATGGTCAAATCAGGGCCAGGCAATCCCAAATACAAGGAAATAAATACAAGTTAAAAAAATAAATGGTGAGAAATTGGAATAATTAGCCAAATATTCCAACTTAATGTGGAAAAACAAACAGAAATGGACAAAAGCAGCAGGCTGCAAAGGTTTATTTGTACAATTAAGTGATAAAATGGGAAGAAAGTGGAGTCCAGGCAACCTCCAAGTACAAGGAACAAAACCCAAATGAAAGGAAACAAAGGTGAAATAGAAAATTAGAACCAACTCAAAGGCTTTGCAGCGATGATTCTCATTATGGGCATATATATGAAAGATCACAGACCCCAAGACAGAAATAGCAGTATTGCTCACTAGACCACCATCTTAGTATGGCAAAGGCTCTAAACCAACAGTGGGAAAACATGGCATCATAAAAGAAACAGGAAGTAGAGGGAGCAGTTCATGAAAACTAAAAGTCTGAGGAAACAAACAATACTAGAGAAGTGGGTTTACCAATATCAAATACAAGTAAAATATGCTGGCTAAATAACAGATACGAAATATAAATACATTGGGCCTCATCACGACCTCGGCGGTAACGTTGGCGCTATTAGCGCGGGGGCTATTAGCGCGACCGCCATAGCCCCCGGCGCTAATAGCGCGGGATCATGACTTGGGCAGACTTGGAAGTCCCCATTCCCCATTGAGCCCATTCGGGAATGCCTCATTCCCGATTGGGCTCAATGGGGAAATTTCGCGCTCATACCGCCAGCGGATTTCCTGCCGGCGGTATGAGCGCGAATTCTCGGTGGATTTCACACCAGCTCAGAGCTGGGGCGAAATCCGCCGAGGCCCTGATTCGGCGGACCCTTAAATCCGGCGGTAATAGCGCTACCGCCGGATTTAAGGGTTACCGCCGAGGTCGTGATGAGGCCCATTAACTAGAAAAACAAACAGATCATGGAAAAGTCAATTGCATGTTGCCAAAGGGCAAATGCAAGTTATACATGTTGTGGAATAAGGAGTACAGTCAGCATGGGCTTATCTGCTTCATTAATGGAGGCCCCAAAACATTTCTCGGTCTTCATGATACCAGCTGACGTTTTGCAAATTTGACTCTTCTACAATTTAGGAAGAGGCTAAAAACATTCCTGTTTTAATAATGACCACTGAGTCTATTATTCAGCTTTTGCTCTCTTGATTTTAACATCTGTGCCCAGATGCAGTGTCTGCTCGGTCCTAATTTAAATGTGCATTATCAATTCTCAAATCAAATCATGACCATGGATATATCATCACAAATAAGGTCTTCTATGGTATCAGAGGCTCGTAAAAAAGGACCGGTGTTGAAGTTCAAAAGTGTCGAGAGACAAATATGGAAGCCTAATAAGCATTAGGAAACTTGATAAAAGCTCTAAAGTAACTGCATTTTGTAAAAGGATTGATGGACGTTTACGCACACAGTGACCTAAGGAACAAAAACATCCGCATTCAGAATACACTTAGAAAGGCATAGAGGAAATATCCCTTGTTTTCTATGGCCTGATTCACAGGGTGTTTTTCAATAGGACTGCACCAGTACAAAAGGATCTGTGAATCAGGCCCTAAGTATCTGCAGCCATAGAGGGCTATTCTAGCCAGTAACAGGATTGTCAGCATTAACAACTTTGAGCTTCTGTGTTCTTTGTGATATGATGCCATTTGATATTGCATAATGCCGGTCTGATGTACCCCCACAATGATCTGATCTGTGCTTCTCCCTTTTGCTTTAAAATCAATAATTTTACAATTTAGAATCCAATGTTATAGAAATAGATTATCCTAGGCCATGTAAATCTAGTACAATGGTAAAATTGGCCATTCAAGCCTCTCTCTAACATTATTGAAATTCATGTTTTCTTGCAGGGCTGGCACTTAAACAGGCACCTTTATGTGATTTATCAGTTGGAACACCCTACAAGTTTTAGGAAAGTATTGTCTTGAGCATGGGATTTTGCCTCTAAGAGTGTTGCTACTGTCATGATTTGCCATCAAGCTATTGGGTTTATCCCATGCTTGGAAGACCAACCCTCTCCAAGCCGGCTTCAAACCATGATTGGAACTGTGCATAGTCTGGGATTTTCTCCCTGATTCCTGGTGCCCAGATGTGGCTCAGTGGGAATGGCCACGTCGTGACGCCCCGCATGTCCGGGCTCTCCCTCCAAATTTCCCAAATAGTGTTCATAATCGGATACTGCTGTATCCTACACGTCACTTTGTCCTTTGGGACCCAGAGCCACTTGGAAAGGGTGGCGGGGGTGAAGTAGAGGTTATCAAGACTTAGCCATTGTTAGTGTGTGTGGTTCCTCAGGTGTGGTATTAGTATTCTTAGTTGTTTCGCCATATAGGGCCTCATCACGACCCAGGCGGTAAGTTACCGCCTGGGCCGTGACTTTACCACCATGGCGTAAACTACGTTTACGCCATGGTGGTTGGCGGACTTACCGCCCCATTCCGACCTTGGCGGGGCGGTAAGTCCCCAATCCCCATTTACCCTTCCCCATTCCCATTTTTGCCCCATAGGGCATAATGGGAGTGGGGAAGGCGTTAATTACGCCACCGTAAATTACGGTGGCGTAATTAACTCCATGGTCCCTTAGCGCCATGGATTTTAACACCTGCTAAAAGCAGGTGTTAAATTCGCCATGGCGCTAAGGGACCTCGTACTCAGGCGGTAAGGGTCGGCGCTGTTTACGGCGCCGTAAACCCCTTACCGCCTGGGTCGTAATGAGGCCCATAGTATTGTTTGAGGTCTGGCAAACCGACCCCCCCCCTTTTCTTTTGGTAGTGTTAGTACATCATATGCAATTCTCGATTTTTTTCCCTTGCAAAAGGAATTGTAAAATGGCCTTTTTCACCTCACCAAAGAATGATTTTGGCATCTTGATTGGGAGCATTTGGAAAGGATATAGAAATTGTGGGAGACCCACCATCTTAATTGCATTCATCCTCCCCATCAATGAGACCATGAGTTTCTGCCATTTAATTAGATCGACCCGGAATTTCTCAAGCAGGTGGGGGAAGTTGGCCACATAAAGAGCATCTAGGTGTCTGACCAGATTAATCCCCAAGTAACTCAAAGTGGTTCCGCCAATGGTTAGTCCCAAGATTGCATATCTCTCCTTGTCACTCTGTGTGGGTTCATGAAGAGGGAACAGGATGGACTTGCTCTTGCTAATTTTGAAGCCGGAGAAAAGGCCATAGCGTTCTATCAATTGTATTGTTCTGGGGATAGATGTTAGCGGATTTGTGATATGTAACAATAGGTCATCAGCTATTTGTTTCCATTGACTGAGATCCCTTCGACCAACCGATCAGCTCTGACTTCTTGTGCTAGTTGTTCAAGCGACAAGGCAAATAATATGGCCGACATGGGACAGTCCTGCCTTGTCCCTCTGCCCAGGGAGAACCATCTTGAATAGTCAGAGTTAACCGACACGAGGCCTCTGGAGATGTATAGATTGCTTTTACCCCTCTCCTAAATCTCTCACCAAGTCGCACTTTCCTCAAAATCCCCACTCGACCCTGTTGAATGCCTTCTCTGCATCAATAGATAGGAGAAGCGGGTCCCCTGCTATCTTCTTGGATTCGTGTATCAGGTACAGGGTCTTCCACATAGTGTCCGACCCTTGCCTTCCCAGGATAAATCCCACTTGGTCCGGATGTATAAGCCAGGGCATATATATCTCTAATCGTGCTGCCAATATTCTCGCATAGATCTTTGCGTCTATATTGAGCAGTGAAATCGGACGGTATGATCGGCAATGTTTGGGATCTCTTCCTTCCTTCGGTATAACCCGAAATCAGAGCCTCGGAAAAAGAGTCCAGAGCTACACCCATCTCCAGAATTTCATTAAACAACTTCACTAAGAGGGGGAGATGGGAACAACTTGTAAAAGTCGGTCATGTAGCTGTCATTTCCGGGGGCTTTTCCCAGTGACAGCCTCTTTACCGCGGCTTCAACCTCCTCTGCCGTGATTGGGGCGTCCATTACATCCGTCTCAGCACTTGTTACTCCAGGCATCTCTATCCCGGCCAGGTAGTTGTCTATTTCTAGTTTGTCTTGATTTGTTTCAGATGCATATAGGTGTTGATAGAACCGTGCAAATGCCTCTGGGATGTTAGTTCTTTGCACGTCTTGGGAGTCTTCCACACATTTGCGCGTGGATGGCACCCACCTTTCCTCCCTTTGTCCACGCAGCCTTGCTGCCAATAAGGTGTCAGCTTTATCCCCTTTCTCGTAATGTTTTTGTTTGAGAAGTTGAAGCCTCCTGACGACTTGAACCTCATCAAGGAGGCGATGTTCGTCTCTTTTCTGCCTGGATAGGGCGATCTTCTCCACCCTTCCCTCAGTGGCTGTTCGGGCCGCCCAGTCTAAGTGTGTTATTTCTGCTCTCAGTTTCTTTTCTATCAGGGTCCTCTCTCTTTTCTTGTTAGCGCTTTTTCTAAATAATATCCCTCGCCAGGTCGCCTTCCCTGCGTCCCGAACAGTTTTTATGGGTACCTCGCCTGTATCGTTTATCTTGATGTATTCTTTTATTTCAGTTTCCATATCTGCCTGAAAGACGGGGTCTTTCCATAACGACTCATTACAGCAGCATTTTTATTCCCTCCGCGTGGTAGTACACCCAGTTCTAGTCCCACACAGACCATATCATGATCTGACCAGGTGACAGGCTCAATTGCCGAGCTAGCCATCACCACCATCAATTCTTCCGAGATGTAAATGTAGTCAATTCTTGTGTCTGTGCCGTGAGGTGCTGAATAGAAGGTGTAGCTCATGGTGTCTGAGTGTAGGGCCCGACATATGTCTCGCAGTCTATATGTCTGCATCATCCCTGCTACTGCCTTTCTACCGGCATCAGCCGGTTCTGAGGGATCAGGAGCTCCCGATTGTCTATCCCTTTTGGTGTCAGTTCATAGATTGAAATCGCCCCCAATCATCATATGGCCTTCAGCCACAAGCATTATTTTCAATACTGTGCATTGTATGAACCCAGTCTGTCTCATATTTGGAGCATATATTGTGGCCAATGTAACTTTGAGACCTCTCATGGTCCCCACCAACATTAGGGCCCTTCCCTCCACACCCATCCAGGTCTTGGAAACCTTAAATTCGATCCCTTTCTTAACTAATATCGCAACTCCCAATTTCTTCAGAGGCCCAGAACCCAAATATTAGATCCCTAACCTGGGCTGTATCACCCTCCGTTCCTCGCCACAGGCATACTGTCGTCATGCCTACCCCCGGAGCACCAGGCCAGGCCCAGCACCCCGGGGAGCAGGCATCACGCCCCCGGGTAAAAGCCCAGCGGCCCTTTATAGGGGCTCTTTGGACTCTGTCCTGGCGCCGTTGGCACCAGGCTCATGTTGGACATCAGTCCTGGCGCCATTGGCGCCAGGCTCATAAGGGGAAGTCTTTGGTGCACTTACCTGAAGCAGACCATGCTGCATGAAGAACCAAGCCAAATGAGGCTTAGGAGGGACTATTTTTCTGAAGGAACTATTTTGTTACTTGGGTGGGGCTGTGGACGAATACTCACCTGGAACTTCTTCCAAGGCTATTTAAGCCACGCCCGGACAGCCACACGTGCTTCGCGTTGTTCTGCATCCCAGCAGCTGAACGCTCACCGTGTCTGCTCCTGCACCTGGACTCCAGCCACGCCCGCCTCGAACCTGGAACACCTGTAAGGAAAGAAGAGAAGAGAAAGGTGAAAACCAAGAACTTATTCAACCTTCTTACCTGCATCCGGAATCTTCACGCCAGCATTCCTGAAGGAAGACTTCCATTAAAAGCACCGCGTTGCTCGCTGCAGCGCTGCGTTTCACTCACCTGTTCCCGAGACGCCACCCGGCTCCATCGCGGCTCTCAGCACCGGTCGCCACATCTCTGCACCTAGGGGAGAGAAGAAGAGACAAAAGGTGAGCAAGGGAACACAAGAGGAAAGCCGAATTTTCAGCCATATTACTTACCGGCTTTTCTTGGTGAACCATTCCACATCTCGGGCCGGCGCCGCATCTTTGGCAGGTACCGCACCCCGGCCCCTATGGGGAAAGGACAAAAGACATTACTGGGGAATTATAAAGACATTTAGAGGGGTCGCCCTCATCACTAACTCACCTGATTTTACCACCGGCAATTTAACCCCTCAACGCATCGCCTTTGTTCTGCACCTGAAATAAAGGACAGATCACAGGTTAGGAAAAACAACATAAAAGGAGGCTCACACTTGAACTTTTGCATCTTCTTACTTACGGCGTATCGCTCAGAAAAGTCAAGTGGATTTGCCAGCGCCATTCTGAAAACCAGTGAAGTAACTGGACGAACGCGCGCCCCTGCACCAGAAGCAGGATGGAGAGTTCATCCTTCCAAACCATAAGGTGAGCTTAAACCGGGGGTTTTGGAGGAAGTCAGGGAAGAACGAAGGGGGAAAGAGGGGAGCAAGCACACTATTCAGCAGGCAGTTAATCCCCTTTCTCATCTGCAGAAGGATATACTTATGGCCAGACAAGCAAGATTTGGGGGTCCTGTTCAATCGGTGGTCCGAATTCTGCGCATCACGCTTGAAGAGGCCACAGCAACCCAGACCAGTGCCTCCGTGGGAGCCAGGTGAGCATTACACATACTTCGTCTCCTGCAGGAGAATCATGTCCATTCCAGACCTCCGAAATTCCCTCTGCACCATAGACCTTTTCATGGGGGAGTTAAGCCCCTTGACATTAAGGGTGCAGATTCTCGTGAGAGCACCCTCTGACATATTGGAAGCCACTGCCATCTCCTATCTGAAAATCGTAGTATGTATGTTTGGGACTTTAGCATATCTGTTTTTTCCTTATGTCTGTAAAGATCACCTCCTACATACTTGCACAACACTATATATCTGCCCTCCCCACCAACCCCCTCCCTCCTGTCTCCCTCCAAACTCCCAACGGCGTCTGAGACAGCCCAGACAGTTTTCCAGCTGGAGTCAGGCCACCAGTGAGGACCAGTTTCCCTGGTCCCATCCCCAAGACATCATTTAACCATTGAGCCCCCTTTATCACCCCCCGCCCCCTTCACCTCTTTGGATCTCTTCATCACTGCCTTTCTTCAGTTTGTCAGAGTTATTCTGATTCATCCCTGAGTACCTGTTGTTCACCAGTGGCTGGTCAAGTGTTCACCACCACGGCTGTCCAACCGTCGGACCATCATCACAAAATGTTTGTCGCTTTGTGTGGTCCCACTCGAGGATCATCCCTCGGCATCTGGGGACGCGTTCATTCACCTGAACCTCCTGGAGCCCTGGATTCGCCTCCACCTCAGTCTTTTGATGTGTTGTTGGGCATTTTCTTCACCCGTTTCTCCTTGGTTCGATTCCTCCTCACGGTCTCCTAGTAGGTCGGCTCGACAGCTCTGAATGTCCTTCTCGGTTTTCAGTTTCAATGTATTTCCTTCCCACTCTGTTGGGCATTTTCTTCACCCGTTTCTCCTTGGTTCGATTCCTCCTCACGGTCTCCTAGTAGGTCGGCTCTACAGCTCTGAATGTCCTTCTCGGTTTTCAGTTTCAATGTATTTCCTTCCCACTCGAAGGTAAGAGAGAAGGGATACCCCCATCTATATCGCACCCCCTTGTCTTTCAACTACTTAGTGAGCGGGATGCATTTCCTTCTCATGGCTAGTGTGAGGGAAGACAGGTCCTGGAAGATCGAGACCCTTGCCTCATCTAAGGGAATCTGTGCGTTTCATTTGGCCTTTTCGAGGACACTAGTTTTGTCGCAAAAGTTATGGAACTGAGCCAAAACCGTCCTTGGTCCTCCCGCAGTACCACCCACTCTGTGTATATGGGCGAGTTTTGATTTGTCGATGGAGTCATCTTCGAAAAGCAGCTTCATGAGTGTGTGGAGAGTTCTCTTTAGGTACTGTTCAGTTTCACATTCTCTCTCCAGGTTACCTAAGATGCGAATATTATTATACCTTTCCCGATTTTCTAAATCATCCATTCTCATGCGAGTTTCCTACTCTCTGGCTTCAATGTCTGCTGTTCGTTGGTCCATTTGGGCTTCCAATGTGGTAAGAGAGGTCTGGTTATGCTACACCTCCTCTATCCTCTCTTCCATCTTGTCTATTCTCTTTGTTATTTTATCCACCTTGGCACCTATGTCGGCCCTCATACCTTTGATTTCCTTCAGCGGTCGTAACGTTGGCTTTGGTCGCAGCCATCTGGGCTCCTGAGGTTGCCATTGCAGGGTCTGGGAGGGGTCTAGCGTGAGGGGCACCGAGAGAGAATCTATACAATGCTAGTTTCTCTTTTATGTCCATATGTGTGTGGTTCAGGGTTGCTCAGCTATGTGCGTCTGGTGTGAATTGGCCTTCTTTTGATGTCTTGCACAGAGTCGAGGTGGTACTTCTGTGTGTGGAGAAGAGGGCACACGCCCCTTGAGTGGGGGCACAGCCTTCTCGACTGCTTATGATGGGTCCAATCTGATAACTGGACTCTGTAGTCTAGGTGCGAATTTTCAGAAGAGGTGGATGAAGTGACACGTTATCTCGAATGCTCTTTAACCTAGACTGTGTTCAGGTATGGATTGGATCAAGAGAATATATTTCTCCGTAAGTGGATTACAACAAGGATGAGAGTACCCAATCGCCCCTCTTGGGATGCCGCTGCCTATACAGGCTTTCAGTTGTTCGCCTCTGATGGGAGAAATGGTGTGCAGGGTCTGCTCATTATCGTCAAATGACAACTCTCTACTCTCATGCGATGGCTCGTCCTTTGTAGACCCCTCCTGACGTGGGGTGATCTCTGCCGCACCCTTGAGAGGATGAGGCGTTACTCCTTGGTCTTCAGGATCTCACCTATGGCAACAACTGCCTTCCCAAAAGAGTGTCGGGGAAGGTGTTGACCTGCGAGGCAGGTCTTGCCCGGTGGATGCTATAGTGGATTGTCACTTGTGTGAGAGTCGTCCGTTGCATGTGTCTTCACTTGCACTACTGCTCAGTCCCACAGAGTAGGTTTCAGGTACACTTCAGGACGAGTATAGTTCTCGATATGGATGGCTTTATAATGATTCCAGGTATTTGGGATGGACCTCCATTGCAGCACTACATTCGTGACCCACCATTAAGTGATTTTCCACCCCCTCATTTGTATTTTTCGGTATAAGTGGGGAGTCTCTGATATGGTCGATGCAGGCTTCCTCCGCAATATGTGAGTTATGCGTAGGGCAAGCTGATCAATGCCTGAGTCTTTTTAACAAATATATAGGGCCTGAGAGGGGGCGATCACCTCCGACTTATCTGTAGTCTGTGGGAGGACACTGCGCTTCAGCTGTGATGCCATACCTCATTAGGGGTGTGCCTGCAGGTCCGATCCTCGTACGAATTCCGGCGAGGTCCGGGTTCGATTATGGGCTGCTGCGTAGTGTGAAGCACTCCATGTAGAAGCAGGGGTGCTGGGGAGGCCACGTCGCTGTGTGAACGCTATCCTTTGAACTCCCCACACAGGGCTGTGCGATGTTAAATTATCCCTGAGAGTGGGACTTATAACTCCAACTGGCTGGGGCCGGGGAAAGATGCACACCAGTTCAGTGTGGCGGGGGGGGGGTTCGTCCTGAGATGTCCAGGGCCGGGTTCGTCCTGAGATGTCCAGGGCCCTACTCCCCTGTGGTTGGATTCCCCCGAAGCTGCGATCGCTGTCCTCCGAAGTTCCTGCATCCACTGGACACTGCGTCTGAGGAGTCTTGGGTTATGTGAGCATACGCAGCAGAAAACCGCTCTTTGTGAACGTCGCCTCTACCAATGGCGAAAGTGTAGTTTGCTCACTGTGTCGCAGGAGCCGCCAGTGGCGCGGCGAGGCAACCATTGTTCATCTCCTTTCTGGTGCACCCGGAGGCTCCTGTCATGCATCACTGGGTGCAGCTCCTCTCCGGGGCAGCCTGTACTTGGAGGCTCCAGTCATGCGTTGCTGGGCGCAGTTCCTCTCCGGGCGGATGAAGCTCATGTGGGGTCGGTGCCTGCTACGCAGTTATGAACCGAAGTGGATAGGACGGTTATTACACCGAATTTGCATGCGATTTCGTTCAGATTTTTTCTCGTTTCACGCCAGACACGGTCCCATAGTATATTCTGCCAACTGCATCTGCCGGGGTGTGGCCTGTGGTGGGGGCTCAACCTACTTTCCAGGGACCACGGAAAGAGCTCACACAGAGTAGCTGCACATCCGTGCGCCCCCTGGTGGCCAGTCCCACATGGAATTTATATCCTATGATGGCTGACGTTTTTCCAAACATCATAAAACTAATTCTATTTTAAACTTTATTCTTGAGATGTCGATGGTGGAGACTGATGAAAATGTATCAGGGATTTAAGTTTTGGCTTTTTAGGAACATGGTCTTCAGTACTTCCCTCTCTTTCTGGGTCAGGGGCTTCTCCCTGATTAGTAAACACACTCAGTCTCTGGGGCTTTATTATAGTTCTGAGCCCACCTTTCTTGGTCCACATCATTCTTCGCTGATGCAGAATCCATCATGTTACCACATTAATCATCCTGGATTCTCGTACCAGGTGACGCCATCTCAGTACCCTTGAGTCGCCTTATGGGGGTCTCGTATCTTCACTGCAGAAACTGCAAGGTCCCAAGAACGTAAACATTCCCCTTCTTTGAAAACTTTAATAAAAATTCTCCTTCCTTGAGGTCACCTCCACTATCCTCCTGTTGTAAATTTTCTCTGTACCATGGTCATCCCCATTTTGACCGGCTTATATGCACCTTTCTTGCCAAATCGTGAAGAGCATTCCTTTCTCATTCTTCCATTTCTCCTCCTGGTTTTCTTCTCCCTCCAGTTCTCCTCTGCTCCTATTAATTTCTACTTCTACCGGTTTTGTTATTTTATTTGCCTCACTCTTAGGTGCTCCTCATCTCTACTCATCATCTTTTTCTCTTCTTCCTCGCTAGTTGTGTCTCTTCCTCTTTATCTCCTACCTTCTAGGTGTTCAATATTATCTCCTTCCACTTTGGGTGTTTCTTCACCACCTCCTCACCCTTCTCGCAGAATGCACACTGTTGCAGTTTATTAAGGTTCTCATAAGCATTTGTTCATCTAATAGGATGCCTCCACATGGCCCTACTGGCTGCTCTCGAGCAGATGTATGGGAATCAAGTCAGTGGCATCCTTCTTTTTACAAACATTCACAAGTAGCTCTTGACCATCAAGGTTGCATTTCAGGAATGGAGGCTACCTTCTAGGAGGTTTGCATCCTTTGACCATCTTTTCCAATTACCGAAATCTCCACTTTCGAATGGATTGTGTCCTCCCACATATTCCTCATCTTATGATAAGTCGTTATCTCCAGCTTCGCTGCTTCGGAAAAAAAATTCTCGGCAGAGGGCGCTGTGCTCGAGGTCGTGGCGTCGATTGTCCCTCGATGGACTCCGTACTCTGTCGACGTCACCGATGGTATAAATAGCTCGAGCCACGCCCGTTGCTTCAGTTCCGTTTTTCCGATCGCTTGGCTATCGAGAACGGCACGCTTGAGATTTTCTGTGAAGAAAATGTTGTCGTCTTCGACTCCTTCCACACCCAAGACTGGGTTCAAGAAGTGCGTAGATTGTGGATCGGAAATGTCGATCACAGATCCCCACCGAGTTTGTTTCTGGTGTCTCGGTTCAATTCACTGAACCGACGACTGTGGTTCCTGCCAATCCATGACCGAGAAGGCCCTTCGTGAGAGGAGAGGTAAACTGTCGGTGGGGAGGGAACCCTCTAAGAAGGCTATGTCCAAAAAACATAAAAAAGCGACTGATTCGAAGGAACCGGATAGCTACAGGCATTCCAAGAGATCTCGATCTAGGAGTAGATTGAGACACTCTTCTTCCTCGTTCAAAAAAATGAAAAGGAGACATAGATCTCCCTCATCATCATCTTCTGAGTCAACTGAAGAAATTCGATGTCCGACAAAATCGGATTCCCCCAGAAAATGGGAGGAATTTCGTAAAAAGATGATGGAGATATTCGAGAATGCGGCCCCGACCCCCTCGAATGAACCTCGGAAGAGCCATACCCCTAAAGTCGCTCCATTGGACGACAAAGGGAAGTCTAAAACTACTATGGTAAAAGCCAGTAGTGTCGAGGATACTCGAAAAACTCGAGTCGACGACAAGTCGTCGAGGACTCTTCGAGAGTCGAGCAGCCTCTCTGGTGCTGTCATGATGCCTACCCCTGGGGATCCAGACCAGGTCCAGCAACCCCAGAAGCAGGCATCAAGTTATTTTGGGCAAGCCCAAAAACCCCTGCTAGGGGCTGTTTGGGTGCGGTCCTGGTGCCTATGGCGCCAGGCTCCTATGGATAGTCAGTCCTGGCGCCATAGGCACCAAGCTCATAGAGTAGAACCTGATGCAGACCATGCTACAAGCTTACCTGATGCAGACCATGCTGCAAGAGCTCCAAGCCAAATGAGGCTTGGAATGGACTATTTTACCTAGGGACTATTTTTTTACTCGGGCGGGGCTGGGGAGGAATACTTACCTCGGACTACTTTGGAGGCTATTTAAACCATGCCCGAAGAGCAGCACACGCTTTGTGTTATTCCGCATCCAGCAGCGTAACGCTCACCGTGCCTGCAAGTCTGCATCCAGTCTTCTGCCACGCCCGCCTGCCACGCCCGCCTCGAGTTTGGAGCTCCTAGAAAAAGGGAGAAAGAAGGAGAAAAGGTTAGAACAAGAGCAATATCTTTGATCCTTACCTGAATTCCCAATCGATCGCGCCTTCGAGCTGGAAGAAAGAAGTTATTTTATGCGCGTCGCCTCGCCTGCTGCAGCGCTGCGCTGAACTCACCGGCCTTCGCAGCATCTTCACATTCCACCGCATCCTCCTGCATGTTCCCGCCGCATTCCGGCACCTAAGGAGTAGACAAGAACAGAATGTGAGCCAAGGGAATACACAAAGGAGTATTAGTAACCCCCCCATAGACTTACCTGATTTTACCACCGGGGGTACTATTCCTCTTCACCGGTCGGCGCAGCTTCCACTGCATCTTCACCGAACCCCAGCCCCTAAGGGGAAACAAAAGGACAGCAAGGTGAAACAAAGGGACTATCAAGGGGAACCCTCCTCACCACATTAGACTTACCTGATTTTACCGCCAGAGGTATTATTCCCCGAGACTTCATACTTTCTCTCAGTGCTTGAATAAGGGAGAAAGCAACAGGTTACATATTGACATTATTTATCGAACTGTGTTGGAAATACAAATCCTTACCAGAATATTACCGGTTGCCACAAGTAACTCTTCACTAGGGTCGAGCTGCAATCTGCAAGGAATCGGACAAGAGTGAAATTCGGGTATTTGAACTACATACTTTTTGGATGTCAATATTGTTCTGGAACTCACCAATTCCTTCGAGCCAGTGAAGCAACTGGTTATCAACGCGCCCCTGCGCTCAATGCAGGATGGAGAGCTCATCTTTTCAAACCATCAGGTGAGACTATAAGAGGGGACATCAAAGGTGATCCTTGGGGAGAACAGCGGGGGTGGGGGGATTTACACTCAACTCCACGGGTGGTTAATTCCCTTTCTCCATTTGCAGAAGAATATTCCTACGGGCCAAGCAAACTAAGCTAGGTGGGCCAGTCCAGTCCGTCATCTCGGCCCTATGCGTCACATTGGTGGAGACCGCAGCTGTCCAGTTCAGATCGACGCCTCTGTGGGAGCCAGGTGAGCATAACGGGTGCCACATAAAAAACATAAGTCGTCGAAGGCTTCGACGACTTCATCGACGGCATCGGCGTCAATCTTTTCGGCATCCAAGCCAAAAGCATCCTTGACGCCTGTATCGAAGTCATCTTCAAAGTCATCGAAGATTCCTTCGACAACTTCGAAGGAGTTTTCCATTCCTTCAACACATATTGTAGAGGAAGAACGGAGATTTACTCCATTGCCCAGGTCAGACTTTTTTAAGTCCATGTCCTCAATTTATGAGGAATCTGGCTCGGAGGAAGATGAACTCCTTTCGGAGTTTCATATGGCACAAAACAAGTTCCTGAGGAACTCATTGATCAAGAGTCTAAAATGAGAGACCTGAGTGACACTCTACATTCTGCCAGTGGAATCGACACCCCCCCAGAATTAGAGTTTGCCAGACCTGATCCTGCAGAACATGCAGACTCAGGGTACAGGAGTCTTATGACCAGAGTTGATTGAGTATATGGGTTGCGGTAACACTTCACCCGTTTTCGAACAGGACAACATGACAGATATAATTGTCAGAGGTCCTCAAAAAGATCCAGTTCTCCCTTTCCACAGGGCTCTTCAGAGGACGGTGGAGAAAAACTGGGAAAATCCTGAGAGCATTGCTGCTGCAAATAGTAATTTCCCCAAGAAATACAGACCAGCTGGTACGGATCCTGAATATTTAAACAGGCATCCGACTCCAGAGAGTCTAGTTATTCAGGCAGCATCCACATCAAAACAAACTGCATATCCCACTATCCCTCCGGATAGAGAGGATAAAAAAGCTGATGCTTGGGCCCGTAAAGTTTTCACTTCAGGCAGCATGGCCCTTAAATCGACAAATGTCACCTGTACCCTGGCCAGGTTTACCCATACCCTGTGGGACTGTATTTCGGCGGCGGCTGATCATATTCCGAAAGGCGAGGAAAGGGAAGGCTTCCTGAATATAATCAAAGACAGGAAGGAGGCAATGGGGGAATGTCTCCAGTCTGGACTGGATACTGCTGATAGTATCAGCAGATCCATGGCTGCAAGCATTGTGCTACGCAGATTTGTGTGGTTGAGGAAGTCAGGGTTTGCACCAGATGTGTAAGCCAGACTCCTCAACATGCCCTTTGATGGCTCGAGGCTGTTTGGCAGTAAGGCTGATGAAAGCCTAGAAACATTTCAGACCTCGAAAGCGGCAGCTAAATCGCTTAGTGCCTCCATGCGCCAGCCTCAAAAACCCTATTCCGGCTCATCTTCCTGGAGGGGTCGTTCTTTTCATTTCTACTCCTCATTAGGTAGAGGAAGAGGACAGGCTACTCAAAGAGGCAAAAGAAATTTCCCTCGTGGTGCACGAGGAAGAGGTGCAAAATCAGCCTCAGGAGCGGCATCTTTACCCTCAGCCACTCCTGCAGCCGCCCCCAAATCCCTCTGAGACCTTGTTGCACAAAACACCAGTGGGAGGCAGGATCTCTCAGCATCTGAAGGAATTGCGGGGCATTACCTCAGATGCTTGGGCAGTGGAAACAGTAGCTCAAGGTTACTGTCTCCCCTTCCAAAAAAGGCCTCATAATTATCCACCGGGAGCCAACTCCGTAAAAATTCCAGACCCGCTCCTGTTGCAGGAAATTGTAACTCTCCTAGAGAAAGGTGCCATAGAACAGGTACCTGTAGCGGAGAGGAACAGGGGTTGGTACTCCCCATATTTTCTCATCCCAAAAAAGGACAGAGGATTGAGACCCATCTTGGACAAGTTCAAGATGGTGACCCTTTCTCAGATCCTTGAGGCTCTCCAACTCCAAGACTGATTGGTATCATTAGACCTTCAGGATGCTTACTTTCATGTGCCAATCCATCCAAAGCACAGAAAATACCTGAGGTTTGCGATTGGCAACTCTCATTATCAGTTTCGAGTTCTGCCATTTGGGTTGACCTCCGCCCCGAGGGTTTTCACGAAACTGTTGGCGATTGTTGCAGCTTGTCTCAGGAGAGGGGGTAGTTGCATCTACCCCTACCTGGACGATTGGTTGATCTGAGCAAGTTCTCCGAAACAAGCTCAGGAACATCTTTCGATCACCTGCCACTTCCTCCACAAATTGGGCTTCTCCCTCAATTTCAAGAAGTCCCATATGATACCATCCCAAAAGCTCCAGTTTATCGGAGCAGTCTTGGATACTTCCTCTGGAAAAGCCTCGCCCCCCGAGGTGAGAGCTATCCACATTCTGCAGATGGTAACAAAGTTCCAGAATGCCCAACGTCTACCGGCCTTCGATTTTCTCAGGTTGCTCGGCCTCATGGCATCCTGCATTTTCCTAGTACCAGAGGCCAGGTTGAGAATGAGATCCCTTCAATGGGCACTCAGAACTCAGTGGTCCCAGTTCTCAGGGAATATGTCGGATCTTCTGCAAGTCCCGAGTGCAGTTGCTCAGGATCTTCTATGGTGGGCTTGCAACAACAACATTCTCAAGGGAGAATCTTTTTGGCAACCATGGCCGGAGATAACAGTAGTGACGGACGCCTCACTCACGGGGTGGGGAGCACACACCAACGATCTGACAATCAGCGGTCGTTGGTCTCCATCGGAGTCCAAACTACACATCAACCTTTTGGAGCTGAGGGAAATCAGACTAGCGCTGAAGGCCTTTCTGCCCTCTGTACAGGGAAAGAATGTCCTGATAATGACAGACAACACAGTGGCCATGTATTACCTCAACAAGAGAGGAGGTGTAGGGTCACTACCACTGTGCAGAGAGGCAATGCAGCTCTGGTTCTGGGCAATACGAGAAGGTATCTCTCTATCGGCAGTTCACCTAGCCAGAGAGCAGAACACGGCGGCAGATGCTCTGAGCAGGCAGAGCACAGTCTCTCACGAGTGGGAGCTAGCTCAGGAAGTCCTTCAAGAGATCTTCGCCCTTTGGGGAACCCCGCAAGTGGATCTGTTTGCCACCGTAATCAAACGGAAGTGCGAGCAGTACTGCTCAAGGGAATTTCCTCAAAGAGGAGCTCTGGGAGACGCATTTGTAGTGGAGTGGAAGTTTCCACTGCTGTACTTGTTTCCCCCAGTCCCTGTGATTCCTCAAGTAATCAGGAGGTTAAGAAAGTTCAGGAAAACCATGATTCTAATTGCCCCGGATTGGGCCAGGAGGATATGGTACCCGGACCTTCTAGACATGTCCATCTGCCCTCCAATACATCTTCCACAAAGAGAGGATCTTCTCTCGCAAGAGGAAGGCTGGGTTCTCCATCCAGAGGTCAAGACACTCAACCTTCACGCATGGTTTCTGAGAGGTTGAGATACAAGGATTGGGATCTTCCGGATAACGTAATGGAAGTCTTGCTTTCGGCCAGAAGGCCAGCAACAAAATCTTTGTACCGATGTTGCTGGAACAGGTTTAGTAACTGGTGCAGAGATAAGAATGTGGACCCTTTTCAATGTGGCACTCCAGTAGTGCTCTCTTTTCTATTACATCTAGCCAATCTGGGGCTCCAGATAGGAACAATAAAAGGACACCTTGCTGCGCTGTCCATTTTCAAGCGCACCTCGGAAGAGGTTTCATATTTCAAAATACCATTAATCATTCAATTCTTAAATGGGCTTACTAACGTATACCCTCCAGTACCTTTTCATGTCCCAACTTGGGATTTAAATTTAGTATTAACATTTTTGACTTGCATACTGAGCCGCTGCACTCCTGTCCATTGAGACTTCTAACATTAAAAACTGTCCTTCTTGTGGCCCTATCATCAGCCCGCAGGGTTAGTGAACTTCAGGCTCTCTCATGCAAACCACCATATACTGTTTTTTTTATAATGGTAGTCCTTAAAGTTAAACCTTCCTTTTTACCAAAGGTAGTTTCAGACTTCCATTTGTCAGAAAAAATAATATTACCAACATTTTATCCTCCTCCTCATTTGGGCAAGGAAGAGGAGAGACTGCATAGACTAGATCCCAAGAGGGCTCTTAGTTTTTACATCTCAAGGATGTCTAAATTACGACAAGATGACTGTTTGTGGGTTATAATTTTTTTTCCGAAGCAGCGAAGCTGGAGATAACGACTTATAAGATGAGGAATAAGTGGGAGGAACATCCAGTCGAAAGAACATTACAGTTGGTAAGTAACTTGTTCGTCTGCATTCTGTTAAGATATTGACCTTCAATACAAGTACACACCAGGGAGATAGAATAGAATAGTGGACACCTCATTTCAGCCATTTCAATGCAGTGTAAAGGTCAAGCAGATGGAGTCAGTGCCAGTGATACTTTCTGGGCACATTGTGGACAAAGTCAGTTTTAGTTGAAAGTCAGTCAACGCTGGGATGAGACTAGAACAAATGCGTGAATGTGAGGTGTAAGAACCTGAGACAAGAATCTGAGATGGTTTGCACATGGTTCTCATTTACACTTCCCAATGAAAGACAAGCATCATAGAGCTTTCAGGAGCACTCTGTCTCTTTTGGCTGGCCATCCAGGGTACTTTTAGATTTTAGGCCACCTCCAAAGAAGTGTGTGTTGGGAAACCATGCATTCTGGCTTAGCAAGCGTGTTGGCTCCTATGAAGTATGCTTGAGGGCAAAGTCAGACAGGATCAAGTCATCTGACATTTAGGCTAAATCTACCACCAGTACCACATGGACCATGAAATACTATTTCATGGAACTCATAGCTGACCTTCCCTGTGATAAAGTACATTCAGCTATACTTGTCACAGTTAATTAAGGCGAGTGATGCCATTCCAGTCAAGGGGTAAGCAGGCCAGTGTGCCAGTTCTGGTGCAATTATTCTTTCTGCATATTGTATGTTTGCATCATGTTAAGAGTCCTATAAGGGACCATATCCTGCCTTGTTTTTTTTTATTCAGGCTTACAGCATGATGTTATGGATTAATGCCTCACTGTCGTTATGTTGAAAAAAAGGGTCCAGTGACATGGGGGAACTAAGAAGTAGCACATATATTGCTAATTTAAGGTAGGGTGAATTTCCTTTGGGCTGATGGTTGAATCCAGTAATGAAAGCTAAAAAGACTCCATAAAGATGATAAATTCCAGGGCAATGGAGAATGTGACATCCCGTTGCTTCCCCCATTTTCTAAGAGAAATCAGCACTGAGGAGATGGAAAATGTTGATTCTGATGCCCGTTTGAGACACACACAAAAACAGTTTACAATGTGCTATTCAGACTCTGCAGAAAGCGAAGGTGTTGTGCAAAATGGTGGCTGATCTAAAATAGAGGCTTGCACAAAATTAGGTATGACATTATACATGGTTGTCCACCAAAGATTGAGATTGCCTTCGCTAAGTGCTCTCCTTGTTTCATTGGGCCATTCTCCATTTAGAACATTGTGAATCCAATGCTGTTCGATTGCCTCCTTGCCCTGGGTCATATAAGATCCAAGAGCTTTCCATTATGTATATTATGTATGTATGTATATTTATATTATAAACTAACAGCGCACTGTACATAAGCAACACATGCATGGGGTTGCAAGAATGGGGCCGGGGTAGAGGAGAAGTTGGGATGGGTAGTGGGGACAGGGAATAGTAGAAATCCTGAGCTAGAGAAGTAGTGTATGTATGTAATGTTGTTTTAGTGAAACCTGTTTATGTAGGAACAAAGTTACCTGTAGTCATTCCAGTGGGTGATCAAGGAGTTTGTGGTTGAAGTGATCCTAAAGTCCAGGACAGTGCAATGAAAGTTGTAAAATATCAATTAGAAAGGGTATGGGTTGAAGGGTATGTATTGCCAGCTAGCTAGTTATCCTCTTGTTCCTGATTTCACTCATAGTTGTTTTTGCCATAAGCACCTTCGAGAGTGAGATGTGATGTTGAGCTATGCAGCCGGCCAAAGCTATTCTTCTTTATCTTGGGGCGATAAAAAAACAAACAATCTGTTTTTATGGAGTTATTTTCACAACATTTCCATCTGTATATATCCCTACTTATTTTTAATTTTTAGTCATTTTATCAGTGTTTATCGACATTTAGATTTGCTCTGGAAAAAATTGTAACAACTACTTTTCTGCAATTTTTAAAATTCAAAATGTGCATTAATGGGTGTAAGGTTAAAGAGCTGGATTCTTGCACATCAAGTCAAGATACATGTTCACCTTAAAAACAAACAACTGCTCCTTATGCTAATGTAATGAAGATCTCGGTAGCTTTTAAACAATTTCAAAGCAAAATAAACACATTTTTTAGCCTTTCCACTGTGTCACTTTGCATGGCCATTGGCCTCTAATGCTTAATGGACAATCTGAAGACATACTGAAGACACATGAATTCATGCTTCTTTTCATTTATTTGCACAAATGTGAACACGGAATACTGGCAACCCTATGTATAACTTCCAAAATCTTGGTATTTGATGGAGTATTTAATGAGTAGAGCAGTGTCATTACTTCTGGAACTGGAAAGTAGGAATTTCACTGGTTGCAATGCCTATGTATTTTGTGAGGGACAACAGAGGCTGGCAGTATGCAGTATATCTTTAATAGCCACTCCAGCAGGAGCAATTCACAATTAATGAAAATAGAAACTGCAACGCAGTTCAGCCACAAAAGCAGGGTAGAATAAGATTAATCTGTGCAAAACAGTGAATTATCTTCCAAACGACACAATGAAAATACCAGGGAAGGTGAGCCCATTTCTCAATCTGACAACAAGGGTAAAAGTTTGACCCGACAAAAGTAGAAATAGCAAACCAACTGAAAGAAAACTTCAAATCAAGGAACCAACATAAGTGTAGAAAGGCAGGGTGTTTCAAAATAAAGCAACCAGCTGCAGTGGTTTCTTGTAACAATAAAATGGGAGCTGGAAAGGGTGGTGTTCAGGCAGCCTCCAAGTACAAGGAAAAGAAAATTCAGGTTTAATCAGGACCAGGCACTCCCAAGTACAAGGAAACACATTTAAAAAAAACAAAATGTTATTGTAAACTTTAGTTGATTTTTTACAAACTTTTATTACAAACACAACCAAAATTACCTCATCAAACTTTGTATGCTATACTCCAGCCAACAAACTGAACTCTTCACAAAACTAACAACCAACATACCTATTTCTAACAACCAACATCAAACAACAACAACAACAAAATCCAACAGTTCTTGTCCACAATACGAAATCTATCACTCAGACAATTTTAGCTTAGTTCAGCCTCGGACATTGTCAACTACGCTACATCTTTCTGCAAGACTTTATCTAGATAGTTACCAACTGCGCATGTTTGATGAACATTGTTACTTGAAAGCATAGTACACCACCAATCTGTATTGTTGGTTAACGGTGCATATTTCTCCAAAAACAATGAACGATCATTTGTTAGTTGAACGCATTCAGTTGTCGCATGTTTTGATGATTCTACTGCTTTTTTACAGAATCTACATTGGTTGTCAGCCGTGTCTTCATCCTGTTTTAGCCACAGCATTTCTTTTGTGTCATATGCATTTAACCACAACCTCAAAAACTGATTGCGGTGATGTTTAGAGGTGAATTGTTTCAGATATTTTGGCAGTTGATCCAAACTATTAGCTGCCCATCCAGTATATAATGATGATTTTAATGCACTCTTTTTATCATTGTTCTGAATCCAGTTCCATATTCGCAATTTCTT
The DNA here is from genome assembly GCF_040938575.1 of Ambystoma mexicanum. Classification (NCBI taxonomy): domain Eukaryota; kingdom Metazoa; phylum Chordata; class Amphibia; order Caudata; family Ambystomatidae; genus Ambystoma; species Ambystoma mexicanum. The sequence goes on from NC_090940.1 coordinate 408,767,119, forward strand.
CTTCGCTGATTGAGAAAACGATACCACCATTTGCCATTTTATTCCGGCACACTCTGTGATGTTAGTTATCATTTCTGCCCAGCGTGCCAGAATACCAGAATGAGGATGTTTTTGCGTAGATTCCAGAATCCGGTATGCAGGTGCCATATCGGAGACATACATTTTTCTTAGCACCGAAATTGACCGCCAAAGGACGGTACCATAGAGAGAGAGTCTAGACCCAGTTTGTGCCTTATTGTAGTCATTGAGATATTCTTTGGCAGTCTCAGAACATGCCTCCAGAACAGTCCTTCTAAGGATGACCAGATATAGTGGTGTGAGTTCCACCAAGCCTCGGCACCAAATGTTATCGATGGGACTACCTTCTGCTTATAAAATTGCAGAACTGGCAACAATGTGAATTTGCCATATTCGGCATGCAACTTCGCTCCTTGGAGTGAGAACGTAATCATCCTTTGTTTCAAGTCCAATGACCATTACCACTCTCTAACTGAAATTATGACAGCTGAAAGACTCATCCCGAACCTACTTTCTACACTCAACACACTCCCAGACAACCTGGACCCAGAGACCCTGGTTGAAGAATATAATAAGATCACGGCCACCTCACTAGACCTAATTGCCCCCCTTAAACTGAGACCAAGCAAAACGAACACACACATAAACAAATGGTACACACCAGTCCTTATAAATTTAAGGCAGCAAAAAAGGAACTGTGAGGCCACTTGGAAAAAATCCCCCTCAGTAGCAAATAAACTCAACTCTCCAAACTAGCCACACTTTACAAAAAAGAAATTTACCTGGCTAAACGAACCTCCTATGACTCTCGCATATCCCATGCGAAATCAAACATGAAGGAATTATTCTCCATCCTTAAAGAAGTAGAAACCCCCATAGTGCATCCTGACACCTGTACCAAAGACAAAAACTGGTGCTCAGAAATCCAAAGTGCCCTAGGAAACAAAATTGCGACACTCCAAAGTAAAATCGCCCATAAAAAAATATCCCTCAATGACACTCTCCCTTCAAAAACACCAGATAAGCCCATGCTTACAGATCTCACTCGCTTCAACTTCTCTAAAGTCACGATTCTTGAAGTAGAAAAAATCATCCTGTCTCTGAAACCCTCCAACTATTAGGGAGACCTGTGCCCGGCACAGCTCATCAAGGATGCCGCCTGTGACCTCTCCCCCTTCATCACTAAACGAATGAATGCCTCCTTCACCACTGACTCCATCCCCACCAATCTGAAACAATCCTGGGTACTTCCACTATTATAAATACCCACACTTGACCCAGCCACGCCCCACATTACAGACCTATAACGAACGTTCCCTTTCTACTAAAAATCCTGGACAAGGTTGCCTATGTACAAATTCAGAAGTACCTGGAAGGACACCATCTACTAGGTTCCAGACAATCAGGGTTCCGCCCTCAACATGGGACTGAAACTGCTCTCGACCTGAAAGCTCAGATCGATACGTTTAGAGACAATGGCCAAGTTGCCCTACTCCTCCTCCTCGATCTGTCTGCAGCTTTCGACCTAGTCGATCACTCTGTCCTTTGAACACATCAGCTCATTTCTCTACTGAGGTCATCACCTGGATTACCTCTTTTCTCAACGGTAGAACCATGAGGGTCTTCTCACCCACCGCGGAGGCAGACCCCATACCAATCACTTGTGGCGTCCCTCAGGGCTCCTGTGTCTCCCCCACATTGTACAACATATTTACCAAGCCCCTTTTCGAGGATTTGGATCATCTCGGTATCACCTACACTAACTATGCAGATGATACCCAGATCCTCCTTCCGCTTTCTGGAGATTATGGAAAGGATTTGGCCTTGCTAAATAGGGTGTACATCATCATCCAGGCATGGATGGCCATACATGGACTATGCCTGGATGATGATAAAACGGAATTTATCATCCTAGGCACTATGTCCAGTTTAAAGAAACTCGGCCCTGCCTACAACTCTTTTATGATCAATGGTAACAACATCAAGGTTGGACAAGAGGTCAAAACTTTGGGTTTTTACTTGGACTCTAATTTCTCCTTCAGAAGACAGGTGAGCTCCCTGGCTTCCTCCGCGGCCTATATGTGTAAATTAATCTGCACAGCTAAACCATTTCTGTCTGACACTAGTTGCCTTACCCTCGCTAGAGCCCTTATACTGTCCCGCCTGGACTATTGTAATGCCCTCTATCTGGGATCCTCCAAGGTTACCACTAGCAAACTACAAACTCTTCAAAATAACGCTCTCAGAGTGGCTTTGGGCATCTCCAGAAGAGAGCACATCTCAGGACTTAGTCAACAGAACAACTGGCTCTCCATCAACGACAAAATTCTCTTTAAAACTGCATCGCTCACTCACAAATCCCTCAATAACGCTGCCCCTACTTACCTGATCAATAGATTCCATAGACAGTCCTCCCTGAGACCTACCAGAACTGCTTACAAAGACTGCCTCTCTGTCCCTAACTTTAAACGTGCCACCATAGGGGGCAACAGCTTCCCAGTGAAAGCAGCCAAACTGTGGAACTCCTTACCGCCTAATCTCAGAGTGGACCTGCCCTACCAGAACTTACGATCTAAGGTAGTTTCATGGCTGAAAACGTAGGCCGTCAAAGATACTCCACTGCCAGGCTGTCCCCTTTTCATGCTACCCACACACAATGTAACCGCGTGTGTCCACTTGTTTATATGTATATAATATCCATGTACTTCATTGTTGATATGTATAGAATATTGGTGTACCTTACTGTCTCTTTGTATACCCTATGACTTGTAACCAAGCTTTGCAAATTCTTGTAAAGGCTGCGCCCTGATACCCTCGGGTACGCTTGCGCATTATAAATAATAAAACAAACAAACAAATGTTGACAAGTACTCCTAGGTAACAGATTGATGATATTTTTTCAATTGTTTGTCCTTGTACTGACCACTTAAAGTGTTGGTCTTTCTTCTTTCCAGGACCGCCAATTGTCATTACCTTCGTTTTTAGTTCATTGATCTCCAAATCATTAGATTTCAGATATTCTTGAAGGCACGTTAAAAGCCTTTGAAGACCAATTTGGGTTGAATCTACCAAAACAATATCGTCAGCGTAAATTACGCATCTTATTGCCTGGCCATTCACCTTTGGTAGAAAAGCGTGAACCTTTTGTGCTGCTGGAATGCCAGCGATATACAGTTTAAACAGCAATGCTGCTAAGGGGCAACCTTGTTTTACCCCTTTATTGGTATTAAGTTATTTTGAAAGTTCCCCACGATCATTTGTTCACACTTGGATCTTTGTATTGTCATGGAGAGCCATCAACGGGTGTAATAGTGACAACGGACATGACCACAGAGACAATTTAGACCAAAGTTTGTCACGATTTATAGTATCAAATGCTTGTTACATATCTACAAATGTGAGAAACAGCTTGCGCTTACTTTTCATTGCCTCTAGTTTTAACAATGTCAGAAGCACCAGATTTACTTTGGTTCCGACACCTTTCGTAAAGCCAGTCTGCCTGCAGTCCATTAGCCCCGAGTTTTAGGCCCAAGCTGTCACTTTTTTTTGTAGGAAGGTGGCAAAAGTCTTTCCAATGGTGTCAAGGAGGGCAATCGGGCGATAGTTTGCTGGATTGTCCCGATTGCCCTTCTTAAACACTTGAACCACTATTGCAGATTGCCATGACATCGGTATCTGTTTCATTACAGCGATCAGTTTAAACAGCTCTACTATGAAGCCTGACCAGTGATTGCTTTTCTCTTTTAGCATGATGTTTGTTATACCGTCTGCACGTGAATTTTTCAGCTGTTGGATTGCCAACAAGATGTCCTCCTCAGATTCTACTACATTCCATTCTTCATCATACGTTGGTGTTTGTCGTGAGACTTGCTTATCAATGGTATTAAATACCTCACGAAAATGTTGTTCCCATCTGTGACTTGGTATGCAATTTGACAGTCTATCACCTTGAATTAGTGTTCCTTTGTTTAAAATAGACCATATTTCTCTTCAATTGTGTTGACATATTAATTTCAGAATGTGTTCACCCCGTTCCTGCTCCCTTGTTATCGAGAAAGATTTTAACCAGTTTCTGTATTGCATTTTTCGTTTTTTAATTTGTTGGGCAACCTTAGGGCTGCTCGATTTCTTTAGTGTCCTTATGTCACGCTTCAGATTTTTCTTTTCAGTCATCACAGCAGAGCTAAACATATGTGGCCTTGAGTACGATGTAGTCAGTGTCCGTTGTCCTTTTGCCTTGTATTTTATCAATAGTGGAGCATAATTCAATTTGCTCCTCAGAGAAAGACTGCCATACTGCAAACTTTGCTTTAACATAGAGATTTGCGATATATTTATTTTTAACCTGTTGTGTCCACTATTGACCTCCAATGGCATTGAATATTTTCCACTCGATTGCTTACAAGTGCATAGCCATTTCATTTCCAGGAAGTCGTGGTCACTTTTAAAGATTTTATGTACTTTCATGTCATCGATTTTTGGCCATAAAGAATTATAGATACAAATGTAGTCCAGAGTTTTAGAAACTAGGTCGCGATGCCAGGTACCATTTGGTGGTGAGTCACCTTTTGTCTTTCCATTTAACATCGCAATCACGCAATTCTAATGTGGTTTGCCAGTGCGTTCTTCTGCGCACCATAATCGTCTGTGACTTATTTCCTGTTGTGTGATCCTCAATGATATAATCAAACCAAGAGCAATTTAACCTGCCACATATTAGTACTGAGAGATCAGCAAATGTTGTTTGGCAGACATCGATCATCAAAGTTATTGATGAAATATATGTTGCAGTCGAAATCAGCCGCGGATTCCAGTAGGTGTTGATCAGAAGCATATGAGTTGCCTGACTTGTGCTCTCAGTGTTCAATTGACGCAATGAAACCTGGAGAAACATATTTGGGTTAAATGATTGTATAATGACCCATCCAGTACTGTTATTTATCATCATTAACAAGCTGGAGAATGGACGACCAAGGCTGTTTTTGCCTGCTGGGTTTAGAACTGATGTATAACCATCACAAGTGGGAGTTTCCCTCCACCACATTTCTTGCAGGCATATTGCGAAGTTGTTTTCCAAGGAAATTGGGAAGTCCTGGAATAAGTGATTAAAACCTCTTGTGTTCCAAGAGATCAATAACAAGAGGATTCACTTTCGATGGTATTTGTTATTTCCGTTTCAGACATTGCTGCATGTTTGTGATGCCTGCTCCTTCGCTTGTTTTTGACCTTGAATCCTCACTTGGCTCGTCCTTTTTGGAACTGAACAAATCATTCAAAATCTCTCTTCTTCTTTCATTTGTGGATTTATCGGGATCACCCTGTTTCTAGCAGTCTTTTTGCAAAATTTGACTGTTTCTAACCACAGAGAGGTCAAACCCGTAGGCTAATAGCTCTTCTTTTGCAGCCACTAGAGCATGTTCCACCGCATGAGATCTGATGTGCAAGAGGACCTGATCAGAACAGTCTTCTGTGATGTATTCCACTATCGCAATGTCTTCTGAAGTAATAGTGCATAGTGAGGGAATGCTGTGCGATAAGCCCATTGCGGAGACAAGGGTGTGCAGGGGAAATAAACCACCAGTAATCCACTTTTATGATAACCATCTCTGTTGCCGAGTATGCTAGCCGATAGCCTTTATAAACACACTTCATTAGACTCACTGTGCTAGCCTCACACAGTGGAACCTTGCGCCTGAACTGTGAACGACTTCACAGGAAACAAAATAAATGAGCGAATATCAGCCCTTTAGCTGTGGCTACTGACAGGCCGGGGGGGGTGAGGCGTGCCCTGCCCTACTGGCTAGTCCTGCTGCGTGAAGGGCTGTTGCTTTCGTTTTTTTTGCTAGTCTGGACTTGGGAAACAATCACTATTAAATTGGGGCCGGGGAGATGGCAGTTCATTCCTAAATAAAAAGCCTCAAAAAAGTTCTGAAACAAGCGAAATCCCTGATAACGTAATGTTGGAGAAATCTTCGCATATGGAAAAAGATATTCTGACCACAGAGACAGCTACACAAACAACTATCCGGGGAAATAAAAACCAATCAACACAAACAAACCACCTGGAAGATCCAAAACTGATAGAGCCGTTAATAACAATAGAACCCCCACATAAATCTAAGGGGGCACGTTTAAAGGATGGTTCAATTGAAGAAAGACCAGAAAAAGACAACTTCTTGATGGTCACAACAATGGCCGCAATCTTGGTCCCTTACATGAAATTACATGGAGATGCCACGGATACCTTAGAAGATCACACCACACTCCTTGCTATGGTGCATTCATTGACAATCTTTATCGAAGGATTTATAACGGCCCTACAAAAGAACATGCATAATGTTGAACAAAGAACCTCAGACATGTTGCATATCATACTGGAACCCATCATGAAAGAGAAGGGAGGCCGTTGGAAGAACCCTCGAAGAGAGTCAGTAGGAGGCCTTGACAACCCTGTGTTTCAAACTATGGCAATAATGAAGGATCAACTAAATAAAGAGAACATACCTCACGAAGAGTTACCAGAGGGGCCCTATCATAAACTAACACAAGGCAAGAACTTAGAGGGGCAAGGAGACTTGAACAAGGAGCCTATAATACCACCAGCGGATGGCCTCAACACCAAAACTGTTACTCCAATGGGAACGACAGCAAAGAAAAGAATGAGGACAGCTCTCTTGCGCAACAACAGCCTATGGACCAAATGCTCCGAGAACAACAGGAATTGGAGCTATCAAATAGAACTCAGGAAACATGCCCAAGAATTCGGCCAGATAACGTTCCTCAAGCGGAAGCAAAACAAAATATTAGAAAAGGGATAAATCTAAAACCAACAACCTCGGCAACCCAACAACCTGTAATGGAAATTGATTCACCCACGTTTGACAAATCAAAACCAAAAATGTGTGATTTTTATTTTTAAAAAAGCTCACTTGGAGCTGGTGAATGCCACTATGCGGACAAAAGACAAAGCCACTATGGCAGAACAGAAACCAAGAACATCTCGTACACTACAGCCGGTTAAAAAATCTAAAAACCAATCTTATCAGAGGCCACGGAAATCAAACAAAAGTAAAACATTATTCAAATGCCTGACTATGCCAAAAGACACAACAACCACAAACGCCAGCCAAAGAGTCAGTAGACTAAAAAAAGCCAATACTCTGGCGGAAACAACCCAAGAGGACAAAGAGGAACCAACAAAGGACACATTGGAATTGGACCATATGGACCTATCCACATATTCAATTTCGGATGGAGATGATAGCTCACGACACGGAAGACGAAATTGAACAAGAAAATGAAGAGCAGTCAGAGGTCGAAGAAACAGACCAACCGGCCCAAACAATAAACCAGGATGGAAATACGACACATGAACAAAAGATTGATCAAAACTGACAAAAAGAAGTCTCATACAGACAACATAGGAACAGAAAGGAAAACTGTTACTAAAAACTTAGAAGAAAAACTAAGGAAAAAACCTAAATCAAATGTGGAGGGTGGATTCGGAATCCTGGTGGTAATTCCAGTGTTGGAGCTGGGAGTTCCAAACCAGAAAAGCACTCTGTACATACCTAAGGACAATGATTACATCAAAGAGGATGGTGACCAGAACACCAGAGACGAAAAATTTCTGATAAGCCCATTGAGGTTACCTAAACTAAGATCAAATCCTGAAGGGAAAGGTAGGGGACTACTCCTGGAAAGATTAGTACACACAAACGATGGTCTAATTCTAAACCGGGCCAACATGCTAAGATTGCTGCATCACGTCTCAGCACTGAGACTAATAAATTCCAGTGATGTATCCCTAATTGAGTTTCCAGATAAAATCTATATGGACAGATTGCAGGTCTCAACACGTTCACAAGTAATTCACCAATTACTGTTAACGGAAGAGAGGGCCCTATGGAGTATGGGCTTTAAGCTAACGGAAAAAAACAACAAACCAGTTGAACCTGACGTAATAGAGCAGGGAATCCTAACAAAGAAAGCACAATTCCAAGAGGCATATGACATGCACAAAAAAGCCATGAAACAATCCCACGTGATTCAGCTGTGGATGGAGAACAGGCGAGATGGGAATGGCTGGCTAGGTTAGCAGCGGAAAAAATGAAATCCCAATAATGTCTAAAGGACCGCCAAACAGAAACATGGGCTCTTATAACATGGAACACAAGGGGATTCAATCATCTATTAACAAAAAACCAAGTTGAAAAAATGTGCCTGATGTACTATGCCTGCAAGAAACATGGCTGAGAGAAACTCCCTTGATTGAAGGCTACTCTGTAAACATAAACCCAGCCATGAAAGGGCAAAAAGGAAGACCAATGGCTGGTCTCCTTATAGCAATAAAAGATTAACTAAATTGGAATGTGATCCACTCTATTAACCCGTCACCATATATTCAAATCTTAGTGCTGAAAGTACCAAAAGATCCAGGTAACCAACATTTACAGTGTGTAATCCTTATTAACATATATTGGACGCGTAAACAAATAAATCACTCCCGAAGGACGTAACCATAATCGATGACCTGAGAGGAAAATGGAAAGATTCCTGGATAATAATGGTAGGCAACCTTAATTGTACATGCCTGGACGAAAACAATAACGCAATTAGAGACAAACCAATAATGGCCACGACGAAACAAAAAAGAGGAATAACTATGAGGACCGCGGTACAATCCCGGGACTGCATGATTCTAAATGGGGCAACGCCGGGAGACATTCGAGGGAAACCAACATGGCAGGGTTTGAAATCTGAAGCGACACTCGTCTACGTTACAGTCTCGTCCAATCTCTCAACATTCATACAAAAACTAGACGTAGGAACAATGCAGTCGAGTGATCATAACCCGGTTAAGCTGACATGTCTTAACTTCTCTGTCAAAAGGGAAATGGAAATTTACCCATTTAACTTGGAAATGAACTCTGGCAGAAACAGATTAAAAATGCAACCAGCTAAGCTACCAATGTTGAATGGCAATCTGACGATAATGATAACAGAGCTTCAGTCACAGGCAACCTTGCAGACTATTGATTACGTCCTGCTACTAAAAAATCTTTACACCACAAGCAAACTGGGCAGCTCTAGACCAACAAGGACAAAGCACCACGTATTTGACAGAGCAGTGGTCATGAAGAAAAGAACTTTAAGGAAATGTCTAAAACATCTAAAGCAATCTAGTGAGACGAACAAAACTACAGAAATATGGAAAATAAAACAAACATATCATAATTAGATAATTATGCACAAGAAATCAATCTTAAATTATGATTCTCAGGAAATGATATCAACCATTTGTAAGAGAAACACTGCAGAGACATGGGCCCTGATAAATAGGAAGGACACACCTCAAGATGCCTTAATAGCCAACCCAATTCCGGGAAGCCAATGGCAATTGTATTATAAAAAAAGGCAACTTCCATTAGAGCTCCCGTTAAGTAGATCGGCTCCAGAGAGAATGGACGAAGGCCTGCTTGATATTGACACATCAACATTGGAAGAGATCATCAGAAAATTGAAGAATTCAAGAGCACCGGGACCTGATGGTCTGACCAACGAGGGACTGAAAAGGGACCCAGTAGAGTGGGCAAAAATCTTACATCAACTCTACAAATTCGTCCTTAAATCAGGAAGAGTATCAACTTCATGGAAGACGAGTGTAGTAGTCCCCATATTCAAAAAGGGCCTAAGAACTAACCCGGAAAATTATAGGACAATTGCCTTACTGGACGTGGCAGGGAAAATCTTCGCCACCATCCTGCTAAGAGCCCTGACAAAATGGACGGAAAGATCTGGTCACAGAGACGAGTGGCTATCAGGCTTCGTAGAGGGACAAGGCACTCCTTTGAATATATTTATCTTAAATCTTCTAAAAGCAAGAATTTTAAGAAACAAGGAGGTGAAATTCTTTGTGGCCTTTGTAGACCTATCAAAGGCTTTTGATATGGTGGACAGAGCCGAGTTGTGGAGAAAATGAAAAAAATGGAATTGCCCGGAAGTCCTTCTCCAGAATGTAAAAGATCTACACTCAAATACTTCAGTCAGAGTGAGGCTAAATCAAGCAGGCCTACTGTCTGAGATTATCCCTATGACCATCGGGTTAAAGCAAGGTTGCCCATTGGCACCTGAATTATACAACCTTTACTCTTCAGACATGGAGGATGCCTTCCTTGATCTAAGAATTTTCCCGGCAAAAATTGCAAGTGCAGACTAATTTACATGGACTACATAGTCCTAATTGATCAAACCCCAATAGGCCTCCACACCAACTAAATGCTCTGGAGAGTTACGTGGCCACAAATAAAATGATCATCAACCCTGAAAAAACCAGGATTTTAAGATTTGCCAACACAAAGAGGGGGAAAAAATTAAAAAGAGGACAATGGTTCCTAAACAACAAAAAAATCACGGAAGTTTCCGCCTTTACATACTTAGGGGTCTGTATTAACAATGATAAAAATTAAGCACCTAGATGCACGGATCTGAGAAATAAAGTAAGAAACCTGACGGGTCAAGCAAAGATCTTGTTGACACGATTCTGTCGATTCTCCTTGAAACCACTGGTAGATTTCTACAGAGCAAAAGTGGTGGCAATTCTCACGTACGGAGCACAAACCTCTCTTCTTTTGGACGCCAATATATGGTCGCTTTTAGAAGGGATATTCTGGCGAACGACCCTTGGATTGCCAAAATCTTTTCCTATCCAAATAATTCGAAGAGAATTTAGCATTGTCTTCGTTGAAAGTCATCTCTGACTGGAAGATAATGTCCTTCTTCCGGAAATGTCTGGAAGCGCCACTAACTGGTGGTTTCTCAGTCCTAAAAAAAGCAATGGACAACTGTTCTGAGCCGATACTATCACAATGGACTAAAACATGTCAGGCAATTTTACGAAACCTGAATGAATCAGAAGAATCACTATTAGTCAATCCAGACCAGGTGAAGAAAAAAATGTACACCAGAGATTGGATTGTAACAACAGAGGATCTCTATAAATATCAAGGATACGAAGATTTCTGGGCAGTTCCTCCGAAAGCTGAACAGATAATACTTGTCATTGTTCCCCAATTGGTTTCTGAGAACTGGCTTCCTAAGACTCTTTCTCAATCTATGGCCAAGTAGAGCTACCAACTACAGAGAGATAATTAAAGATGAAGCCAAGGATTGTAGATTATGTCAAAACGCAAAGGTGGTTGAATCCTTGAAACACCTGTTGTTGGAATGTCTGATCTTTAGAGAGGAAAGACAGACTTATCTTGGCCACATCTGGCAGGACTATCGGTCGAAAGAAATTGCCCTCTGGTGGAGATATTTGCTGGAAGGTGAAAAGATTTCAAACAACTTGGTGGTAGCAAAATTCATGCTGATCATCTTTGACAAAATAGAGGGGAAACATTCAAGTATATGTTTATAACAGGAATACGATGAGTGATCAGAAACTATATATTTTGCCCCATGGGATACACTGGTCAAAGAGAAAGAACTTGCAAAGAGACTTTGAAATGACTTAGTTTTCTTCCTTCTTCTTTCTTTTTTTTACAAGATTTTTATGAGACTTTTACCTGAGAACAATGGTTGTTTCTTTCCTTCTCTTTATTTTTCCTTTTATTTATTTATATATTCTTCTTTAAAATACAACTGCTTGTTGGAATAGCCAAAGGTTTTCCTTTTTGTGTAAACCAAAGTGCTAATAAAAAATAAAAAAAATAAAAAAATAAGCGCATCACATTTCGTCTGTTCAGATTTACCTCCTTTCCGTAAGGGCGGATATTTTCAATTCGCACCTTGCAAGTCCTATGGTGTGGGTCGTTAGATCTTACTCCACGCTCTTCAGATCTGGATTGATTTTGTTTTTGACTTTGAGCAAGTGTCATATGAGGATTTAACTTTGACAATGCTGTATTCTTTAGTGACTCATTTTGCAGTGTGGAATTGCCCTTGTCGATTCGCTTTTGGTCGTTTGGTTCTTCTTTAGGGCCACTGTCTGAAGAGCCAGAACTTTGGTCTTAACATTAACCGTTGCCCTTTGTAACGGTGGAGTCACTGGAATATGCCTGTCTGTTTGAATTGATTTTGCCAGGTGATTAATTTCAACATTATCCCAATGGACCCACACAATTTGATCATCATGTGAGTCAATTGAGTAAGTTGACCTTTCACAAGGGGTATCGGACCTTTCCCTGGGATCATCTGCAGATGCTACGGACTCCAGTCGCAGTCTTTTTTTTGAGTTACGGCACTAATCTTCCTGAGGCTCTTTTGACACTACGACATTGACCATTGTCTTTCCATGCTCAATATGATTGTGGGACTTGGACGTCGTCCCACGTTGAAAAAGACCTGGCTTTTGAGGGGTTGATAGATTTCTTACAAATGTTCTTGTTTGTGCCACTGAATGCCTTTTGTGAGGTCCTTCCTTTTTTGTGTCTTTGAGCCCATTTTTATCTTGGCACTTAGACAGAGTTAGAGGTTTGGGAATGACTGTCAATGACTTTGCAGTACCAACAAAAAATCCATAAGTAACTTTGGTCCCTTGATCAGAATGTTGTTCTGCAGTATTGATGGTTTTAGAGGCCGATCGGTTGTCACCAGCAGTTCTTCCAGGAGCAGCAGCAGTATTTTTTGACGCAAGTGTCTCATCAGAGGAATTTGCATTCACAATCCCCGCTGCCTGTGCTTCATGAATAGTTCTGTGGACTTCCTTCGGCTTTACAATGGTAGTGGCAACAAAAGGAATTGCTATAAGTGAGGCATCGGGTCATGGTACACATCATTCAGATACGAAAGGCACGAGATCGTGTTTTCGTTTGTCATGGGTGTTTTTAAACTGCGATAGACAGCCCACACCACTGTGTGAGTTAATAGCGGTCGGAATTACTTGACATTGCTCATGCCCTTTCTTGTCAAGGTGCCTGAACCATAATAGGCACTCAAGTACTCCGTCCATGAGATCCACTGAATAAGTGTGCTCCCTCATTGCCAAATCACCAAGCCTGTGTTGCCATTGCATAGTCAATTCCCCTTCTTTCTCCATTCTTTGACATAGTACCTCATTTGTGTCTACAATTTTTGTTAATTTTTCATTCAGGTTAGCCATCAAGGCGCTTTGATCTTTTATGGCTTCGCTGAGAGACTCATAAAGCTTGACAAATGGAATCAGCGCCAGGGAGGTGGCTGAGAGCACGTTGTTGTGGATTTGTATTCCCGCAGCCACTGAAAGATTCTCTTTGGCTGTTTGTTCGAAACCCTCACGCTGATGCTGCGCTTTTTGGACATCTTGTATTTGTTGCTCAGGTGTCGAAGTCGAGCCAATGCATCTTGGCAGGCCACACCCATTTGGGGTGCAAGTTCGCTCGACCTGCTTTTTCATCTCTGAAGTTGTGTTTACGTTTAGAGCCTCATCCAGTGGACAGATATCGTTTGTTAAGATAGTTTTCTTACTTCCTGCAGGTTTCCCATAACTGAGTGTTAATTTGTCTTTAATTTGGAGGTAATCCTCTTTCAGTCGTGCTGTCAAGCGAGCTTCTCGTCCTGCCACGTCAACTCCAGGGGTTTTTGCATGGCGAGCATTTACATATGTACTGCTGTTCAACGTGCCGTCATTGATTGATGTCATTTCGATGGTCAGACTTTTGTTAGCAGGTGTGCGTATATCACCTATTTTATTCCCTATTGACACATGAATGATATTTCCCGAAGAGTCAATGGCATCACCATCAGTCATAAGCAATTGTTTTGCCGTATTTGGTTGTGGAGTGTTAAAAGACTGAATGCTACCACCTTGAAGAGGCTGAATCACAGGTCGTTTACCGTGCAATCTCACGGGCTCCTTTTATCAGATGCACAGGTGGAAGTAATGAGAGCTGGGGAGCTTTGAGCACAGTCAATGCACTTTTGACTCGAGGCACTTTACCACCTCCAAATTGAGACTGCTTCGGCGTGGTGGAACGATCATTGCGCACTACTGTTGTAAGAGCACATGCTGGCGAGGTATTGAAAGGGAGGGGCTCAAGCGGCGCTGTTTTATTTCTCACTGCTGTAAGGGGGGGCTCAGTAAAGAAACCCTGGCTTACTGCGGGGCCGTGTGGAACTTGTAATTCCAACATTTCAATATCCGTGATATCAAATGGAAACTCAAACAATGTGGTGTTTACAGCAACAAGTTCAATGCAATCATTTACTGTATGCAGATCCACTTGAACATCTGTTTGAATGGTGCTGCCCCCGTTTTTGGCCACTTCTATTATTTCTTCAGTATGAATGTTAGGTATGTTGGCCATATCGGAGTTACTTGATGGGGCGCCATTGGCCGCAGTCTCAGACTTCGAAATGGAATGTTTCTTCGGCACGTTCGTCAGTGGAGGCGCCTTTGTGGCAAACTCGCTAACAATGCAACCGGCCATTGCCTACAGGGAAGGAACTTGCCATATTTGTACGCAAAATGTCACCGGTTGCTCTAACGTTGATGATTCTGAGCTTACCTCAGGGGATTGAATGTCTGCAAGGCCGATTCCCGAGCTGTTCGCTGCCCGAATGTGCCGGCGCTCATACAGCGTCTTTTGCTGTGTCTGTGGACCAGAACCAGACGTGGCCATGGGGCAAGTGCAGGAAGTGGCTCCGCTTCTTCAGCGACTTGAGGCAGACTGGGCAGACTGGAACTCTACGGGACTCCGCACGCCGCTCCACGCCAGCAACACCTATTTAAGGTGGAGTCAACCAGTTAAAGGTCCAGTCCAGCAAAGGAAATTAACAAAGCACACCGTAGCAGCAGCTCCTCACATCAAAGGGTCCTGGGCAGACTGGGATTCTACGGGACTCCGAAATAAACAGACAATAAGAAATAAACATAAGAAAATAAACGATCAAACAGCAATCATTTAGGAACTAAAATAAAACTTAACATGGAGTTTTAGAATAAAGCAGCCAGCTGCGCCATTTCCATGTGCAGTACAGACATCCTCTGGCAAAAACATGTGTACAGCGCCAATGAGGATGTAACAGAATGAAAGACACTTAAAGGAGGAATACAGCTCTGCTCAATAGCCTTCTATTTTGTAATGGTAAAGGCTGCAGCCCAAGAGAAGGCAGCAGAGCAACATACTGCAAAGTAATAAAAACAGGTTGGAAGGGAGGGGTCCAGGCAAACCCCAAGTACAAGGAATGTAAAATATGGTCAAATCAGGTCCAGGCAATCCCAAATACAAGGAAATAAATAAAAGTTAAAAGAATAAATGGTGAGAAATTGAAATAATTAGCCAAATTATCCAACTGAATATGGAAAAACAAACAAAAATGGACAAAAGCAGCTGGCTGCAGAGTTTCATTGTGTACAATTAAGTGATAAAATGGGAAGAACGTGGAGTCCAGGCAACCTCCAAGTACAAGGAACAAAACCCAAATTAAAGGAAACAAAGGTGAAATAGAAGATTTTAAATTAGAACCAAAATCAAAGGCTTTGCAGCGAGGATTCTCATTATGGGCATATATAGGAAAGATCAGAGACATCGAGGCAGAAACAGCAGCATTGCTCACTAGACCACCATCATAAATGAAACAGGAAGTAGAGGGAGCAGTTCATGAAAACTAAAAGTCTGAGGAAACAAACCATACCAGAGAAGTGGGTTTACCAATATCAAATCCAAGTAAAATATGTTGGCTAAATAACAGATACGAAATATAAATACATTAACTAGAAAAACAAACCGATCATGGAAAAATCAATAGTATGTTGCCAAAGGGCAAATGCAGTTATACATGTTCGGGAATAAAGAGTACACTCAGGATGGGCTTATCTGCTTCATTATTGGAGGCCCTGAAACATTTATAGGTCTTCATGATACCAGCTGACGTTCACACAATTGACTATTCTACAATTTAGGAAGAAGCTAAAAACATTCCTGTTTGAATAATGACCACTGACTATATTGTTCAGCTTTTGCTCTCTTGATTTTAACATCTGTGCCCAGATGCAGTCTCTGCCCGGCCCTAAGTGAAATGCGCATTATCAATCCTCAAATCAAATCAAATCATGACCATGGATAGATCATCAGGAATAAGTTCTATGGTATAAGAGGCTCGTAAAAAATGACCTGTGCTGAAGTTCAAAAGTGTCGAGAGACAAATATGAAAGCATGATAAACAGTAGGAAACATGATAAAAGTTCTAAATTAACTGCATGTTGTAAAAGGAGGGATGGACATTTACGCAAACAGTGACCAAAGGAACAAAAACATCCTCATTTAGGATAAACTCAGAAAGGCATAGAGGAAATATCCCTCCCTAATTTTCTATGGCCCTAAGTATCTGCAGCCATGGAGGGCTATTCTAGCCAGTAACAGGTTTGTCAGTGTTACAACCTTGAGCGTCTGTGTACTTTGTTACATGATGCCATTTGATATTGCATAATGCCGGTCTGATGTACCCCCCCAATGATCTGATCTGTTCTACTCCCTTTTGCCTTAAAATCAATACTGTTACAATTTAGAATCCAATTTTATTGAAATAGATTGTCTCAGGCCACGTAAAATTGGTGCAATGGTAAAATTGACCATTGAAGACTCTCGCTTCAATTATTGAAATTCATGTTTACTTGCAGGGCTGGCACTTAAACAGGCATCTTTATGTGTTTTATCAGTTGGAACATCCTACACGTTTTAGGAAAGTATTGTCTTGAGCATGGGATTTAGCCTCTAAGAGTGTTGCTAGTGTCATGATTTGCCATCAAGCTATTGTGGTTATCCCATGTTTGGAAGTGGCTGAAACCTGCTATTTGAAGTGGTTGTTCCACTTGATCAAGTGAAGTGGTTCTTACACCTAATCTTTTTATCATAGAAATGGGACTGGACATGTCCTAAGAGAAACTAAAGGAACAGATGAATGTGGGAGACCATCAGGATCAAGACCATCAGGACCAAGAGGGGAAGAAGGTCCTCACAGGAGGAAGTTACCGTGTAAATAGTACATTAGAGGATCTAGGACTTCAGACAAGAGCATGCTTATAGGTCTGTCCCACTGAAGGGTCACTTTAGTTTAAGAATTGTAAGGCTCTTGAATGGAAAAGATGTGTGAAATATCCAAAGGTTTTCTTTTTGTCAGCCCTTGTTTTCTATCTGAGAAATAGATATAATATTACAATTTTACTCTTAAGTCTTGTCAAATAAGCAAGCTCAGTCCACTGCCAGTTGAGAGGATACTGAGAGTTATGAAAGGCAGGAGGTTTCCGTGGGAAAGCTTCAGCCCTTCTATCACCAGTTAAATATCACAGAAAATGATTTGATTATTGCAAAGAGGGAGTATTTGGTCCTGCTGCTTCAAAGGTGAAACCACAGTTAAGCCCAACCACCACGACAAGGTAACTCCCGGGGTTGGGAAAAAACACCAGTACACATTTTTGTTTAGAACAGGGTTACTTTATTTCATTTATATTTGACATTTCAAATGCATTTGTATACATGTGTTAACAAACACAAGCTACTTACCTTAAATAAAGTTTAATTCTGATTTACCGCCTTTCAGACACTTAGGTGTATCAATCGCTGCTGCACCTAAATGAAATTCAAATTCTGTTGTCTCAGCTATTCTATTGCTGAACTAAATGTTGTCTTCTGCATTTACACCAGTCACTGGCTTTGCTGTTTGTTTTCATATACCAACTCGATAGTGCAAAAGGTCTAGTTTGTGGTATTCCCACGTGGAATTTATATCCTATGATGGCTGACGTTTTTACAAACAACATAAAACTAATTATATTTTCAACTTTATTCTTGAGATGTCAGTGGTGGAGACTGATAAACATGTATCAGGGATTTAAGGTTTGGCTTTTTAGGAACATGGTCTTCAATACTTCCCTCTCTTTCTGGGCCAGGGGCTTCTCCCTGATTGGTAAATACACTCACAGTCTCTGGGGCTTTATTATAGTTCTGAACCCACCTTTCTTTGTCCAGGTCTTTCTTCGCTGATGCAGAATCCATCATGTTACCACATTAATCCTCCTGGATTCTCGTACCAAGTAACGCCATCTCAGTACCCTTGAATCGCCTTATGGGGGTCTCGTATCTTCACTGCAGAAACTGCTAGGTCTCAAGAACATAAACATTCCGCTTCTGTGAAAACTTTAATAAAAATTCTCCTTCCTTGAGTTGACCTCCACTATCCTTCTGTTGTCAATTTTCTCTATACCATGGTCATACCCATTTAGACCGGCTTATATGCACCTTTCTTGGGAAATCGTGAAGGGCAGTCTTTTCTCATTCTTCCATTTCTCCTCCAAGTTTTCTCCTCCCTCCAGTTCTCCTCTGCTGCTCTTAATTTCTACTTCTACCGGTTTTCTCATTTTATTTGCGTCACTCTTAGATGCTCCTCATCTCTACCCATCACCTTTTTCTCTTCTTCCTCGCTTGTTGTTTCTCTTCCTCTTTAGCTCCTACCTTCTAGGTGCTCAATATTATCTCCTTACACTTCGGGTGTTTCTTCACCACCTCCTCACCTCTCTCGCAGAATGCACATTTGAGAATGCAGTTTATTAAGGTTCTCAGCAGCATTTGTTTGTCTAATTAGATGCCTCCACATGGCCCTACTGGCTACTCTCGAGCAGACATATCGGAATCAAGTCAGTGGCATCCTGACGCTTCTTTTTACAAACATTAACAAGTAGCCCTTGACCATTAAGATTGCATTTCAGGAAAGGAGACTGTCTTCTAGGAGCTTTGCATCCTCTGCCCATCTTTGCCGAATACCGAAATCTTCACTTTCTGCATTCTGTTAAGATATTGATCTCCAATACAAGTACAACCCAGGGAGATAGCATAGAATAGTGTACACCTCATTTCAGCAATTTCAATGCAGTGTAAAGGTCAAGCAGATGAAGTCAGTGCCAGTGATACCTTCTGGGCACATTGTGGACAAAGTCAGTTTTAATTGAAAGTCAGTCAACTAATGCTGGGATGAGTCTAGAACAAATGCGTGAATGTGAGGTTTAAGAACCCGAGACAAGAATTTGAGATGGTTTGCATATGGTTCTCATTTACACTTTCTAATGAAAGATAACCATCACAGAGCTTCCAGGATCACTCTGTATCTTTTGGCTGGCTATCCGGGGTACTTTTAGATTTTAGGCCACCTCCAAAGAAGGGTGTGTTTGGAAACCATGCATACTAGCTTTGCAAGCTTGTTGGCTCCTGTGAAGTGTGCTTGAGGGCAAAGTCAGACAGGATCAAGTTATCTGACATTTTCGCTACATCTACCACCATTACCACCTAGACCATGAAATACTATTTCATGGAACTCATAGTTGACCTTCCCCATGATAAAGTACACTCAGCTATACTTGTCACAGTTAATAGAGTCTAGTGATGTCATTCCAGTCAAGGGGTAGGCGGGCCAGTGTGCCAGTTCTGGTGCAATTATTCTTTCTGCAAATTGTATGTTTGCATAACGTTCAGAGTCCTATAAGGGACCATATCCTGCCTTGTTTTTTTTTTATTCAGGCTTACAGGATGATGTTATGGATAAATGCCACATTGTCGTTATTATGTTGGAAAAAATGGTCCAATGTGACGGGTGAACTACGAAATAGCACATACATTGCTAATTAAAGGTAGGGTGGATTTACTTTGGACGGACGATTGAATCCAGTAATGAAAGCTATCAAGTATCCATAAAGATGTTAAATTCCAGGGCAATGGATAATAGGACATCACATTGCTCCCCCCATTTTCTAAGAGGAATCAGCACTGAAGAGATGGAAATGTTGATTCTGATGCCCGTTTGAGACACACAAAAAACAGTTTTACAATGTGCTATTCAGGATCTGCAGAAAGCGAAAGTGTTGTGCAAAATGGTGGCTGATCTAAAATGACAGCTTGCACAAAATTAGGTATGACATTACACATGGTTGTCCACCAATTCTTGAGATTGCGTTGGCTAAGTACTCTCCTTGTTTCGTTGGGCCATTATCCATTTAGAAGATTAGATTGTGAATCAAATGCCGTTCGATTGCCCCCTTGCCCTGGGTCAAATAAGATCCAAGAGCTTTCCATTATGTATATTACGTATGGGATTTATAAACTAACAGCGACCTGTACATAAGCAACGCATGCATGGGGTTGCAATAATGGGGCCGGGGTAGAGGAGAAGCTGGGCTGGGTAGTGGGGACAGGGAAGAGTAGAAATCCAGAGCTAGAGAAGTAGTGTATGTATGTAATGTTGGTTTAGTGAAACCTGTTTATGCAGGAACAAAGTTACCTGTAGTCATTCCAGTGGGTGATCAAGGAGTTTGTGGTTGAAGTGATTCTAAAGTCCAGGATAGTGCAATGAAAGTTGTAAAATCTCAATTAGAAAGGTATGGGTTGAAGGGTATGTATTGGCAGCTAGCTAGTAATCCTCTTGTTCCTGATTTCACTGATAGTTGTGATTCCCATAAGCACCTTCGAGAGGGAGATATGATGTTGAGCTATCCAGCCGGCCAAAGCTATTCTTCTTTATCTTACAGAGATAAAAAACAAACAACTGCTCCTTAGGATAATGTGATAAAGATCTCGGTAGCTCTTTAAACAATTTCAAAGCAAAATAAATCACCGTTTTAGCCTTTCCACGGTGTCACTTTGCACGCCCATTGGCCTCTAATGCTTAATGGACAATCTGAAGACATACTCAAGACACATGAATTTATGCTTCTTTTCATTTATTTTCACAAATGTGAACACGGAAAACTGGCAACCCTATATATAACTTCCAAAATCTTGGTATTTGGTGGAGTGTTTAATGAGTAAACCAGTGTCATTACTTCTGTGACTCGAAAGTAGGGATTTCACTGGTTGTAATGCTTGTGTATTTTGTGAGGGACAACAGAGGCTGGCAGTATGCAGTATATCTTTAATGGCCCCTCCAGCAGGAGCAATTCACAATAAATGAAAATAGAAACTGCAACGCTGTTAAGCCACAAAAGCAGGGCAGAATAAGATTCATTTGAACAAAACAGGGAATTATCTTCCAAACGACACAATGAAAACACCAGGGAAAGTGACACCATTTCTCAGTCTGAGAAGAAGGGTAAAAATTTGACCCGACAAAATTAGAAATAGCAAACCAACTGAAAGAAAACTTCAAATCAAGGAACCAACATAAGTGTAGAAAAGGCAGGGTGTTTCAAAATAAAGCATCCAGCTGCAGTGGTTTCTTGTAACAATAAAATGGGGGAAGGAAGGGTTGGAGTCCAGGCAGCCTCCAAGTACAAGGAAAAGAAAATTCAGGCTTAATCGGGACCAGGCACTCCCAAGTACAAGGAAACAAATATAAATAAAAAAAACTGTCAATAAGAAATGAACACAAGAAAATAAAAGATCAAACAGCAAACATATAGGAACTAAAATAAAACTCAACATGGAGTTTTAGAATAATGCAGCCAGCTGCGTCATTTCCATGTGCAGTACAGACATCCACTGGCAAAAAACACATGTACAGAGCCAAAGAGGATGTAACAGAATGAAAGACACTTAAAGGAGGAATACAGCTCTGCTCAATAGCCTTTTTTTGTAATGGTAAGGGCTTCAGCCCAAGAGAAGGCAGCAGAGCAACATACTGCAAAGTTATAAAAACAGGTTGGAAGGGAGGGGTCCAGGCAAACCCCAAGTACAAGGAAAGTAAAATATGGTCAAATCAGGACCAGGCAATCCCAAATACAAGGAAATAAATACAAGTTAAAAAAATAAATGGTGAGAAATTGAAATAATTAGCCAAATTATCCAACTGAATATGGAAAAACAAACAAAAATGGACAAAAGCAGCTGGCTGCAGAGTTTCATTATGTACAATTAAGTGATAAAATGGGAAGAATGTGGAGTCCAGGCAACCTCCAAGTACAAGGAACAAAACCCAAATTAAAGGAAACAAAGGTGAAATAGAACATTTTAAATTAGAACCAAACTCAAAGAATTTGCAGCGAGGATTCTCATTATGGGCATATATAGGAAAGATCAGAGACATCGAGGCAGAAACAGCAGCATTGCTCACTAGACCACCATCGTAAAGAAACAGGAAGTAGAGGGAGCAGTTCATGAAAACTAAAAGTCTGAGGAAACAAACCATACCAAAGAAGTGGGTTTACCAATATCAAATCCAAGTAAAATATGCTGGCTAAATAACAGATACGAAATATAAATACATTAACTAGAAAAACAAACCGATCATGGAAAAATCATTAGTATGTTGCCAAAGGGCAAATGCAGTTATACATGTTGGGGAATAAAGAGTACACTCAGCATGGGCTTATCTGCTTCATTATCGGAGGCCCTGAAACATTTCTAGGTCTTCATGATACCAGCTGACGTTCACACAATTGACTATTCTACAATTTAGGAAGAAGCTAAAAACATTCCTGTTTTAATAATGACCACTGACTATATTGTTCAGCTTTTGCTCTCTTGATTTTAACATCTTTGCCCAGATGCAGTCTCTGCCCGGCCCTAAGTGAAATGCGCATTATCAATCCTCAAATCAAATCAAATCATGACCATGGATAGATCATCAGGAATAAGGTCTATGGTATGAGAGGCTCATAAAAAATGACCTGTGCTGAAGTTCAAAAGTGTCGAGAGACAAATATGGAAGCATGATAAACAGTAGGAAACATGATAAAAGCTCTAAATGAACTGCATGTTGTAAAAGGACGGATGGACATTTACGCACACAGTGACCAAAGGAACAAAAACATCCTCATTTAGGATAAACTCAGAAAGGCATAGAGGAAATATCCCTAATTTTCTATGGCCTGATTCACAGGGTGTTTTTCAATAGGACTGCACCAACTATAGAAGGATCTGTGAATCAGGCCCTAAGTATCTGCAGCCATGGAGGGCTATTCTAGCCAGTAACAGGTTTGTCAGTGTTACAACCTTGAGCGTCTGTGTACTTTGTTACATGATGCCATTTGATATTGCATAATGCCGGTCTGATGTACCCCCACAATGATCTGATCTGTTCTACTCCCTTTTGCCTTAAAATCAATACTGTTACAATTTAGAATCCAATTTTATTGAAATAGATTGTCTGAGGCCACGTAAAATTGGTGCAATGGTAAAATTGACCATTGAAGACTCTCGCTTCAATTATTGAAATTCATGTTTACTTGCAGGGCTGGCACTTAAACAGGCACCTTTATGTGTTTTATCAGTTGGAACATCCTACAAGTTTTAGGAAAGTATTGTCTTGAGCATGGGATTTTGTAACGCTCACCTGACTCCCACGGAGGCGCTGGACTGGTTTGCGCTGCTGTGACCTCTTCTAAGGTGATGCGCAGGGTTCGGAAGACGAACTGGACCGGGCCCCCAAATCTGGCTTGTCTGGCTCGCAGGAGTATCCTTCTGTAGGCGAAAATAGGGGATTAACTGTCTGCGGGGTAATGCAATCAGCCTCCCACTTTCCCCTCTCACCCTCCTCGAAACCCTTCTGTGATTCCTCGTAGCGTCTCACCTTAGGGTCTGGAAGGACGAGCTCTCCATCCTGCTTCTGATGCAGGGGCGCGTTGGTATCCAGTTACTTCACTGGATTTTCGGATTGGTGAGAACCAAACTTGCTTGGCTTCCAGGTAAGTTTTTTGATAAGAGGTTCCCCTTTTGTCCATGCATTAATGTACCAATGCTAGTATCTTTTTCCCCATAGGGGCCGGGGTACGGAATGCCGGGGAACAGGCACCGACCCGAGATGAGAGGTGAAATCCTTGTAGAAATCAGGTAAGTCTTTAATGAGCGTTTTTTGGTAATGTCTTTTCATTCGCTCATTAACGCTGATGTCTCTTTTTCCCCTTAGGGGCCGGGGTCCGGAAATGCCAGGATGCGGCGCGGACCTGAAATGAAGAGGGAATGAATCAACAGGTAAGTCTTAACATGGAGATTTAGCTTTCCTTATTGCCTTCTCTCTCTCACCTTTTGTTCTGGTCTTTTTCTTCCTAGGCGCTGGGGCGTGACTGCGAATCCGGATGATCGCTGCTGAACATGGAGGCGCCCTGTAACGGTGAGTGGAATGCGGCGCTGCAGCGATCGACGCGATGAGCTTTTAAATAAAAGTCTTCCTTTTCAGGATTGTCGGCGAGATGTCTCCGGGATGCGGATTTAGCAGGTAAGGACTTTTCCTTCTTCTGTTCTCTTCTTCTCTTCCTTTGCAGGTAATCCAGGATGCTGGCAGGCGTGGCAGAAGTCAGGATGCAGGAGCTGACACAGTGAGCGTCCAGCTGCTAGATGCAGAACAACGCGAAGCACGTGTGGCTGTTCGGGTGGGGTTTAAATAGCCTTGGAAGAAGTTCCAGGTATGTATCCTTCCTCCAATCAGGTATGTATCCTTCCCCGACCACACCCGGATGGTAAATTAGTCCCACAGGTAAAGTAGTTCCTTTCAGGCCTCAAGGAGGCCGGGATCCTGCAGAATGGTCTGCATCAGGTAAGTGCAACCAAGCACTTCCATAATGAGCCTGGCGCCTATGGCGCCAGGACTGATATCTTTTATGAGCCTGGCGCCATAGGCGCCAGGACACTGTCCAAAGGGCCCCTATATGGGGTTGCTGGGTCCTTCCTTGGGGACTGGATGTCCGCTTTCGGGGACGCAGGGCTTGAACCGGCTCCCCGGGAGCGGGCATCATGACAGCACTCCCCCCCAAGGCCCCTCCCAAGGTTGTTCCCTCTGGGGGTTTTGGTTTGTCTGGGAAGAGTCGGTGGAATTTCCTGACTAATCGAGGTGCATGAACATGGTCGCTGGGTTCCCACGACCTCTCCTGAGGTCCATACCCCTTCCAATCAATTAGATAGAACAGTTTTGACCTAAACATTTTTGAGTCTAAAATGTTCTTCACTTAGAATTCGGGCTCCCCATCTATTAGAATAGGTTCTGGAGGTTTGAGTAGTCGGGTTCCGGGTACCACTGGTTTCAGAAGTGATACATGAAAAACAGGGTGAATTCGCATACTAGCTGATAAATCAAGTTTAACAGCCACTGGGTTAATTATTGCCGTAATAGAATAAGGTCCCAGATATTTTGGGTTAAAAGTTCGAGGCCCTTTGAGTGGTAAATGTCTGGTAGCTAACCACACTTGATCCCCAATCTTATACAGAGGTGCTTCACTCCGATGTAGATCAGCATTCTCCTTGTATTTTCTCTTGGCTTGTTGTAAATGCGTAGTTGCCTCTTTGAAGGCTTGGGTAATTGTAGAATGCAGATGTTCTACTGCAGGCATTCCGAGGTTTTGAGGTGAGTCAAGGTTTGAGGTTCGAGGGTGATGCCCAAACAAAGTATAAAAAGGACTGTGGCCAGTTCCAGAGTGTACCGAATTATTATATGCGTATTCGGCTATCCAAAGAATGTCTTTCCAGTTGCTTTCAGATTGCTGTAACATACACCGTAAGTATTGCTCAAGGGTCTGATTTGTCCTCTCGGTCTGACCATCGGTCTGAGGGTGGTGACTGGTTGATAATCTTACGTCGATCGGCGCCATTTGACAACATTTGCGCCAGTAGTGGGAAATGAATTGGCTTCCCCGGTCAGAGATTAGTATAGATGGGAATCCATGTAGCCGAACAATATTTTCGAGGAATTCTTTGGCTAGGACAGAAGCTGAAGGTAAACCTTTCAAAGGAATAAAGTGGGCCATTTTGGAAAACAAATCCACAATTACTAGAATAGTATTGTACCCCGAACAAGGAGGCAGGTCCGTAATAAAATCCATTGATAGGGTGTGCCAGGTTGCTGGCGGTATGTCTAGAGGTTGAAGGAGAGCGGCTGGTCTTTTCTTTTGACTTTTATTTTGGGCGCAAACACCACAGGACATCACAAAATATTTAACATCTTTTCGCCAAGAGGGCCACCAAAATTGTCGTTTCACCTTTTCCTCTGTCTTGGCAATACCGGGGTGTCCCTCTATTAATGCGTCATGATAACCGGAAATAACTAGTTCGTGTAATTCCTTATGTGGCAGGAATAAGCATCCTTGGAAATAAGGTAAACCATTATCTATGGTAAAGTCTGATCCCTTTTGTATCCAATCCTATAAGGTTGTAGGGTCCAGGAGTTGTTTCACTCTGGCTTGAATGTCTTCAAGCGTCTGTAACGAAGTCATGCCTAGAATCCTCTGTTCGGGAATTATTGGTACTGGTTCTGAGTTTGTATCAGATTCTCCCATTCCAATTCGGGATAAGGCGTCTGCTTTGCCATTCTTGTAGCCAGGTCGATAGGTAATCACGAAATCAAATTCAGCGAAAAACAAAGCCCATGGGAGCTGCCGTGATGACTGAGCCTTGGCGGTTTTCAAATACTGTAAATTCCGGTGATCAGTGATCACTGTGATGGTATGTCGAGCGCCAAGCAGATAATGCCGTCAGGCTTTAAAAGCGGACTTAATGGCTAACAGTTCTTTGTCCGTGATTGCATAATTAACCTCGGGTGCCGAGAATTTTCTGGACCAAAATGCTACGGGATGCAGTTGGTTGGTTTCGGGATCTCTTTGGGACAGGACAGCTCCCATGGCTAGGTTGGATGCGTCAGTCTCGACGACATAAGGGAGATCTGGACGCGGGTGTTTCAATATAGGTGCAGAGGTAAACTTAGCTTTTAAATCCTGAAAGGCCTGCTCGGCTTCTTCAGACCATTCAAAATGTTTATTTTTCCTCAAGAGTACAGTAATGGGTTGTACCACGCGTGAAAATTCCGGGATAAACTTACGATAGAAATTGGCAAAGCCGAGCATGCTTTGAACCCCTTTTACAGAGCTACGTGATGGCCATTTGAGGATGGCATCCACTTTTCTTGAGTCCATTTGGACTCCTTTGGGTGTCAGGATGAAACCTAGAAACTCGACTTCTGTGGTATGGAAAACACATTTCTCCAATTTAGCAAATAGTTTGTGTTGGCGCAGTTTTTCAAGTACTGCCCTGACATGTTTTCTGTGATCAGATTCCGAAGAGGAGTACACCAGAATGTCATCGATATATACGACAACAGAAACATCGATGAGTTCCCGAAGGACATCATTCATGAAGTATTGGAAGGCAGCCGGCGCGTTACACAATCCGAAAGGCATCACCTGGTACTCGAATAATCCGTATTTAGTACGGAAGGCAGTTTTCCATTCGTCGCCTTCTTTAACTCGTACCAGATGATAAGCCCCCCGGATATCTAACTTGGTGTATATGCAAGCGTCCTTCACCTGGTCAAGGAGTTCAGGGATCAGAGGCAGAGGATAACTGTTTTTAACCGTTATCTGGTTCAATGCGCGGTAATCGATACAAGTTCTAAGGTCGCCTTCTTTTTTGGGCACGAAGAACAAAGCCGAGGATGCCGGGGACTTTGACGTGCGAATAAAACCATTAGCTAGGTATTGATCCAAATATTGTCTCAAATGCAGATTCTCAGGTTCGGTAAGGGCATAAATCCTGCTACAAGGGGGTTGTGCACCGGGCACTAGATCGATTTGGCAATCGTACGATCTGTGAGGAGGTAACGTGTTGTCCTGTTCCTTTTGGAAGACGTCCTGAAAGTCTTGGTATTCCGGAGGTAGTTGCATGGAGGCAGAGGTTACAGATGCTAGATTAATCTTCAGGTTTTCTGGGTAACAGGTTTGTGTACAATCCGGGAAGGTTATTCTCTTAGCTCGCCAATCAATTCGAGGATTATGTGTCTCTAACCAAGGGATTCCAAGAATAACCTGAAACTGTGGAGCCTTGATTACATCAAACACAACACCCTCCCGATGGCCGTCGGGTCCAATAAGAGTCACCTCAGTAGTGGAATGTGTTACCGGTCCAGAGGCAATTTCAGTTCCATCGACTGTGGTGATGACATCTTTGCTGGTTTTAGGACGGAGAGGGAGGTTAATCCTAGAGACCAATTCACGATCCACATAGTTTCCAATAGCCCCACTATCGATGTATGCCTTTATTGCATACAACCGCTTAGGCTGTTCTGGATCTACGAGAACCATTGGCACAATGAAATGCGAGGTCTGAGAGTTAGTTTTCAAGCTCGGCAAGCGGACCCCTACACTTGTCGGGCGGAGTCGTTTCCCGAAACAGAGTCTTCATGGTTTTTATCAGCGGCTCCTACCGCCTTTCGGGGCGGTTTTGCCGGGCAATCTCGTAGAAAGTGTCCAGAATTCCCACAATAAAGACATAATTTTAACTGCCGCCTCCTTTCACGTTCCTTTTGAGTTAAGGGTCCTCTAACCCCTCCAATTTGCATAGGCTCAGAGACATCAACTCCCTTGGGATTAGCATGGGTCTTGACCAACACCCGGGTCTCAAACCTGGACCGATCTGCTTTTCTGTTTTGAAGTCGGTGATCCAATTGGACCACTAAGTCTATATACTCTGTGCATTCTTGGGGCGGATTTACAACTTGGGCCAAGACATCTTTAAGTTTCCGCGTAGGTCTCGATAAAACAACATGACTCTTTTATCCTCTGGCCATCCCGTTTCCACAATTAGTCTATTAAAGGTTGCAATATAGGATAGGAGGTCCTGATTGCCCTGTCGCAGGGATAGAAGTTCGTCATCCAGAGCCTGCCCCTGAGAGTGTCGAGCAAATAACCTTTCCATGCTTGCTTGAAACCTTTGAAAATCACGAAAATCGGGTCATCTTGAGTAACCAGTGGAACTGACTAATCGGCAGCGCAGCCGCTGAGATATGACAATACAAAGGCTACCTTGGTCTGATCATTAGGGAAGGCCCCAGGTCTGCATAGGAAGTGCAAACGACACTGGTTCATGAATACGGCGAATCGTTTGGGGTCCCCAGCAAAGCGTTCGGGTGGGGCCAGCGGCATGTTTCCAGGTAGATTAATCTGCACAGGGTTACTGGAAACCACAAGAGCGGGGTTCCCTCCGGAACCGGGTAGAGGAGTTTGCCCAGCTTGACCTTGCAAAAGCTGTCTGGCCAGGTCATCAGTTCTTTCCTTTGATATTATTAATTCCCTCCTGAGGGCATTAGTCTCTTGACGAGCGGCATGTACTTCGGCCCGTAATTCCCCCAGTAATTGGGCCAACTGATCAGTCTCAGAACTTTCCATAGCGCCTGGGTGGGAATTTGAAGGAAGGCTTTGTGTTCTGTAACGGTCATCTGACTCCCACGGAGGCGCTGGACTGGTTCGCGCTGCTGTGACCTCTTCTAAGGTGATGCGCAGGGTTCGGAAGACGGACTGGACCGGGCCCCCAAATCTGGCTTGTCTGGCTCACAGGAGTATCCTTCTGTAGGCGAAAATAGGGGATTAAAGAGGTGAAATCCTTGTAGAAATTAGGTAAGTCTTTAATGAGCGTTTTTTGGTAATGTCTTTTCATTCGCTTATTAACGCTGATGTCTCTTTTTCCCCTTAGGGGCCGGGGTCCGGAAATGCCAGGATGCGGCGCGGACCCGAAATGAAGAGGGAATGAATCAACAGGTAAGTCTTAACATGGAGATTTAGCTTTCCTTATTCCCTTCTCTCTCTCACCTTTTGTTCTGGTCTTTTTCTCCCTAGGCGCTGGGGTGTGACTGCGAATCCGGATGATCGTTGCTGAACATGGAGGCGCCCTGTAAAGGTGAGTGGAATGCGGCGCTGCAGCGATCGACGCGATGAGCTTTTAAATAAAAGTCTTCCTTTTCAGGATTGTCGGCGAGATGTCTCCGGGATGCGGATTTAGCAGGTAAGGACTTTTCCTTCTTCTGTTCTCTTCTTCTCTTCCTTTGCAGGTGATCCAGGATGCTGGCAGGCGTAGCAGAAGTCAGAATGCAGGAGCAGACACGGTGAGAGTCCAGCTGCTAGATGCAGAACAACGCGAAGCACGTGTGGCTGTTCGGGTGGGGTTTAAATAGCCTTGGAAGAAGTTCCAGGTATGTATCCTTCCTCCAATCAGGTATGTATCCTTCCCCGACCACGCCCGGATGGTAAATTAGTCCCACAGGTAAAGTAGTTCCTTTCAGGCCTCAAGGAGGCCGGGATCCTGCAGCATGGTCTGCATCAGGTAAGTGCACCCAAGCACTTCCATAATGAGCCTGGCACCTATGGCGCCAGGACACTGTCCAAAGGGCCCCTATATGGGGTTTCTGGGTCCTTCCTTGGGGACTGGATGTCCGCTTTCGGGGACGCAGGGCTTGAACCGGCTCCCCGGGAGCGGGCATCATGACAGATTTAGCCTCTAAGAGTGTTGCTAGTGTCATGATTTGCCATCAAGCTATTGTGGTTATCCCATGTTTGGAAGTGGCTGAAACCTGCTATTTGAAGTGGTTGTTCCACTTGATCAAGTGAAGTGGTTCTTACACCTAATTTTTTTATCATAGAAATGGGACTGGACATGTCCTAAGAGAAACTAAAGGAACAGATGAATGTGGGAGACCATCAGGATCAAGACCATCAGGACCAATAGGGGAAGAAGGTCCTCACAGGCGGAAGTTACCGTGTAAATAGTACATTAGAGGATCTAGGACTTCAGACAAGAGCATGCTTATAGGTCTGTCCCACTGAAGGGTCACTTTAGTTTAAGAATTGTAAGGCTCTTGAATGGAAAAGATGTGTGAAATATCCAAAGGTTTTCTTTTTGTCAGCCCTTGTTTTCTATCTGAGAAATAGATATAATATTACAATTTTACTCTTAAGTCTTGTCAAATAAGCAAGCTCAGTCCACTGCCAGTTGAGAGGATACTGAGAGTTATGAAAGGCAGGAGTTTCCGTGGGAAAGCTTCAGCCCTTCTATCACCAGTTAAATATCACAGAAAACTATTTGATTATTACAAAGAGGGAGTCTTTGGTCCTGCTGCTTCAAAGGTGAAACCACAGTTAAGCCCAACCACCACGACAAGGTAACTCCCGGGGTTAGGAAAAAACACCAGTACACATTTTTGTTTAGAACAGGGTTACTTTATTTCATTTATATTTGACATTTCAAATGCATTTGTATACATGTGTTAACAAACACAAGCTACTTACCTTAAATAAAGTTTAATTTTAATTTACCGCCTTTCAGACACTTAGGTGTATCGATCGCTGCTGCACCTAAATGAAATTCAAATTCTGTCATCTCAGCTATTCTATTGCTGAACTAAATGTTGTCTTCTGCATTGACACCAGTCACTGGCTTTGCTGTTTGTTTTCATATACCAACTTGATAGTGCAAAAGTTCTAGTTTGTGGTATTCACACGTGGAATTTATATCCTATGATGGCTGACGTTTTTACAAACAACATAAAACTAATTATATTTTCAACTTTATTCTTGAGATGTCAGTGTTGGAGACTGATAAAAATGTATCAGGGATTTAAGGTTTGGCTTTTTAGGAACATGGTCTTCAGTACTTCCCTCTCTTTCTGGGCCAGGGGCTTCTCCCTGATTGGTAAACACACTCACAGTCTCTGGGGCTTTATTATAGTTCTGAACCCACCTTTCTTTGTCCAGGTCTTTCTTCGCTGATGCAGAATCCATCATGTTACCACATTAATCATCCTGGATTCTCGTACCAAGTAACGCCATCTCAGTACCCTTGAATCGCCTTATGGGGGTCTCGTATCTTCACTGCAGAAACTGCTAGGTCTCAAGAAAATAAACATTCCGCTTCTGTGAAAACTTTAATGAAAATTCTCCTTCCTTGAGTTGACCTCCACTATCCTTCTGTTGTCAATTTTCTCTATACCATGGTCATCACCATTTAGACCGGCTTATATGCACCTTTCTTGCCAAATCGTGAAGGGCAGTCTTTTCTCATTCTTCCATTTCTCCTCCAAGTTTTCTCCTCCCTCCAGTTCTCCTCTGCTGCTCTTAATTTCTACTTCTACCGGTTTTCTCATTTTATTTGCGTCACTCTTAGATGCTCCTCATCTCTACCCATCACCTTTTTCTCTTCTTCCTCGCTTGTTGTTTCTCTTCCTCTTTAGCTCCTACCTTCTAGGTGCTCAATATTATCTCCTTCTACTTTGGGTGTTTCTTCACCACCTCCTCACCTCTCTCTCAGAATGCACATTTGAGAATGCAGTTTATTAAGGTTCTCAGCAGCATTTGTTTGTCTAATTAGATGCCTCCACATGGCCCTACTGGCTGCTCTCGAGCAGACATATCGGAATCAAGTCAGTGGCATCCTGACGCTTCTTTTTACAAACATTAACAAGTAGCTCTTGACCATTAAGATTGCATTTCAGGAAAGGAGACTGTCTTCTAGGAGCTTTGCATCCTCTGCCCATCTTTTCCGATTACCGAAATCTCCACTTTCTGCATTCTGTTAAGATATTGATCTCCAATACAAGTACAACCCAGGGAGATAGAATAGAATAGTGGACACCTCATTTCAGCAATTTCAATGCAGTGTAAAGGTCAAGCAGATGAAGTCAGTGCCAGTGATACCTTCTGGGCACATTGTGGACAAAGTCAGTTTTAATTGAAAGTCAGTCAACTAATGCTGGGATGAGTCTAGAACAAATGCATGAATGTGAGGTTTAAGAACCCGAGACAAGAATTTGAGATGGTTTGCATATGGTTCTCATTTACACTTTCTAATGAAAGATAAGCATCATAGAGCTTCCAGGAGCACTCTGTCTCTTTTGGCTGGCTATCCGGGGTACTTTTAGATTTTAGGCTACCTCCAAAGAAGGGTGTGTTCGGAAACCATGCATACTGGCTTTGCAAGCTTGTTGGCTCCTGTGAAGTGTGCTTGAGGGCAAAGTCAGACAGGATCAAGTCATCTGACATTTTGGCTACATCTACCACCATTACCACCTAGACCATGAAATACTATTTCATGGAACTCATAGTTGACCTTCCCCATGATAAAGTACACTCAGCTATACTTGTCACAGTGAATTGAGTCTAGTGATGTCATTCCAGTCAAGGGGTAGGCGGGCCAGTGTGCCAGTTCTGGTGCAATTATTCTTTCTGCAAATTGTATGTTTGCATAACGTTCAGAGTCCTATAAGGGACCATATCCTGCCTTGTTTTTTTTTATTCAGGCTTACAGGATGATGTTATGGATAAATGCCATACTGTCGTTTTCATGTTGGAAAAAATGGTCCAATGTGACGGGTGAACTACGAAATAGCACATACATTGCTAATTTAAGGTAGGGTGGATTTACTTTGGACGGACGATTGAATCCAGTAATGAAAGCTATCAAGGCTCCATAAAGATGTTAAATTCCAGGGCAATGGATAATAGGACATCGCATTTCTCCCCCCATTTTCTAAGAGAAATCAGCACTGAGGAGATGGAAAATGTTGATTTTGATGCCCGTTTGAGACACACACACAAACAGTTTTACAATGTGCTATTCAGGGTCTGCAGAAAGTGAAGGTGTTGCAAAATGGTGGCTGATCTAAAATGACAGCTTGCACAAAATTAGGTATGACATTACACATGGTTGTCCACCAATTCTTGAGATTGCGTTGGCTAAGTACTCTCCTTGTTTCGTTGGGCCATTATCCATTTAGAAGATTAGATTGTGAATCCAATGCCGTTCGATTGCCCCCTTGCCCTGGGTCAAATAAGATCCAAGAGCTTTCCATTATGTATATTACGTATGGGATTTATAAACTAACAGCGACCTGTACATAAGCAACGCATGCATGGGGTTGCAAGAATGGGGCCAGGGTAGAGGAGAAGCTGGGCTGGGTAGTAGGGACAGGGAAGAGTAGAAATCCAGAGCTAGAGAAGTAGTGTATGTATGTAATGTTGGTTTAGTGAAACCTGTTTATGCAGGAACAAAGTTACCTGTAGTCATTCCAGTGGGTGATCAAGGAGTTTGTGGTTGAAGTGATTCTAAAGTCCAGGATAGTGCAATGAAAGTTGTAAAATCTCAATTAGAAAGGTATGGGTTGAAGGGTATGTATTGGCAGCTAGCTAGTAATCCTCTTGTTCCTGATTTCACTGATAGTTGTGATTCCCATAAGCACCTTCGAGAGGGAGATATGATGTTGAGCTATCCAGCCGGCCAAAGCTATTCTTCTTTATCTAAGGGGGGGAAACAATGTTGTTTTTATGGAAGTTATTTTGTCTGCATTTCCATCTGTATATAACCCTACTTATTTTTAGTTTTTAGTCATTTTATCAGTATTTATCCACATTTAGATTTGCTCTGGAAAAAATTGCAAATACTACTTTTCTACATTTTTTAAAATTCAAAATGTGCTTTAATGGGGGTAAGGTTAAAGAGTTGGATTCTTGCACATCAAGTCAAGATCCATTTTCACCTTAAAAACAAACAACTGCTCTTTAGGATAATGTGATAAAGATCTCGGTAGCTCTTTAAAGAATTTCAAAGCGAAATAAATCACCGTTTTAGCCTTTCCACGGTGTCACTTTGCACGCCCATTGGCCTCTAATGCTTAATGGACAATCTGAAGACATACTCAAGACACATGAATTTATGCTTCTTTTCATTTATTTTCACAAATGTGAACACGGAAAACTGGCAACCCTATATATAACTTCCAAAATCTTGATATTTGGTGGAGTGTTTAATGAGTAAACCAGTGTCATTACTTCTGTGACTCGAAAGTAGGGATTTCACTGGTTGTAATGCTTGTGTATTTTGTGAGGGACAACAGAGGCTGGCAGTATGCAGTATATCTTCAATGGCCCCTCCAGCAGGAGCAATTCACAATAAATGAAAATAGAAACTGCAACGCAGTTAAGCCTCAAAAGCAGGGCAGAATAAGATTCATCTGAGCAAAACAGGGAATTATCTTCCAAACGACACAATGAAAACACCAGGTAAAGTGACACCATTTCTCAGTCTGAGAAGAAGGGTAAAAATTTGACCCGACAAAAGTAGAAATAGCAAACCAACTGAAAGAAAACTTCAAATCAAGGAACCAACATAAGTGTAGAAAAGGCAGGGTGTTTCAAAATAAAGCATCCAGCTGCAGTGGTTTCTTGTAACAATAAAATGGGGGCAGGAAGGGTTGGAGTCCAGGCAGCCTCCAAGTACAAGGAAAAGAAAATTCAGGCTTAATAGGGACCAGGCACTCCCAAGTACAAGGAAACAAATATAAATAAAAAAAAGTGACAATAAGAAATGAACATAAGAAAATAAAAGATCAAACAGCAAACATTTAGGAACTAAAATAAAACTCAACATGGAGTTTTAGAATAAAGCAGCCAGCTGCGTCATTTCCATGTGCAGTACAGACATCCACTGGCAAAAACACATGTACAGAGCCAAAGAGGATTAACAGATGAAAGACACTTAAAGGAGGAATATAGCTCTGCTCAATAGCCTTCTTTTCTAATGGTAAGGGCTTCAGCCCAAGAGAAGGCAGCAGAGCAACATACTGCAAAGTAATAAAAACAGGTTGGAAGGGAGGGGTCCAGGCAAACCCAAGTACAAGGAAAGTAAAATATGGTCAAATCAGGACCAGGCAATCCCAAATACAAGGAAATAAATACAAGTTAAAAAAATAAATGGTGAGAAATTGAAATAATTAGCCAAATTATCCAACTGAATATGGAAAAACAAACAAAAATGGACAAAAGCAGCTGGCTGCAGAGTTTCATTATGTACAATTAAGTGATAAAATGGGAAGAACGTGGAGTCCAGGCAACCTCCAAGTACAAGGAACAAAACCCAAATTAAAGGAAACAAAGGTGAAATAGAACATTTTAAATTAGAACCAAACTCAAAGGTTTTGCAGCGAGGATTCTCATTATGGGCATATATAGGAAAGATCAGAGACATCGAGGCAGAAACAGCAGCATTGCTCACTAGACCACCATCGTAAAGAAACAGGAAGTAGAGGGAGCAGTTCATGAAAACTAAAAGTCTGAGGAAACAAACCATACCAAAGAAGTGGGTTTACCAATATCAAATCCAAGTAAAATATGCTGGCTAAATAACAGATACGAAATATAAATACATTAACTAGAAAAACAAACTGATCATGGAAAAATCATTAGTATGTTGCCAAAGGGCAAATGCAGTTATACATGTTGGGGAATAAAGAGTACACTCAGCATGGGCTTATCTGCTTCATTATCGGAGGCCCTGAAACATTTCTAGGTCTTCATGATACCAGCTGACGTTCACACAATTGACTATTCTACAATTTAGGAAGAAGCTAAAAACATTCCTGTTTTAATAATGACCACTGACTATATTGTTCAGCTTTTGCTCTCTTGATTTTAACATCTTTGCCCAGATGCAGTCTCTGCCCGGCCCTAAGTGAAATGCGCATTATCAATCCTCAAATCAAATCAAATCATGACCATGGATAGATCATCAGGAATAAGGTCTATGGTATGAGAGGCTCGTAAAAAATGACCTGTGCTGAAGTTCAAAAGTGTCGAGAGACAAATATGAAAGCATGATAAACAGTAGGAAACATGATAAAAGCTCTAAATGAACTGCATGTTGTAAAAGGAGGGATGGACATTTACGCACACAGTGACCAAAGGAACAAAAACATCCTCATTTAGGATAAACTCAGAAAGGCATAGAGGAAATATCCCTAATTTTCTATGGCCTGATTCACAGGGTGTTTTTCAATAGGACTGCACCAACCATAGAAGGATCTGTGAATCAGGCCCTAAGTATCTGCAGCCATAGAGGGCTATTCTAGCCAGTAACAGGTTTGTCAGTGTTACAACCTTGAGCGTCTGTGTACTTTGTTACATGATGCCATTTGATATTGCATAATGCCGGTCTGATGCACCCCCCCAATGATCTGATCTGTTCTACTCCCTTTTGCCTAAAATCAATACTGTTACAATTTAGAATCCAATTTTATTGAAATAGATTGTCTCAGGCCACGTAAAATTGGTGCAATGGTAAAATTGACCATTGAAGACTCTCGCTTCAATTATTGAAATTCATGTTTACTTGCAGGGCTGGCACTTAAACAGGCACCTTTATGTGTTTTATCAGTTGGAACATCCTACACGTTTTAGGAAAGTATTGTCTTGAGCCTGGGATTTTGTAACGCTCACCTGACTCCCACGGAGGCGCTGGACTGGTTCGCGCTGCTGTGACCTCTTCTAAGGTGATGCGCAGGGTTCGGAAGACGGACTGGACCGGGCCCCCAAATCTGGCTTGTCTGGCTCGCAGGAGTATCCTTCTGTAGGCGAAAATAGGGGATTAACTGTCTGCGGGGTAATGCAATCAGCCTCCCACTTTCCCCTCTCACCCTCCTCGAAACCCTTCTGTGATTCCTCGTAGCATCTCACCTTAGGGTCTGGAAGGACGAGCTCTCCATCCTGCTTCTGATGCAGGGGCGCGTTGGAATCCAGTTACTTCACTGGATTTTCGGATTGGTGAGAACCAAACTTGCTTGGCTTCCAGGTAAGTTTTTTGATAAGAGGTTCCCCTTGTGTCCATGCATTAATGTACTAATGCTAGTGTCTTTTTCCCCATAGGGGCCGGGGTACGGAATGCCGGGGAACAGGCACCGACCCGAGATGAGAGGTGAAATCCTTGTAGAAATCAGGTAAGTCTTTAATGAGCGTTTCTTGGTAATGTCTTTTCATTCGCTCATTAACGCTGATGTCTCTTTTTCCCCTTAGGGGCCGGGGTCCGGAAATGCCAGGATGCGGCGCGGACCCGAAATGAAGAGGGAATTAATCAACAGGTAAGTCTTAACATGGAGATTTAGCTTTCCTTATTCCCTTCTCTCTCTCACCTTTTGTTCTGGTCTTTTTCTCCCTAGGCCCTGGGGTGTGACTGCGAATCCGGATGATCGCTGCTGAACATGGAGGCGCCCTGTAAAGGTGAGTGGAATGCGGCGCTGCAGCGATCGACGCGATGAGCTTTTAAATAAAAGTCTTCCTTTTCAGGATTGTCGGCGAGATGTCTCCGGGATGCGGATTTAGCAGGTAAGGACTTTTCCTTCTTCTGTTCTCTTCTTCTCTTCCTTTGCAGGTGATCCAGGATGCTGGCAGGCGTGGCAGAAGTCAGGATGCAGGAGCAGACACGGTGAGAGTCCAGCTGCTAGATGCAGAACAACGCGAAGCACGTGTGGCTGTTCGGGTGGGGTTTAAATAGCCTTGGAAGAAGTTCCAGGTATGTATCCTTCCGCCAATCAGGTATGTATCCTTCCCCGACCACGCCCGGATGGTAAATTAGTCCCACAGGTAAAGTAGTTCCTTTCAGGCCTCAAGGAGGTCGGGATCCTGCAGCATGGTCTGCATCAGGTAAGTGCACCCAAGCACTTCCATAATGAGCCTGGCGCCTATGGCGCCAGGACACTGTCCAAAGGGCCCCTATATGGGGTTGCTGGGTCCTTCCTTGGGGACTGGATGTCCGCTTTCGGGGACGCAGGGCTTGAACCGGCTCCCCGGGAGCGGGCATTATGACAGATTTAGCCTCTAAGAGTGTTGCTAGTGTCATGATTTGCCATCAAGCTATTGTGGTTATCCCATGTTTGGAAGTGGCTGAAACCTGCTATTTGAAGGGGTTGTTCCACTTGATCAAGTGAAGTGGTTCTTACACCTAATCTTTTTATCATAGAAATGGGACTGGACATGTCCTAAGAGAAACTAAAGGAACAGATGAATGTGGGAGACCATCAGGATCAAGCCCATCAGGACCAAGAGGGGAAGAAGGTCCTCACAGGCGGAAGTTACCGTGTAAATAGTACATTAGAGGATCTAGGACTTCAGACAAGAGCATGCTTATAGGTCTATCCCACTGAAGGGTCACATTAGTTTAAGAATTGTAAGGCTCTTGAATGGAAAAGATGTGTGAAATATCCAAAGGTTTTCTTTTTGTCAGCCCTTGTTTTCTATCTGAGAAATAGATATAATATTACAATTTTACTCTTAAGTCTTGTCAAATAATCAAGCTCAGTCCACTGCCAGTTGAGAGGATACTGAGAGTTATGAAAGGCAGGAGTTTCCGTGGGAAAACCTCAGCCCTTCTATCACCAGTTAAATATCACAGAAAATTATTTGATTATTACAAAGAGGGAGTCTTTGGTCCTGCTGCTTCAAAGGTGAAACCACAGTTAAGCCCAACCACCACGACAAGGTAACTCCCGGGGTTAGGAAAAAATGCCAGTACACATTTTTGTTTAGAACAGGGTTACTTTATTTCATTTATATTTGACATTTCAAATGCATTTGTATACATGTGTTAACAAACACAAGCTACTTACCTTAAATAAAGTTTAATTCTGATTTACCGCCTTTCAGACACTTAGGTGTATCGATCGCTGCTGCACCTAAATGAAATTCAAATTCTGTCGTCTCAGCTATTCTATTGCTGAACTAAATGTTGTCTTCTGCATTGACACCAGTCACTGACTTTGCTGTTTGTTTTCATATACCAACTTGATAGTGCAAAAGGTCTAGTTTGTGGTATTCCCACGTGGAATTTATATCCTATGATGGCTGACGTTTTTACAAACAACATAAAACTAATTATATTTTCAACTTTATTCTTGAGATGTCAGTGGTGGAGACTGATAAAAATGTATCAGGGATTTAAGGTTTGGCTTTTTAGGAACATGGTCTTCAGTACCTCCCTCTCTTTCAGGGCCAGGGGCTTCTCCCTGATTGGTAAACACACTCACAGTATCTGGGGCTTTATTATAGTTCTGAACCCACCTTTCTTTGTCCAGGTCTTTCTTCGCTGATGCAGAATCCATCATGTTACCACATTAATCCTCCTGGATTCTCGTACCAAGTAACGCCATCTCAGTACCCTTGAATCGCCTTATGGGGGTCTCATATCTTCACTGCAGAAACTGCTAGGTCTCAAGAACATAAACATTCCGCTTCTGTGAAAACTTTAATAAAAATTCTCCTTCCTTGAGTTGACCTCCACTATCCTTCTGTTGTCAATTTTCTCTATACCATGGTCATCCCCATTTAGACCGGCTTATATGCACCTTTCTTGCCAAATCGTGAAGGGCAGTCTTTTCTCATTCTTCCATTTCTCCTCCAAGTTTTCTCCTCCCTCCAGTTCTCCTCTGCTGCTCTTAATTTCTACTTCTACCGGTTTTCTCATTTTATTTGCGTCACTCTTAGATGCTCCTCATCTCTACCCATCACCTTTTTCTCTTCTTCCTCGCTTGTTGTTTCTCTTCCTCTTTAGCTCCTACCTTCTAGGTGCTCAATATTATCTCCTTACACTTCGGGGGTTTCTTCACCACCTCCTCACCTCTCTCTCAGAATGCACATTTGAGAATGCAGTTTATTAAGGTTCTCAGCAGCATTTGTTTGTCTAATTAGATGCCTCCACATGGCCCTGCTGGCTGCTCTCTAGCAGACATATGAGAATCAAGTCAGTGGCATCCTGACGCTTCTTTTTACAAACATTAACAAGTAGCTCTTGACCATTAAGATTGCATTTCAGGAAAGGAGACTGTCTTCTAGGAGCTTTGCATCCTCTGCCCATCTTTTCCGATTACCAAAATCTCCACTTTCTGCATTCTGTTAAGATATTGATCTCCAATACAAGTACAACCCAGGGAGATAGAATAGAATAGTGGACACCTCATTTCAGCAATTTCAATGCAGTGTAAAGGTCAAGCAGATGAAGTCAGTGCCAGTGATACCTTCTGGGCACATTGTGGACAAAGTCAGTTTTAATTGAAAGTCAGTCAACTAATGCTGGGATGAGTCTAGAACAAATGCGTGAATGTGAGGTTTAAGAACCCGAGACAAGAATTTGAGATGGTTTGCATATGGTTCTCATTTACACTTTCCAATGAAAGATAAGCATCATAGATCTTTCAGGAGCACTCTGTCTCTTTTGGCTGGCTATCCTGGGTACGTTTAGATTTTAGGCCACCTCCAAAGAAGGGTGTGTTTGGAAACCATGCATACTGGCTTTGCAAGCTTGTTGGCTCCTGTGAAGTGTGCTTGAGGGCAAAGTCAGACAGGATCAAGTCATCTGACATTTTGGCTACATCTACCACCTTTACCACCTAGACCATGAAATACTATTTCATGGAACTCATAGTTGACCTTCCCCATGATAAAGTACATTCAGCTATACTTGTCACAGTTAATTGAATCTAGTGATGTCATTCCAGTCAAGGGGTAGGCGGGCCAGTGTGCCAGTTCTGGTGCAATTATTCTTTCTGCAAATTGTATGTTTGCATAACGTTCAGAGTCCTATAAGGGACCATAACCTGCCTTGTTTTTTTTTATTCAGGCTTACAGGATGATGTTATGGATAAATGCCACACTGTCGTTTTCATGTTGGAAAAAATGGTCCAATGTGACGGGTGAACTACGAAATAGCACATACATTGCTAATTTAAGGTAGGGTGGATTTACTTTGGACGGACGATTGAATCCAGTAATGAAAGCTATCAAGACTCCATAAAGATGTTAAATTCCAGGGCAATGGATAATAGGACATCGCATTGCTCCCCCCATTTTCTAAGAGAAATCAGCACTGAGGAGATGGAAAATGTTGATTCTGATGCCCGTTTGAGACACACACAAAAACAGTTTTACAATGTGCTATTCAGGGTCTGCAGAAAGCGAAGGTGTTGTGCAAAATGGTGGCTGATCTAAAATGACAGCTTGCACAAAATTAGGCATGACATTACACATGGTTGTCCACCAATTCCAGAGATTGCGTTGGCTAAGAACTCTCCTTGTTTTGTTGGGCCATTATCCATTTAGAAGATTAGATTGTGAATCCAATGCCGTTCGATTGCCCCTTGCCCTGGGTCAAATAAGATCCAAGAGCTTTCCATTATGTATATTACATATGGGATTTATAAACTAACAGCGACCTGTACATAAGCAACGCATGCATGGGGTTGCAGGAATGGGGCTGGGGTAGAGGAGAAGCTGGGCTGGGTAGTGGGGACAGGGAAGAGTAGAAATCCAGAGCTAGAGAAGTAGTGTATATATGTAATGTTGGTTTAGTGAAACCTGTTTATGCAGGAACAAAGTTACCTGTAGTCATTCCAGTGGGTGATCAAGGAGTTTGCGGTTGAAGTGATCCTAAAGTCCAGGATAGTGCAATGAAAGTTGTAAAATCTCAATTAGAAAGGTATGGGTTGAAGGGTATGTATTGGCAGCTAGCTAGTAATCCTCTTGTTCCTGATTTCACTGATAGTTGTGATTCCCATAAGCACCTTCGAGAGGGAGATATGATGTTGAGCTATCCAGCCGGCCAAAGCTATTCTTCTTTATCTAAGGGGGGGAAACAATATTGTTTTTATGGAAGTTATTTTGTCTACATTTCCATCTGTATATAACCCTACTTATTTTTTAGTTTTAAGTCATTTTATCAGTATTTATCCACATTTAGATTTGCTCTGGAAAAAATTGCAAATACTACTTTTCTACATTTTTTAAAATTCAAAATGTGCTTTAATGGGGGTAAGGTTAAAGAGTTGGATTCTTGCACATCAAGTCAAGATCCATTTTCACCTTAAAAACAAACAACTGCTCTTTAGGATAATGTGATAAAGATCTCGGTAGCTCTTTAAACAATTTCAAAGCGAAATAAATCACCGTTTTAGCCTTTCCACGGTGTCACTTTGCACGCCCATTGGCCTCTAATGCTTAATGGACAATCTGAAGACATACTCAAGACACATGAATTTATGCTTCTTTTCATTTATTTTCACAAATGTGAACATGGAAAACTGGCAACCCTATATATAACTTCCAAAATCTTGGTATTTGGTGGAGTGTTTAATGAGTAAACCAGTGTCATTACTTCTGTGACTCGAAAGTAGGGATTTCACTGGTTGTAATGCTTGTGTATTTTGTGAGGGACAACAGAGGCTGGCAGTATGCAGTATATCTTTAATGGCCCCTCCAGCAGGAGCAATTCACAATAAATGAAAATAGAAACTGCAACGCAGTTAAGCCACAAAAGCAGGGCAGAATAAGATTCATCTGAGCAAAACAGGGAATTATCTTCCAAACGACACAATGAAAATACCAGGGAAAGTGACACCATTTCTCAGTCTGAGAAGAAGAGTAAAAATTTGCCCCGACAAAAGTAGAAATAGCAAACCAACTGAAAGAAAACTTCAAATCAAGGAACCAACATAAGTGTAGAAAAGGCAGGGTGTTTCAAAATAAAGCATCCAGCTGCAGTGGTTTCTTGTAACAATAAAATGGGGGAAGGAAGGGTTGGAGTCCAGGCAGCCTCCAAGTACAAGGAAAAGAAAATTCAGGCTTAATCGGGACCAGGCACTCCCAAGTACAAGGAAACAAATATAAATAAAAAAACTGACAATAAGAAATGAACATAAGAAAATAAAAGATCAAACAGCAAACATTTAGGAACTAAAATAAACTCAACATGGAGTTTTAGAATAAAGCAGCCAGCTGTGTCATTTCCATGTGCAGTACAGACATCCACTGGCAAAAACACATGTACAGAGCCAAAGAGGATGTAACAGAATGAAAGACACTTAAAGGAGGAATACAGCTCTGCTCAATAGCCTTTTTTTGTAATGGTAAGGGCATCAGCCCAAGAGAAGGCAGCAGAGCAACATAGAGCAAAGTAATAAAAACAGGTTGGAAGGGAGGGGTCCAGGCAAACCCAAGTACAAGGAAAGTAAAATATGGTCAAATCAGGACCAGGCAATCCCAAATACAAGGAAATAAATACAAGTTAAAAAAATAAATGGTGAGAAATTAAAATAATTAGCCAAATTATCCAACTGAATATGGAAAAACAAACAAAAATGGACAAAAGCAGCTGGCTGCAGAGTTTCATTAAGTACAATTAAGTGATAAAATGGGAAGAACGTGGAGTCCAGGCAACCTCCAAGTACAAGGAACAAAACCCAAATTAAAGGAAACAAAGGTGAAATAGAACATTTTAAATTAGAACCAACCTCAAAGACTTTGCAGCGAGGATTCTCATTATGGGCATATATAGGAAAGATCAGAGACATCGAGGCAGAAACAGCAGCATTGCTCACTAGACCACCATCGTAAAAGAAACAGGAAGTAGAGGGAGCAGTTCATGAAAACTAAAAGTCTGAGGAAACAAACCATACCAGAGAAGTGGGTTTACCAATATCAAATCCAAGTAAAATATGCTGGCTAAATAACAGATACGAAATATAAATACATTAACTAGAAAAACAAACCGATCATGGAAAAATCAATAGTATGTTGCCAAAGGGCAAATGCAGTTATACATGTTGGGGAATAAAGAGTGCACTCAGCATGGGCTTATCTGCTTCATTATTGGAGGCCCTGAAACATTTCTAGGTCTTCATGATACCAGCTGACGTTCACACAATTGACTATTCTACAATTTAGGAAGAAGCTAAAAACATTCCTGTTTTAATAATGACCACTGACTATATTGTTCAGCTTTTGCTCTCTTGATTTTAACATCTTTGCCCAGATGCAGTCTCTGCCCGGCCCTAAGTGAAATGCACATTATCAATCCTCAAATCAAATCAAATCAAATCATGACCATGGATAGATCATCAGGAATAAGGTCTATGGTATGAGAGGCTTGTAAATAATGACCTGTGCTGAAGTTCAAAAGTGTCGAGAGACAAATATGGAAGCATGATAAACAGTAGGAAACATGATAAAAGCTCTAAATGAACTGCATGTTGTAAAAGGAGGGATGGACATTTACGCAAACAGTGACCAAAGGAACAAAAACATCCTCATTTAGGATAAACTCAGAAAGGCATAGAGGAAATATCCCTAATTTTCTATGGCCTGATTCACAGGGTGTTTTTCAATAGGACTGCACCAACTATAGAAGGATCTGTGAATCAGGCCCTAAGTATCTGCAGCCATGGAGGGCTATTCTAGCCA
Organism: Ambystoma mexicanum; assembly: GCF_040938575.1. Classification (NCBI taxonomy): domain Eukaryota; kingdom Metazoa; phylum Chordata; class Amphibia; order Caudata; family Ambystomatidae; genus Ambystoma; species Ambystoma mexicanum. The sequence goes on from NC_090940.1 coordinate 408,811,835, forward strand.
GTAACAGGTTTGTCAGTGTTACAACCTTGAGCGTCTGTGTACTTTGTTACATGATGCCATTTGATATTGCATAATGCCGGTCTGATGTACCCCCACAATGATCTGATCTGTTCTACTCCCTTTTGCCTTAAAATCAATACTTTTACAATTTAGAATCCAATTTTATTGAAATAGATTGTCCTAGGCCACGTACAATTGGTGCAATGGTAAAATTGACCATTGAAGACTCTCGCTTCAATTATTGAAATTCATGTTTACTTGCAGGGCTGGCACTTAAACAGGCACCTTTATGTGTTTTATCAGTTGGAACATCCTACACGTTTTAGGAAAGTATTGTCTTGAGCATGGGATTTAGCCTCTAAGAGTGTTGCTAGTGTCATGATTTGCCATCAAGCTATTGGGGTTATCCCATGCTTGGAAGTGGCTGAAACCTGCTATTTGAAGTGGTTGCTCCACTTGATCAAGTGAAGTGGTTCTTACACCTATTTTTTTTATCATAGAAATGGGACACACAATTGACTATTCTACAATTTAGGAAGAAGCTAAAAACATTCCTGTTTTAATAATGACCACTGACTATATTGTTCAGCTTTTGCTCTCTTGATTTTAACATCTTTGCCCAGATGCAGTCTCTGCCCGGCCCTAAGTGAAATGCACATTATCAATCCTCAAATCAAATCAAATCAAATCATGACCATGGATAGATCATCAGGAATAAGGTCTATGGTATGAGAGGCTTGTAAATAATGACCTGTGCTGAAGTTCAAAAGTGTCGAGAGACAAATATGGAAGCATGATAAACAGTAGGAAACATGATAAAAGCTCTAAATGAACTGCATGTTGTAAAAGGAGGGATGGACATTTACGCAAACAGTGACCAAAGGAACAAAAACATCCTCATTTAGGATAAACTCAGAAAGGCATAGAGGAAATATCCCTAATTTTCTATGGCCTGATTCACAGGGTGTTTTTCAATAGGACTGCACCAACTATAGAAGGATCTGTGAATCAGGCCCTAAGTATCTGCAGCCATGGAGGGCTATTCTAGCCAGTAACAGGTTTGTCAGTGTTACAACCTTGAGCGTCTGTGTACTTTGTTACATGATGCCATTTGATATTGCATAATGCCGGTCTGATGTACCCCCACAATGATCTGATCTGTTCTACTCCCTTTTGCCTTAAAATCAATACTTTTACAATTTAGAATCCAATTTTATTGAAATAGATTGTCCTAGGCCACGTACAATTGGTGCAATGGTAAAATTGACCATTGAAGACTCTCGCTTCAATTATTGAAATTCATGTTTACTTGCAGGGCTGGCACTTAAACAGGCACCTTTATGTGTTTTATCAGTTGGAACATCCTACACGTTTTAGGAAAGTATTGTCTTGAGCATGGGATTTAGCCTCTAAGAGTGTTGCTAGTGTCATGATTTGCCATCAAGCTATTGGGGTTATCCCATGCTTGGAAGTGGCTGAAACCTGCTATTTGAAGTGGTTGCTCCACTTGATCAAGTGAAGTGGTTCTTACACCTATTTTTTTTATCATAGAAATGGGACTGGACATGTCCTAAGAGAAACTAAAGGAACAGATGAATGTGGGAGACCATCAGGATCAAGACCATCAGCATCAAGAGGGGAAGAAGGTCCTCACAGGCGGAAGTTACCGTGTAAATAGTACATTAGAGGATCTAGGACTTCAGACAAGAGCATGCTTATAGGTCTGTCCCACTGAAGGGTCACTTTAGTTTAAGAATTGTAAGGCTCTTGAATGGAAAAGATGTGTGAAATATCCAAAGGTTTTCTTTTTGTCAGCCCTTGTTTTCTATCTGAGAAATAGATATAATATTACAATTTTACTCTTAAGTCTTGTCAAATAAGCAAGCTCAGTCCACTGCCAGTTGAGAGGATACTGAGAGTTATGAAAGGCAGGAGTTTCCGTGGGAAAGCTTCAGCCCTTCTATCACCAGTTAAATATCACAGAAAATTATTTGATTATTACAAAGAGGGAGTCTTTGGTCCTGCTGCTTCAAAGGTGAAACCACAGTTAAGCCCAACCACCACGACAAGGTAACTCCCGGGGTTGGGAAAAAACGACAGTACACATTTTTGTTTAGAACAGGGTTACTTTATTTCATTTATATTTGACATTTCAAATGCATTTGTATACATGTGTTAACAAACACAAGCTACTTACCTTAAATAAAGTTTAATTCTGATTTACCGCCTTTCAGACACGTAGGTGTATCGATCGCTGCTGCACCTAAATGAAATTCAAATTCTGTCGTCTCAGCTATTCTATTGCTGAACTAAATGTTGTCTTCTGCATTGACACCAGTCACTGGCTTTGCTGTTTGTTTTCATATACCAACTTGATAGTGCAAAAGGTCTAGTTTGTGGTATTCCCACGTGGAATTTATATCCTATGATGGCTGACGTTTTTACAAACAACATAAAACTAATTATATTTTCAACTTTATTCTTGAGATGTCAGTGGTGGAGACTGATAAAGATGTATCAGGGATTTAAGGTTTGGCTTTTTAGGAACATGGTCTTCAGTACTTCCCTCCCTTTCTGGGCCAGGGGCTTCTCCCTGATTGGTAAACACACTCACAGTCTCTTGGGCTTTATTATAGTTCTGAACCCACCTTTCTTTGTCCAGGTCTTTCTTCGGTGATGCAGAATCCATCATGTTACCACATTAATCCTCCTGGATTCTCGTAACAAGTAACGCCATCTCAGTACCCTTGAATCGCCTAATGGGAGTCTCGTATCTTCACTGCAGAAACTGCTAGGTCTCAAGAACATAAACATTCTCCTCCTGTGAAAACTTTAATAAAAATTCTCCTTCCTTGAGTTGACCTCCACTATCCTTCTGTTGTCAATTTTCTCTATACCATGGTCATCCCCATTTAGACCGGCTTATATGCACCTTTCTTGCCAAATCGTGAAGGGCAGTCTTTTCTCATTCTTCCATTTCTCCTCCAAGTTTTCTCCTCCCTCCAGTTCTCCTATGCTGCTCTTAATTTCTACTTCTACCGGTTTTCTCATTTTATTTGCGTCACTCTTAGATGCTCCTCATCTCTACCCATCACCTTTTTCTCTTCTTCCTCGCCTATTGTTTCTCTTCCTCTTTAGCTCCTACCTTCTAGGTGCTCAATATTATCTCCTTACACTTCGGGTGTTTCTTCACCACCTCCTCACCTCTCTCTCAGAATGCACATTTGAGCATGCAGTTTATTAAGGTTCTCAGCAGCATTTGTTTGTCTAATTAGATGCCTCCACATGGCCCTACTGGCTGCTCTCGAGCAGACATATCGGAATCAAGTCAGTGGCATCCTGACGCTTCTTTTTACAAACATTAACAAGTAGCTCTTGACCATTAAGATTGCATTTCAGGAAAGGAGACTGTCTTCTAGGAGCTTTGCATCCTCTGCCCCTCTTTTCCGATTACCGAAATCTCCACTTTCTGCATTCTTTTAAGATATTGATCTCCAATACAAGTACAACCCAGGGAGATAGAATAGAATAGTGGACACCTCATTTCAGCAATTTCAATGCAGTTTAACGGTCAAGCAGATGAAGTAGGTGCCAGTGATACCTTCTAGGCACATTGTGGACAAAGTCAGTTTTAATTGAAAGTCAGTCAACTAATGCTGGGATGAGTCTAGAACAAATGCGTGAATGTGAGGTTTAGGAACCCGAGACAAGAATTTGAGATGGTTTGCATATGGTTCTCATTTACACTTCCCAATGAAAGATGAGCATCATAGAGCTTTCAGGAGCACTCTGTCTCTTTTGGCTGGCTATCCTGGGTACTTTTAGATTTTAGGCCACCTCCAAAGAAGGGTGTGTTTGAAACCATGCATACTGGCTTTGCAAGCTTGTTGGCTCCTGTGAAGTGTGCTTGAGGGCAAAGTCAGACAGGAACACGTCATCTGACATTTTGGCTACATCTACCACCATTACCACCTAGACAATGAAATACTATTTCATGGAACTCATATTTGACCTTCCCCATGATAAAGTACATTCAGCTATACTTGTCACAGTTAATTGAGTCTAGTGATTTCATTCCAATCAAGGGGTAGGCGGGCCAGTGTGCCAGTTCTGGTGCAATTATTCTTTCTGCAAATTGTATGTTTGCATAACGTTCAGAGTCCTATAAGGGACCATATCCTGCCTTGTTTTATTTTTTATTCAGGTTTACAGGATGATGTTATGGATACATGCCACACTGTTGTTATCATGTTGGAAAAAATGGTCCAATGTGACGGGTGAACTACGAAATAGCACACACATAGCTAATTTAAGGTAGGGTGGATTTACTTTGGACGGACGATTGAATCCAGTAATGAAAGCTATCAAGACTCCATAAAGATGTTAAATTCCAGGGCAATGGATAATAGGAAATCCCATTGCTCCCCCCATTTTCTAAGAGAAATCAGCAATGAGGAGATGGAAAATGTTGATTCTGATGCCCGTTTGAGACACACACAAAAACAGTTTTACAATGTGCTATTCAGGATCTGCAGAAAGCGAAGGTGTTGTGCAAAATGATGGCTGATCTAAAATGACAGCTTGCACAAAATTAGGTATGACATTACACATGGTGGTCCACCAATTCTTGAGATTGCGTTGGCTAAGTACTCTCCTTGTTTCGTTGGGCCATTATCCATTTAGAAGATTAGATTGTGAATCCAATGTCGTTCGATTGCCCGCTTGCCCTGGGTCAAATAAGATCCAAGAGCTTTCCATTATGTATATTACGTATGGGATTTATAAACTAACAGCAACCTGTACATAAGCAACGCATGCATGGGGTTGCAAGAATGGGGCCGGGGTAGAGGAGAAGCTGGGATGGGTAGTGGGGACAGGGAAGAGTAGAAATCCAGAGCTAGAGAAGTAGTGTATGTATGTAATGTTGGTTTAGTGAAACCTTTTATGCAGGAACAAAGTTACCTGTAATCATTCCAGTGGGTGATCAAGGAGTTTGTGGTTGAAGTGATCCTAAAGTCCAGGATAGTGCAATGAAAGTTGTAAAATCTCAATTAGAAAGGTATGGGTTGAAGGGTATGTATTGGCAGCTAGCTAGTAATCCTCTTGTTCCTGATTTCACTGATAGTTGTGATTCCCATAAGCACCTTCGAGAGGAAGATGTGATGTTGAGCTATCCAGCAGGCCAAAGCTATTCCTCTTTATCTAAGGGGGGAAACAATGTTGTTTTTATGGAAGTTATTTTGTCTACATTTCCATCTGTATATAACCCTACTTTTTATTAGTTTTTAGTCATTTTATCAGTATTTATCCACATTTAGATTTGCTCTGGAAAAAATTGCAACTACTACTTTTCTGCATTTTTTAAAATTCAAAATGTGCTTTAATGGGGGTAAGGTTAAAGAGCTGGATTCTTGCACATCAAGTCAAGATCCATTTTCACCTTAAAAACAAACAACTGCTCCTTAGGATAATGTGATAAAGATCTCGGTAGCTCTTTAAAGAATTTCAAAGCGAAATAAATCACCGTTTTAGCCTTTCCACGGTGTCACTTTGCACGCCCATTGGCCTCTAATGCTTAATGGACAATCTGAAGACATACTCAAGACACATGAATTTATGCTTCTTTTCATTTATTTTCACAAATGTGAACACGGAAAACTGGCAACCCTATATATAACTTCCAAAATCTTGGTATTTGGTGGAGTGTTTAATGAGTAAACCAGTGTCATTACTTCTGTGACTCGAAAGTAGGGATTTCACTGGTTGTAATGCTTGTGTATTTTGTGAGGGACAACAGAGGCTGGCAGTATGCAGTATATCTTTAATGGCCCCTCCAGCAGGAGTAATTCACAATAAATGAAAATAGAAACTGCAACGCAGTTAAGCCTCAAAAGCAGGGCAGAATAAGATTCATCTGAGCAAAACAGGGAATTATCTTCCAAACGACACAATGAAAATACCAGGGAAAGTGACACCATTTCTCAGTCTGAGAAGAAGGGTAAACATTTGACCCGACAAAAGTAGAAATAGCAAACCAACTGAAAGAAAACTTCAAATCAAGGAACCAACATAAGTGTAGAAAAGGCAGGGTGTTTCAAAATAAAGCATCCAGCTGCAGTGGTTTCTTGTAACAATAAAATGGGGGAAGGAAGGGTTGGAGTCCAGGCAGCCTCCAAGTACAAGGAAAAGAAAATTCAGGCTTAATCGGGACCAGGCACTCCCAAGTACAAGGAAACAAATATAAATAAAAAAAACTGACAATAAGAAATGAACATAAGAAAATAAAAGATCAAACAGCAAACATTTAGGAACTAAAATAAAACTCAACATGGAGTTTTAGAATAAAGCAGCCAGCTGCGTCATTTCCATGTGCAGTACAGACATCCACTGGCAAAAACACATGTACAGAGCCAAAGAGGATGTAACAGAATGAAAGACACTTAAAGGAGGAATACAGCTCTGCTCAATAGCCTTTTTTTCTAATGGTAAGGGCTTCAGCCCAAGAGAAGGCAGCAGAGCAACATAGAGCAAGGTAATAAAAAAAGGTTGGAAGGGAGGGGTCCAGGCAAACCCAAGTACAAGGAAAGTAAAATATGGTCAAATCAGGACCAGGCAATCCCAAATACAAGGAAATAAATACAAGTTAAAAAAATAAATGGTGAGAAATTAAAATAATTAGCCAAATTATCCAACTGAATATGGAAAAACAAACAAAAATGGACAAAAGCTGCTGGCTGCAGAGTTTCATTAAGTACAATTAAGTGATAAAATGGGAAGAACGTGGAGTCCAGGCAACCTCCAAGTACAAGGAACAAAACCCAAATTAAAGGAAACAAAGGTGAAATAGAAGATTTTAAATTAGAACCAAACTCAAAGGCTTTGCAGCGAGGATTCTCATTATGGGCATATATAGGAAAGATCAGAGACATCGAGGCAGAAACAGCAGCATTGCTCACTAGACCACCATCATAAAAGAAACAGGAAGTAGAGGGAGCAGTTCATGAAAACTAAAAGTCTGAGGAAACAAACCATACCAGAGAAGTGGGTTTACCAATATCAAATCCAAGTAAAATATGCTGGCTAAATAACACATACGAAATATAAATACATTAACTAGAAAAACAAACCGATCATGGAAAAATCAATAGTATGTTGCCAAAGGGCAAATGCAGTTATACATGTTGGGGAATAAAGAGTACACTCAGCATGGGCTTATCTGCTTCATTATTGGAGGCCCTGAAACATTTCTAGGTCTTCATGATACCAGCTGACGTTCACACAATTGACTATTCTACAATTTAGGAAGAAGCTAAAAACATTCCTGTTTTAATAATGACCACTGACTATATTGTTCAGCTTTTGCTCTCTTGATTTTAACATCTTTGCCCAGATGCAGTCTCTGCCCGGCCCTAAGTGAAATGCGCATTATCAATCCTCAAATCAAATCAAATCAAATCATGACCATGGATAGATCATCAGGAATAAGGTCTATGGTTTGAGAGGCTCGTAAAAAATGACCTGTGCTGAAGTTCAAAAGTGTCGAGAGACAAATATGGAAGCATGATAAACAGTAGGAAACATGATAAAAGCTCTAAATGAACTGCATGTTGTAAAAGGAGGGATGGACATTTACGCACACAGTGACCAAAGGAACAAAAACATCCTCATTTAGGATAAACTCAGAAAGGCATAGAGGAAATATCCCTAATTTTCTATGGCCTGATTCACAGGATGTTTTTCAATAGGACTGCACCAACTATAGAAGGATCTGTGAATCAGGCCCTAAGTATCTGCAGCCATGGAGGGCTATTCTAGCCAGTAACAGGTTTGTCAGTGTTACAACCTTGAGCGTCTGTGTACTTTGTTACATGATGCCATTTGATATTGCATAATGCCGGTCTGATGTACCCCCACAATGATCTGATCTGTTCTACTCCCTTTTGCCTTAAAATCAATACTTTTACAATTTAGAATCCAATTTTATTGAAATAGATTGCCTCAGGCCACGTAAAATTGGTGCAATGGTAAAATTGACCATTGAAGACTCTTGCTTCAATTATTGAAATTCATGTTTACTTGCAGGGCTGGCACTTAAACAGGCACCTTTATGTGTTTTATCAGTTGGAACATCCTACACGTTTTAGGAAAGTATTGTCTTGAGCATGGGATTTAGCCTCTAAGAGTGTTGCTACTGTCATGATTTGCCATCAAGCTATTGGGGTTATCCCATGCTTGGAAGTGGCTGAAACCTGCTATTTGAAGTGGTTGTTCCACTTGATCAAGTGAAGTGGTTCTTACACCTAATGTTTTTATCATAGAAATGGGACTGGACATGTCCTAAGAGAAACTAAAGGAATAGCTGAATATGGGAGACCATCAGGATCAAGACCATCAGCATCAAGAGGGGAAGAAGGTCCTCACAGGCGGAAGTTACCGTGTAAATAGTACATTAGAGGATCTAGGACTTCAGACAAGAGCATGCTTATAGGTCTGTCCCACTGAAGGGTCACTTTAGTTTAAGAATTGTAAGGCTCTTGAATGGAAAAGATGTGTGAAATATCCAAAGGTTTTCTTTTTGTCAGCCCTTGTTTTCTATCTGAGAAATAGATATAATATTACAATTTTACTCTTAAGTCTTGTCAAATAAGCAAGCTCAGTCCACTGCCAGTTGAGAGGATACTGAGAGTTATGAAAGGCAGGAGTTTCCGTGGGAAAGCTTCAGCCCTTCTATCACCAGTTAAATATCACAGAAAATTATTTGATTATTACAAAGAGGGAGTCTTTGGTCCTGCTGCTTCAAAGGTGAAACCACAGTTAAGCCCAACCACCACGACAAGGTAACTCCCGGGGTTGGGAAAAAACACCAATACACATTTTTGTTGAGAACAGGGTTACTTTATTTCATTTATATTTGACATTTCAAATGCATTTGTATACATGTGTTAACAAACACAAGCTACTTACCTTAAATAAAGTTTAATTCTGATTTACCGCCTTTCAGACACTTAGGTGTATCGATCGCTGCTGCACCTAAATGAAATTCAAATTCTGTCGTCTCAGATATTCTATTGCTGAACTAAATGTTGTCTTCTGCATTGACACCAGTCACTGGCTTTGCTGTTTGTTTTCATATACCAACTTGATAGTGCAAAAGGTCTAGTTTGTGGTATTCCCACGTGGAATTTATATCATATGATGGCTGACGTTTTTACAAACAACATGAATCTAATTATATTTTCAACGTTATTCTTGAAATGTCAGTGGTGGAGACTGATAAAAATGTATCAGGGATTTAAGGTTTGGCTTTTTAGGAACATGGTCTTCAGTACTTCCCTCTCTTTCTGGGCCAGGGGCTTCTCCCTGATTGGTAAAAAACACTCGTAGTCTCTGGGGCTTTATTATAGTTCTGAACCCACCTTTCTTTGTCCAGGTCTTTCTTCGCTGATGCAGAATCCATCATGTTACCACATTAATCCTCCTGGATTCTCGTACCAAGTAACGCCATCTCAGTACCCTTTATTCGCCTTATGGGGGTCTCGTATCTTCACTGCAGAAACTGCTAGGTCTCAAGAACATAAACATTCCGCTTCTGTGAAAACTTTAATACAAATTCTCCTTCCTTGAGTTGACCTCCACTATCCTTCTGTTGTCAATTTTCTCTATACCATGGTCATCCCCATTTAGACCGGCTTATATGCACCTTTCTTGGCAAATCGTGAAGTGCAGTCTTTTCTCATTCTTCTATTTCTCCTTCAAGTTTTCTCCTCCCTCCAGTTCTCTTCTGCTGCTCTTAATTTCTACTTCCACCGGTTTTCTCATTTTATTTGCGTCACTCTTAGATGCTCCTCATCTATACCCATCACCTTTTTCTCTTCTTCCTCGCTTGTTGTTTCTCTTCCTCTTTAGCTCCTACCTTCTAGGTGCTCAATATTATCTCCTTACACTTCGGGTGTTTCTTCACCACCTCCTCACCTCTCTCGAAGAATGCACATTTGAGAATGCAGTTTATTAAGGTTCTCAGCAGCATTTGTTTGTCTAATTAGATGCCTCCACATGGCCCTACTGGCTGCTCTCGAGCAGACATATCGGAATCAAGTCATTGGCATCCTGACGCTTCTTTTTACAAACATTAACAAGTAGCTCTTGACCATTAAGATTGCATTTCAGGAAAGGAGACTGTCTTCTAGGAGCTTTGCATCCTCTGCCCATCTTTTCCGATTACCGAAATCTCCACTTTCTGCATTCTGTTAAGATATTGATCTCCAATACAAGTACAACCCAGGGAGATAGAATAGAATAGTGGACACCTCATTTCAGCAATTTCAATGCAGTGTAAAGGTCAAGCAGATGAAGTCAGTGCCAGTGATACCTTCTGGGCACATTGTGGACAAAGTCAGTTTTAATTGAAAGTCAGTCAACTAATGCTGGGATGAGTCTAGAACAAATGCGTGAATGTGAGGTTTAAGAACCCGAGATAAGAATTTGAGATGGTTTGCATATGGTTCTCATTTACACTTTCCAATGAAAGATAAGCGTCATAGAGCTTTCAGGAGCACTCTGTCTCTTTTGGCTGGCTATCCTGGGTACTTTTAGATTTTAGGCCACCTCCAAAGAAGGGTGTGTTTGGAAACCATGCATACTGGCTTTGCAAGCTTGTTGGCTCCTGTGAAGTGTGCTTGAGGGCAAAGTCAGACAGGATCAAGTCATCTGACATTTTGGCTACATCTACCACCATTACCACCTAGACCATGAAATACTATTTCATGGAACTCATAGTTGACCTTCCCCATGATAAAGTACATTCAGCTATACTTGTCACAGTTAATTGAGTCTAGTGATGTCATTCCAGTCAAGGGGTAGGCGGGCCAGTGTGCCAGTTCTGGTGCAATTATTCTTTCTGCAAATTGTATGTTTGCATAACGTTCAGAGTCCTATAAGGGACCATATCCTGCCTTGTTTTTTTTTTATTCAGGCTTACAGGATGATGTTATGGATAAATGCCACACTGTCGTTATCATGTTGGAAAAAATGGTCCAATGTGACGGGTGAACTAGGAAATAGCACATACATTGCTAATTTAAGGTAGGGTGGATTTACTTTGGACGGACGATTGAATCCAGTAATGAAAGCTATCAAGACTCCATAAAGATGTTAAATTCCAGGGCAATGGATAATAGGACATCGCATTGCTCCCCCCATTTTCTAAGAGAAATCAGCACTGAGGAGATGGAAAATGTTGATTCTGATGCCCGTTTGAGACACACACAAAAACAGTTTTACAATGTGCTATTCAGGGTCTGCCCAAACGAAGGTGTTGTGCAAAATGGTGGCTGATCTAAAATGACAGCTTGCACAAAATTAGGTATGACATTACACATGGTTGTCCACCAATTCTTGAGATTGCGTTGGCTAAGTACTCTCCTTGTTTCGTTGGGCCATTATCCATTTAGAAGATTAGATTGTGAATCCAATGCCGTTCGATTGCCCCCTTGCCCTGGGTCAAATAAGATCCAAGAGCTTTCCATTATGTATATTACGTATGGGATTTATAAACTAATAGTGACCTGTACATAAGCAACGCATGCATGGGGTTGCAAGAATGGGGCCGGGGTGGAGGAGAAGCTGGGCTGGGTAGTGGGGACAGGGAAGAGTAGAAATCCAGAGCTAGAGAAGTAGTGTATGTGTGTAATGTTGGTTTAGTGAAACCTGTTTATGCAGGAACAAAGTTACCTGTAGTCATTCCAGTGGGTGATCAAGGAGTTTGTGGTTGAAGTGATTCTAAAGTCCAGGATAGTGCAATGAAAGTTGTAAAATCTCAATTAGAAATGTATGGGTTGAAGGGTATGTATTGGCAGCTAGCTAGTAATCCTCTTGTTCCTGATTTCACTGATAGTTGTGATTCCCATACGCACCTTCGAGAGGGAGATATGATGTTGAGCTATCCAGCCGGCCAAATCTATTCTTCTTTATCTAAGGGGGGGAAACAATGTTGTTTTTATGGAAGTTATTTTGTCTACATTTCTATCTGTATATAACCCTACTTATTTTTAGTTTTCAGTCATTTTATCAGTATTTATCCACATTTAGATTTGCTCTGGAAAAAATTGCAACTACTACTTTTCTGCATTTTTTAAAATTCAAAATGTGCTTTAATGGGGGTAAGGTTAAAGAGTTGGATTCTTGCACATCAAGTCAAGATCCATTTTCACCTTAAAAACAAACAACTGCTCTTTAGGATAATGTGATAAAGATCTCGGTAGCTCTTTAAACAATTTCAAAGCGAAATAAATCACCGTTTTAGCCTTTCCACTGTGTCACTTTGCACGCCCATTGGCCTCTAATGCTTAATAGGTATCTAACGGTATTACGGTATACCGTTAAAGATACCGTGAACCACTTAATTGAACAATAATAACAGTCACATTGTTTATACCAGTATACCGTTAAGTGTGCTTTTCAATCTGATTTGGAAAGGCTGCAGTGAGCAAGTGCTGCGCAGTCTTGGTCTTGCACTGTTGGATGTGCCGTCTGCCAAGTAGTTTCAGTTGGAGCAGTTTTTAATGCCATTCCATAAACCACACATGCCTGACACAAAATCAACATGTTAGCAATAGGAAGAATAAATACAGTGACAAGAAGGAAAAGGGTTTACTTTGGGTTGGCGGTTTGGGGTTTATATATTTATAATGGATAATGTTTTCTAAACATATGACAATGGGGGATTTCCCTGGTTCCATCATTGAATTTACATATAATAAGTCACAGTGCGAAATGTACTCATCTCCGTGGGTATTCCCTGCTGCCATACCAAAGTGTAACATGTCCGTGATTACTGAACACCTTTTGGCCCTCAAGTAAACTAAAGGCTGTAACGTAAAGAGAGTGCGTGTGTGCGTATGCACACAAGCGTATACTACCATCAGACTCCATTGATCTGTGGCATGCAGGTTATCAAGATGGCAACATGTTCATCTTCACCAGTAGCCAGTGGGGGGGGGGCTAAAAGCTGAAATGACCACTTAAGAAAAGCTATTCAGTTTGCTTTGCCAGGCGCAGCAGGGCTCCCCCCCCCCCGCCCCTCCTCCTCTCCACACGTGTGTTTGTGTTTGGTGGAAGCAAGGGGTGGCATTTCAGTGGAAAGTATGTTGAAAAGCCCAATTCTGGCCCTGGGTGCCTGGTTTTGTTTGTGATGATAAATCTGACAATTTATGACCTTTTAGAACATATTTGTTAAGATTAGTTAACTCCACCTGCTATACCGCGATAACCATGATATACAGTCATTTGGCAAGAAGGTTATTGTACCGTCATAAAACCAATACCGTGACACCCCTAATGCTTAATGGACAATCTGAAGACATACTCAAGACATGTGAATTTATGCTTCTTTTCATTTATTTTCACAAATGTGAACACGGAAAACTGGCAACCCTATATATAACTTCCAAAATCTTGGTATTTGGTGGAGTGTTTAGTGAGTAAACCAGTGTCATTACTTCTGTGACTCGAAAGTAGGGATTTCACTGGTTGTAATGCTTGTGTATTTTGTGAGGGACAACAGAGGCTGGCAGTATGCAGTATATCTTTAATGGCCCCTCCAGCAGGAGCAATTTACAATAAATGAAAATAGAAACTGCAACGCAGTTAAGCCACAAAAGCAGGGCAGAATAAGATTCATCTGAGCAAAACAGGGAATTATCTTCCAAACGACACAATGAAAATACCAGGGAAAGTAACACCATTTCTCAGTCTGAGAAGAAGGGTAAAAATTTGACCCGACAAAAGTAGCAATAGCAAACTAACTGAAAGAAAACTTCAAATCAAGGAACCAACATAAGTGTAGAAAACGCACGGTGTTTCAAAATAAAGCATCCAGCTGCAGTGGTTTCTTGTAACAATAAAATGGGGGCAGGAAGGGTTGGAGTCCAGGCAGCCTCCAAGTACAAGGAAAAGAAAATTCAGGTTTAATCAGGACCAGGCACTCCCAAGTACAAGGAAACAAATATAAATAAAAAAAACTGACAATAAGAAATGAACATAAGAAAATAAAAGATCAAACAGCAAACATTTAGGAACTAAAATAAAACTCAACATGGAGTTTTAGAATAAAGCAGCCAGCTGCGTCATTTCCATGTGCAGTACAGACATCCACTGGAAAAAACACATGTACAGAGCCAAAGAGGATGTAACAGAATGAAAGACACTTAAAGGATGAATACAGCTCTGCTCAATAGCCTTTTTTTGTAATGGTAAGGGCTTCAGCCCAAGAGAAGGCAGCAGAGCAACATACTGCAAAGTAATAAAAACAGGTTGGAAAGGAGGGGTCCAGGCAAACCCAAGTACAAGGAAAGTAAAATATGGTCAAATCAGGACCAGGCAATCCCAAATACAAGGAAATAAATACAAGTTAAAAAAATAAATGGTGAGAATTTGAAATAATTAGCCAAATTATCCAACTGAATATGGAAAAACAAACAAAAATGGACAAAGGCAGCTGTCTGCAGAGTTTCATTATGTACAATTAAGTGATAAAATGGGAAGAACGTGGTGTCCAGGCAACCTCCAAGTACAAGGAACAAAACCCAAATTAAAGGAAACAAAGGTGAAATAGAACATTTTAAATTAGAACCAAACTCAAAGGCTTTGCAGCGAGGATTCTCATTATGGGCATATATAGGAAAGATCAGAGACATCGAGGCAGAAACAGCAGCATTGCTCACTAGACCACCATCATAAAAGAAACAGGAAGTAGAGGGAGCAGTTCATGAAAACTAAAAGTCTGAGGAAACAAACCATACCAGAGAAGTGGGTTTACCAATATCAAATCCAAGTAAAATATGCTGGCTAAATAACACATACGAAATATAAATACATTAACTAGAAAAACAAACCGATCATGGAAAAATCAATAGTATGTTGCCAAAGGGCAGATGCAGTTATACATGTTGGGGAATAAAGAGTACACTCAGCATGGGCTTATCTGCTTCATTATTGGAGGCCCTGAAACATTTATAGGTCTTCATGATACCAGTTGACGTTCACACAATTGACTATTCTACAATTTAGGAAGAAGCTAAAAACATTCCTGTTTTAATAATGACCACTGACTATATTGTTCAACTTTTGCTCTCTTGATTTTAACATCTTTGCCCAGAGGCAGTCTCTGCCCGGCCCTAAGTGAAATGCGCATTATTAATCCTCAAATCAAATCAAATCATGACCATGGATAGATCATCAAGAATAAGGTCTATGGTATGAGAGGCTTGTAAAAAATGACCTGTGCTGAAGTTCAAAAGTGTCGAGAGACAAATAGGAAAGCATGATAAACAGTAGGAAACATGATAAAAGCTCTAAATGAACTGCATGTTGTAAAAGGAGTGATGGACATTCACACACACAGTGACCAAAGGAACAAAAACATCCTCATTTAGGATAAACTCAGAAAGGCATAGAGGAAATATCCCTAATTTTCTATGGCCTGATTCACAGGATGTTTTTCAATAGGACTGCACCAACTATAGAAGGATCTGTGAATCAGGCCCTAAGTATCTGCAGCCATGGAGGGCTATTCTAGCCAGTAACAGGTTTGTCAGTGTTACAACCTTGAGCGTCTGTGTACTTTGTTACATGATGCCATTTGATATTGCATAATGCCGGTCTGATGTACCCCCACAATGATCTGATCTGTTCTACTCCCTTTTGCCTTAAAATCAATACTGTTACAATTTAGAATCCAATTTTATTGAAATAGATTGTCCTAGGCCACGTACAATTGGTGCAATGGTAAAATTGACCATTGAAGACTCTCGCTTCAATTATTGAAATTCGTGTTTACTTGCAGGGCTGGCACTTAAACAGGCACCTTTATGTGTTTTATCAGTTGGAACATCCTACACGTTTTAGGAAAGTATTGTCTTGAGCATGGGATTTAGCCTCTAAGAGTGTTGCTAGTGTCATGATTTGCCATCAAGCTATTGGGGTTATCCCATGCTTGGAAGTGGCTGAAACCTGCTATTTGAAGTGGTTGTTCTGCACAAAAGTGTTTCGTGCACTTGGATTTTTCTCAATCATAGGCCCCTAATAGTTGTAAGTAACTGTGGTTGTTCATAGGAAAATTGTTGTTTGTCCATGCATAGTTTCAATAGCTTTTGCTTTGCTCTGTATCTCCAGACTCCGGGCATCAGAAGATAGGTCTGTGATAGAGATTCAGTATGTATTAATGCATTTATTCTATATAACAGGATTCTAAAAGGCACTAAAAGCTTCCTGGTTGTTCATCGTTGAAGATGGACTTCAAGGATCCTTTGGAGCCATTTTTAAATGTTCAGTCTTTTAAATGCACACTGCCCAGGCAAGGGTGCTCTTTTCTACAAATGTCATTCAAAAGACAACCCTAGATAAAAGAAAAAAGGGCATGTTCTAGTAACAGGTTACTCTTTGAGATATCTATTTTCCTATTGCGCCATTTAAAAAAAAAAAATTGAATGGTTTAGTTTCATTTTAAACATTTCATTTGTCGCAATTTCTGAATGGTTTTTATTTATGTGTGTTTCCAATGTTTGGTGTTTTTGTCTAGCTCTAGTATTTCTTGAAGAAATTGGCATATCGTAAAGATGAATTTCTTTGATTTGCCATTTAACATCATTATCCATCTTTCTTCAGCGTCCATGTTCTGTTACGGGATTTTGAAGAAACCACCAAATCGAAGTCTTTGGGATGAGAGGTTATCGGATTCCATCAAGAGGTAGTGTAGTGTTTCTGGTTTCTTTGTCGCTGGGCAGAAGCGGCAGAATTGTTCCATCGAGGGGATCAGCCTCGTTTTTGCTAGGTAGAAGCGAGTAGGTATGATATTCATCCATATTTTTCTTGTATCAGGAAAAATTGTCAAGTAGGCTGGAAGCTCATTAATTGCTCTTATGTCCGTTTTACATTGTAGGTTCAAGTTGTACTTTCTTTTCTGGTTACTGGTTTTTATCTAATCATTTCTCATCATCTTTATCTTGGCTTGTTGGTGGCGCAAGGTTAGCATTTCATGACAGATGTCTTCGTCCATGAGGTGCTGATCAAGGTTGTGTTTCCATTTTTGTAAGATGGTATTGTTCATTGCGTTCGGATGTGATTTTAGGATTTGAATTGCAGGTGTTTTTTCATCAATCAGTAGCTTGCGGTATAGATCAAAGTGCTTCTATAGAATTCTGGTGTCATTCCTGAAACCTGGAAAAAATCTATCATTCTCCCAATTTACAAAAAGGGTAATCATGAGAATCCTAAATCATATAGGCCAATTGCACTATTAGACTGTCCTGGCAAATTATTTGCCAGATTACTCTTGAAACAATTTACCATATGGCTAGAGAATAGCAATTTACGAGATCCATTCCAAACGGGGTTTTTGCAAGGGATAGGCACTGGCATAAACATCATCACCTTATCAAGTCTTATCCAACGAGCCTACCAAAGAAAACAGCCCCTGTACCTTGCCTTTATCGACTTTCAAATGGCATTTGATGCGGTGCCAAGAGAGCTCTTGTACAAAAAATTGTTTGATGTTAACTGTCCATGGTACATCTTGAAATGGATAATCCAACTATACACCAACACCACAATTCAAGTGAAACTCACCAATGATGGCCTCTTAACACCACCAATTGTCACAGCTAGAGGCCTGAAGCAGGGCTGTTTACTAGCTTCAGCCCTGTTTAATTTCTTTGTCTCCGACATTCACCAAAGTTTCAATAAAGTAATATCTGATTCTCCTAGACTCATGGGAGTTCAGATTCAATGGCTACTCTATGCTGATGATATGGTCCTAATGTCACATACCCCCAAAGGCTTACGTCAACTACTAGGTTCCCTAGACGTCTATACAAAAGCAAATGGCATAACAATTAACATTGCTAAGACAAATGTCGTCCAATTTGGCACCAAGAGGCAAAGCACATCTCAGCTATATTGGCCCCTTCAAAAAAGTAAGATCATTGTTACTAATGACTATGTGTATCTAGGTATGGTCATTTCCAATCTGTGTGCCCCTGATCAGTATAATAAAAAAGGGCTTCATAAACTGCAAATGTGTATCTCACAAGCCAAAGTCATTAAGGCGAGATACTGTAAATTCTCTCTTTTACCGATCCTCACGTACTTCAAACAAAAAGTGGTTCCAGTCATTTTATATGGCGCCGAGACCCGCTGCATTATGACATACACCTACTGGGCCATCAGGGAGGGCCGGTTTTGGAGACAAATTTTACATTTACCAACCTCACAACCTTTGCCACTTGTAAGATATGAGTTGGGGTTAATCTCACTATATGCAATCTATAAGTGGAGTTTATGTGCCTTATACCGCAAATGCCTCCTAAATCAAGCCACAATAGGGATAACCAATATCATATCCATCTACCTACTAAGATCTATGGACACCTTTCCGAAAGCCTGGCGGCAAAAAATCCAATCTATTCTAGAAAAAGCACAGATAGATTCAGCCTTATTACTAGAGAATCCAGACAAAGCGAAATCAAAAATTTGGGAGGCCGACTGGATTCACACACGTCTAGCCTGTACTAACTATAAAAACTTTGAGGTTTTTCCATTTGAACTTAAAAGTTATAATACAGTGGCTGACTACCTGGCGAGGTCTCCCAACCCGAGTCACCGTAATGGTTTCTTGAGATTTAGGCTAAATCTATGGTTGACCAACGAAGTGTTGAATCGCAGGGACAATATCAACAGCAATTTGCCCTGCCGATTTTGTGAACAACATCCAGAAACGCTTCAGCATCTATGCACGGAATGTGATAGACTAGTATCAATTCGCTGTACTCATTTTAAACCCCTATTTTTGGCCCAAGAGATCCTGACCCCAAAGCACTTATGGGTCTTATTACTCCACACCAACAGAAAGGCCGTCAGATATGCTGTGGTAAATTACCTGTATCAACTCAAAATACCAATGTATGCAAAGCCAAAAGTTCATGGCAATGTTTAAGCACATTGTATAATATTCCTGATCTCTTTTTTTTACTTGTATCCTGTATATATACTGTATTTATGTAAATTGTTGTGAATTTGTACATACATGTTTTATCATTTGCTTTTAAAGTTGAAAGGTCTCGATTGATCGCGACCAAATCAACTACTTATAAAATAAAAAAATAAAAAAATAAAAAATAACACTCGAAAAAAAAAAAAAAAAAAAAAAAGAACTATCGAGCTGATCGATTGCACTGCGATTTCGAATCTTATTCTGGGCATGGGGAATGAATGTGGGAGTTGTAGGATCTTACGCCAGACGCAGGCTTCCAATTTTGTCCAGTTATATGTATTGGCTTCAGCATGGTCTTGGTCCCATATACAATAGTTGGGATCACTTTTTGCTTGTAGTATTTCGTTATAGGTTTGAGTGAGTAGTTCCGTACTTGTGCTGTAGTACGCATCCTTGTCTCGCTAGAGATTGTATTTTTTCTTCTAGTTTATTAGTCCAATCCTTTTCTGATTTCGATTGATTTATGGTGATTCCCAAATACTTGAATGTGGACACTTCCTCTAGCTGGTTGCCCTTTAAAAGCAGTCGTTTTTTCTTCTTCGGGCGAATTTTGGTCAGAGGCATGACTTTCGTTTTCTTTGTGTTGATCGTGAGTTTGTTGAGGTCCATATACTGTCCTAGTTGTAGTAGACTGTTTTGTAGTCCAGAGGTTGTTTTGTCTAGGAGGATGATATCATCCGCATACATCATGATTTTCATAGGCATTGAGTTAATCTTAGGTGGGTTCAAGGCATCTAGTTGGAAGTGG
The DNA here is from genome assembly GCF_040938575.1 of Ambystoma mexicanum. Classification (NCBI taxonomy): domain Eukaryota; kingdom Metazoa; phylum Chordata; class Amphibia; order Caudata; family Ambystomatidae; genus Ambystoma; species Ambystoma mexicanum. The sequence goes on from NC_090940.1 coordinate 408,831,628, forward strand.
TTTTCAATATCTGCTGTGAAGAGATTGTACAACGTGGCTGCTAGGGGACAGTCCTGCTTTAGACCGTTTGAAGTTGAAATGACCTTCCTTGGTTAGTCTTATAGTTATTGTGGTGTTCGAATAAAGATGTTTGATCGGTCCTATGATGGCATTTGGGCAGTTCCATTTTTCTAGCTTGTCCCATAGTTTTTGTCTAAGGATACCATCAAAGGCCATGTGCAGATCTATGAATGGTGCCAGAAACAGGAGAGGCGACTGCCACAAGGACCCCGATCCAGCATAATAATGTTGCTAATCAGGCATTTTTGACTTTGCTGAACGCTTACCTGGACGCTGCCAGACCTGGAATATAAAAACAATTTAGCACGACACTGCGAGCTAGTGACGCTCTTGTTGTGCTCGTTCTTACTTCCTGGTGGAGGCAGGTCCTGCTTGGACCAAGTGACTGATCACGTGACTCTGCCCGTGCTTTTAAGCAGACTACAGCCACCCTTGCGGCGTTAAGCCCGACGGTGAAAAGCCCATTGGCTGTTGTGCGGCTGTTTGGTAGCGTATCCAGAAGGGAGACTGTGGTGATTTTTCACTTTGATCCCTCAGGATTTCTATTTTAAATAGTGTTAATGGACAAGTGCCTCGAGGTACGTCCTGCTCTTAAGTACTGTGTTGTCCAGGCTTGTGCATAAGCAGCAAATTTAATTATATATCGTTACAGTATGTGTTCATGACATTTACCCTGGCTGTTTTTATGATCACATTTTATGTGTTGATGAGTGTGGGTGAAGCCCTGTCCCAGTATTTTTTGATATTTTCTTTTATAAGTGTTAGGTGTTATTCACCTTATAATGTGCTAACTTGTTTTTTACTCGATTATTATTGTATACTAAGATTAGTTCTATATTGGTCATTGTTCATTCTTGAGATTTATTTAGTAGGTCGAGAATTTTGTCTCCTCGTTAATATATTCTATAAGTGCTACTAACTGCATCTCAACAATGGCTAATGGACTGCGGAGTGGGCGGTGCACTGAGGCACTAATGAAAGCTCTTACCGTAGCTAACATTGACTCTCTTGGGCACAAAGGGAGTATTTCTAACAATGAGCCATCTAATACTAACACTTTAGCAGCGGTAGCTAAAGATGATAACCCGAATCGTATTGATACTCCTACACATGCTACTCATTTGGCTCAGGTTCATGCCGTCTCTACTGTCAGTATGCACAATTCCATAATAGAGGAGGAAAAGGAGTGTATCAGGGTGAGTTTGAGTCGTTGCACAACTCCATTGTTATCTTGCACTTCTAATGAAGACCCGTTTAGGATCACTATGAGGAAAATGGCTGAATTAGATGCACAGGTCAATCAGTCTATGAATATGATGACCCCACTTGTTCATAGATCATCTAATATGGATATCTTAAAAACAACTTGTAGAGAGAATACTATGAAAATTCACAACGAAACAATAGGCGAAGGAGTTTCCGAAGGGATTTCGCATGCTTTATTGTACTCTCCTGAGCAAGTTAAAGATCAAAGTAGGTTGTTAAATGATGATCTTGAGGGGGGCATATCTGAGAGGGGTTGCGTAGAACATCAATCTCCTAGTCCCCTTCCAGTGATTACAAAAATATTGGACCTTCTCGATAAGGGCCATGAACGTACTCACTTGGAACTAAAGGAATTAAAAGCAATTATGCATTTTATGTTCCAAGATGGATAAAATTGAGGGATTCATAACTGCAATTGATACCCTGAGATCTATGCAACATGAAATATGTGGCCAAGGAACAAATGAGGCCCCAATTGTGAGCCATGAGAAAAGTATGCAATGTTTGCAACCTGGCTACCAGGAGCGTGACCATACTAGACAGTTAACTGGTGTACCATGTGAGCCTCTGAAGTGTAATTGTGAGAATGATCTGAGAGAGATTAAAGCATCGATAACAGCATTAAATGATACAATTGTTTCACAACTATTGAATAAAGCATCGCCTTTAGATATGCCGCTTAGTCCATCTGTTGCGGCTCCAACTTTAGATCTGCCTGCATCCGTCTTGTTGGAAGAAATTGAAAAACAAAAAAAGGCAGAGAATGAACATTTTCCTATTGAAGTAACTCCCACCTTTATGTCCCGTCAGGCTAAAAGGATGCACTTGCGTGCTGTGAAAAGATTTGCCAAAAGAAGGAGGGAGGCTTTATTACATAAAAAAGAATTAATAGCAAAGGATATAAAATCAACTTCTATCGTAGAAATTGCAGATGAGGAGCATATTGACTTGGATCAACTGTCCAAAGAGAGTCGGGATGCCCTTACACCTGCAATTGATGTAATAGTGGACACGAGAAGTGGGGTCTTGGTAATGCTTCGCTATTGAAGGAAGATGTGCATACTTACACGGGAACAATAAAAACTAGTAACACACAATCGGCAAAAGCAAACTCTCAGGAAATTACAACTTGCAAAACTGCACCACATCAAAAAACAGGTATAATTATTCCAAAGGATCATGCAACCCATGAAAAAGAAAATGAAAAGTCTGATATAGATTTCACTATTAAAACCTCAGTAAAATCCACCTTAAGTAAATATTTTCCTATTGTAGGCAGATGCTGTACGTCAAAAAGTCAAACGAAACATCATGACGTATGTGTCAGTGTCTCTTCAAAAATACCTACAAGGAAATCCTATAGTGAGATATGTACTAATGTCCCAAATAATGGAATAAATGTAATTAATGAATGTATGTTGAGTAAAGAAAAACAATTAGAAGCAGGAAATAGAAAGGGTAATAAAATGAATGTAATATGTGATGAATCTTTGAGGCTCAAAAATTGTTTATTGGACAAAATAAGAATTTAGTGGTGGTAAATGGCCAGGGTAAAAAACACTGAAGTGGCTGTGGCATTTTCTATTACCCAGCCTTGGAACTTATCAATTAATTAAGTGAATAACGCAAATCACATGGGAACTTCTTGTGCCCCTAGTCACATATCTATCCATGGTCCTGCATTAAGAAGGTCCCTATCTGAGAACAAATCTAATATGAATCGTTTATACAGGGAAACGATTCATCTGATAGCAAGAGTGAACTCTCACTTGAGACTAATCAAAATGTAAATGGTATTAGTAGAGCTTTGCCACTACAATTTCCTCATGTGGTTACTAGGGTTTCTCCGAAAGCAGTAATATCAACAAACACAGCAATAAATACAAATTCCATTAGGCCTCAACAAATTGAATCTGAAAGACAGTACATTATTGGATTTGAGGGGGATGAAAGTGCATTGGCGGATAATCGCATTAATCGATCCTTTGCATTCTCTGTATTCTCAAAAATACCTCAATTGAGAATGATAAAATCTGAAGATATCACAAGGGTTTCTTTGGCAAGTGTAAACAATCACAGGGCTATCTGTTATCTTAGCTCTGAGGCTATAATGAAATTTATCTGGTTTAGCCGTGAGGAAATAAAAAATGAGGGTTTGATGCTGTTTACTTTTGACTGTGAGTTGGAGGCCATAGAATTCTTAGAAACTCCGGGTAAGGGTGTTGAAAAGATCTTAGAAGCAGGCAGGTCTAGCACGCAATCCGAAGCAGGTTTGGAAGGAGGAATGTTGGAAATATTGAAATTAGTAGCCAATACAAAAGGGTTACCATGGTTGGAACCTATGCTTTCAGCGATTCTGTGTCCAAAAACACCTCTTCCTGTTACGTTGCCATCCAACGATATTATTATGAAAATGATATCTTGGAACTCCTGTGGACATGTAAACTTAATGAAGTGGCACTCTGCATTAACCTTTGAAGATAAACCAACAATAATAATGGTACAAGAAACGATGAAAACTGAGCCACTTTTGATTCCTGGATACTTGACCTTTTCTTCGCCTGCAAAGAGATCTCTGCAAGGGCGACCATCTGGGGGCCTGATGGTTGCAGTTAACATATCTTTGCAGGCTCAATTGGAATTGGTTTGGGAATCTGCTAGTATATTGGGGATCCATCTTACTATACCCTCACTTAGATACTCCTCACTAATGATAATTTCTCTATACTGGAACCCTGCCTCCTCAACAGTTGAGGAGATGATGGACGAACTTGATGCATGTTTACTACACATATCTGGCAGATATCAGACTTGTGAAATCATTATAGGTGGTGATTTTAATTGTGACTGTAGAGATTTGACTGAAAGCCTTATACTTAAATCTTCCACTCTTTCTCGCAGTAGAGGAGCTAAATTCAGAGAACTCCTCACAGAGTGGGATATGGATTTAATGGTTAGAAATGACATGATATTTGAAAAAACATGGGCAAGAGGCACGATGTACTCAATGATAGATTATATATATGTATCTCACAATCTTATCATGCATATGGCACCGCTAGCAATAGGTCAGATTGAGATTGGAGACCATGCACAACTCTCTACTTTTATTCAATTGAAATGTCAAACGCTCATGCCAAATATAACATTGGCAGTGGTCGAAACCAACCGACCTCAGCATTCCATTAGATGGAATCAAGGGACGTGTAATTTTGTTGTTAAACAAATATCCTCAGAGATTGAGGGGATTAGACGAGCAGGGGGAAATTGTGAAAAAACATCTTGCACGTATTATTCCGAAATAGTTGCTATAGCACTTGAGGGGTTTGGCAAAACACAAAACAATGTGAAACATACGCACTTATATGATCACACATGTAAACTATTAAAAAGGGATAAAAATAGGGCGTTGAGATATTTAAAGAAAAGCAACTTGGGCACCGAAGATAGCAAGGCAAGGCGGAATAGAATTCTATTGGTATATAAACAAAATTTAAGATTTGCTCATATTTCAAGATATAACGAGGTGAATTGCACATTAATTTGCGCCATTACGTCTCATGACACACGTGCAATTTGGCGCACTTTGAAAGCTGATAATAAATGTGTGGCACTGTTCTCTCCGAATTGTATTCCTGAGCAGACATGGCAAACATTTATAAAGGTTAAATATCAACTGCCTTGCGAATTTCAGTTTGTCCCGGATGTTTCTCTGGAATATTCTAATATCCCAAAGTTGAAGTGGAACTGCAGTGATATTATCTGGGCAATTTCCAGGTTGTCATACTCAAAAGCTGCAGGACCTAATGGTCTTCCCCCATGTCTTTATAAGGCGGATCCCGTGTTGTGGGCTGTCATTATAAAAAATAAATTTGATACTATCATCAAGTCGGGGGATGTCCCACCTTCATGGCTAACTGCAAACATAGCACCCATATTCAAAAAGGGTGATCCATCTCAGCCAGAGAATTATTGTCCAATATCATTAATTGATACTGAGGCTAAGATTTTTGCGATCCTTCTCTTAAATGAACTTGAGAGAGTAATTGGGGTCAATGGCTTATACTCGAGATACCAAACTGGATTTAGGAAGAACATGAGAACAACCCTAAATGCTTTTATTATGTTGCATGTTATTGCTGGAGTAAAAGAAAAGAATTCTAATCCTGTCTATATAGCAATGAACGATATGAGTTCAGCTTTTGACACGGTTGTCCGCAACTTATTGTGGAAGAAAATGATGAAGATAGGGATTCCTTCTGTGTTGATGTATTGGATTATTAAGTTGTACAAGAACACATCGTACAGAATAAGAATTTCTCTAGAAGGTGGCACCACTGCTTCTATCTGTACAACAATTGGCTTGAAACAGGGTTGTAACCTTGCGACCACCCTGTTTAATTTATATCTATCTGATTTGGGCGAGAATTGGGAAAATGGGAATTTGTTTTTTGTCAAAGAGGGGAGTATTCATTTGAAATGGATTGCATTTGCTGATGATATTATTTTGTTTGACCCGACCCCGGTAGGGCTTCAAACTAAACTCTCACTATTTGAGACTTTTGCAAAAGCACATAATTTGACTCCCAACCCAGCTAATACTGCCATCATGACATTTGGAGTGAAATCAAAAAGAGGCAATTTTAGATGGCAAATATTGGAAACACAAATTTGTTGTGTGAACAATGCAATTTATTTAGGGTATTATCTATCAGCCCTAAACTCCACTAACTCATGGTCTACAATCATTAAAAATAAGAATTGCCCATTATTGTCTCAACTGAAAAGGATATTCACTCAGTATTGCAAATTCTCTTTAATCCCGCTAATAGATTTCATGACATTAAAAATTGAAAGTGCCATACTGTATACACTAGATGTCTGTCTATGCGACATGACAATTACGCTTGATAGATTACAGGGCTCTCTTTTGAAATCCGCAATGTTTCTACCAATGTCGGTTCCAAACGCCATTATCCGACATGAATTGGGGTTGGTTTCACTTTCAACTCGTTGGAAATGGAGACAGTTGTCCAATTATGTTAAGATACATTATCCTCCCACTAACTCACTGTATATGGACTTGAACAAAATGCTGGGTTCTCAAATCTCTAAATCTTTTTTCAATTACCAACTGAAAATGCAACAAATCTTAGATAATGTAAACATAACTGTTGAGGATATACAATATCGCTCTTGCTTTGCCAAGAAAAAACTCTTTGAAATGGATTGGTGTACAACAATTGATTTAATCAAGACCTATGGGTTATATAAAAAATATGGTCTATATGTCAAACAGCGCATTCCACGATACGATCTCTGCCTTCTCCTCTAACTTACAGTGTTATGCGGATGACACTCAGCTTTCCTTCAGGCTCCCCTCACCCTACTCTCCTCTATCGCTCATTCCTGGTGTCATCTTCAACTCCACTCTCTCTTTCTCTCCTCACATCTCGGACGTCGCCAAGAAGTCCCACTACTAGCTGCACCTCCTCTAAAGGGACTCTTCCATTTCTCACTTTCCCCCAGAAGCTCACTGTCTCCAGAGCTCTGGTTCTCTCTAGGCTGGACTACTGCAACAGCCATTTTCTCAATCTGCCTTCCTCTACTCTCCGCCCTCTGCAACTAATCCAGAACAGGACTGCGAGACTTATCCTTGGCCTCAAGCCCAGGGACTGTATCTCTCCAGCCATAAAATCTCTCCACTGGCTCTCGGTGGCTGCAAGGATCAAGTTCAAGACCCTTTTCATTGTCCGCAAGGCTTTCTGGGGCTGGGACCCGCACTAAATCCAACGCTCTCTTCCAAAATACCTTCCTTCTCGAGCCCTAAGGGTTAGATGCTTCTCCAGGCAGAGAGCAGGGGTAGATCCTTCTCCCCTGCAGGCGCCTCCCTCTAAAATGTCCTCCCTGAGCCTCCCAAACTTGAGCCGGACCACCTGAAGTTCAGGAAGCAGCTCAAAACATTCCTCTTCTCCTCTGCTTTCTCTCTCTCCCTCCCCTGCTGACCTACATGACCTACCTGTCCACTGTACCAACTGGTTGCTTGGCTACCCTCTGTCTCAATGAGTCCAGGCTCTTTCTTGATCAGTCATCCTTGCACTGCCTCCAGGCCTACCACGCAGTTAGGGGCTGTAACAGTAACCCTACAGTCCCTTGTTCTCCTTTCACTACCCAGAGCAGTGCTGCCCTGGCGGCACTTACTCAGAGCATTGCTGCCCTGTTTTCCACTCCCCTCGCCCTTGCACTTCCCCCTTCCCTTTCCCCTTGCACTTCTCGTCTCGCACTTAAACGATCTGAATGACACAAGGCTTAGTAAGATCATTTGTCTTGTCCTTCCCCTGTTTTCCTTCCCTTGTCTTGTCGTGCCTAAAAACACTAGTGTACAGGTGCGTTATGTATGACTTATCATATCATATCATTTTATCACAGATGCCCAGAAAAATATACAGTGCCACAGAAAGAAACAGCTAGACTGGCAGAACCCAATTGCCAGTCTACTCAGGTAATTGCACTTAGCAGGACTGCTTTATAAGAAATGCCCAGTTAAAAAAAGTGATACCAAACTGAGGAATGACTAGGCTGGCTGCACCAAAATGCCTCTCTAGCCACTAATACCACATATCATGCCTGCTTAGCATGGACATCCATATTGATTTATTGCACAACCCCATCCCCCAAACATCCCTTCTCCCTCCCATCCCCTACCCCAACCTCCAAAATCAGCTCATTGGCCCAGAATTACCTCCACGTCCCTCTTCCTTGTCCCAGCGCTTACGTATGAGGCTCCTTGCCTCACTGGTAAGTACTGGGATGAGAAAGAGTGGGACTAGGAGTAATGAAGATTACATGTAACTAAGTCAGGCATTACGTTCATGTACCTCTACCTTATCCCAGTACTTGTGTATGAGGCATAGTGTCATATACACAAGTACTGCCTCATACACAAGTACTGGGATGAGGAAGAATAGGGCTAGGTGTAAAGAAGATTACCAATAATTAATCAAGGCATTAAACACAAGTAGTGCTGCAACACCATTGAGCTGACTGGGCTTCAGCACTCCCCCCCCCCCCACTGAAATTGTGGGCTATGTTAACTTGACCTGGCTGACCTACAGAGCAGTTGCCGGACAGAAAAGGACACATGTTAAACGGCACCTGGGTTTTGCTGTTAACAAGGGCCCAGGAATTACTAATGTACAGCATTTCACTGTTAGTACCTGCATTCAAATGCCAAATTTTTTAAGCAATTGAAAGTGCGATGTGGGTTCAGTACTTGCATGCCAGGGTAGTGATTGGAAGGGTAGAGAGGAAATAGGAGACCAGTCATTCTCACAGCAGCCCATAAGTGGGTGCTTTTAGACCTAAAGGGGAGAGTTAACTGCTTGTAACATTGAAGCTGCACTAGAATAGTCTCATTAAAATGCGTAAAGAAGTTAGATGCCCTCACACAAATAAGTTTGCTCCTCCCCACCACACGTGAAGTTAGCGCCTCTCCCAACATTTGAAGGGTTAGCCCCCTGAAATGTAGGTTTTGTTGCGCCCCTGAACACAAGCACACACACCATTCACCATATATACACGCACAGCCAGCCATCCATATATTTAAGAGTGCACTCTTTCACCATACAGGCACACCCAGGCCGCCACCCATACATTTTAGTGTGGACCCTTTTACCATACAGGCACACCCAGGCAGCCACCTGTACATTTGAGTGTGCAACCTTTCACCATACAGGCACACACACCCAGGCACCTACCCATACATTTAAGTGTGCACCCTTTCACCATACAAGCACACCCAGGCAGCAACCCATACATTTAAGTGTGCATCCTTTCACCATACACGCACACCCAGCCACCCATACACTTGTGTGCACCCTTTCACCATACACTCACACGGGCAGCCCTTAAGTGTGCACCCTTTCACCATGCCCTCACACAGACAGTCACCTATACATTTAAGTGTGGACACTTTCACCATACAGGCACACCCAGGCAGTCACCCATACATTTAAGTGTGTATCCTTTCACCGTACATGCACACACGCATGCCCAGCCACCCATACATTTGTGTGCACTCTTTCACCATACACTCACACACGCACACATCTTGGGTTGAGGGGGGCCGTAATACTTTAAAAATACATTGGGCCTCATTACGAGAATGGAGGTAATAAAAAAAGGAAGGCGGAATGGTAATACCGGCATCGTTAACGGGTCCGGGGCATTACGACCCGACAACCCGCCAATACCAGCACCGCCCTTACTGTGCCCCCTCCTACTGGCATGGGCGCGTACACGCGCCCCTTCGGGGAGTGCATAGCGGGATGCCGGTAATAGGAGGACATCACAACCCACGCGGGCATGCAAATACTGGCATCCCGAAGGCGGTAATCAGGGCCTGCACGATGGCGGCCATACAGGCATCACGGACCACCCGTAAACAGCAATCAGCAATCGAAGCCAACTGCCACAGGTGCACACAATCACCACAGGTGGACTCAATGGAGCCTGGCCCAGTTAAGGACTGAACCATAACGGAAATAATTTCTTTATGAAAGCAAAGTGACTTCAAAAATAAACTATTTATTTTTGAAGTCATAGGGCTTCCCCCACCCCATGACATGGAGGCCTCCAGCCTAGGGTCTTCATGTCATGGGGTGGGGGTAGCCCCCGGACTTTTTGTATTCACTCTGCCTTCATAAAGAAATTATTTCTGTTACAGAAATGTTGAAAAAAAAAACTTTTTTTTTTTACTCCAAGTGGGGCCCCCTTCCAAGACATGTGGTACGGGGGCCCCTGTTACGCCATTATCACTAACAACGAACACCCAGACATACAGACCTTGCATTCAACCATGAACTCTGAGGGCTTCAAACCTGAGCTCACCTCTTGCACCAAGTCCCTCGGTTACCACATCGACAAACACCTCTCCTTCAAGACACACATAGCTAAGAAAACTCAGTGCTTGGTATCAGCTCTCCCTCCTGTGGAAAGTCAAGCTCTTCTTCCCTCTGAACAGCTTTAGATCCACTGTCCAAGCACTGGTCCTATCCCACCTGGATGGGGCAATGCACTCCTCGAATGCCTCCTGTTGTCCCACCTTGTGCCCCTGGGAAGTGTCCTACACACGGCTGCACACCTCATCAAGGGTCTACGCAGATATGACCACATCACCCTGCTCCTCATTGACCTTCACTGGCTCCCACTGCAGGCACAAATCACCTTCAAATCTTTTTGCATCATCTATAAGGCAGTCCCCCTCAAGTCATCCAGCTACCTTACAGAGAAACTCAGCATCTCCGGTGGACAGCGCACCAACAGAAGCCAGGACACCTGCAGGCTTGAAATCCCCTGCTGCAAAAGGAAAGGAGCCGAAAACAAGCCTTTTCTGCCTACTCCCCAAGACAATGGAACCTCCTCCCCGTCAGCATCAGACTCGCCCCCACACTCCTAAAATACAGAAAAGAACTCAAGACCCACCTCTTCAAGAAATCTCTCTGCCTCAATACCTAGGCCATCACATCGCCCCTCATGCCAGCTCACTCACTATACGCCAACCACCCTCTCCTCCCCACCACCCGGTACAGCTGTACGCCTCCTCTATGCCCCTATGTTTACCTCAGCTGTATATCTGTACTGTTGTTACCTCTGAAAAACGCTCTGTTTGTTGTGCATCTCTACTGTTGTTTACCTCTAGCTCTATAAAGCTCTCTGTTTCTTCTCGGAGCTAGGTCAGCACTCAATAAATACAATAATTATAATAATAATAATAATAATAATAATAATAATAATAATAATGTTAATTATCTTTGCGTTATGTGGGAGTAAAGCAGCTTTATGTGTGAAATTAAAATTTAAAAGGCAATGGAATTTAGTTTGGAACTATATTAGTTGGCTTTTCTGTAAATGTACCCTCAGAGTGTTCTAACTGTCATACATTTCCTGTGTTATTTTGTGGAAGTAAAAAGTCAATTGATATGTAAACTTAAAATGCAAAGGGCAATGATGCTGAATTTGAAAATGTATTAGGGTTGGTTTTCTGTAACCGTGCCCTCAAAGTGTTCTAACTGAAATACATGACATGTCCTTTTAGGAAAGCATTGACTCCTATGAGAAATAAACATGTAACAAAGCTCCTAGTTTAAAAATGACTAATCTATTTGACCCCCTCACCAAATGTATTGGCTGGGATGTGCTCCATCAGGAGGACTTTACATGAGGTAAACGTGTCCGAAAAGGCGGTCCTCTCTATGGGGGAATGACATATTGTGTGACCCACTGGCTGCAGATGAAAACGTAAGCCCGCCAAACGTGAAGAGAAAGGTGAAGTGCTTTGGTCCATCAAAGTCTGCTGGGCCTTACATCCACAATTTGCTCCTTAGATTGCTGACGTGATTGGAGATGCCCTTCTGATACTGCTCCCTACCAGGGAGACAGCCGCACTGTGTCTTCTCCTGGGGATAAAGAGGACAAGATAGAGATTTCCCTCCAACGTATTTCTTACACTCTTCCTGCAAGCACGGCAGATTTGAAAAATAAAGCAGGTTGCTAGCCCAAGTCCCAGGCCACTGCAGACCTCATGAGCATAGTGAAAAATTGGAAAGGTGAGTGCTTCACCCCCTTCCCCCATCATTCCCACATCATTCTTACTGCATCATTGCTCCCAAACTCACATAGCAGGCCCACCGCATGCCTGGGTTCCCCAGTTGTCTCGGGACCTGCACCAGGTTGAAATAAAATCATTTGGCACTGAAGCACAGGGATCTCCTTCTTGCCCCCTCCTACTTGCTGTTGATTCCAGTCTCCGCAGCCTTCCCACCCGTGCTCATTTGCATGGAAGGTAAAAGAAATATCTGTTGCGCCCCAACCCCACTTAAATCTGATTGTGTTCTCCTTTTCCACACTCCCTTTTGCATCAGATGTCCTGTAGAAGCAAGCACTGGAAAATGGCAACAGTTTGGCTCTTTATGTAGGCATGTGAAAAGTCATTTGCATCTGCCAGACACTGCCCTGGTGGTATTAAGTGGCCATTGATGGCAGCAGGGGCAAAATGGTGCAAGTGCCTGGGCATCTAATAGCAGTGCCTGGCAGAGGCCTAATACTTATACACAAGCCAAAAACTGTAGGCTTTGCCAATGCTTGCTTTTAACAGGCTTTCAGTGACTGACACGCATATTGCCTATAAATGGAGTCCCTGAAAGCGGACCTGGTTAAGACTTTATTGCACAAGTAGTGCGTTTACAGCTCCAATTAAGTCATTAACTCTCAGAAGACTGCTTTGAAAAAAGCACTGGCAGGTATAAGAACGATGATGATAGGCAGGACATCTCAGAAGGTGACAGGTGTGTTTATTGAGAAATCAGCACCAATGTAAGACTGTGTCCACACTCTCCAGTTCTTCTCACTCAACTGCCCCTTAAGATTCCTACCAGTTGAACCATAACAATCTATACAATGAAAGGCAGTGAGGTAATACCATTCTAAACTGGGCAGGAATGGGCAATGCAGAATATATAACATAACTATGTACAATGAAACTCTGAAAACTTACACAACGACAAAACAAGTAAACATTACAACACACCTCCTTTACTCAGTAATACAATTAATTTGTTTTAGAAACATTTTATTCCATACTTCTCCACCGCACACTCTCACTGCATTTTCATAGTCTTCTTCAACCACTTTCTCTGTGGAAAATCTTGCATCACACCTCCTTCCCTTGCTCGGCAGCAACACTTTCACCTTCTCATCCCTCGCCAATTCCTATACCTGACACCACATCCTCTTATGTTCCCATAATCTAACTTCACCAGGCTTGGCTTACCAAGCTTCCTCCCCCTGAACAGTTCAGTGGTTCAGGAGACTCCTGTTGTAGTATGTGGGGTGATTCTATACTGAACCACCTTTTGCAACAAAGCATCCTTCAAACTCTCATTATTGGCGACAGCAATCCTTACCCCTTCCATGATGGTCCCCCTGAACCTGTCGACTCTGGGGATGGTATAAAGAGGTTGTTTTATGCTCAATCCCTAAAGAAGTCAGCCACTTCTGAAAATCCAATGAGGTGAACTGGGGCCCATTGTCACTGATAATCTTGGATGAGAAACCCTCCCTTAAAAACACAACTTCCAAGAACGTAATCACATTGGCAATAGTGATTTACTTCAAAACGGGCCATTTGGACAGCATGTCAACAACCACAATGACAACCGCGTTATAAACGCCATATCATATCATATCCTAACTGTCTCTGACCCTTGGAAGATTCACTGTCCCCAAGAGGTCTATGGCATTGACTTCCCATGGAACACGAGGCACATTGGGTATACTCATGGGGGACACTCTCGTTTTCAAAGCCTTGTCAATTCCTTTACACATCTCACAGTCTCTGATGTAACATTCAATGTCAAGATCCATCTGTGGCCACCAAAAGTCATCCGTTAGGACTGATCTGGTCCTAGAAATACCCATGTGACCTCTGTGACCTAGCTCTACCACTGCATCCCTCATTCCTTCAGTTAATAGTAACCGCTCTCTGCTGCGCACCAACTCTCCTTGCACACACAATTCATCCTTAATGTACTTATATCACTTTCCAATGGAGTTGCTGGCTGCTGTCATTCTATCACAGTCACCACGCCACTTGTCCTTGACATAACGCCTAATGTACAGATACACCTCATCCTCCTCACACGCCTTGGCCCATTTGTCCTCGGCTAAACACTCATTGACATTACAAATATCCCTGACATCATCCTCAAAGCTGATGCTTTTCTATCCAAATAGGGCACCAAACATAATCTGCCTACTTGGACCAGCTGGCTCCTGCTTCGCCCACGTACAATCACGTGGCTTACATAAACAAAAGCCTCTGGCCGCCCAACCAGTGGTCCATAGCCTAGTTGTTCATTTACCTGCTGCGTACATCTTATTCATTTGTATACTTACCTGCCGCTAAGCGTATAACGTTACATGTCCTGAGCGTTTGTATTACTCGGGCCATGGACATCGCCAATACCGGCTCACCACTGGGCACCAAAGCAACGTAGGAACAACAAGGTTTCCAGCATACGAACGCTGTGACATACAGTTGCCCCGCCCACCGATGCGGGATTGGTTGCCGCGTCCTTCACCGGCTCTCTATGGGTGGCCTAGGCAACCTAGGAAAAACAATGGTTTCCAATACAGGTACGCATTGGACATACGGCTGTCCCGCCTACCGATGCGGGCCTGGCTGCTGCGTCCCTCCCCCAGCAGAATCACGAATGCGTGGTCTCCGGGACAATGGAGTATATACAATTATCATAGCCGATCGTGCGCATAGTCTTAACACAGACGCACAAGTCGGCGAGCAAACAAAACTCCCCATGAGTGGCACATCATCAGGACAAATGCCAGGTAAGCTTTTCTCGCACATTTGACAAACTGCCGCCCGGAAGTTAGGGTACACATCAGGCACCCCTGTGGAGCTGCTTGCGTTATTCGCTGTCCTCACTATTTTATGCTTCTTTCTAACTCCCTTTTTATATGCGGATGTGAGTAGCATCCTCCGTCATGCGGTATGCACTCACTCTGTAGTTGCATCTATCCAAATGCAATCTCTGCCATGAAGGGGCTTTGTCCTTGCGTTCCTGTTCACCTCGCAATTCATCGCGAGACGGTGCATCTAGGGTGTCTGTCCCCCCTTTTCTTGAAGCCACGGATATTAACCCTTATTTCTCTTATCGCATTCACCCACTTTGACCCCCCTTGGCCCCCTTTTTTTAATACCCTTGCTTTATGTTACATCGCTGCCTCCCATGCCCATTTTATTTCATCTATTGATTTGAACCATTCCCCAAATAATTTGGTTCCTCTCCCTTTATTTCTCCTCTGTTGTTCCCTCTTTGACCCTTTTAGGAGTCAATATCCTGTAGAGTATACCGAAATTTGGGGTACAGTTTTTGGAGTGAGACACCAGCAGGCACGGCAGACATACGTACCCAGCCAGCAGGTATTTATTAGTTACGCCTTTCTTTCTGCCTATCTTTTCTGCTTGTTTTCACATACAAACACAAACATGACTGCAAATTCTACTTCCTATTGGGTTTTCGGATCTATGGGTCTCGAGCAACAACCTTGCATTCTATTCCCCAGACAGAACTCCCATAAAACCGACCACTTGTTTGGGTCCCCACCACCCTCTTTGGGACCCGAGTGATGATCCATGCTGACCAGCACCAAGCCTTTCTATGACCGACAACCGAGTACTTGGGATATATAGCACCGGCAGGTAAGACACCAGCCTGGTGCTGTGAGAATACATTAATAATTACTGTGCCCAATAATTCCTGGCACACCACAAACTTGCTCACAGGATTTCTCTGCATTTTCCACAGGGTCCCCCATATGGAGCCCTGATGAAGGCGGACGTATTTTATTCCAACACCGCCGAAACGTGACATTAACCTGGAACACCCGATCCAGTCAGTTCCCGGTTCTGCAGACCCTGTTTAGTCAGTCTCTGCCACGTTGGCAAAGATATCTTTTATCCTATGACCCTGAAACATTCACTGTTCAACTGAAATTACATCCCTAGAGGACATTCACTGTTTAATTGAAATTATTTTGTATTTCATGCATGCCATCTGTGTCAATGAAATAATAATTGATACGTATACCCACGCTTGGGTATTATAATATGTTGTGTCAATGAAATGATAATTGATACTTACACTTAATTTTGTCAATGAAATAATAATTGATACTTACACTTAATTTTGTATTACATGTTGTGTTTTCTTATTGTATTTCTATGATGTCACTACAATTTGTTATTATTTTTTATCTATATGTTTTAACACTTAGTATGTCTTATTTGTTCAGCACATGTTAAATATGATTAGAAAATAAATAATGGTTTCCTAATATTTCAATACACAGATACTGTGAGTGGGTTTTGTTTCCAGATTCACCCCTTGGATCTCTTATTCAAGAGACCAGCCATTTATAAACCTTTTTGGACAGACCTAAAATTATGCATCTGTCCCGTCTAACGTTCAGTTTTGTTTGAAACTTTTGCTATTAAGGGTACAAATAATTGTTCACATCATCCTCAAAGCTATCATTACTGCCAAAGCCCTCCTCCACAACAGCATTGTATGAAAGTACGTTGGCAACTACATTCCCTTTCCCTTCCACATGTTCAACCACAAAGTTCAACTTTTAAACTCTTATCACCCAATTCAAAATGTACCTGGAGACTCCATCCAACTCTCCCTTATTGAATATACTCATGAGTGGCTGTGAGAAACCTGAGGGCATTCTCACTCATAAACTCGCTGGATCCTCTTCTCTTGTGGCCAGGGAAATGCGTCACTCTTGGATCCTGACACTGAGGGTGGAGAAGCGAGGGAGATTACCTGGGTAGAATGTCCTTGTGAATTGTGAATGGGGTGCCCCGAGGAGAGACATGGTATCCCCCCTTTTCTGTTGAGGACCAACCTATCCCCCCCCAACCTTTATAGTTACTATAAAGCTGTTCCCCTCATTTCCTCACATGTGACACTTAACAGTACTGTACTGGGACAAACACCAAACACCCATTTCAACACTGTAGTATTGGGACAAAGAAGATAGAGTGCTGTGAGGGTCAGGCATGTCCATCTAATTATGGTCAAGCAAGCCCAATTGAGACTGCACACCTTCAACCTGTCAGTGGGTTGCAGGTGTATACATAGAGAGTCGGACAGCAGTATAGAGAGCAACTGGGAGTCTGGTGTGGGGAAGACCAGCAGGAGACCAGGACTGTGAAGAGGCAGCCTTGGTGGAACCTGAGGATCAGATCTAGGACAGCAGCCGACATTGCATGTGTGGGTGTCTCCAGACCGGGGGAAAGAGCAGCTGCAGCTGCGAGCGAGGAGAGAGGATGGCGTCCACATCCACCTAGAGGACTGCGTGTGCTCAACAGCGCCCAGCGTGTGAGCAGGGCTCACAGAGACTGGCCTGCTGTCTGGCAAGCAGAGAAGAAGCAGCTGGAGCTGGAGAAGAAGAATGCCGGGACTGGTGAGTGAGACGGAGAGAGCCACTCTGAAACCGGGCCGCTACTAGCGTACTGCACATTTTCATATTGCATACCGAACTTTAAGAATCTTTGAAAACTACTTAAATCATGCATATTGAATACCGAACTTTAAGATACGTTGAAAATAACTTAAATAATGCGTACTGAATACCGAAGTATAGGCAACCTTGAAATCAAGACAAATTATGCACAGTGAAATACCAAACTGAGTAAAAACTCAAAATTGAATACATTGCATTCTGAATTGGATAAAACTATATGGGCCAAGCAAATGGTGATTAACATGAAAAGGGAAAGTGCCCATTTGAAAGAAACCTGAGGAAAGGAATGCAAGTGTGAAAGGATATCACAAGAAGGTGGTGCTGCAAAATAAGACCACCATAGGTGAATGGTATGAACAAATGCAATGTGGCTACAACTAACGCCAAAAGGCCAGTAAAAACAGACTAAGTAAATCTGAATATCTACACAGGGGCCAGCCCAGAAGTTCCGGCCAACCTAAGAGAACCTGTGTGAACAGCAGGGTCCAGGAATCCTGGTTGCAGGACCTCTTATGGGTGGACCGTGTAGTCTGACAACTGCGCCTACACCAGTGAGTCCTAACTTGTGAAAAACAAGAAAATTGTGAAACAAGCAAATGAACAAGTGGTTGAGTTAACGTCTTGGGGAAATGACCCTGAGACTTGAAGGATTACTAATATTAACCTGAGGATGAATCCTTAAGACCTTTTTCTTTTGTTACTGTGTTGCATAAAACTTGGGGAAGGGAACCCCGAGGATTGTATGGAACTATATAGAACCATGTGTGCACCAAAATCAATGTGCTTGTACAGATGTAGATTACTTCAAATGTAATGGTTATCAAATAAAGAAAGTATGAATTGTGGAATTTATTTAGCAATTTATTTTGTGTCTTCTTGCCCTTCTTGCCAACACTTGTTTCAACCTTTGAAGTCTTTTTCCAGGCAATTATAAAAATAAGCATCTAATTTAAAAGAGACACTGGATCCTAACAGATTGATTAACAGAGTCATTAAATTATAACAGCATACATGTTTGGTCATTTCCAATAAGAGTGCAAGGTTTCTTATAGATATCGCACGTGACGTTCATGTTTGCTTGTGTGTCATATGGCTCACAAAATATGATGCGATCCGAGATTATTAAATGAGTCCTCTTAAGTAAACATGGACAGAATATACCACAAATAACGTTATGCGGAGTTCTGATATCTTCATGCTTATTATGTTGAATGAGCCAAATACTTTAGGAATGGTAGTATATTTCCATTAGGAAATGCGGGAGGTGTACACGTTAACTCATTCCAATATGAGTGCAAGCATTGTGTTTCTTATAGTGGATGCACAAATCGTTCATAATCACTTGTGTAATAATATATGGCTCACCAAATAAAGTGTGATCCAAGATTGGTGTCCTGATGTTATTCCTGCTGGAGTCCTGATCCTATGTTACTATGCATCCAATTTTCTGAAATAATAAATGGGTCCTCTTGAATAATTATGGATGACATTTGATTTGCTCCAGTTACAAATATACAGCCAGCACTCAATTCATAGACTTACTGATTAAATGTATATGTGCAGTCGTTTCGGGACCCTGCTACGGCCAACCCTGCTATCGTCTGGCGAACGCGTGTGTTCTAAAGCGGGTGCCATCTTTGATTCTATTTTATTCGTAGCGTGCCGGGTGGCGTGACGTAGATTCCCCATGTCTCCGGACCACGTCTGTGTAAACAGCGTCAAAAGACTATGTTGCAGAGATTTAGATTATGGAAGCCTGCCCGTTGCAATCCCTACTATGGCAGAATATTTTGCATTGCAAGAGGCACGTTACACGGCACTTCCCTGTTTATATAAGTCAAATTAGTTCATGATGCCCCATTATTCTCATAAGTGCATTTCATTAGTAGCATGTTGCTTGTGTTTTAGCTAGAGAGCCCCCAGTTGCTTATGATCAATATGCGGCTTATTGCCTTCTTTCCATCCCATATATAGTGGATTTAGAATATAGAAGCCTGCCCGTTGTGCACCCTTCTATAAAATAATATGTTGCAATTGCAAGAGCCATGTTATCCAATAGTCACCTTTTGGGTGTGCCAAAATTGGTTTATAATACCCATTATTCTTCTGAGTGAGTCCAGTTGATAGCAGAAGGGCTTTGTTTTTTGGTACTTAAGAGCATCCAGTTGCTTGTGATCAGCTTGTGGCTTACTGCCTTTTTTCCACCCCATATGTACTGAGAGTGCACTAATATAGTGGAATTTCCCTGGCTTCAGGTCCCGGCTGGGCTAGGCCGGTTTTTTCTTTCCCTTATCATGTGACTATATAGAGATACTAAGCAGCACAATTGATAAAGGTGCTGATTGGTTACTGCACATATAAGAGACACTGCAAAGCTATGCAACTTGGGTGATCCCAAGACGCCTTGTGTTGAATCAGAATGATATATCCTGGATTAGCAAGAAATGCTTTTGACATCACAGAAAAACATTAATTTCATGTTCTTTTTTGAGTCCTTGAGTGATGCATCGAAGTCTACAGATCATGGGAGATTCTAGTTGCCTTAAAAGAAGTCGCTGATCGCCCCCTCTCCTGCGCCAATGTGCTTAGTGTATACCAACGAAATGAATGTCCTCTTTGTTCCGCATCTGGTGGTGTTCTTGCCAATGCAGTGAAAGCGGCAATTTGGGGTCTTGGCTGCCCAAGCTGGACAAATGCTCTCTGATCCGGACCCCGTAAACCTTGTCACAAATGCAGGTAATACCATATACTATAAACTTGGACCTGCAATTAATAAAGTCTCTGATTTCTGTTTGTATGCCTCCATGGCATAAGAAAGCAGTTGTTGCTGAAAGAGCACATTAACATACACTGCATGATCCACATTCGTGGAAACCAGCGTGTTTACGCTGAGCCAATTCCTCGTAGTCATTCTATCAGATTCAGGTCTAAAAAAAGAGGACATAGTTTGTTCTTGAGTGTGGGTGCCCGGGTAAAAATTAACTTAGGTTTGGTCTCAATGTATTCTTGAAGATCAGAATCTAATGATAACAGATGCCAATGTTTTTTGAGCATCACATACATTTCATTACTGTCATGAGAACATTTGGTGAATCTCTCTGAATGGGTTGAATCTTGGCACGTGCACTCATAACAACTGTCCCCTAGTACCCTCATTCCTGAAAACTTTGGGTAAGTTGCATTCTTGTTCACAGATCTCCTTTGAACTGCAATTCCTTTTAGCTCGGTAAAATTCTCCAACTGGGATATTGTCAATGGTAGTTTCCTATGGCAACTAGTTGCAAACAGCATTACATTTACTTCAGTGGACTTTCTAAAGGTTTTTATTTGTATTGTTCCATTTTCAATCTATATTCTGAGATCTAAGAAACTATAGTACAGGTGTCAATACTCCTCGTTAATTCCAAGCCAAAGGTATTGTTGTTGAGGTACCTTACAAATTTGTCAAAGCTGTCTTTACTGCTGTTCCAAATTAGCAGGACATCATCTATATATCTTTTCCAAAATGTTATCTTAGCACCATAGTCATTGTTGTTGTATACACAGTTGGATTCAAAGTATCCGATGAATAAGTTGGCTATTTATGCGGCATACTCTGGTCCCATAACAACCCCTTTATTCTGAACATAGTAATCTTCATTGAAGAGGAATTGATTGTGATATAGAGTGAACTGTAAGAAGGCTTTAATCATATCCATATGTTTGTATGTGATGCTGAGAAAATTGCGGTTTTCAAAGTCAAATGTTTGAATCGCCAAGGTGTGCTCTATGGAAGTATACAAAGCTTTGACGTCCAGTGTTGCTAGTAGATATTGTGGTTCCCATAGTATTGCTTGTAGTATCAGCAAGGTTTGTGTGGAATCCCTCAAATAGGACGTGAGTGAAGGAAAAAGATCTTTGATAGCTTTTTTTCAAAGTATTCAGAGAGTCCCTCGGTCGACCATCCCAAACCGCTCATTATTGGGTGCACCTCTGGATTGTTGTCAAAATGTTTATGTACCTTTGGTAGAAAATACATAGTAGGAATGACTGGATTGGTCCTGGAGAGAAATGATTTTTCGTCATTGGTGAGAAGACCTTTCCTATGCCATTCTTGTATAAGAGCCAATGTTTCCTTGATTGTGCGTGGGATTGCCCTTCAATTTAATGTAGCGCCCCATACATGTCAGATGTATATTAGCCATTTGAATATAATCAGTTTTGTTTAGAATGACAGTATTTCCTCCTTGTCCGCCTCTTTTATAACAATCTTGTTATCTCTTGAGAGATCTTTGAGGGATTGTCTTTCAGAATGACTTAAATTGGATCTCTTACTCTTGTGACCCCACTTGGCTTGATCCATATAAGTGTGGATATCTAACGTTACTGCTTTCTAAAAGGTTTCAATGACGCTCTCCATAGATGACGGGAGAGTGAATCTACACCTGTTTTTCAATTCATGTTATTCTAAGTTTTTAAGATGTACTCCCAGTTCTTGACAGATTGTTTCTTTAGTCTTAGACGTGTCTGTGGTGAGTGAGAGTAATCATTGAGTGTTTTTAATATCTGATAATGCGAGTTCACTTGCTGGCTCACTGCAGTCCTGTGATTCAAAAGTTCTAACCTTGTGGTGAAAATATTTTTTCAATTTGAGTTTCCTGACAATATAAGTCAACTTGGAAGGGGGGCGTGGCTAACCGCCATGTGAAGAGGACGTTCGCTCCTTGCGCTCCGCTTGATGCGACCATCATAAGCTGCTTTTAACTACTTTTTTCGGGGGCTCCGAACCCCACGAACCGCCTCATCGAGGGCCGACATCCTGCTGCACCTGCGGGTCGATTCCTGTGGCCCTGGAGGACCGGTCTCGCCCTATAGACCGTGCGACACGATCCCGCGGACCAGGGCCAAGATGGCGGCTCCCGAGCCCTGCAAGATGCGGCGGCCCGCACTCTAAAGCCGCTCGCGCCGTAACACTCAGCTGAGGGCCGAGGACACACGAACGCCCAGCTGGACTGACGAGGGGGGCCTGTGGGGCACCCGTGAAGCTTGGAGCGCGAACGACGGTGCCAACGGGACGACCAGCCTGGAACGTCCCGGACGAGGGCGCTGCCAGCCACAGAACCGGGAGCCAGGGTCTCGGAGGCCCTTCGAGGTGAGCGGGGGGGACTAACGCAACCGACACATACAGGCGTGCCCGGCCTGGTTAACCCGAAGAAGCGGCCCCGGCGCACACTATCCGTCCCCCCTGTGCCTACGGAGCCGCCCACAGCATACAGCGATCCGCCATCGCGGCCCACCCGATACGGCTTCCTCGGCCACTCCATCGCGGCTCACCCCGGCCACCTCGGTAACAGCGAAGCCCGGAGGCTCAGTCGACATGTCTACCAAAGGAGCAAGGGCTAAGCAACGTCAGACCACCATCGACACGTTCACGGCGGCGGGGCCCACAGCGCCAGATAACATGAGCGAGACTCTTGCTGCAGACCTACCCGACCCCTTGGGGCCTTCAGCGGAACCTAGTAACACACAGATCCTTGAAGCTATCAAACTTTCCCAGGCAGCCGTGGAGCATAAAATAGACGCTGTCGCCATAGACTTGAACCTCCTGCGCCAAGACGTCCGATCCCTGGCCGGCAGAACAGAGGTGCTGGAGGCCCTGGTCCGCGAGAACACGGAAGCTAAGACAGTGCTCCTCAAAGATGTCGATGCACTTCAACAAAAAGTTAAAAACCTAGAAGACAGGGTCGAGGAGGCAGAGGGGCGCGCACGCCGCAACAACATTCGCCTCCTGGGGCTCCCGGAGGGCATCGAGGGATCGGACCCCACGAACTTCGTAGAGAATCTCCTGATACAGGAGATTGGAGCAGAAAAACTCTCTCAGGGCTTTGTAATCGAAAGGGCTCACCGATCCCTCACATCGAAACCCCCTCCTGGCAGCCCACCCAGACCCGTGATCGCAAAAGTACTTAACTACAGAGACCGGGAAACCATCCTCACCTTCTCGCGGTCAGGCGGCCAGATCTGCAGGGGTTCAGCCAAGATATCCATCTACCCTGACTATACATTTCAGGTTCAAATGAAGAGGGCACAGTTCATACACACCAAAGCAAGACTGAAGGCTGCAGGCCTACGCTACATGCTCCTCTACCCCTCCAGATTGAAGGTGATACGAAACAACAGAACTCACCTCTTCGATACCCCGGCAGAGGCCCGAGACTGGATGGACAGGGAGCAGATCCCAGATGTCGAAGTCAGGAAACGACAACCCCGCTGAGCCCCGTCTCTCAGGGCCCCGGTGCCTTTCGGAGGCCCCACCATGGAACGGCCACTTACGCCGCAGCTGACCGGATTTCATAACACGAGGCGCCCGGACGAACACTCTCCTACCCCTGGAAGTTCTTTCTTGTTAAGGGTACTCATTACCCGCCCGTAGGGCACCATGCGACCGTCCTTCGGTCTAAAGGAGCGGAAACGGGTCTGTCATAGTGAGGAGCTCCTCACTCGACCTGGTTTATGTTGGGGAAGTTCACAGTTACGGGGGGGAGGGATAGGGGAAGTTGGCACAGTTGTTAAGTGCCCGAATCAGGGACAACCAAGACCACCAACATCCATTTCAGTCAGCACGGACGAGGCACCTACCCTCCGCTGGATAGGCTGGCAGTCACTGAAGCAGAAGTTCAGGGGTGCAAGTAACCCGGCTGAGACCCGCATGCACGAATCTCCAGGAAACCACAAGACCCCCACGATCCTCCGGCCACTGGTGGTGCTCCCGGGGGCGTTGGACATAGCCACCAGAATCCCAAATCTCACATGGCCGATTCGTTGAAAATCCTGACGTGGAACGTCAGAGGCATGAACAGCTTCGTGAAACAACGGCGCATACTCTCCTATATTAAAAGAAGCAAAACCAAAATAGCCCTGCTACAAGAAACACACCTTACATCGGACAAACTGAAAGCATTGGCAAAGGCCTGGCGTGGTACCCTGGTAGGTTCCTCCTACTCCTCCTACGCCAGGGGTGTCCTGATCTGGGTGGACCCCTCTGTCCCCTTCCGGTTGGTCGGCTCCAAAGCAGACAATGAGGGCAGGATGGCAATTGCATGTGGCACCATTGAAGGGAGAGAGGTTTGTCTAGTCAGCACTTATGCACCCAACCATGATGCAACCACCTTCTTCCACTCCCTGTATCCACGCCTCGGCCCTTACAGGGACCAAACCATGATATGGGGGGGCGACCATAACTGCACCTTAGACCCCCTGAGAGACAGGTCGGACGATAAACATACACGCCCTTCCCCGCCTGCCAAAATTCTGTCAAGGTTGATACAGCAGTTACAACTCCGAGACTTGTGGAGAGAACAGCACCCAGATGCACGTGTGTTCTCCTTTTACTCCCCTCCTCACGCAGTCCACACTAGGATAGACTACCTTTTCGTGAGCCTAGAACAACAGGCAACGTTCGGCGGTGCTCAGTACCAGCCCAGAGTACTGTCCGATCATTCCCCACTAGTAGCCACCTGGGAGATCTACCCGCCTAGACCCCCGGTCCCCACCTGGAAACTTAGGGCTGAAGCTCTCCTAGACATAGCCCTCCGCGAACACATTGCTGATAGGACTGAAGACTACTGGGAAAGGAACCTCAACAGTGTTAAACACATAGGCACCGCCTGGGAGGCATACAAGGTGGTCCTGAGAGGGGAGATGATTGCAACCATGGGCGGAGCACTGAGGTCGATTACTTCCTCCTTAGAACATGCAGAGAGTGAGTTGGGGGAGCTCGAAGGCAGACTAGACCCATCCCCAGAACATTTACAGAAGGTGATTGACCTCAAACAAACCTGTCTCACGCACTGGGAGTCCCTGGGTAGGCTGAGCTATGCCAAACACACTGAACGTACCCACGCTCTAGGTGATAAACCTGGTAAACTCCTAGCTTGGCTGTACAAGAGAGAAGCCCCCAGAACACCCATTTGCCAAGTACTCAAACCAGATGGCTCCCTAGTGCACACCCAGACTGAAATTAATTCGGTGTTCTCTGACTTTTACAGCAATTTATACGCCGAACCCCCACCCGTGGACGTCTCCGACATAGAGGACATCCTGGACGACATAGATCTCCCCAGGCTAGAGCCCCATATGACGGACGCCTTGGACGAACCCATCACCCCAGATGAGGTCAAGGCAATCATTAGGTCACTCCCAACCGGTAAGTCCCCAGGCACTGATGGCCTCCCTGGGGAATTTTATAAATTGTACGAGGAGACCTTGGCCCCACTGTTGGCACAGGTGTTCAACGAAGCCTACGAGCGGGGTGCCCTCCCCGACTCCATGAGGGAGGCGGTGATTGTCCCTCTCCTGAAACCCGGGAAAGACGGATCGCACTGCGGCTCATATAGACCCCTCTCCATGTTAAATGTCGATTGCAAGATCCTAACCTCCCTGCTAGCTAGTAGACTGCGAAGGGTAATTCCCCACCTGATCCACCAGGACCAAACGGGTTACGTGCCCGGTCGCTCCATAACAGAGAACCTGCGTAGGTTGCACCATATTATGTACAGCACGGAGCAGAGGCCTCAGAAATACGCGGTGGCGTCACTAGACGCCACCAAGGCCTTTGATTCAGTGCGTTGGGAATGGCTTTATGCCACTATGGCTAAAATGGGGATAGGACCTGCCTTCCTGAAATGGACCCGGCTAGTCTACACCAACCCCACCGCTAGGGTGCGCACGAACAGGACCTTCTCAAACAAATGGGCGTTACATAGAGGCACTCGCCAGGGCTGCCCACTCTCCCCGATGCTATACATCATCGCCACCGAACCCGTAGCCACGTACCTTAGGCAGGAATACGGAGATGGGGGTATTGTAATCGACGGAGTGACCCACCTCGTCTCTATGTATGCGGATGATACGCTATTGTTCTTACATAACCCCGAACACCTCCTGCCCTACATCCTAGAAACACTGGACGGATTCAGTAGATACACGGGTATCCGTATTAACAAAGATAAGTCCTGCCTCTACCCGCTTGCCGCCCTACATAAAGATGGCCCTGGATCCCTCCCCTCCCTAGATCTAGAATGGCAAGCGACCTCCTTTAGATACCTGGGAATCACCATACACCGGGACCCATTCACGGAACATACACTTAATACGGTGAGAGCCAAAGACGCTCTAGAAAAATCTATGGAATTCTGGGGTAAGCTTCCGCTCTCGATGGCCGGTAGGGCCGGTCTACTCAAAATGGTTGCTCTCCCCCGCCTACTATATAACTTTACAAACGTTCCCTACAATATCCCCCCCTCCTTCTTTAAAAACATAAACAAACTATGCAGACGGTTCCTTTGGCAGGAGGGCAGACACAGGGTGGCGCTGGACACACTCCAAAGACCTTACGAGAGGGGAGGAGTTAAGGTCCCTAATTTCGAATTGTACTACCTGGCGAGCCAGCTAAGGCAAGTGATGCGATGGATGGCCGATGAGACCTCCTCGGACACTCGGCTCCTCCAACCTGCATTACCCTACCTCCTCCTGAGGGACCTACTGTGGGCACAGGGCAGATTCACACAGCCCCTTCCATACTTAATTAGACTTGGAATAAAGCTCTGGAACAGAGCGTGCAAAACTGTGGGGCCAGCTGATCCTTTCTCACCTCAAATCCCTATAGCAGCAATTATGGCTCATCAGCCATGGGGCTTTCACGAATCACGCACCCAATGGGAACCTTACGGAGTGGCCACCCTGGGAGACTTAATGCGGGATGAAGAGATCATGCCCTTTCCTGATCTCGCTGAAACTACGGGATTACCCGCTGGCCAATTTTTGCTCCATGGGGCAGTGATACACGCCATTAGGGTCAGATGGCCGGAGGCTACCACCCCCATGACGGAAAATACGGTCATAGAAACACTATTGAACACAGCCGAGGGCGGCCATGAAACCTCGCGATTGTACGAAACCCTGCTCCAGGGCACGACTAACACCGAGCTTAAATGTAGAGCAAAATGGGAAATCGAATTTGGCTTAGACTTCACGGATGCCGAATGGGAGAAAATAACCCACTACCATAAAAAAGTCTCCAGGAATGCCCGATTGCAACTCATTCAACTGTACATCACTAACAGAGCCTACCTAACACCAGAGGCTATATCTAATTTCAGGGGAGCCGAGGTCCAGCTATGCCCCAAATGTAGGGAGCCGAAGGCGGGTATGACGCATATGTTCTGGGGCTGCCCGGAGATACGCCACTTCTGGACACAGGTTCAGGGGAGGGTGGCGGACGCAGACATCGAGCTAGAGGTGAACTGCCCCGCAGTATGCATCCTGGGCAGATGCAAACGCAACCACAAAAACAAACCTCTGAACAAGCTCAAAGACTTGATCTACATAACTGCGAAGAGGCGCATAGCCATGGGATGGAAGAGCCCTAGGGCCCCGCATGAGGCATTGTGGTGGGGGGACCTGACTAAATGGATAACGGCGGAGACTGGCGCGTGGGAAACGGCAATCCTTGAACAAAGGCTAGACTCCAGCGGAGAACTACAACGCTGGGTGGCCTTGACTGAGCCACTTCTGCATCCTAATAACTCTGACGATGCCTCGGATGGATCGGACTTCCCTAGCCATCAATCTGGCCTATCGTAATGGGACAATAATGTTTACTTGGTCTTGAGTTGGGGGGGTGGGGGTGGGAGGGTTACGTTACTTTCTGATTATTCGTCTGATACTCAAGCGATGTATACTTGTTTTTGTTAATCTGTTAAAACCAATAAATACATTTAAAAAAAAAAAAAAAAAATAAGTCAACTTGGAATTCAGTCATATCGGTCATTGTGGTTGGTGGAAAAGAAAATCCCCTATTAAGCAGTATCTTCTCATTGCTAAACAGAACCTTGTCAGATAGGCTAATGACTAGGCCCTCTGTAGTGTCTTGCCCAATTGGGTTCCTGTACTGGACTGAGTTAGTCTTTTTTTTTTGGTCGTGTCCTGCACTTGCCCCTTGATCCACCTCCTTGTCTTCCTCTGAAGAGGTTCTCTGTGTTGTAATATTTGGCCATAAAGGGGTTTGAAATCTTACATGCTTTAAAATTGTGAGTTTTGATGGTTACCTCTTTTGTATCTTTTGATTTCTGCTAGAAACTCTTTTCTAACACTGTTTGATCCTCGGGGTGCACTGGCCTCTCCAGACTCTGCTCTCAATAGTCCCTTACCTTCTGATTCAGCATCTGAGGTGCCTGGTGTGGTCACTGTTGTATTGTTATAAGTGGATGTCTTCTTGTTCTCATCATATCTAGCTTGAAACGTAAATACCCTGTTGCTTTCATAATCCCTGTCGTACCTGAAGTACTTTCTACATTTTCTAAGTTTCACCTCCTCCTGATATTATTTGGGAATTGCTGGCATTTTATTGACATTTTACTTCTTGGTACTTGGTGGATTACTCATATCCGTATTTCCTGTTTCACCTCATCGATTTGGGTTAATACTCTAACATGTTCCCTGTCTGCATGTTTGATGAGGAGATGTATCATTTTCTCTGAACACTCTGTAAGGTTCTCCTCAAATTGTTGTGCTAAATCTTGATCTTCCACATTAGTACAGTCTGGAAAAATAAGTATTCTGAGACCCCTCAGAATTTTGTTATTCTCTAAATAATTTATCAAGGATGCCTTTTCCCAGTATTTATTAATCTCTTTCTTGGAGAGTCTCTCTAAATGTAGGAAATTTTGTGATAGGTTTTCATTCGGTTTGGTCCTACTGCTAAAGGCATTGCCAGTACTCCTTCTTGGTGCAAACAGGGCCACTTTATCTTCCTCGACTTAAGGGGATACTCTGCCATGTCCAGTTGGGTTTGTAGCCTCAGCTGCTCCTAACTGGAATGAAAAGCTGAATAGGAAGGAAGCAGGGTATACCAGGTAAGTATGGGCGCGATTGCTCATGAGTTAATTAGAGACTGTACTTAGGAAGTGCTTGACAGCTGCAGATGATGGCACCGCTAGGCTAACCCCTGCCTAGCGTGTTGCTCCAAAGAAACATGTGTGTGCCAGAATCAATGCGCTGTACAGATGTAGATTACTTCAAATGTAATGGTTATCAAATAAAGAAAGTAGCAATTGTGCAATTTATTTAGTCTTCTTGCCAACACGTGTTTCGACCTTTGAGGTCTTTTTCATGGCAATTTGATAAAGTGAGCATCTAATTTAACAGAGACATTGGATCATAACAGATTGATTAACAGAGTCATTAAATCATAACATATTCATTCAATCACAATAAAGGAAACCAAACAGATAATATAGTCGTGCCCCCGATCAGGGTGCACCACGATCAGTGAATCAATGCCACAAATAAGATATTAGATGTAACACACCATAAATCAAAAATAATTGATACAATAAGCCAATCAATGAAAGGGAGAGAAGATTGGGAAGGGAAGGGACAACAAATTAGGAAAGAATTGTTAAAGTTTCATAGGTTACGTTGATGTAGCAGCAATATTCAATACAAGAATCTATGATTTGTACCTTTACTAGATCATTCTTAGGGCAAAGAAACCCTGTAAATACGTATTCTTATCCCTATTATTCTTGAAAAGTTAATTTTGCCATGGCTTTATGTGACAGAGCTCTGATTAGAAAAAAATAGTACATGTTCAAATGCAAGAAGAAATTCTAAGAGTGCCCAATGGAATTCAATATTATGACCACATTGCTCACCAGTGTCTGTGATAGTTTCCTTTAGTAAAATTGATGCCATTAACAACAAAGAGAGACAAGCGGAGTAATTTAAAGACGCCTGTTCCATACTCCTATGAAAGCCTTGTGGACAATATTGAACAAAAAGGAACAGGCCGTCTCTCTCTTCATGCAACTCTACCCATCATCCCCCTCCCGGTCCATGGACCAAATAAGGACCCAGTCGAAGGTTTTTAGAAAAAATCAATGTACAAAAAATACTAATTTATTAAATGCAAAATATAATTGTTAAAATGAAGTCAGAACATTATAAAAAGGTGTAAAACATAGTGCACTTCTACTAAAACATCAAACAAAACCACATTATATATTCTAAATCAGTTCCAACTAAATAATGAAAAACTGATAAAAACAACAACACCTACTGGCCTAAGTGTCACCTATACCCTCTACAACACACCATTGATGTCTAGTTCATACTGCTGCAGCAGTGCCTCGCCAATGCCAAAACAGTTGGCTTTGCCCAATACTCTTGGCCTTTCATCCCAGTTTGCTCATGTCTGTCCCTTTGGATGGTAAGGGGCATGACCAAAACCAAGCTTTTATTTATTTATTGGACATTTGTATGGCGCCTATACAGTAGGAAGTGTTTCCAGTCACCACAAGACGGTGGGCATAGGTGGAAAACAACTGTCCTATGCCTTGTGACATTCGGAGCTGGCAAGTGCAGTATCTGGGAGAAAGGCAGGGAAAAGGGATAGTATAGGGGTAGAGAGCCCATGGGGCTGGGCAAGTGCAAAGGTGTTCCCATGAGGGCTAGTGCCAGGGGTAGGGTGATAATGTGACGGGGCAGCCTCAGAAGGCTAATCAGGGAAGGGAGAATGATGGCAAGTGCTGTTATGAAGGGGTGAGTAGGGGAGACTGGACGAGGGATGAACAGAACCTGCCGAGATTCATATGGGACACATGCATCCAGATGTAGCGGCAGGAGGAGACTATGAAGGTATTTAGAAGCATCCAGAACTTGGAGAGCCGGATCAAGACAGATGGGCAGGGAGGCTCCTGCGGAAGAGATCTCTTCTCCCCCCCTCACACACACACATACTCTCTGCTTGGAAGAAAAACATCTGCTCTGCAGAGTTGGACCTAGAGTGGACTGGAGGACTTAAGCAGGGAGGTATTTAGGGTCCCAGAAAGTCCAACCCTTGAACAGAGTAGAATCAGATTTTATAGGCACCCTGAATGTTTCGATGCTGATGTTTCTATGGAAATGTGGGGTGGGGTACCATTGATAAATGTGTTATGTCAGTTTGAAAGTATTGTATTTGGTTATACTCTGTGCTTTGTGGTTGGAACGCCATCGGTGACCGTAGTCAATGTTATGTTACTTGGCATTTATATAGCGCTCTATATAGCATTGGTATGACCTCAAAGCGCTGGTAGGTTGAATGCCCTCGGGAACCGCAGTTCTGTTCAGAGAGAGATCGTGTTGTATGGTGTGTGGGTGCACCAGATATCTGCAGCTGATGTAATTTCCGGGTGGTAGCTGCATCCTATCGTTTGGTGTGGTGCTGGAGATATCAGTTGGATGTGTGCAGTCTGGTGGATAGACACCCAGACTTGGCTCTGGCTACGTTAGGCCTGAGGAACGCATATGTGAGCAACTAGGCCGGAATGCGCTCAGCTAGCTGTGTTTTATTAGGGTGATGAGGTGTTCATGGGGTCGTATTCCTATGTGAACAGCTAGGCCGAATTAATCCGGGGTATAGCTGTGTTCTAGTTGAATGATGGTGTATAGTAGAGTAAGCGTATTGATGTGATTGTATGGTTATCTTTAAAGCGCCCAAGACCAGGCACGTGAACAGGATGGCAGGGAACAGAGCGACACACAGGCACTATACTATAGTTGAATTTGGAAAGAGTGCCCAATACCATCACTCCGCTAAAGATGAATCTAGAAAGTGTGCCTACTAGCGTCAGTGTGTTAAAGTTTGAATTCAGAAAGTGTGCCTAAAAGCGTCACTGTGTTAAAGTTAAACTTAGAAATTGTGCCCTAGTGGCGTCACTGTGTTTAAAGTTGAACTTAGAAAGTGTGTCCCAATAGCGTCACTATGTAAAGTTGAATCTAGAAAGTGTGCCCTAGTGGCCTCACTGTGTTAAAGTTGAACTTAGTAAGTGTGCCCCAATAGCGTCACTGTGTTAATGTTGAATCTAGAAAGTGTGCCCCAATAGCGTCACTGTGTTAATGTTGAATCTAGAAAGTGTGCACTAATACCGTCACTGTGTTAAAGTTGAACTTAGAAAGTGTGCACTAATACCGTCACTGTGCGGTATTCCCAACATCATTGAGTGTGCCCCAATAGCGTCATTGTGTTAAAGTTGAACCTAGAAGCATCCCCTAATAGAGTCACTGTATTAGAGTTGAATTAAGATAGTATTACCAACAACAATGAATGTGCCCTAATAGCGTCACTGTGTTAAAAGTTACATTTGGAAGGTATTCCCAACATCATTGATTGTCCCTGATTGCATACACTTACTGATTACCACAAAATCACACTACTACGCTTACTCTCTCCTATACACCACCATTCAACTAGA
The DNA here is from genome assembly GCF_040938575.1 of Ambystoma mexicanum. Classification (NCBI taxonomy): domain Eukaryota; kingdom Metazoa; phylum Chordata; class Amphibia; order Caudata; family Ambystomatidae; genus Ambystoma; species Ambystoma mexicanum. The sequence continues at coordinate 408,864,339 of NC_090940.1, forward strand.
ACACAGCAGTACTATGACACATTTGGTAAAGCTGTTCTCATACTAACAAATACCATCAAACCACCCATCATCCTAATAAAACACAGCTAGCTGGTCCACACCGGCTAGCTTAAGCGTCTCCTCAGGCCTAACACAGCCATAACCGAGTCTGGATGTCAACCCTCCAGACTGAACACATTCAACTGATCTCCTCAGCACCACACCTACCGCTAAGAAGCAGCTATCATGCAACAACCACACCAGCTGCACACATACCTGGTGCACCTACGCACTTTACGACTCTCTACTTCGATCAACAATGGCCAATGAAAGACTGACATTGCTTGCTATTTTATCAATCGAAAATGACATTGGCCAATCCCTGGATCTATCCGACTCTGTGCTTCAATTCGCAAGGGCAAAGTCAAGAAAAGTTACTTTTTGAACACATAATACAGGTAACATTCTAAGACTGTCACCTAGTGTCTAGTGTATGCATTTTCTATTGCATTTGTATTTCTATCTGGTTCTTAATGGAGTACCCAATTTACAACACTTGTAACATATTTTTTGGTTGGCATTTGTTAGGGGTCAGGGGTGGGGGGCGCCATTGATGCTTTCCGCTGGGGTGCAATCTGGTGTAAGACCGGCCCTGGTGGCAGCGAAAGCCTCAACTGACACACGCTTCATGGGTCGGATAACCGAGAAGTTAGGTGGCAGTGCTGGCGTTGGCTTGGTGTGAGGGGTAGATAGGGTGAGCTGGGAGGAAAGGGGAAAGTGATAACTCCAGGAGAGAGGAGTGGTGAGAAGGACCTCCGCGTACCTCATGACCCTGGTGAAAAACTGGCGAGGTGAGTTGCTTCACCCGTTTTCCCTATCTGCTGATTTTTAGAGCATTTCATTCCCACTGCATCAGTGGTCCCGCACTCACATAGCAGGCCCACCTTGTGCCCGGGTTCCCCAATTGCCACAGGACCTGAACCAGGTTGAAATAAAATAATCTGGTCATGAAGCACAGTCATCTCTTTCTTGCCCCTGCTGCTTGCGGTTGATTCCAGTCCATGCAGCCTTCCCAAGCTGTGCCCATTTACGTGTAAGATAAAAAGAAATATATGTTGCGCCCCAGACTCCATTTAATTCTGATTGGTATCTTGCTTTGCCAAAATCCCTTTCCATCAGCCCCAGTGTAGAACAAAATTCAAAATACCAGGTAAAGCCTTGTCTGGGATTTCTGCTTTCGAGCATGAGGACGTAAAAACACTTAATATGTGAAATGAAAATGTAAAGGGCAATGGTGCTCAATGTAGAACTATTGTTGGGTGAGTTATCTGGGAGTGCACCCTGAGTGCTCTAAGTAATACATGACTTGTGTTGTATGTATAAGTAAAAAGTCTTTATATGTGAAATGAAAATGTAAAGGGCAATGGTGTTTATTTTTGCACTGTGTTTTGTTGGGTTGTCTGTAAGTGTAACCTCAAAGAGTTCTAACTGTAATATTTACCTGTTTTTAATTCATGCATTGGTTGCTATGGAAAAAACATGTAAAGAAAGCCACCGTTATAAAAATGACTCACATAACGTACAGCTTAAACAAATGGCTTGACTTTGGATGTTTCCAATTATGGTCACCCTTTCATGGGGTAAACATGACCAAATGGGCTGTCTACCCTCTGGCAACAGTGTGCATGGTGCAGCCTAGTGGCTGCAGATTAAAACATGAGGCTATGAAATGTGAGGGGAGAGGTAAGAGGAATTCACTCTGTCTAGGTCGGCTGTCTCTACGAGTTCTGTTCAACTTCTAACAAGGCCTGTTCTGGCCTCTAAATCCATGGCTGCCCCCACAGGGATATGGAGAGATGGGAGCTGCCCTTCTCCACCAGGAAGCAACCTGCTCTGTGAGCTCTCCAGGAGACGAGATCGAGATTGCCTTCCAAGGTGTTTCTTGTGCTCCACCTGCAGGACCTCCACTGGCACAGCGAGTAGAGCACTGGCTTTGACATCCGTGCAGAGCCTGTTAACGCAGGGGGCCAAACTCAGCCTTTCATCCTGCCGAAGTTGATAAATGAGCACCACACACCGTGGGTAATAATAAGCAGCGCTCAGATACCTGAGGGTTCGTAGCGCTATATAAATGCCTAATTATTATTATTTATTATTATTATTATTATTCGGAAAAACAAGATGTTAGCCCAAGACCAGGGGACCCTGCTAAAAACCAGAAAGGTGTGTTACTGCACCCATTTGCCCCCAACTGACCCCTCATAATGTGATCAGTCTTACTGAATCAGCGTGCCCTTGTGCCCAGATAGAAGTGTCTACCTTGTGCCTGTGTTCCCCCAGCACCAGTTGGAATAAATTAATAAATCTGAGACTGAAGGAAGTAATCTCCTTCTTGCCCCTCCTGCTTGTTGTTGAGTGTAAAATAAAAGAAGTACTAGCTGTGCTTTGCCTCAAGCCACCCTTTAGAGAATGCACATCAGGGAAGTCTTCCGAGCTATTTGCTTTCACCGGTAAGGAATAGGAAACTATATTTACGTGAAATTCAAATTCAAAGGGCAATGGTGCTTAGTGTCGAACTGTTTAGGGTGTTTTTCTTTGTAATTGTATTCACACAGTGTTTTAACTGTAATACATTACCTGTGCTTTAACGTAAACACTGTTCCTGTGAGGAATAAAACATTCAAACAAACTCCCCATTTTAATAATGATTCAACTGGCTGACAATTCACCAAGTGTCTTGACTTTGGATGTGTCGCATCACGACAAGAGAGAGATTGCCCTCCAAGGTGTTTCTCATGCTCTTCCAGCAAGCACTCCAAAAAACCAGTTGCTGCTGTACTTGAGAGCCACTGTAAATCTCATGATTCTGGTGAAAGCCTGGAGAGGTTAGTTGAGGCCCCCCATTGCCCCATCTGCTGTTTTTTAATGACACATTTCTATGTAGGTGTTCCTTCATGCACAAGAAGTGCCCGCAATGTGCCTTGATTTTCCTATGACCTCTGCCCCTGCACTGGGTTGGAATAAGTAAATCCAAGACTGCAGCCCAGTCATCACTCTCGCCCCTTCTCTTTGCTGTTGATTCCAATCCATGCAACCTTCACACCTATATTCCTTCACTGGTAAAGAAAACCAATTACCTGCTACACCCCAAGCACCCTTTTGTGTTTGCGCTCTGCCCTTTATTGCCACAAACCTGCTGCATCAGCCACCCTGTACAAAAAACACCAGGTTTTTGCCTGACTATTAGCTTCTGTGGTTATGGTCTAGGAAGCGCCATAGTGTGTGGAAGCCCTGTGTTCTCCGGCAGCCTGTCATTGCAGTGCTATTTAGGAGTCCCCACCGACAACCTGCCTCAAAAAGGAAAAAAAGAGTCCCCACGTAAATTCCTTGCTCCCTACCAATGCCCAGATCTTCGATTAGAAATGAAAGATCCCTCAGTTCCATCAAGTGGGATATTAACTGGAGTGAAGGGCTCATAGGAGCAGGTGGAGCCCACTTTTTGTCTTAATTACCATAGCAAAAAGTCCTGGGAGTGATGGGGCAAGTGCGAGCCCCAGCTTGACACTCAAGCACATATAACATCATCAGTTGGTTATTACATGTTGGCATTATAAGTTAGTGGATCCCAGAGGCACATTCCTAAAAAGCTAGGTTCAGTACCAAAAAAACGTGTGTGCTAGCTAGAGCCAGCCAGTGAGAGAAATCACCCAGTTTCAATCATGTATGCACCACCCAACATGGCTCCAGAGGGATCAAATTCAGCATGACCGCTGTCTACGACATCACAAGCAGTTGGCCACCAAAGGGCACCAAAACCACTATCCTAAATTTCAGCCTCATCAGAGTGCTCATATTACTTATGGGGATAATGATCATTAACCTTTCACCCCTAGAACACAAAGTTTGGAGCAAAGGGAGGTGGAATACAACACTCTGTAAGTCTTATTTCCATGTGCAAAGACACAAAGCATGCATTTGATTTGTACTTGCATGTGGTTGTGTGGGGATTATCATATTTATTTGGGTACTGTGCAATTCCACTGTTACAAACTAAAAGGCTGTTGCCATTAGCAAAATCGTATGCATCAATTAGGATTGTATCACTACTTAGACATGTTGAATGTATCTTTTACAAATCAGAAATCGCATTGAGCCACTTCACAACACTGGAGTGAATTTTGGAGACCAATACCACACAGTTCTATCACCAGCACAACCACATAGTAATGCAATCAATTAGGATATTGTAGCTGCTTTAGACATTTTAGAGGGTTCTTTTAAAACAAATCAGAAACCACATTGAACCAGTTCAACATTGAACATTTTGGATAACAATTCCCCACAGCTCTATCAACCATGCCCACGGAATACATCATAATGCCATAAATTGTCCAGCATGGAGACTGGCCTACCATACAGCTTCTGTTCACTCTCCCAACACCCGTATCTTCTCAAATGGCTGTTCAGATTTTCGTGACTGTTAGAAAATAACAAGCTATAAAAAATCTTCACAGATTGTTTTCAGCCTGGGGTCGGTTGGTAAAAAATGTATGGTTCACCCATTTTTCCCATCCTGCACTGCACCGATCATTCCCTTAGCATTCCATTCATTAGGTCTTAAACGTGAAGTGTATATCTGCCTCTCAACAATGGTTTTCGTTCTACTTTATCTTTCAACTACACCCGAGATGCATTTTATAGGCTTCAATTATTTTTCATGTATTGCAAATCGGCTTAGAGCGTCCCCTTCATGATATTTATCATAGTTACATGCTTACATTAGGAGCCCCAATCCAAGGAAAAGCATTTTGTCTCCATTTGTAACAATACTATGGATTGATACCAACAATTGACTGAAATCAAAACCCCAAATTGTGCCCTTTTATCCACTAACAACGAATGGTAACTTGGAGCACCTCGCCGTATGACCCTCAGCCACTGAGCAATCCTAAGGACATTGTTTTGGTACAGCGTACACATACAAACAATGTAAAATCATATGATTTTATATATTCTTTGTCACTGCATTACCTTTCCTTCCAGATTCCTTGGGTTTTGGGTCATTGCTGGCCTTAACGTGTTCATGTCATTAACACTGGCATCATCATAATCCAGAAAACACTGCATCACATAACTATAATCATCCTTGTGACATCATACACTGTTTACCCTGGGGTTGGAATGCGCTGGACATGCACCTCCCAATTTATCATGCACAACCTCTGGCACTGCGCTCAACAAACTACACAGGTCTGGTGGGTTAAGGGAAAATATATTATCTTCAGAGAAAAGTCCTTTCATTAGTAGCGTAATTCTGCGTAAGGTAAAAAACAAAACATATACCACTAGCCTCTATGGATCATTGCCTTAGATTCTGTTATGGACAACGAAGCAAGATACAAATTATACCATTCTGATTTCATTCCGTAGGCAATTCTTTGAATCTCGAAATTGAGGAGTATGCTGGGCCCCATTTGGAAACAACACTATAGTACCTCCTGAAAAATACTTAAGACATAAAACAAGTATGAATTATAGGACTTCAAATTTAGGTTCGCACCCACACCTCTGAGAAATCTTAAGAGACACAGGCCAACAAGCCCAGTGGACCAAATTCTGTTTGTGTTTTAGAACCTTGTTGGGGTTCATGCGGTTGGGCACTACATTTAATTTAAATATAATAGGGCTGCGTACCATATCTATTTTAAATATCTCAGCACAAGGAAATGCACCCATGTTCGATTCTCAAAATATTGATAAAAGACAAAACAGGATTAGGGGGGTTTGCAGGGAAATTTAGACCTTGGGGTTAATTATCAACTCTGTTTTCTGTACCCAACTGTCCTCTCTCCTTTCAAATAATACTCTACAGTTCAGACACTAAATGTACAGGCAGGAGGTTGACCCATATATATATATATATATATATATATATATATATATATATATATATATATATATATATATATATATATATATATATATATATATATATATATGTGAAGCCAAGGGATTTTATGTGAAAGTGACACCAATTAGCAGGTCTGATGCCCCACCCCCAATTCTGAAACCTGCAAATACAAGAGCAGAGCTATACACAAAGTGGGGGGAGGGGGTAAAGGCAGTAGCAACATGCGTTACCCAGCGACAATATGAATAGTTAGGAAGAGGTAGGAGCACAAGATGTGGAAGAGGTCAAGTAGCATGATTCTCCCAAATACTCCTCTTGGGAAGTGGGGTGGTCAACCTGGATGAAGTCCTCACTTTGGCTGCTAATTCTTTGGATCCTTTTTTTTGGAATGCTGACAAAAGTGAGATAATCTGTTTTGGCATCCCGACTCTGGCCATCCCTCTTGACTTGCCCATAAAGCTTTAAACCTCTGCATTATGATGGATAACCAGTTTTCCATCCCACATACCGAAGTCACATCCCGATAGACCCATTTCAACTTCATGTCCTCAGGAAAATTGGATATGTTCTGAAAATACCCCAGAAAATTGAGTTGCCCCCAGCCCTTGATATGTCTCAGATGACTTCAACACATGGGCCTCAACAAGGGTCTTGCAGGTCAATGGCAGCTGCTTCAAAATGAAGCTGCTGGAAAGATCTTCTACAAGAAACCTCTGGACTCTTTGTCCCCTGCTTTTCAAGCCATCTACTGGCATCCGAAACACTGTGTACAATCCATAAAATCAAATCATCCTCTCGCTTGTTTTACACCCATGTTATCATCAACATACATGCATCCACAGATGCAGTGTAGCTCAGCACAACCTGCTAACCTGCCAGTGTTACAAAAGAAATCAATTTGTCAAAAGGCAAATTGGAATGCTCTATCACTTCAAACTTAAACCTTCCTTGCCCAGATATAAAAAAGAACCTTGAAGTATTTCTCTTCTCTCAGGTGGTCTAATAGTTAATGCACCTCACCTTGCCACTTCTCAATTTGTGCTCCTCTCAATCCCTTTGTGTTAACATTCTGACAATGTCTCCCAAGGCCATCAGCAGTTAATGTAAAATGCCCTACTCGTGCATTTACCACTAACTTTTATCAACAGAATGCTATCTGCCCATTATGGCAGTGACAGCGTTAGGCCCACAGGAATCTCCCCTGTCTTTTTTGTGGTTACCCACGTTCCCTTCAACAGCATTAGGAGAACTAGGAAACTACCCACATAACCAAGTCTGCACCTTTCTGGATTATGTTATTCGGATTTAGTGGCTTATGAATGCACGACTCGACTTGTGACTATGCAATTGTCTACCTTCCGTTCACTTCCCTACCCTCTGCCCTTTCCTTGAGTGCTGCAAATTGACTTGCTGCTAGGTTTTCGCTATCCAAACCTTTGCAATGAAATGAAATAAGAGACAAAATACACCTGTATCACTGGCACTTGTTGAAACCATGTGATCGATTCCCAGGCTGCGCATAAACCAAGCGGCGCTCTTTACATTTTACATGCAGGATCTTTGTATTACCTTGTTCCGTCCCTTATACCAGAAAGCATACACTTTTGAGTTTTTAGCTGCACCACTGGGGGATGTGACATTGAAGCTTTTCAATTTAATTCACTGGCTATGCTATCATGGAAATCAGAACTACCTACGCTTGAATAACCAAAATCCAGTGGATTCTTGTCATCAGTTGCACAGCCCCCTTGCCCACCACTGAGCCCCCACCCAAAAAACAAGCATTTACAAAGCCAACAGCATTGGTTTATGCAAAAGCATCAAACAGAACTTTGTCAGGCCACAGTCATTTTGCCACCTGCTAAAACACTCCAGTGGACCATTTTATTTTAAAGGTCCTGCTGTTCATAAAAAAACATGCATACTACATGTAATTTAAACATGTAAGCTACTTCGGCATAAGGAAATGGTCTGATGAATGATTCCCAAAGCATTGCTAAAAGCATTGCAGGAAAAGACAGACAGCATTAGGGGCACATTGAAGGAAAGGTAGACCTCAAGAGTAATGACTACCTCTTTGATGTTCTCGCTACCCAGATGTCTTCTCTCCCTACAAATAATTCAGGTTGGTCGGAGCTCCAAATTTAACCAACTAAATGTAATGAATTTGATCAGTATTTCAAGTAAAGCCAATATATTTTATAACAAGAGGTGAGGAGCTCATGACATGTACCACCAATCAACATGGATAATGTTCGGCCCCCAATTATGAAACCTGAAAAAACATGTTCTGAACTAAACGCAGGGGGTTACGGTCACAAAAGCTGCCATTATCCAGGGTGCACATGAGCAGACAGATTCAGAAGCATACAATGTGCAAGTAGCATGATTCTCCCAACCACTGCTTGGGGGCCTCTGGCAAGCGAGACCAGAATGTTCCCAGCTCTGCTCAGCCAGGAAGAAACATCCTCCCTTTGGCTACTAATTCTTTAACATAATGAAAAATTGGGAAAATGACAACATCTGCATAAATAATGACAAACCCCAAATTATCTGTTTATGTCATCCCAACTCTTCCCCATTTTGATGGCCTCCCAGCTCTGCATTTCCTACCCTCAAAGGGGCAAAGAGACCTCTGCATTATCCTGGATGACCAGTTCTCCTTCATCCCACAAACTAAGCTCACACCCCAGCAGATCAATTTCCAACATGTTCAAGAAAATTAGACACTTTCTGAAAATGCTGCAGAATGAGAGTTGACCCAAACACTTGTCGTATCTTGCTAGATTTCTTGAGCACACAGACCTCAATAAGGGCCTCACACATCAATAACAACTGCTAGAATGTTCTCCCAAAACCTCAAGAAAACCTTCCCCCTGCTGTAAAGTCTCCTCTGACACCCAATTGAAAAACAAATTCACCCCAAACCATTGTACATCCTCCAGAAGATCTTATTAATGTTGTGGAAATGCAAACTTTGCATGGAAAAGAGGCGCGCCTATATCAGTTGCAGGAATAGCTCACTAAAAGGGGAGGGGGACCCACTGATGGTTAAATAATTTTAGGTGTTGGACTTGAGAGTGTTTTAAAGAATTGAAGTGTAAGTAGATAGCATCAGTAAACGATAAATATTGGTTACAGATAAGTATGTAGGTTTGAAATGAAATTTTATTTTATTTATATCGCGCTCGCACACAAGTGTTTCAGAGCGCCACCAGGCAAAGGGAGGGGAGAGGGGAGTACAAAAAAACAACGATCTTACTAGGCCCAGTGACATTGAGAACGTGCAAGTGCATGGGAAAGGGAAAAAGGGTAAAAGTGCATGGAAGGGCCGATAGGTGGAAAGTGGGAACAGAGGAGAGAAACGAAAAAATAAATAAGTAAAATAAATAAAGAAAGGCGATAAACAGTGGTAGTGCAGCCAGCAAGTGGCAAGTGCTAGGTTAAGTAGACAGGGTATATCTGACAAGTGCAGAAGAGAAAAGAGTGCAGGACTGTATGGGTACAAATACAGACCCCAGTGCAAGGGGTGGCTTGGAGGCAGTGCAGGTGGGTGGCAGGGTGAGCAGGCACCTGGGACCGAAGGACAGAAGGTGGCCAGGTGCACAATGCCAAGAAAGAAAACAGATCAGCAGGGGAGAAGAGGGGCAAAGGCAGAAGCAAAGAGGAAGGTCTTGAGGTGCTTCCGGAACCAGAGATGGTTCTTCTCAAGTTTCAAGGTGACAGAGAGGCTGTTCCAAAGGGAGGCCCCAGCCGAAGACAGAGATCTACCCCCAGGTTGTTTCCTTGAAAACGACTGACCTGAGGGTGTTAGAAGTAGAGGAGTAAAGGGCTCAAGAGAGGAGGTATTTACAGAGGGAGGATAGTTGAAGGTATTTTGGACCCAGGCCCCAGAAATCCTTTTGGACAATGCAGAGGGTTTTAAATGTAATCCTTGCATCCACTGGGAGCCAATGAAGGGATTTCAGACCTGAAGAGATACGATCCCAGGGCTTGAGGCCAAGGACAAGTCTCGCACTCCTGTTCTGGATTAGTTGTAAAGGGCACAGAGGTGAGGAAGGTAGATTTAGAAAGAGGCTGTTACAGTAGTCCAACCTAGAGAGAACCAGAGCTTGGAGACAGTGAGCTTCTGAGGGAAGGAGAGGACAGGCAGAATACCTCTGAGGAGGTGCAGTAATAAGTTTGACTTTTTAGAGATGTCAGAGATGTGTGCAGAGAAGGAAAGTGGAGTCAAAAATAACCCCAAGGTTCTTGGCCTCACAGGTAGGGGTAGGAGGAGGGCCAAGGGAAGCCGGCCAGAGAATGAGGGGAAAGGATGGTGAAGGTGTACCAATGAGGAGGATCTCTGTCTTGTTGGCTTTTAGACAAAGACCGTTGGCGCCACACCAATTTTGAATGGCGATTAGGCAATCCGAGATGAGGGAAGGAGAGCAGGTGGCTGAAGGATGCCTGAAAATGAGTTGGGTGTTATCAGCATGGCACTGGAAATTAGAGCAGAAAATTGAAATGAAGTAGGCGAGTATTGCCAAGTATTGGTTGAAAAACCAGGGCAGGAGTTTAGATCCTTCGGGAACACAACAGGTAGAGAGGGAGAAAGAGGATAGGAAGGACCCAAGTTGTACCTGGGATGGTCGATCAGAGAGGAAAAAGGTCAGCCAGGTCAGAGCCTGATCAGTGATACCCAGGTTGTCACTGAGAGGCTTGAGCAGGGGGGTATGGTTGACTGTGCCAAAAGCAGAGGAGAGATCAAGTAGGATGAGGACAGAGGAAATGTTAGAGTCAAGGTTGGAGAGCAGATCTTCATGGATGTTCAGGAGGGCAGTTTCCGGCAGTTTAACATTAGATTCAGGTACTGTAAACAGGCCTCAAAGCATGAATGCCGCTTTAGTAGAAATCAACTCGCACATTTTAATTTGCTTAGCATCCAGAGGGGCTGAAAGCACAGTGCAAGAGTACACATTCCCAGGATTGTATGAGAGGGAAGGAATTAATAACTTATGGTACTTTCAATGTCACAGAGCTGGGCTCACTGGTACAGGGGAAAGGCAGCGAATGTAACCTCATTCAATAATTCAGCATATTAGTTAAGAAACCGGTCTGCTGGCAATTTCAGGGTGTCCCATGGGGGTTTCAAATTGTCCCTTACCACAACTTAGCCTGGGAAACAGTACTAAGTGTTCTTGAAATGCAACATTAAAATGGTAACTTGTCGTTAGTTCAAGGCTTTGTCAGTGTCATGATCGGTAGTGTTCTCATGGGAAGCGGAATTGGATGATCGGTGGTAGATGAATAAAGATCCGCTGGTCATTCTAAATGTTTCAATATCTTGCCTGCATAATGTGGGAATTGTGGGTTGGACTGTGACATCACGGTGGGGGTCTAGGGTGGTGTGGTAAGATTTTCAGTACCCAATAATTGCAGGCTAATGTATGTCCCAATATAGGGGAATGACGAGTTTGCTCCAATCATCTTCATTCAAAGGATGGATCGAATGTCTCATCGTGTATTGATGTTAATTAGTTTAGATGATTATGAAAGCTTTTGATTTAGGGGTGTTTCTTTGACAGCTCTTTTTCATGCAGTTCTGTTCCACGTTCTGTTTGAATATTGCTGTCCGAGCTGGTTCTGGGGCCCTGAATAAAACTGTGTTAGTTCTTGCCTGGTGTACACTCCTTTGGATTACTTTTGTATTCATTTTATTGGTGAATTCAAATGCAACCCACAGTACATTATAATCAGGCTACTCTTACCAAAGAGGACTTTGTCAGAACTCAAGAGGGATTTTCCCACTGACAAACAAACATTTTCTGTCAGTTTAAAAACTGTTGTGGATAATGGAACTGACATCTGAGGGATGGACATTGGCATGCTGTATCTTTGGACATTTGACTGGAACCGTCCTTTCGCAGATTTTAAATTAAAATTCAAGCCTGTCTTCTCACAGGCATCTAACAATTAGTGTAGCTTTTTTGTCCCTTCTGAATTCACAGTCTTCCCAATCCCTGAGTTGACACTGTGTCAATGTATCACAAGACCTTCAGCCATTAATTGTACTTGCATTACTCCTTCATTTACCACTACCTACCAACAGAGGAATGTTATTGGTCCATTGTGACCTTGCAGCTGTCTGGCGATAAGCAATCTCCTTAACATTGTTATTTGGTTACCCACATTCTCTGACAAGAGCAGTAGCAGTACTGGGATGCTACCTAACTAATCAGGCCTGCACTTTTCTGGGTTTTGTTATTCATATGTTACCTATGGATTTACACACCTCGGACTGTCACTATGCAATTGTCTAGCCAGAGTCAGAAAATACTTTATTTGGATAACATTTTATCCATAAAAGCTAAAAGTACACATAAGCCATATACAGATCTAGAAATATGTTAAAATCCATCAAGAACTAAGTAAAAATCTTCATTATAATGAAATGTTTAACATATTGTTGTTAAGATATAGAACATAGGATAGATGATAATAAATCATTAAAATCTTTTGCCGGGTTGAAGCAAGGGAATAATCGACATGTAAAAAATATGACCAGGCAACGAATAAAACCGCACTACCAATGGTTAAGAACAAATACACACAAGAATTCATACACATATGAAGACAATGACATAGGGCCTCATTACGAGTCCGGCGGTAACCCTGCCGGTGCTGCCGGCAGCTTGCCACCGGAATCGTAATATTTTACCAGCTCCTGACTTCCTGGTGCCACCGGGAGATTACAAGTCCGGCGGCCCAGGAAGTCAGGCGTCGGTAAAATCTAAGTCCCCATTCCCTACAGTCCCACTGGAGTCTATTGGAGTGGGGACTTGGAAGCTCTGGCACTGTTGTTAGTGGTGATGCCGCTCCCGTGAACAGTCTGCCTACTGTGGCTGCTGTGCCCAGCAGGGTCAGACCTGTCGGCGCAGCAGCCATGGCAGTCAAACACGTACTTTGGCGATCTGGAACCAATGGTGCTGGTGAGCTTACTGGCACTCTTGTTTCCGGACCGGCAAACTTATAATGAGGCCAATAGTCCTAAAAGGACGTGTATAAAATGTGTTTGATAGAGCAAAACACAAAGCATATTCGTCTGGCTTTAAAAAAGTTAAAACATTTGTGATTTATAAGAGATCACAGCAAAAAAGGTAAATGTATCACAAATAGAAATGCCGCAGTTTGCCCAATTAGCCGTTACCCCTGAGATAGTCTCCCCTTAGATGCCAAGCTTTCCGTATGTAGGGGAGTCTTCAACTTCAATAAAAAGAAAAGTGCTGGCTGATATTTTATGAAACTATTTCTTCCCTTTAGCGCAGGCGCCAATAAACTTGTTCTCAGTGAAGCAAATGCGGTGCAAAAAAAGAAGTGAGGAATATCCTCCACCTCCGCATGGCACATAGGGCACCATGCGTCTGTGCTGTTCCCTAGTCTTTCAGATACAACATCTCTTAAGAGAAGACCATTAAAATTAGCTCTTGTTACTTGGCACCATTGAGCATTAAAATTACTCCAAATGAGGTAATCCTTTAAAGAATCTGTAGCAAGAATCACAAATTGCCTATTTGCAGGTTTCATGATGCCCATTGTCTCCCTTGACTCTCTCGCCATGAATTCAACCTCTCTGTATAAACATGGCTCTCAAGGGAATTCAGGATTATCGGGGCAACACAATGCAGAATTGCATTTATACCATCTAGTTTATTCCTTATATGGTTCAACCATTCGATATTCTCTGCCTCTTTTTTAATGGAGTAAAGACTTCAAAATGTGCTGGGTGAGTGAAGCCTTGGGACTGGTCCAAATCCTAATCCCCAAAAGGATCGGTTCAAAGACAAGCTTGTCGTGAATAAAACAATAGCCAATCTCGTTATGTGTTGTAAAATTCGGGCTGAGCTAGCGAGGGCCAATAGAGATAGTTGCCTCATATTTCACTGCCGCAAGAGTTCTGTACTTCCCTTCTTCCATTCTCTCTTTCCCTAAGCACTTTGAAGGGTCTATTGTGATGTCACACTGCACAAAACTACCAAATAACTTAAAACCTCATCATTTCCCAAATAATTGATCGGTTAACTGCTTCAGTCCAACCTATTCTCGGACACAGAAAACAATGTAATAGATTTCCAGGCTGTCCATGAACCAAGCAGCACTCTCTGGGTTTTACATATAGTCCCTTGGCAGTACCTTCTTTTTCTCCCCAGTATTGGAAAATAAACTTTAGAGTTTTTAGCAGAACCTCCAAACACTGTGGTATGTGGCTTTGGAGCCTTTACATGACCATTACTGAATATGCCATAACGGGAATCGGATTGGCCTGCACTTGATCCAAACCCTGTGGATGCTTGTCAACAATGGCACATGCCCCCAGACCAACCCTCTGCCCAAACCCAGAAAACAGCATTAACAATGCCAACAGCTCTGGCTGATGCCCAGGATTCAAAAAGGACTTTCTCAGGACTCAAAGGAATTTTCGCACAAGCAACCAAACACCAGTGAACCATTTTCTGTCACTTTACAAACTGTGTTGTGGATTACGGGGCTACATAGTAAATCCAATTTAAACATCTAATCACATCATCATCACATCATCATTAGCAAATTACCACATATCTAATTTCAAAAACATTGGTAAAAGCATTCAAGGAAAGGACAGACAAGATTAGGGGAATTGAAAGGAAAGATATATCTTGCGGTTACCTTTCAGGTCTTTACTTTTCTCCCTACTCAGCTGTCTGTCTCCCCTGCTAAGGCTGCAGATGCCTTTACTTTGACCATTGTATGAGGTGAAGCCATTGTATTTCATCATAAAGGGCTCACAGCTCATGACATCATCTGCTACCAACAAGTAAGCAGTGCTGATGCCCCCCCCCCTCAATTATATAACTGCATATACATGAGCAGAGCAGCATGTTGAAAAAACAGAGATAATCTGTTTTGACATCCCGACCATGGCCATCCCGCTAAACTCCTGTCCTTAAAGTTTAAAACCTCTGCATTATGATGGATGACCAGTTTTCCATCTCACAAACCAAGCTCACATGCCGAGAGACCCATTTCAACTTCATGTCCTCAGGAAAATTTGACACTTTCTGAAAATACCCCAGAAAATTGAGTTGCCCCCAGCCCTTGATATGTCTCAGATGACTTCAACACATGGGCCTCAACAAGGGTCTTGCAGGTCAATGGCAGCTGCTTCAAAATGAAGCTGCTGGAAAGATCTTCTACAAGAAACCTCTGGACTCTTTGTCCCCTGCTTTTCAAGCCATCTACTGGCATCCGAAACACTGTGTACAATCCATAAAATCAAATCATCCTCTCGCTTGTTTTACACCCATGTTATCATCAACATACATGCATCCACAGATGCAGTGTAGCTCAGCACAACCTGCTAACCTGCCAGTGTTACAAAAGAAATCAATTTGTCAAAAGGCAAATTGGAATGCTCTATCACTTCAAACTTAAACCTTCCTTGCCCAGATATAAAAAAGAACCTTGAAGTATTTCTCTTCTCTCAGGTGGTCTAATAGTTAATGCACCTCACCTTGCCACTTCTCAATTTGTGCTACTCAATCCATATGTGTTAACATTCTGACAATGTCTCCCAAGGCCATAGGCGATCAATGTAAAATGCCCGACTCCTGCATTTACCACTATTATCAACAGAATGCCATCTGCCCATTATGGCCGTGACAGTGTTAGGCCAACAGCAATCTCCCATGTCTTCTTTGTGGTTAGCCACCTTCCCTGCAACAGCATTAGGAGAACTAGGAAACTACCCACATAACCAAGTCTGCACCTTTGTGAATTTTGTTATTCTCATTTAGTGGCTTATGAATGCACATGACTCGACTTGCAACTATGCAATTGGCTACCTCCCCTTCCCTACCCTTTTCCCTTTCCTTGAGTGCTGCGAAGGGACTTGCTGCAAATCTTACCCTAGCCAAACCTATGCAATGAAATGAAATAAGAGACAAAATAAACCTGTTCCAGTTCCTAAAGAATTGATAGGCTTTGCGTACTTG
Source organism: Ambystoma mexicanum (assembly GCF_040938575.1). Classification (NCBI taxonomy): domain Eukaryota; kingdom Metazoa; phylum Chordata; class Amphibia; order Caudata; family Ambystomatidae; genus Ambystoma; species Ambystoma mexicanum. Next base: position 408,880,239 of record NC_090940.1, read on the forward strand.
TCCAAATAATGCTGGCACTTGTTAAAACCATGTGATCGATTCCCAGGATGAGTATGAACCAAGCAGCGCTCTTTACATTTTACATGCAGGATCTTTGTATTTATTTATTTGTTTATTTGTGTGGCGGCGGTAGCCCGCAGGCATCGGGGCACAACATGAAGACAAAAGACGACACAGCTACAATTCAGACAAGACACTTGGCAAGCCAAAGAGACCTTGTTCTGTCCCTAATACCAGAAAGCATACACTTTTGAGTTTTTAGCTGCACCTCTAGGGGATGTGGCATTGAATTTTTCAATTTAATTGACTGACTATGCTATTGTAGTAAAAATGCAAGTTCAGCGCGGGAAAGAGACACAAACTTACCAGCTGTGACAGTAGCGCTTGACCTGGGAGGGGGTTCTCCCAATAATCTCTTTGATATTGTGACTAAGCTCAAGAATGCCTTAAATTAACAGTGACTCACGGTTATGAAACTAAACTTATATAATAAAGATGGACTACAGGTAATATGATAGAAGTTAACATTAGGCGCGGTAAAAGAATCTAAGTGATTTGCCCGCGGCTGAAACTACTGCAGGGGAAACGTTCACATGAGAAAGGTGCGAACTACCAAAAGTTTGCACCTTTCTCATGCGAACACACATACATACTCACACCCACACGCACAACACACCCATAACACCCCCACCCACATCCTCAGCACACCCCCATCCACATCCCCAACATAAACAAACCCCACTTACCTTCATCTTCACGCTGGGTTCCTGCAGTGCCAGTTCCCTTTCACTTCCGTGAAGGGGAACTGGCGCCGCAGGGTCCTTTTCTTTTCTTTTTTTTTTAACAGAAGGCTGCAGGGGTGTCCCCCGCAACCCCTGCTCACAATACCATAAAGTATAGTGAGCCGGCCAATGCGGGGAACACCCCTGCAGCCCCTGTTTTAAAAAACAAATAAAATGTATACGGAAGGCTGCAGGGTTGTCTCCCACAACCCCCGCTCACTATACCATGAAGTATAGTGAGCAGGGAGATGCAGAGGACACCCCTGCAGCCCCCGTTTTTTTTTTTACAATGCTACCACCAAAGTTTCAAACTTTTGGTGTTCGAACCTTTGGTGGTAGCATTTTTAGAACTTTTGGTCATTGTGACCATTTTTTGACGGTAAAATCGTCCTATACCCAGTAAAAAGACCTCAAGGCATGCTTTTTCTGTAATGGTGTGTTCAGTTTTTTATTCGCTTGGTAGCTGTAGGATCCGGTAGCACACTGTAAGTCACATTATCCTAGGATAGCATGGTAAGAGGCAAAAGCAATGTTTGGTACTTTCGAGGTCATAATGGGAGCTCACGCGTCTCGTTGAAAGGCAAAGAATGCACAATTATTTTATAAATTGGCATATTTCATTTTCAAAACCTTGTCTTCTGGTGGTTTCAAAAAGCCCACAGCAGTTTCACATTTTCCAACAAATACACTTCTTCCTGGGCAGAAGTCAAAGAGTTCCTGATGTGTTACTTTAATGCGATAACTTGTTCTTATTTCAAGGCTTTGCCCAGCCCAGTGTCATGGTAGAAGGCTTTGTCATGAGAATAAAGACCAGAGGACCGGGACAGATGAATAAAGTTCCACTGGGCATCTGAAATGTTTCAATGGTTTGGCATACAATGTGGGAAGGGGGGGGGGTTTGGATTGTGACGTCACATGGGTCAGTCAGGGGTGGTATGTTTTGTTGAATCCAATCACAATACAGCAATGTATATTCCTCCATAAGGGTTGATATGTGCTTACCAATCAGCTGTGTGCAGAAAGACTTATTGTGTTACATAAGTACTAATGCTAATTAGTTTAGATTATTATAAAAACCTTTGATTTAGGGGCTTTACCTTTACAATGCCTTTTTATGTAGTTCTTTTCCGTGCTTGGTTTGAAATTGTTGTCCCGGTTGTGTCTGGGCCCTCAATAAAACGGTGCGACTTCTTGCTCAGAGTGCACTCTATTTCTGACTACGTTTGTAATTTTTAATACCAAACTTTACGGTGACATCCTGCACATTTTTGGAGGCCCCAGTGAGATAAGCCAGCTTTCCCAACCAGAGCATGGGGATTCCAGCCATACCCCCAAAGGAGTGCGGGACAGTGCTTGCTGACCAGTCCAAAGAATTCAAAATAATGATAAGAATCGCGGATGCTGGGTTCCTGAAGGTCCGTCTGGTCCGGACGCTACCTTCGCTCCGACGGTGTGTTTGTCTTCAAAGGGCGACTCTGAGGTCGTGAGAAGTGGAGCATCTCCTAGAAAGGATACATGAGTGTATCCATGCATGAACAAGCTGGGAGCAGGAGGGATTATTTCTATGTTACTGTGTATAGGATGCACCTTCAAGAGGAGGAGGGGGATTAGCCATATTAGTCTCAGATTTTAGGTCCATTTAATCCGATAGAGAGAAATGTGGACGGTGGCACAACTGCGTAGCAAGTGGTGGACCTTATACGAGAGTTGCATGTAGTGAAGGCCGTCAGTATAGTTGCGTCATTTTAGATAAAATAAGGAAATAGGGAATGAAATATATGTGATGATGTGTTTTGTGAATAGTAGCATTTCTTTTGTCGCAAAGTGGACATTTTTATAGTTTTTTCATTTGTTTATTGCGGCTGTGGAATTTACGGAAGAGCCAGAGCCGAAATGACTTGTAAATATTATAAGAGCTGTGTCTAGCATGTACAGGCACTGTGGGCAAACAAAGGGAGGAGCAACTGCACTCTCGATATGCTAACATAGGGCATTTTTGTTAAGGTGGTGGGCCTATGGAGAGGGCCATTCGTGTACTACTAAAAACTAGTAGGATGGGTCTGTGGAGAAGGCCATTGTATATAAGAGTGAAAAAGAAAAGCGTGAACGGGTGGGGCCTCAGGAGAAGGCCAGTCTGAAGGAGAAATCTTTTTCTCCTGGGTGCAGTACCCTCCAGACCTCAATTACCCCCAGGGACTTAAACCGTCTAGTAACCCCAGTGAGATTTTAAAGGCTCTCGCCGTGGTTTGGTGCGTTTTATCAGCCAGGGGATTCGGGTGAATGAGCTAAGTAGTAAGTATAGGAGTGAATGAAAGTAAGTGAATAAGGGTGAAGGAGTTTGGGGTTCAAACAGTGAAAAAGAGAAAGCATAACAAAGGGGGAAAAACGAAGAGTACTCTAACAATAGGAATAATGTCAATTTATGTGAAGGATGCACCCCTTTATTTCATGTGCACAAAACTACCCCAATTATCGAGATGAAATAGTAAAGTATAACTTCCAGTAGGCAGGGGACACAGTGGGGTAGTGTTACCAGGGATGGCCCGATGAGGGAACATTCGACATGAATATAATAGACAGTATGTATTCATAACTGTTGGATACCTATAAATGAGCAAAACTTAAAAGGAGGCAAGATATTATAGGGCTCTGTAAATTGTACAAAGAAAAGAAAAAAGAGACAGAGAAGGGAAACGGGGAGGAGCAGGGGAGTGCGCTGCCCCCTCCATATGCTTTGAACCTGCTGTTTAAACCAGCTGCAGTATACATATATCTTAGACAAGGATCACAAGATAAGGAGGGAGCTAGCAAGAAAAAAGATGAAGGTGAAGCCAATTCTGTTAGTTAAGATGAGCAGGGAAGAAAAAAATATTTACCGGACATTAAAAAGAACACACAACAGTAACTTGACTCCATGTTCAGGGAAGCAGAAAAAGCTGTGGAAAGAGGGATAGAGAAAAAACTAAAAGAACAACGAAAGACAGTTGACGAACAGGGAGGGACAGGAGGGAGCATCAAATTTCAAATGTACAAGTGGGGAAAGTACTTGGACAATAGGGAGTTAGATGTGACAGAGGGTGAACAAACTGCATCAGACTGGGAGGACAGTAACAACAGTCACCAGGTGAATGACGAACTTGACACATGTAGTGAAACAAACATGGGCCGGGGAGGGAGAAGACTCGAGACGGAGGAAGAGGGAGAAAGAGAGGAGTTACTGGGGGAATGGGGAAATAGGCTTCAGATTTGGAAAATGAGAATAGCAGTAGCTAACAGACCAGTGAAGGAATAAGCGTAGAGCACAAACACAGATGCCTCTCTTACAGAAAGCAAAAGGTGAGGTGCATTATGTACCTTGGCAGACGGTGGACAGGGATCATTTGGTTTATAGTTTACCTTCGCTAATGGCGGGAGCAAGTAAGGTAAGTTATGTTTTTGAAAAGGGAAGAGAAGGGATTCCACTGGCCATTGGAGACATTACGAGTTTATTAACAGTGTTGGTGGGGTAACTAAGTGACAACATTTGGCAACACGCAGGTTATACAGGGGTAAAATTAAGCTCCAATGTACATGATGGAGCACCTTTTGACAATTATCAAGCACATGTATGGAAAGCTCTGCAATAGCTGTATCCAGACACCTCAGATATGGGGTCAAGATCAATGTGGAATATGAAATCAGATGATGACCCGGCAGACAATATACAATATATACAGGAGATGTGGACAAAGGAAAATAAAATTCCTAGGATGAAAAAATACCATTGTTTTATAACATACTAGTGAGGGGGGCTCCCTGCAGATGTGCAGGTTTCCCTAGAAATAAATCGTTGGGATTGAGGCAAAAGGGTGGCCTGAGATACTGTCAAAAATTGTACACTATTGTAAAAGAAAGCAGGAGCAAGGCAAAGAAACAGCAGATAATGCAGTAAAAGCAGGAAATGAATTAGTGTAGAGGAAATTGGCAAAAATAAGCATCGAAGGAGCAGTGCTCACAGGACATGTTGTCATCCCACCTGCCCAACAAGGGGGACTCTCAGTAACAGAGATAACACAACAGGGAGGATACACACAATTACCTAATAATCAGCAAAGGGGGACAGTGCAGATGCAACAACAACCTGCATATTCAAACCTACAACAACAGTCAGCGTTTTCATATGCAAGTGGTTATATGGGACAGTGTCAGGCAGGAAGAGTACATAATACGAGGGAAAGAGGATTTGGGAACAGGGATATGGGTCCTTTTGCCCAGACATGCCCTCTAATAGCCTCTACAGGGCAGCAACATCAAGTTTACACAGAGTGGCAGGCACCTCCACAAGTACAAGTGATGCCAGAGAAACAGCAGCTATCCCTTGTACCCACACAGACAGAGGCAGCACAGGGAAAAGTACAAGTGCAAAGTGGGGAGATGGCAGGCACTAGCACAGACGCAAGAACCTATATTGGGACAGAATGCCATGCCCCAATAAACAGAAGTGACAATGGTGGCCGGTTATCCATGTATGTCTGCTGCAAATACACTTTCCCAATGGGGTGCCCACGAAAGGTGCAAGTGTGTAAGTCCTAGAACAAACGGAAGACCCCGAAGAGCAACCCGAAGTAGAAGTTCAAATAGGACAGAGGGGAATTTCCTTTCTCATAGATACTGGGGCGACCAGATCACGCACAAAAGAAGAGGAATTTTCATTACCTAACAAGAGTTCGGACGCACAAAACTTTTCGGGGAGCATTTTGAAGGTACATTTGACAAGAAATGTACTGTTGACAATAGGGATGCAGTAGCATATTGTAGCACCTTTATTATATTCAAAAGAAACACTTATTAACATTCTAGGAAGAGAATTGCTCTGCAAACGAATGCCACAATTTAATTCACAGAAATAGGGATGGTGTGCACAGAATTGTTTGCTACTAAATATGACGAAGAGGGAGACATAGGGCTTCATTACGAGTAGCGCGATAAAAACAGGGTCATTACTGCCAACACCCACATTAATATATCCAAGTCCAGATTGCGGACCAAACCCTGCCAGACAGAAATGCATGCTGAGTGCCAATCCCATAACCAACACACGGCCAACACACCTGGACCATGCCCATGTAACACATCACACAAACCCCAAATCAACGGCATGCCACCTGCCACGCAGTGAATGCTACAAAAGCCCCCTCAGAAAACCCAGCGTGAGACACCTGTAAGACATGAATGCATGATTGAATGAATATTGAACAGCACAATTGTATGCTTCTGGCATGTAACACCATCACTGATGCCCTGCATCTCTTCTACCCCCCAGGCACTGATGAGAAAGATGCCAGGCAAGACAACACTGCAAGGGCATCCACGTCCCAACCAACGAAAAGCGCTACCGCCACCACCACCTCCGTGGCAGCCAAGCAGGCCACACCCACAGCCAGTGTGCCTGACCGAGCCGACACACAGCCAACAACACCTGCTGCCAGTGTGCCGGACACACTTCAGACCCAGCAGCCCACACCGTTTCAAGGGGAGTCCCTACATGCACCGGCCACCACTGAGGATGAATTGGATGGCAATGTGGACCAGGAGGGAGTCACAGAAGTGACATGTCCACCCAGCCCAAGCCCAGTGTCCACCCCCCACCCCATATCGAGCCCTCACCCACCTACAGCAGTGCTGATCCCTGCCTCCGAGACTCGGACCTGAGCTCCATCAAGGAGGACAGCACCCAAAATGCACGCCCCATGAGTGCACCACCCACCACTCCAGCTCCCACCAACACCCTCGAGTCACGTCTGTCGAGGGTGGAGGCCCGACAGAAGACCACGTTGGAGCTCCTGCCACAGTACATTGCCGATGGAGAGGACACCAGGCGGGAAATCGCCACTGCCATTGAGGGGACCACAGCGGCCATTGCAGCAAACACAGCCGCTGTCAATGTGTCTGGGGGCAGTAACACAAGTACTTACCTCAATCATGCTCCACATGCAGCGGCCACACCTTGGAGCAGGCGTGGAACCTGCCACCGACTCATCATGTGCCACCACACCTGCTTCCTCAGTCCCCACCAGCCCTGTGCGCCAGACCCGAAGGAGTGCATGGCACACCGAAATGGCGCCCCCGGACAGCAAAAAGTCCCGCAAGTAGTGTGGGCGGACAATGGGAGTGCGAAACATGGTTGGGAGTGAAGGGGAGCATATTGTGGAGTATATTGGGGGGGTTTGGAAGTTTGTTGGGTGGGTTTGGGAGTTCACTCGAGATTTTTGGAGTATGTTGGGTGAGTTTCGGAGTTCACTGGGGGCTTGGGGGGAGTGGTCACATTTTTGCAGTTTGAACAAATACATCTGTTGTGTGAAAAAACATTCAATGGCTGGACATTGTTCATTCTGTGTGTATACATTTAATGTGTGACGGTGTTCAGTGGCCAACTCCCAACAATCCCTGTGTGCATGTCCACATGGACCCAGTGTGTCACTGACACATGTCTATCATAGTCCGTGTGGTTCAGAAGTATTTGTGAATCAGTGCTTGCAGTACTGCATGGCCATACCGTGCATCACGTACTGGCAGGGGGGCTACATCACCTCCGTCTCCATCTTCATCATCCTCACCTGGTGCATGCACGTCAGTGTCAGGTGGCAATGGTACATTTCTTCAGACGCACATGTTGTGCAGCATGACACAGGCCATGGTGATCTTTGCCACCTTCTCAGGCCTATAAAGGAGTGGCCCACCAGACCTGCTTAGGCAGCGGAACCGCGCTTTCAACATGCCAAAGGTCTGCTCAATCACAACACGGGTACGGGTGTGAACACGATTGTACTCCTCTTCATGGCTGTTCTGCGGGTTCCGCACAGGGGTAAGTAGCCACAGCCTCAAGGGATATCCTCAATCACCTGCACGCGAATACGAATAGGTGTGTGTCACTCTGAGCTGCCACCTTCAGGAGGCACAGTCATGGCCGCAGCTATTTGGTGTGGACATGCACATGTCCCTGTACGTATGCATGAATGTAAACTAGATGCATACTATACTGCTATGAGGTGTGGTAGTCTGGATGGCGTTCAATAGATTATGCAGGGTGAAATAATGCATGCTGAGGCGGATGTACTGTGGTTGTACAACAATGTTTAGCCTCCCATTTATACTGTGTATTATACACTGTACATGGTCACACCAGCCACATTGCCACAGTTGCAATCCTGTTCAGTCATGCATTGCTTGACATACCCATGGTGGCGTGGTTGGGCATCTTACTTGTTGTCATCGATATGCATAATTAACGAGTATTAATGAATGGTCTTATTTTAAAGGTTTGTATGTAAATCATTAAAAATATTTTTTTTTAAATTTAAAAAAAGATATGCATAATTGGTAAAATGTTTGCCAGTGATATGTCATTTTGGGTTTGGGAGATTCAGGTCAGGAGTGTCTACCTCTGCATGCATTCTCCAATCACCGTCAATTGCCACCCAGGTGGAGTATGCATCCCCCCCTTTCCCACCCAGGTGGAGTATGCATCCCCCCTTTCCCACCCAGGTGGAGTATGCATCCCCCCCCTTTCAGACCCAGGTGGAGTATACATCGCCCCCCACCTTTCCCACCCAGGTGGAGTATGCATCCCTACACATCAGTAGTACATTGCACTGCCATGGCCCACTCAGGCAACTCACCAAGCAGCCAGGCACGTGATCCAGCATGTCGCTCCATGTGACGGGGAAGCGTGGAGTTAAGCAGCACCATGGCATCATGTGTTGATCCGGGAAAATCAGGCGCAGCATTGTGTGATGATCTTGCCGGAGTCACATGGCATTTGCACATTGATGGAATGGTATTGCTTGCGATTGCGGTACACCGCCTCTATGGCATGGGGGACTACCAATTCCACATGGGTGCAGTCCAGGGCACCAACACAATTGGGCATGTCTGCCAGTGCATGGAAAGTTACTTTGGTGTCGGCTATCTCCTGGGCAGTCCGTGGTAGGGATATGTGGGTGCTTGCGTGCTTCAGGATGGCATCCAGCATTTGGTTCAGCATTTGTGAAAATAGTGATTGCGTAAATGCCATGCAGCTGCCCCACTGTGTGTTGATAGGTGCCTGTGGCCAGGAAGTGGAGCACAGACACCACCTTTGGTAGCGGGGGGATGGCAGTGCGTATTTCGATGAAGCTGGCAATGTCATTGTGTATCATGTCCACTATGGTGGTGATGGTGTCCCGGTCCAACCGGTACAGGGTGTGGATCGGCTCAGGGGTTAGGTTGAATGGACTAGGTCTGATGCGAGGGATTGGTGGCTGCCTATGAGGCACTGCTGGCTGCGCTGGTGGTAATTGCTGGCCCTGTCTCGCCCTCCTTCTCCTCCTGCGTCTCCTCTCTGCTGCCTGTGGTTGCTGCTGTAGTTGTTGTTGTAGTTGGTGTTGTTGCTGTAGTTGTAGCAGTTTAGGCATGTCCTCCAGCGCCATGATTTCAACAGCTAGTGGTAGTATTTTAGTGTAGGAAGGGGTGTGGTGTGTGGGTGTACTCATTTAATACTGGGCCAGACTCCATTGACTCCACGTGTGGTGATTGTGTGCACCTGTGGCAGTTGGCTTGCTTGCTGATTGCTGTTTGCGGGTGGTCCGCGATGCCTGTATGGCCGGCATCGTGCAGCCCCTGATTACCACCTTCGGGATGCCGGTATTTGCATGTCCGCGTGGGTTGTGATGGCCTCCTATTACTGGCATGCCGATATTTGCTCCCCGAAGAGGCATGTGTACACGCCCATGCCGCTATTCGAGGCACCGTTATTTAGTATGCCGCTAATAGCGGGTTGGCGGGTCATAATAGACCGGAGCGGTAAGCGATGCCGGTTATCCTTTACAGGCATCGTTTTTCCCTTACCTCCAAACTCGTAATGAGGCCCATAGAGTTCAAACTCAGCTTACCATGTCCAGTACATATAAAAAAGAAAAAGCTGTGGCTGTAATGACACAATTATCAAATAAATAAATAAAATATTTGCAGGACGATCTGAATAAAGTTACCATCACTCTGTGGACACAGGTGCCCCATGATGTAGGAATACCAGAAGGGGCAGGGGCAACACATATTAAACTAAAAGAAGGAGCACGAAGGAGAACTATTACCATAAGTGAAGCAATACCCCCTTTCCCAAGAAGCAGATGAGGCCATGTATGAGACATTACATGCCCTATGGCATAAAGGTATAATACAGAAATCAACATCACCTTGCAACATGGCTATCTATCCGATCAAGAAATCAAAGGGAGGGGCATGGCTTTTTATACAGGATGTAGGTGCCCTTAACAATATTATCGAGACAGAATATCCATTGGTTCAAACCAATAGACAATGTTTTGCCGCATCCCAGTAGCGGCACACTATTTCACAATGATGGATTTGAAAAACGCCATTTTCTCAATTGCCAGTCACCCAGACTCCAGGTATCTCACTGCATTTACCTATCATGGTACAAGATTTGAACACACAAGAAAGCCTCAAGGGTACTGTCAAGGACCCAGCATATTTAACAAAGTAATACAAATGGACTTGAGCAATTTGCAAGCTGAAAGCAAAGTTATAAAATATTTTGATGACCTTTTAGTCTGTAGCAGGACAGAAGAGGAATGTAGTTTGGACTCAGTGACACTATTGACACTGCTAGCTGACAAAGGGTTCAAAGTGGACAAAGATAAATTGCAGTATGTCAAAAAGAGGTAGTTTATTTGGACCAGATCGTCTCAGCAGATGGGAGGAAAATAAAACCAGGAAGAGTTGAAACAATACACTGCAGAGGAAAATTCCGAGCCGATTCTCAGTCCTGGATGACCCCCAACCGGAAGAAGCATCAGCAGCAGCATGGCCGCCGGTCATACGAACTTATGCCTATCCCCACTGCTCCAACCAGGGACAACTATGTGAGCGGTAACCATCCAGTCGACCATATGCTTCCACTGTAACACAAACCCTGCTGAGAATGGACGAGGAGGCACAAGACAGAGTTGGGGAGAGCCGCATGGACAGAGTTGACTAAGATACAGTATTCAAAGGAAGCATGGTGCAGGTCGTTAGAGACATCATGACGACATAGCTCAGTTAGACATGAAGCAAACGCGCAATCCACGCACCACACACACACTCATACACACCAATCTACACAAAGAACATGAACAGTTTGTGAGCTAGAGGACTGTGACACCTACATAGTAGCAGGGTCATTATTTTACCATTAGGCTTGCTATAGCATCGCAGAAACGCAAGAAGCAAGAAGAACTCATATACACTTGCTGATGCCTCTATGCAGCTAACCAAAATGGAAGGACAGGAGCACCTAAAGGACCCGACCAACCAGAAAACTCTTACTAACATATGGACATTATGACGACTCCATATTGGAAGCCAGAGTAGGCCTCAAGGGAAATCCGCAGGCTGCGGCGATCGCAGAGAAACCCCAAACAGTGAGATGCTATGTTAGCAGAATCGCCTACGACGTAAACACAGACCATCAAGGACATTGTGTTGCAAAGTGGCATTTCACCTCCTGAGCCAAGGTAACGTCAGCGACAACAGCAAGATTCCCTGTGAAACATACACCAAAAGGGTTCGAGTGGCGATACAGGAAGAGTTGTACAGGAAGAGGCACGATGGGGAACGGTGAGGAGAGCGACCGGACGGGCAGGTTCCACATGGGCACACAGTGAGCGGCATGGGCGCGTCTAAGGCACCCTCGGTAAGTGGTGAGACAGCGCGCACAGGGATACGGGAGGAGGAAGATTCATGTGGACTAACGAACATTGACCTTGAAACGGTAACCGTGCATTACCCACACGTGCATTACCCACACACTCACAAACTGACGTTCTCTGACAGGTTCTGTAGTGAGGAGGAAGATGATAGCGAGATGACAAACCCGATTGCTGAGAGAAGGGGAGGGACTATCAAAATCTATAACGCGAAAAACTGCGGGGATGTCGTGGGAGTGTAAAACACAAGACGAGAGGGACAGGGGAAGGAGCACAGACAGCACCAATCAAGAGACAACTGAGGGAGTGGCAGCTCCACAGACACCTTATACAAGCAGGCTCCAGGATCTCCCAGGGTGTAGTAGGGATGAGACGACAGTAACACAAACACAGGTACACGCATGCTCACGAGGTGGGTTCATTGGGACACGAGACACCCCACGCCTACCACACACAATACAGGTGATGGGCATAGACACAGCAGAGGAGGATGAGAGGGGGACTATTCAGATGCAGCAGTATAGGCGCACACCAGAAGAGAGGGCTGCATATTCGCAGATGCCATTACTGGAGAGGGGTGGTAGCAGGTCACAGTATGTACCTTGGAAACACACAGACAAGGAAAACATCAAGCTGAGATTACCTTCCCTAAATTGAGGGGCGGGGAAATGGATATACGAAATGGAGAAGCTGACGGCGGGGCATAGACTGGCGGTGGGTGATGTCAAGGGTTTATTAGAATCCATATTGGGTGACGCTGTGGATGATATCTGGAGGAGGGCAAGATTCCTGGGGCTGACAACCCACAACACCGCACACAACGGAGCACCATTCGCAAATTGCAGACATGCAGTATGACAAAGCATTACGGACGCAATATCCCGACACATCAGACATAGGTGCAAACAAGGCACGCAAAATGCATGACGATGAGGATCCCGTTAGCTACATTCAGGAGATTCAGGAACATTGGCACCTCGAAACTCCAGAGCCGTGGGATAAAACGATAGCAATCTTTTATCACATCCTGATACAAGGGTTACCAGAGCTAGTACAGAGACAATTAAAGAAATTAATAGGGATGGAGGCCAAGGCCTGGTCGGAAATACAGCTCACAATAGTACACCACTGCAGGCTATGGCAAGATAAGATGAAGCAAAAGGCTGAGGATAGAAAAGCTGATGAAGCCAAGCTAGTCCAAAAGAAACTATCAGAATATGCCCTAGAAGGTGCACTCATAACCTGCCCAGCCCCACAACAACAGGTAGCCATATCACAGCCTCAACAGCAGCAACAGTATCACACAACGCAGCAATTCATGCCCCAACCGGGAGGAGGATACATGGGAATGGGTGGTTACCAAGGTAACTATAGGGGGCTGGTAGAATTCCAGAGAGCGCCCAGGTGGTGGGTTCAGGGGTTACCCACAGGGACAGGGGGAAGGAGGAATGGGGTTCCCATAGCAAGCCCGGGAACCTCAGCAATGTTGGACCTGTGGCCAACTAGGACATATCTCCTGCACCTGCCGCAGCAGGGAGATGCATCCAGGATGGGGCGAACAGGGCCAACAGAACTACCAGAATGGCCAGAGTGGATATTATGTGCCAGACGCACGACAGACGGGGCAACTCCAAAACGTACCACAACACAACCCACCACCCCAGGTACAACAACAGACGATGCCAGTAAACACACACGCACACGTGTTACAAACGCAGCCACAACAAGAGAGCATGGCAACTCCACAGCCCCAAAGCATGATGCTGGTGCAGCAGTTGACACAAATAAAGGATGATTCTACACAAACCCTGGACACAACTGCAATGGTACACGTGACCAGGATGGGTGGGGTGACGCTGGTGGGCACAGCCCAGACACGAGGAATGGACAGTCATTGTACCCCCAATAGGACAGCTCACAGACAAACTTGTGTCCCATCATATAAGTCACACCTAATCCTCCAGAGGAACATCGCGTACTGGTGGCTATAGGTGACAAGATCTTTTCCGTTCTGGTTGACACTGGGGTTACTAGGTCGGGAAAGTATAAATTGTCAGGTGATGCCATGAACACGCAAGGATTCTCTGGGGCTTGAGAGGTGGTTCCTTTTGTTGATAGCCTCTCCTTATCAATAGGATATCACAACTTATCACTACCACCACTTTAGTCCAAGCACGCACCTGTAAAAATTGGGACACGACATAATGAGCAGACTGAACATGCCGATCTCCTATACAGACAAAGACATAATCTGCTCCACACCAGGCATTCACATGCTAACAGCCAGGCAAATGCTTCAGGCATACTGTGGGCAATGGGTACAGAGGGGGGAGCCTGTTGACCGAGAGGTCTTCCAGTATGGAACAGACATTGCCGTTGCATGGTAGCCCGGGATCACAGGAAAGGTGTGGAGGAGACCCAGTGAGTACCTCTTCAGGCCAGAAACACCAGCTGATGAAGAAGAAGGGGCATTTGTATCACTCGACATAGAAGGGATTGTGGCATGAGATGATTGGGTTGCGGTACACACACTGGATGAAGAATGGTATGTATGGGGTCAATCATAGCCCTGGGAGAAGGGTGTCGGCTAACACAAGTGTCAGACGAGGAGTTGTTTACTCAGGCAAAGGGGAAAAGTGAAATGATGCTAGGAATGAGCCTGTACATCTGGATATGCATAACACACAAAGAGGTGGCACAGAGAATGGCAATGGCCATAGAGGCTCCGCCTTTATTCTGCTAAAAGGATTTAGCAAAGGTACCGGAGGAGCTATGGACCACCAGCTCGTACGATGTCGGATGCATAAAAATCATAGGAGGAGTGCAAATAAAATTGAAGCCAGGAGCAATCCTGCCCAGGGCCTGACAGTATCCAATGACTAAGGAAGCAGATGAAGGCATTTATGAGATGATCAGTGCCCTCATAGACAGAGGTATTCTGGTGCCATCAGAATCTCCATGCAACACTGCGGTGTACCCCATTTGCAAAGCATTTCATGGCATTTCATACAGGATTTAAGGCCTCTCAACAGTATCGTAGAGGCAGAGTACCCAGTGGCTGCCAACCCTGCCACTATTTTCTGTGGCATCCCGGTTGAAGTTACCATTTTTACGGTTATCGATCTCAAGAACGCGTTTTTCTCAATACCCTTGCACCCAGACTCACAGGACTTAACGAGCTTCATGTACCGCAACCAGAAATGGAAACATACAAAGTTACTGCAAGGATACTGCTAATCACCCTCCATTTTTAATAGAATAATACAGATGGACTTGGCTAAGATCCAAACGAAAGGCACAGTGCTGCAGTATGTAGACGACATCCTCATCTGCAGTGTCACTGAGGAAGAGCGTAGGGAAGACTCAATACACATGCGTACTGTACTGGCAGAAAAGGGATATAAGGTGGACAAGGCCAATCTACAATACTGCCAGAGGGAGGTGCTGTACCTCGGACAAGATATCTCGCAAAATGGCAAGCACATAGCACCTAGCAGGACAAAATCAATACTTTCCACACCCCAGCCAAAGACAGTAAGGGAACTGCAGCGATTTCTAGGACTATGCAACTATTGTAGGGCATGGGTTTTTGATCACAGCACTTATATTTGTCCCTTCCTCATGGCACTAAAGGAGGCGCAGAGGAACAACAAACAGTTGTGTTGGACAAGGGAAATGATGGAAGCATTCAGTGAGCTCAAGCAAGCGATTTCCACAGTATTAGGGATACCAGATTACAAAAAGGAGTTCTTCCTGTTCTCCCACTCTGATGGTCGGGTCATGAAGGCAGTACTGACACAAAAAACAAGCATGGGCCACAAACCAATATCGTACTACAGAGGCCAATTAGACGCAGTGATGCTAGGGCATTTTCCGTGTGAACAGCATTTGGCTGCTGCAGCATTTGTAGTAGAAAAGGCATCACCAATAACTATGGGGTGCTCGACAACCCTTTATGTGGAGCACACCCTATTTGCAATACTGCATAAGCCAAAAAAATACACTGACAACACAGAGAGCAACAGGGTATGAGATTATATTGTTATAACCTGAATTAAAAATAGTATGATGCAAGAACATGAACACAGTGCAGTTTTTGGCAGAAGAGTACAAAGAGGGGAAATATATTCATGATTGCACACAGGCTATTGAAATATACACAGAAACACGGAAGGTGGAGGAAGATGCACGTGAGGGGGGAGAGGTACTGTATATTGATGGATCATCAACGATCAACCAAGGGGTTGGTATACGCAGGACAGGGCAGCAGTGGTAAGGCTGAGAGATGACTGGACAAGCGAGGTGGTGAGGAGCGTTCGGCTCCCCTCACATTACTCAGCACAAGCAGCAGAATTAGTGGCTCTCATACTGGCACTCAGGGAATGCGACAGGAAAGGGTCACTATCTATTCGGATAGTGCTTATGTCACCTCAACAGTACACTCCGGGCTGGCAAGGTGGTTAAGACGGGGTTTATGAAAGCGGACATGCGCTCCTCTTGGGAGAACTAATAGAGGCAGTTGTGTACCCAGCAGAATTGCCATTGGTGAAGTGTCAGGCACACACTAATGGGGAGGACCCAATATCAAAGGGGAACGAGGCAGCAGATTATTATGCAAAACATGCATCATATTTCAGAGAGATGTTGGACATATCAGAAAAACAAAAAGAGAAGGGAAGGGTGAGGCAGATGTTAATGAAGGAAGGGTACAACCATTTACTGGAAAGTCAATTTATGGAACTGCAGGCAGCAGCACCAATGGATGAAAAGGAGCTCTGGGTAAAAAGAGGGTGTTTAATGTCCCCAAATGATGCCTTATGGCACCAAAAGAACACTGGAAAAGTGGTAATGCCACATGCGCTACTGGAAATAGCTCTCACGCAAATGCACCATACCGTGCACACAGGGAAAGAGGTAATTGCAGCACATATTGGGGAATCATGGTTCTATCCAGATTTAAATGTAAATGTGTCTAATTTTATCAGTAATTGTCTGACATGCCAACAGTTCACTGCTGGACGTACATTAAGGGTAATAGCAGGAGTAATTCCCCATCCGAGGGCCCCTTTTTGCACCTCAACGTTGATTACATGGGTATGATCAATGTATGCCAAGGGTATCAGTACATGATAGTTGTATTCTGCCCATTTTCAAGATGGATCGAGTCGGGTCCATGCTCCCATGCCGATGCTATCAGAGTGGCTAAGTTCCTAGTCCGAAGTGTTCCCTAGATGGGGGGTCTGTGAGGTCCTGCGGTCTGCCAACGGTCCCCATTTTGCAAATTAATTATTTCAGCACATAACTGTCCTGTTAGGACTCAAACATAAGCTTGCGTGTGCATATCATCTGCAAGCTAATGGCGTGTGTGAACGCCTCAATGGATTATTGAAAGAAAGCATCGCCAAGATCCAGCAGAGCACCAAGAGAAACTGGTTGCACTGCTTGCCCCTAGCCCTTTTTGAGCTGAGGAACAAACCTGGCTCGGACCACCACCTCACACCCCACGAGGTGGTGACAGGGCACTGCATACGTCTACCCTTAGCCCCTCCTACCAGGGCAGTCAGGATTGCGAAGGGACTGCAGAGGTTTTTTGGCGCAGGAATGTATGACTATGTGAATTCACTTCTTTCTAGCACTTCTTTTATCTCTCGACAGATTCAACAGATCCAAAGGAGAGTGGAAGACGTTCAAGACAAAGACGACAGCAACCAAGATGCAACAAAAGAACAACCGATTAGGGTGGGGGACCATGTCCTCTTGAAAAACTTTGTTAGGCGCTGCAATGCGCTGCGCTTCAATGGGCCTTACACTGTAGAAGCAGTAGCGGAGAGCGCAATCAAGCTCAAGGGCCGGTCAGCTTGGTACCATTTGCAGGATGTGCAATCCTACAAGGCACCAATAATGCCCCAGCCCATTCATAGAGAATCTGACAGTGCCAATACCACGGAAGCAGACAACAGCCTAGATAAATGTGATGCCCGACATTGAGCCCTGTAGATACTGATAACGCCCTGTCTGCAGATAACACAGAGCACAATGGCCATCCAATGGTCAGACGCTCACAAGCCCCTCATATCCCCACTGCTGTTCTAGTACAAATAGATGAGTGAACGAACATTATCCCCAATACCAAGAATTTATGAATCAAGAACTGTACAATGCTTCTCCACTTGTGTCAAGGATCTGTAATAGAAACTACCCGATACTAAGTAGAAATGACCACACAGCACGCACAATCTCATTAGGAATACACTGTGTTAACACATTGATCGAAATTCTTTCTTTTTTTCTCTCTCTCTCCTTCTCTTCCTTCGCACATGCAGGTTGTTGCGACTATGATTGTTGATGTATAAATAGTATAAGATAGGTATTATAGGATTGTAGATGTTGTGTTGCCTCCTTTTGATTACCCCAAAGCATTGTCCCATCAGTACATTCACGCTATACGGAGGGCTGCCTACGACAGACCGCGGCCACCCCGAATATATTATTACGCATGTATTGAGTACCTAGCTCAAACCTACCCACAACTTCACCATATTATACCAACCTTCAGACACCGATCAGTGCGAAAGAAATGGGAGGAAATGTTTGCATGGGCATTAAATGATTACCTAGTCCGCTGAGCTCAAAACGCTTACAAGTACTAACATAATAACGTCTTTTATTGTGATTTTCAAGCAGGAAACTTTATCATCTCACCTGCTACAACGTCAACAAGGAAGCATGTAAACATTTTTTCAATAAAAATAGTTTTAAAACATGTGTGGTTATTGCTATGCATGAGCATTTTAGCTGTGGTGTTCTGGAACACCTACGCTTGCTTTCCATGTTTCCGCTGCATCAAATACTAACATTTCCCCAACCCCAGCAGCAAGGACAACTGTGTCAGGTGGTCCCAATGAAGAAGTAAATAAGATAAGAAGAGGTAAGCGTAGCGTGGAAACTGATGTAAGTGGGGTTGACACATATCTCACTGACACCGCACACGTGGCTAACAACATGTGGTATAAACACATGTCTAAAATCGGTAAGGATGCAACAAGGGAGAACTGCTACGTCTGCTCCGTGATCCCGTATGCCATTGGTGCCTCCAGGACATACGTAGCAACAGTAGTGCCGGTGGTAATGGTGCAATATCTCCTGTATCTCGCCATTTTCCAGACGCGGGGGAGATACCAAGGGAAGACAGCAACATTAAGATGGAGATCAAAGGAAACATTTCCCTATGAGGACAACTTCATCAAGACACTACTAATGTTGGACAATTATTGGTAGCAGGCAGATGCCCTAGGATATATTACTGAAGGACCTGAGAAAGGTGAAATGAAAGAAGTGACGCTGCAGTACCTACCATGCAAATGGGGAGCAAAGGAGACAGGCGGAGAACCCAGTTGCTGGGAACGACCGAAGGTGTTGGTGTATGGCAAGGTATACATGAGGGATGGCTGGGAGGATGGCGTAGTAGGGAGCAAGGCATTGACATTAACAAGAGCCGCTGTAACCAAGGTCCAAAAAGAAAATGATAAATGCCTCAAGGAATGTGCCAGGAGTGCATGCTTTCTGACTTGGGTGGATAAGGAAGATGGGCCACTAACAATAATTCTGCTGACAACACCTGCCTTATGCTAAAAGCATGATGGCACCAATGAAGTGGGGCAGAACAAAGGATGCAGAAGAATAGAGAAGATACCACAAATGGGAACAGGAACGGCGGTGCTGATGAACCACTATTGGGCCTGTGGCTCTAAAGCATACGAGAAACTCCCTCCGAACTGAGGAGGGATATGTTCCCTGGCGCATGTTAACATACCCTCACTAGTGGTACCCAAAACGCATGTTAACCTAAGCAAGTTCCCCAAAATGGACGAAGGCAACAGCAGGAAGAAGAGGTCGCTGTCATCCACCCAAAATGCTAGGATGAGCACAACAATCGAGAAGGACCAAGTGAAGAGAGGGACTAGACGAGATACCGCCAGCACACAGATTGTTCAGCAGAACTGCAATGTTTTTTTCAGCACTAATACACCCACTAATGCACCCAGGATTCCAGACATACGCCAATGCGAAGTGGTTCCAGAGAACAAGATGGGAGCTGATGATGACAATTAACACAACAGTGAAAGACTTCAATGCAATAACGGAAGAGCTCAGAGCAGTATGACTGGTGGCACTGCAGAACAGATATGTCCTGGACCTCCTCACAGCATAGAGGGAGGAGTTTGCGCCAAAATAAGGAGTTCCTGCTGTACATTTTACCCAGCAAACGACGAAGACAACGGTGCCCTGTCTGAGGCCGTAGCACAGCTGGCATAAATGCACGCCAAGATGGAAGAAGAGTTGAAAGGTACCAAGACGGACAAGAGCTGGTTTTCGTATCTATGGTCCTGGATGCCTTCTGATGATCTGAAGGTCCTGGATGCCTTCTGATGGTCTGAATGTCCTAACGGGAGGATTGGTGATGGGAGTGGCGTCCTTATTTGGCGTGAAGTTTTGCATGGCAAGATGTAAAAAGGAAGCAGAGGAAGCGGTGGGAAGGAAAATACTGATGGCCATGGATAAGGACGAGCATATGGACAAAGTACTGTAAGAAAGGGAGCGGCTGAGACAACATATAGCACAGGTAGACGTGTAGACGTGTGACAGGTATTCGTGCAACCCAAAAAAGTATGTAGGGCAGTGGGTCTATTGCAAGCCAGGGGGTGGCTGCATCTACATGTACTGGTCCTTTGAAGATCACATTAACCACTACGGACACTTGGGAGGAATAACGAAAGTATGGCGTTTGATGGATGATTAAAGGTACCATGATGTAGTGGTCGACAAGTCGACCAGAGGGGGGACTGAAGAGGAAAACTCAGAGCCGATTCTCAGTCCTGGATAACCCCCCAACCTGAAGATGCATCAGCAGCAGCATGGCCGTCGGTCATATGAACCTATGCCTATCCCCACTGCTCCAACCAGGGACAACTACCGTGGGCGGTACCCATCCAGTCAGCCATATGCTCCCACTGTAACACGAACCCTGCCGAGAATGGACGAGGAGGCACACGACAGAGTTGGGGAGAGCCGCATGGACAGACTTGACTAAGATATGGTATTCAAAGGCGGCATGGTTCAGGTCGTTAGAGACATCACGACGACATAGCTCCGTTAGTCATGAAGCACACACGCAATCTGCGCACCACACACACTCACACAAACCAATCTATACAAAGAACATGTACAGTTCGTGAGATAGAGTACTGTGACCCCTACCCTACATAGTAGCATGGTCATTATTTTACCATTATGCTCGCTATAGCACCGGAGAAATGCAAGAAGCAAGAAGCACTTGTATACGCTTGCTGATGCCTCTACGCAGCTAACCAAATGGAAGGACAGCAGTACCTAAAGGACCTGACCAACCGTAAAGCTCTTACTAACATATGGACACTATGACGACTCCATATTGGAAGCCAGAGTAGGCCTCAAGGGAAAATTGAAGGCCGCAGCGATCGCAGAGAAACCCAAAACAGTGAGATGCTACGTTAGCAGAATCGCCTACAGCGTAAGCACAGACCATCAAGGACATCGTGTTGCAAAGTGACATTGCACCTCCTGAGCCATGGTAACATCGGCGACAACAGCAAGATTCCCTGTGAAACATACACCAATTCAGGGCAACTCAACCTACAAGAGTGGTCTTCAACCATGTAACTCAAGTTGTGAACATGCCAAGACTCAGAGGCTGAGAACGCGCAGCAGCCCCGTGGCTGGACAGCGACTTGCAACATATTTGTTACCTTCCAGGCACCTACTGCGGTGGGAATGGAGCACTCTCATGGCATTAGTCGTCTTCACACTATTATTATATGCAGACATATAGTTGCAATTACTGAAACATAGTAGACATGCACTGCGAACAGGTGCATTGCAGGCTGGGAACAGTGTTTGTCCCAGGCCTAGGGGCCCGCAGCCTGACCAATCAGGACCATGGGTTTGGAGGTCAGAGGGCGAGGGTTGCCAACCAATTACCAGGCTTTCTCACTGTAACACTGTTAGTGTAACAACTTTAGGGGAGGGTCCAAATATATCACCTGACACAGACCTGTCCAGTTGTAATCCTTTCTATAGGGTCCTATACTGGGCCTACCAGTCAGCAGGCCAATCCCAGGCCTCGATAGGTTTAGGAGGGGGTCTGCCAGGTGACGAAGGGTGTTATGTCACGAGGACACAAAACTGGCATGCGAACCAGACTGTGGCGAGATGTGCCCTGTGCATTTGCCTAATAAACCACAGTAAATCCTTGCTCCTTGTGTGGACCTCAACTTCTTGGGACCAGGGAGGGGGTTAGGGCCCTCTGTGAGCTGGAAGTCTGCAGACCCATGGCACAGCTCTGCCGGCCCCAGAAATTACCCTCCTGACAACACAAAACCCTGACACCAAATACAGGGAAAGAAATGCAACAGTTTCTACGGCTATGTAATTATTGCATAGCCTGGGTGTTTGATTATTCCATTTACGTCACACCACTGCTGCAGGCACTGAAAGAAGCATAGAAAGCAAAAAGTAACATAACACAGACAGCTGAAAAGGGCAAAAATGTTGATGAACTCAAACATGAGTTAGCACACCAACAGTGTTGGCCATGCCCAATTACAAGGAGAAATTCCACGTATTTTCACATATACATGGTAAGGTAACAACAGCTGTATTGACCCAAAAGAAAGGACAGGGACACAAGCCACTAACATATTACAGTGGATCACTAGACCCAGTAATGCAAGGACATTTTCCATGTGAGCAAGCCCTTGCTGCTGCAGCAATCACAATTGAAAAAACTTCCACAATTACAATGGGGTGTTCCACAGTTTTGTACTTTGAGCATGCACTATTTGAAATATTAGAGAAAACAAGGTCAACACTAACAATTCAGAGATCTTCAGGGTATGAAATAATGCTGGCAAATCCTGCAATAGAGGTGGTGAGGTGCAGAACAATAAACCCAGCTGAGTTCATTGCAGAAAAAATTGAAAAGGGAGATTATGCACATGATTGCATAGCATGCATAGACAGGAACAATGGCAATCATGTGGTCAAAAAGGAACTCATTGAGGGAAGGGACATGCTTTTCATTGATGGAATCTGTTACGGGACAAAGGCATTCAGGTTCCACAGTGGTGGGTCATAAACAGGGAATACACGAATGTGAGGAGTTGATAGTGTATTCACAGTCACAATTGCCAAATCCCTATTTGGCACAAGCAGCAGAATTAGTAGCACTAATTGAGGTGCTAAATATGCCAGAGGGTCAGGCAATTAACATCTTCTCTGATTCTGTATTTGTTACACACAGTGCTTTTAGGATTGGCAAGATGGGAAACAAGAGGGTTCAAAAGAAGTGATGGTACACCCATACAGCATGCAGCACTATTGAGCAAGCTATTGGAAGTGTTATTACTCCCAGTAGAACTGGCTTCAATAAAATATAAGGCACACACAGGAGGGCAAGACTTTCTCTCATTGGGTAACGAAAAAGCAGACCGATCAGCAAAAGAAGCGGCATATTTGCCAGAAGGGACACATGTTCTATTTCCTGGCTAAAAAGAAAAAAATATGGCTCTAATAAAAACAAGTAAAGAGAAATACAAACTACTAGAGAATTTTAACACAACCCCAATAGTACAGCTAATTGAGTTGCAGGGAGAAGCTTCATATGATGAAAAAGAGTTATGGAAGAGAAGAGGTTGTTCTTTGTCTACAACCGACTTAATTTGGTGACACGGTAGTACAGGAAAGGTGATAATGCCAAAAAGGTTGTTAAAAATTGCACTGGACCAACTCCACTACCCTGCTCAGGTAACAAAAGAGCATGTGGCTGCAGGGGTTTGTTCCGAATCTATATGAAAATGCTTCTGAGTTCATAAATAACTGCATGATTTGTCAAATGTTTGTGCCGGCTTACACCTTGAGAGTTGTACGGGAACCTTGCTGCGCCCGGAGGGTCCCTTCCAGCACTTGCATGTTGATTATTTAGACATCCAGGAAAGATGTGCCTCCTACAGATACATGCTTACAGTTGTATGTCCATTTTCACGTTGGCTTGAGGCTGGTCCCTTTGTCCATAGTGACACCTGCTCAGCAGCGAAATTAATAGTGAGGCAAGTGTTCCCGAGGTGGAGAATCCCAGACCAAATTTGTTCTGACAATGGTGAGCATTTTGCTAATGACTTAATTAAAGAGATGGCAACCCTTCTGGCGATAAGGCATAAATGATGTCCGATTTATCACCCACAAGCCCCACGGTTTGGTGGAAAAATGAACAGGCTGCTTAAAATGTGCTTAGCAAAGCTTACGCAGATGCTTGGAAAATCCTGGTTGTTCTGCTTCCCTCTTGAAATGTTCACATTGCGGAACTCGCCTGGAGGAGACCATCACCTTACCTCACCATGAGATTGTTACAGGGCAGAGGATGCATCCGCCTATAACTCCATCACGTACAATCTTGATGCACAATATTCCTTTTCTATTTTGGGGGGAATTTGATACGTATCTCACAGAACTTACCAAATCAATTTGATATTTGTCCTTGCAGGCGAGGTCTCAAATGCACACTGAGCTAACACTGAGCTAAGACGTAAACAAGGAAAATATCCACAAGCAGCACCTCTTTATCTGCGTGGGGAGGGAAAGGGCGAACGGCACTTGCTAAGTCTGCTCTGTTATCCCACACGTAATTGGAGCGTACAACGTTTTCCTACACCAAAGGGTGCCCTGTGAGGAAGCAGGATGCCTAATGCACCTGGCCCTCTGTAAAACTAGAAGTTTATTTCAAGGAGCAAATGCCACAGTACATTGGTTGGATGAATGGGAAAATGTGTACGCAGATAACTATGTAAAATTAAAAACAATTGCCGAAAATAGGGAAACTCAAAATATGGTAGTGGAATGCATAACTGAAGCATCTAACAAAGGGGAACTGAAAATAAGTGAACACAAGAGATTGCAGTGCATACATAAAGAGGTGCAAAGCATTCCCTGGTGTCATACAAGACCATTGAAGAGAATAAAAGGGTCAGTATGGTATGAGGCCAAATGAAATTGGGGAATAATTCAATGTCGTGGTGAAGCGTTGGTGGGATTTGAACAAATTGTGGTAGCTAAGGTAAATAACAGCTGCAGGACAACGGGCCTCATTACACAGACGGCGGTAAGGGTTTACCGGTACCGGTAAGGGCACCGGTACCGGTAAACCCTTACCGCCTTACTACGAGGTCCCTTTGCGGGTTGGTACTTTAACGCCTGCTGTTTAGCAGGCATTAAAAATCAACCCGCAAAGGGACCAGGGTGCTAATTACGGTACCGCAATTTGCGGCACCGTAATTAGCGCCTTCCCCATTCCCATAGAGCCCTATGGGGCAAAAATGGGAATGGGGAAGGGCAATGGGGGAAGGGGGAATTACCGCCCCGCCAACCTTGGAATAGGGCGGTAATTCCCCTTTCCACCAAGGCGGTGCCGGTATTTTACCGGCATGGACCAAGGTGCTAATAGCACCTTGGTCCTCCGCCTACCGTGTAATGAGGCCCAACATGGGGGAAATATTTACATGCATTGACTTGGTTACATGAAAAGCATCAACCAGTTGACATAAAGAGCTTTACATGATTTTCTCTGTGTTTCAGGTCCAGTGGGTTGATTAATTTGGGCATTAACACCAGCTGTGCCATGGTGATGAGGAGTGCAGCGCTGATGCAGGGGACCGCTGTTATTATGGACGTTTGGTGGGCCTATGGATCGAAAGTCTATGCCCAGCTGCCTCCCGACTGGAGCAGACTTTGTACAATTGTCAATGCACAGCCCTGCCATGGTGATGCCTCAAAACAGCACTGCCATGGCAATTGAGATGCAGGAAACAACGATGCAGCAAAATAAGAGGCAAAAGTCGTTGAGTAGAAAGAACTGGGAGAATAACTATTTTTGGGAAATAAGTGCTAAAAATGTGGCTGCTATTCCTGACGAATCCCGAATCTTCTCAAAGGCTGCTACATCTTTCGTATCCTATTTGCATCCAGGTGTGCAGGCTGCTGCCAACGCGAAATGGATACAAATCACATGCTAAGTGTTGCTGCAGCTAGCCAATTCAATAGCAAAAGGGCTGAACGCAATAAAGAAATAGTTGAGGGCACTACGTTTAGCGGCCCTCCAAAATAGGTATGTCTTGGACCTGTTAACTGCTATCGAAGGAGGCGTCTGTGCCAAGTTTGCAACAAGCTGTTGCACAGCAATACCCAATGGAGAGGCTTTAAATGGAACATTGACAGCAGCAATAAGTGAAATACAGACGCTCCATGAACGAATGACAAGCGAAGCTAATGGAGTGCAAAACAGTACGCGGGTAGACATCATTTTCAAATGAGTTCCCTCCAGGCTTTCTGGTGTATTTCGAGTGACTGTCCCCACGTTGGTCCTCCTGCTCTCCACCTTCTGCATTGGCAAATATATTCTCAGACTATATATTATCAAACAAAGAGGATGATTAATGATGCCCAGAGTGTTGAGATGAAACATAAAAAAGCGAAGGTTACTAATAATATAATGGGGGACAGTGTGGAGGATGTTATTGGTGAGTGGATTTGGACAGAACCTGAGGATTTAGAAAATTATGAACAATTTTGGATAGCATGTCTAGGCCAGTGGTGTATATGGGAGGGGTACTCAGTGGATAATTGGGAAGAAAATGGGGGGACATGACAAGATTGCAAAAAAATGGAATCAGGTAATATTATCCCCACCAATAGTATCGCCATATATATGGTCGTCGGGAACAGCCATAGGCAATATTATTAGCAGGGATAATTTTTGGGGTAAATGGGAGCGGGGGTATAGGGGGTGTCCCCCGCTCCCTTTAAAATAATATGGGAGTTGTAGGGGTGTCCCCCGCAGGTTCAATGGGTTAATATCACCGCAAAAATACAGCGCCATTCTTGCATGCCGATATTTTTGTGGGGAAATTAACACATGGAACCAAAAAAATCAGATTCACTAAGATAACGTAGAAGAAAATGAAAGGGGAGCCAAAAAGAAGTTATTGATAAATCAATAAAAGGGGGGAATAATGTAGTAAAAATGCAAGTTCAGTGCGGTAAAGAGATGCAAACTTACCAGCTCACAGAGTAATATGTGGCCTGGGACGGGGCTGTCCCAATAATCTCTTTGCTATTATGACTAAGCTAAAGAATGCTTTAAAATAACACTGTCTCACATGTAAGAAACTAAAGCTATATAATAAAGATGGACTACAGGTAAGTATGATAGAAGTTAACATTAGGCTGATGCGTGGTAAAAATGCCTCATTGCAGGCTTTTTCTAAAATGTGTGTTCAGTTTATTAATCGCTTGAACACACTGTAAGTCTAACAATCCTAGGATGGCATGATAAGAGGCAAAAACAATGTTTGTTACTTTCAAGGTCATAATGGGAGCTCATGGGTGTCGTTGAGAAGGCAATGAAGAATTTGGCATATCTGATTTACGAATCCTTGTCTACTGGCGGTTACAAAAAGCCCACCGCAGTTTCAAATTGTCCATCCAATACACTTCAGCCTGGGAAGAAGTCAAAGTGTTCCTGATGTGTTAATTTAATGCAATATCTTGTTCTTAATTCAAGATTCCCACCGGTGTCATAGTAGAAGGCTTTTTCGTGACAATAAAGACCAGATGACTGGGACAGAGGAATAAAGTTCCACTGGGCATCTGAAATGTTTCAATGGTTTGGCATACAATGTGGGAATGGGGGGTTGGATTGTGATGTCACAAGGGCCAGTCAGAGGTGGTGTGGTATGTTTTGTTGAATCCAATCACAATACAGCAATGTATATTTCTCCATAAGGGTGTGTAAGGAGTCAACTCAGAACTCACCAATAAATTCCCCTAAATCTAAGACTTTTTTAACAATCAAGCTAATTAACATTAGTAACTTTGTGACATGAAAACATCTCCCCACACCAAACCAATTGGTGCTCGCACATTAGACCCTTACAGAAAAACATACATTAAGTTCTGTAATTGGGTCCACAAACCTTCCCACACTGACCTCAATCACAATCCAACCCCCACTTCTCACATCATAATACCAATTCATTGAAACATTTCAGATGACCAGCGGATGTTTATTCTTCCGCCCTTGCCATCTCATCTAGATTCTCATGAGAAGCGCTCCCTACCATGGCGCTGTCATAGCCTTGAACCACGAACGTACTGCTATACAGATGTTCCATATTAAGAACTTTTCGACCTTCTTCCCAGGTGAAACGTATTAAGGGCCAATTTTGAAACCGCTATGGTTCTTCTGACTGCATCTAAAAATCATGTTTTGCAAATCACTTTGAATTATAAAAATGGTTATGCTCTCCATGTCTGTCCGCGGGACCCATGGGTTCTAATCTGTGACCTCGAAAAAAGATGCAAATTATTGTTTCACTTCTTACTATACCAGCCTGGGATAATGGGACCTGCAATGTGTTAACAGCCACTGCGACTTCATTACAGATTAATAAAAGCTAGCACAAGTTTGCTGTAAAGGCGTACTATAAGGCCTATTTACCATGTTTTAGTCTACCTCTAAGTTTGGTTATACTTACCAGTGTTCCTGCATTTCTTTTATATATATATGTCAATTTTATTTTGGGCTTCACTTGTGTAATGAACAAAAGGAGCCCTCTCCCATTTGACAGTGCTACTCTCTCAATTGATACATGCACACCTTTTCGCCGTGCAGAACTTGCATTTTTATTACATTATTCCCCCTTCAATTGATCTATCAATAACTAACTATTTTTGTGCCTCCTGTTCCCTTTCTGCTACTTTATCTTTGTGAATCCATATTTTTTCCAAGTTTGTCATGTCTCCCCTGATCTCCTCCAACCATCCAGAGTTTCCCTCACCCATATACACCCTCTGTCATACTTTAGGCCTAAGATCCAAAACTGTTGATCATTTTCTAAGTCTGCTGCTTGTGTAAAGACCCATCCATCAGGATCTCCTTCTTCATTTTCCCCGATTATTTATTTACCACAGTTCTTTTCGGTAGCATTTTTGTCAACACTTAAAGGTTAACATCAACTGTCCTTTCATCAACTGTCCTTTTTTATTGACAGAATATAATCTAAAAATGCTCTTAATGATGAGGAAGGTGATGAGAATAAGCACCAACATAGATAAAGTCACTTGAAACAGTCTGGAAAAAGGCAAGAGGGTGTCCATGCAAAAATGCTGTCCAACCAACCACTTGATTGCACTCCATTCACTTTGCTGATCATCTTTTCATGGAGTGTCCTTATTTGTTATTGCTGCTTTCAATGTTACATTTGAAGCCTCTTCATTGAGTATCATTGTGCATCAACGGCTCCCAAGCTTAGCACAGTCCCCCCCTTGATAGCCGCTAATAGGTCCAATGCATGGTTCTAGGTCATTTGGTTGAAAATAAATGGTTGACAGGACAAATGGTCGGCACCAAAAGGTCGACAGGTCAAATGGTCGAATTTACAGGGTAATTCATAGAATTTCGCAGAAAAGTGTCGCAAGCGGCTGGCGCAGAGTGTCCGCGTGCGATTGACTGCGCCAGGCACGTGCGCTAAAACCGATTTCCGCGCACAGCGTATTCATGGATTTCAGGCTCCCAAACCAGCCGTGGCGCAGAGTATCGCAGCGACCCAGCAGCAGCGCCAGTAACGCCCCCAAGAACGCCCTCGCGCAAGGAAAAGCCATCAAAATCGCAAAATCATCGCAAAGGGCTGCGCTAACCCTGGACCAGTTTACAGGGCTGCCAAACAAGGAACGCAAAGCGGGTAACGTGCATATCAGGGGTACGCGTGAAGTTATACACGCGATTAGCCAGGGTACGTGTATTACAGGGGTACGCGGGAAGTGTAACACGCGATTGGCCAGGGTACGTGTATTACAGGGGTAGGCGGGAAGTTATACACGCGATTAGCCAGGGTACGTGTATTACAGGGGTACGCGGGAAGTTTAACACGCGATTGGCCAGGGTACGTGTATTACAGGGGTATGCGGGAAGTTTTACATGCGATTAGCCAGGGTACGTGTATTACAGGGGTACGCGGGAAGTTTAACACGCGATTGGCCAGGGTACGTGTATTACAGGGGTAGGCGGGAAGTTTTACACGCGATTAGCCAGGGCACGTGTATCACAGGGGTACGCGGGAATTATCACATGCGATTTGGCTGTGTACGTGTATTACAGGGGTACACGGGAAGTTTTACACGCGATTCGGCTGGGTACGTGTATTACAGGGATGCGATTTGGCCAGGTACGTGTATTACAGGGGTGCGCAGGAATTATCACACGCGATTTGGCTGGGTACGTGTATTACAGGGGTGCGTGGGAATCATCACACGCGATTTGGCTGGGTACGTGTATTACAGGGGTGCGTGGGAAGTCACACGCGATTAGGCTGGGTGGGTCCTCACAGGTGTTCCCTGTACACCCTCCACGGCCCCTGCAGGCAGCCTACAAAACAGGGGACTACCCTGCACACCTGCTCATGTCCCCCTGCACCCCCACCCCCCAGCAGTGCAGGGGCAGCCTCCACCAGGCCCCCACCCATGTCTCCCACCACCCCCACCCCCCCGCCACCAGGGGCAGCCTCCACCAGGCCCCCACCCATGCCTCCCACCACCCCCAACCCCCAGCAGTGCAGGGGCAGCCTCCACCAGGCCCCCACCCATGCCTCCCACCACCCCCAACCCCCAGCAGTGCAGGGGCAGCCTCCACCAGGCCCCCACCCATGCCTCCCACCACCCCCAACCCCCAGCAGTGCAGGGGCAGCCTCCACCAGGCCCCCACCCATGTCTCCCACCACCCCCACCCTCCCGCCACCAGGGGCAGCCTCCACCAGGCCCCCACCCATGTCTCCCACCACCCCCACCCCCCCGCCACCAGGGGCAGCCTCCACCAGGCCCCCACCCATGCCTCCCACCACCCCCAACCCCCAGCAGTGCAGGGGCAGCCTCCACCAGGCCCCCACCCATGCCTCCCACCACCCCCAATCCCCAGCAGTGCAGGGGCAGCCTCCACCAGGCCCCCACCCATGCCCCCCACCACCCCCACCCCCCCGCCACCAGGGGCAGCCTCCACCAGGCCCCCACTCATGTCTCCCACCACCCCCACCCTCCCGCCACCAGGGGCAGCCTCCACCAGGCCCCCACCCATGCCTCCCACCACCCCCAACCCCCAGCAGTGCAGGGGCAGCCTCCACCAGGCCCCCACCCATGCCTCCCACCACCCCCAACCCCCAGCAGTGCAGGGGCAGCCTCCACCAGGCCCCCACCCATGTCTCCCACCACCCCCACCCTCCCGCCACCAGGGGCAGCCTCCACCAGGCCCCCACCCATGTCTCCCACCACCCCCACCCCCCCGCCACCAGGGGCAGCCTCCACCAGGCCCCCACCCATGCCTCCCACCACCCCCAACCCCCAGCAGTGCAGGGGCAGCCTCCACCAGGCCCCCACCCATGCCTCCCACCACCCCCAACCCCCAGCAGTGCAGGGGCAGCCTCCACCAGGCCCCCACCCATGCCTCCCACCACCCCCACCCCCCCGCCACCAGGGGCACCCTCCACCAGGCCCCCAACCATGTCTCCCACCACCCCCACCCCCCCCGCCACCAGGGGCAGCCTCCACCAGGCCCCCACCCATGCCCCCCACCACCCCCACCCCCCCAACACCAGGGGCAGCCTCCACCAGGCCCCCACCCATGTCTCCCAACACCCCCACCCACCAGCACTGTGGGGCACGTGGCCAGCAGGCAGTCAGGCGGCAGCAGATGGCAGGTGGGAGCGTGCTCAGGGCTCTGGGGGGCAGTAATTTGGCCTCCTGGCCAGGAGCGTGGTCTCTCGTGTGTGAACGCGTGGACAGCCTGATAGGGAGTGAAATCCCACACGTCAGCGTGTGAATCGAGGAAAGGCCCTTAGCGCGTAAACCCGTCAACAGCATATGCGCGCCTATAGTCACCTGCACGTGCAGGAAATTGTTGCGTGACACGTCCCAGTGTCAAAGCGTGTAATTGGTGAAAATGGATCTACACGCAGAAGTGACAAAGCGTGTGATTGGTGAAAATGGATCTACACGCAGATGTGACAAAGCGTGTGATTGGTGAAAATGGATCTACACGCAGAAGTGACAAAGCGTGTGATTGGTGAAAATGGATCTACACGCAGGAGTGACAAAGCGTGTGATTGGTGAACGTACACGCCGCGTAAGTGACGCTGTACGTGTGGGCCTGTATATAAGGTACATGTAGAACACCATTTCCTTGTACGTGCTTTTCGTGGAGAGCGAGTGGGTGAATTCTGTACTTCTTGTCGTTTCACACGCGATTTACTTCACGGCGTTTCCAGTTCGTACTCCCTGTTACCTCTGACAGCTTTTTCTCTATTTTTCCTCTTGTACTGGTTTACCTGGGCCTGTTCCCTCAAACAGTGTCCCCTTCTACTGTTGTCCTGTCTTCTCAGACAGCGTACACATCTTCTTTTGGCGGGGGTTTAGCCAGCCAAACGCGCTCATTTTTCACGCTCTTTTACCTGGCAGACGGTGAGTCACGCACGTATCCAACTTCTGTGCTTGCCCCGTGTGTAGCCTACCCCTTCAGAGGTCATTCTAGGCTGCGTGTGACACGCATACGTTCATTCTTGTGTTACTGGGTGCCACAGCGTAGTGCAGGTTTTTCTTTCTGCACACGTGGTCTAGGAGGGGTTGCGTGCACGTCATCTCCCTTTTTTGGGCCTCCTGTGCGTTGCGTGACCCGTCATCTTTCCCCAGGGGTTACAATCAGCCGTGCTAGAGCACTAGGGTACAATTACCATCTGGTACCCAACCCCTTTGACCCCCAATTGCCCAGGACAATTGTCTACAGCCACTCCTATACGCACATTAATATCAGTGCCATGGCTGGGAGGCGAGGATTCCGTAAGGGTGGCAAAGGTGGAAGAGCCACAAGTGGTGGCCGTGGTGGATCCGGTAGGGGACGTGGTCGTAACTTGCAGGGTGAGCCTGTCCCCCCATGTGTGGAGGACCAGTCAAGGGCACCCATCATCCCCTCCCCTCCCCCCCTCCCGTTGAGGCTGAAGTGGCTGACACCATCCATGCTCAGCCCTTGTTGGACCAGCCCATTGTGGCACCAGACCTGGCTGACTCCATGGCTGACTTCCAGGTCAGCAGGGCTACGACACGTGCGCTGGTGCACGTTGATGCTATCATGCCACGTGGATCTGGGGCAGCAAGGTCATCTGCTGCCCCAAGTAGGCAGGGCGGAGAGGCTGCAGGGGCAGCTGCAGCTCCATCCACCCCAGCTCTCACACACCCAGCCAGGACAGTGTCCGTCCTAGTCCATTCTGCTGACATTCCCCATGACACCATTACACTTAAGCCAATGCCTGCACCAACTCCCATGCTGAGTGTGCAATCCCACACACCTGATACAGAGCCCACCAGGGCTCCTGCCCCTAGTGTCCAGAGCGGCGCAGGACACTCAGGATCACCACCACCTTCCAAGCGGAAGAGGAAGAGTGCTCGTCCGGCACAGGCTGATGCCCCCGACACGGCTACACAGTCCGGTCCATCGAGGAAGCCCAGCTTCACGGATGTGGAACTGAATGCACTTGTCGAGTATGTGTCCGGACATGATAACGAGATGGTCATTGTTGCAGGATCCAAGACCACACCTGCACAACGCCAGGCACACTGGCAGACCATTGCGGACATCGTAAGTGCCCTTGGAATCGTGAGGCGCACAGCCAATGATTGCTACAAGCGCTGGAATGACCTAAAGCGCAGGGCAAAGAAGAAGCTGGCCTCAAGTCATGCCGCAACTCTAGTGACTGGAGGTGGGTCTCCAGTAGAAGACATGGAACTCACTCCACATGAGTCAGTCGCTGGGACCTACGTCACGGAGGAACAGATCCAAGGCGTGGGAGATCTGCCTGATTAGGAGGCATTGTCCGGTGAGTGCACATGCATGTGTGTGTCATCCATGTGCATGGTGTGTGTGTGAGGGCATCTGTTTGTGTGCCAGGTGAGAGTGTGTGCGCCTGAGTCGAATGGGTCAGCCATGTGCTTCATGCAAGACATCCTGGGCAGCTGCATTTCGCCATTGCAGTATCCCTTCTGCCAACAGTAGACATCTAGCCCAACAGCACCCAAGTTGGCCTTGAAGTGTCACCTTGCCACTACATTGTTGATTATTTTCCTATGTTCAATCAGACAGATTGTATGCATTCCACCACTTATACTAGGCATTCCTCAGTCCTCTAGTCACATGTATGGCATGGCCATGGTAAAGTGGAGTTACTTTGTTACCTGGATATCATATGTTCACACATGTCCCTGTGTAATTGGACGATATTGGACTGGCAGCTCCAGGTGATAAAGCAGACCTGTCAGAATTAGAAAAGCTATTGCATGTGGGAACTGGACAGAATGAATAAGTGCTGCCCTCCTCTCCATCTACACTCAATAGCAATGGCACATGCCATCTGTGTGATGGCATGTGTGTGTCACCTGGCAATCACAGGGCAATGTGTGATGCCACTGCCAGGCAGCATGCATGAAATGTGTTCATCTTCCATCTTTGTGTAATGAGTGTGTGCCATTTGCCTGCCCTTCATACGCAGTGAGGGTGCATGCATGGGAGGGTCTTAGTCATGTGGGACATGTGTCAATCAAGTACTGGTTCTCTTGTTTCACAGCCCTCATTGTGTGCCATGGTGCTAATGCGGGTTTCCATTTCTTTCTCATTATGTCATTGCAGGGGAAGACGCACCTGATACTGCTGGGGTTGTGGAGATGGTGCAGAGCCAGGAGGGGTCCGAGGGCCGACCAACCACCAGTGAGGGACGTGGTGTGCTGGTGGGTGAAAACCCACAAGTGCTGCAGGTCGTGCTCTCAAGGGGTGTCTCTGGCTGCACCTCCCCCGAGCTGTACTCAGCTGTTGACTCGGATGATGAGACCTACGTGCCGTCGCAGGTGAGTGTTCCAGGGAGGGAATCTGTTCTGTCCCACCCACCTGCACCAGGGTCAGAACCCTCAATGGGGATGTCAGTGTTGGCAGCTAGGCCTTTGGTGGTTACGGATGCAGGGTCACACTCCGCGACATCTGATCCTGTTCCTGGGCCAGCAGATCAGAGGGGGAATGCAGTCCTGCAGCCTCAGGCAGTGCCGGCACAGCAAGGCGCAGTCCGCCTTGCCCCAGACAGGTGTGGTGCCCGCCGACGTGGTGGCCATACGCCACCTGGCAATACCGTATGGGAGCAATCCATTTACGGTATGGCTACCCAACAGGCAGCATCATCCGAGATGATGGCTCAGGCCATGGATAGGGTGGCCACTTCCATTGTCCCCCCTGAAAGGCTGATGGAGCGACTAGAGCAGGCAACCGACTCCATCTGCCAGTCACACAGGGAGGACATGTTGGCGTCCAACAGGGACAGGCGGGCGGCACTGGCGACTCTGCAGGAGGCCATCTCCATAGAGTCCCAGGGCCACAGGGAAGCCCTGAGGCAGGAGCTACATCAACTCAGGACGACTCTTGTTGAGCTAGAGGCTTCAACACACCAAAGGACAGAACAGCAGCTGGAGCGTCTCACCCGTACGCTCTCAGCTGAGATGCAAGCAACGAGGGCGGAGGTCCGGGCATCCCGTGAGTTGTTGCATGGGGACCTCCGCACCCTCATCCTCCAGAACGAGACCTACCACACCCGCATGCTTGCAGCCATGGAGGAACAGAGTAGGGCCTTGCGTGGGCTGCCTCCCATAGTGCAACCACCTCCGGATGCAGCTGCACAGGGTGATAATAGCGACAGCAGTGATACTCCCACAATAGGGTAGCCGTGTGGGCCATGAGCCCATGGAGGTGTTTTTTTTCCCCAGGATCCACACAGGTGGTTTCTGGTGTGCACCCTGACCTCGGACCTCCTGGGTGGCCTCCCCAACCCCCCCGGGCCCTTTAATGGCCATTTTTGATTTTCTTTTTATTTTTATATTTTTTAAATTTTTATTTCTAATTTTATATTTTACCCAATTTTTTGGGGACACATTGTTGGCTTCCGTGGTTCCTGTGGGCATACGCTGCATTGTGGCTGGGCACATGCAGGCTTGTCATGTATTAGGTTCAGATGCCTGGGTTTGAGTCACACACACCCCTCCAGCTTCCCGTTTCCATGGGCTTGCAAAGGGTGTGCCCAAGTGACATTGAAGTACATGGTGACATTGGACTCCCACTACATGTGTGGGTAGTCTAGTCAATACTGTGTATACATTCCTAGTGCATATTGCTGTTGTGTTGTACACTGCATGTTGCATTGATGTGTAACTCATCATCTGTGTCTGCCTCCCAATTTGCAGGTCCCTTCCTCATGTCTACACAAGGCCCTCTAGTCTGGAGATGGGGTCCTTGTTGGCAGCAGTGCACCTACAACTCTACATGGCACCAACACTGTTCAGTTGGAAGTGGTGGGAGTGCAGGCATATCCAGGTGGTGAGACAACTGATTTATTACATTACTGAAGTCATGTTTATGGTAGTACGTGCTCAAGTATGTTGTTTGTCCTGCATTACAGTGAGCATTTCAGGTGTAGGAAGTTTCAATTGGGGACACTGTACATCGCAACACTTGTCACGTTGTGGGGATTACTTTGTTTACCTGCACATAGCATGACATGGCACGGTGTGTTGTGTGGCGGTGCTGGGGATGGGTTGGGTGACATGGCACTGTCCTCTTGTTGCATTTAGCAAGTGGGTATTAATTT
Source organism: Ambystoma mexicanum (assembly GCF_040938575.1). Classification (NCBI taxonomy): domain Eukaryota; kingdom Metazoa; phylum Chordata; class Amphibia; order Caudata; family Ambystomatidae; genus Ambystoma; species Ambystoma mexicanum. Next base: position 408,916,551 of record NC_090940.1, read on the forward strand.
TGGCTGCTTGAATGTGTTCCTTCACAAAACTGCATTGGTGTTGTGTGTGGGTAGGGATGCACACATTGTAACACTTCCAGGTGAACAATCTCAGGCTGATATGCTTTTCACGGTTGAATCTCCAGACATTCAGGATCAGTGTCAGGTTGAGTCATCATTGATTGTCAGATGGAATGTGCCAGGCCAGTGTGCACTCCACAGGGGAGTGAATACTATGTGAAGTAATTAGCCACTAGCTGTGTACGGGCTGCCTCCCCTCGTGCCCTTTCCCCTCCCATGCGCAGCGGCTGTGCATGTGGTTGGGGATGTGGGGCCACCACCATGTCCACGGGCAGGCCCCGGCGTGTTGCAACGTTGTGCAGGACACATGCTGCCACTATGATCCTGCACACTACTGGGGGAGCGTATAACAGCTGCCCGCCAGAACGGTCAAGGGAGCGAAAGCGTGACTTTAGCACTCCGAATGTGCGCTCCACTATGCCCCGGGTTGTAATGTGGGCTGTGTTATATCTTACCTCGGGTGGCGTGGTGGGGTTCCGAATTGGCGTCATCATGTGGGGGCTGAGAGGGTAGGCACTGTCCCCTGTGGAGGTGGTGATTGGTATCATTGGTGGGGTTGTGACCTTGCTCAGTATCCAACATGCATGCATGTGCAGTGGCATACATACTCACCGAGAAGCCATGTATCGCCATGCCGCCCAGCATCTATGTCCCGGCATAGGGTGGACATTCGGTAAATGAAGCTGTCGTGGGTGGACCCGGGATAGTTGGCATATACTGAGGTGATGATTCCCTTGGCATTACATACTACCTGCATGTTTATGGAATGCCAGTGCTTGCGGTTCCTATAGATGTGCTCTGATGCCCTGGGGGGACGTAGAGCCACATGGGTGCAGTCGATGGCACCTAGCACTTTGGGGAATCGTGCCACTCCGTAAAAATCCAGGGCGGCAGCATGCCTTTCAGCAGGTGTTCTGGGCAGGTATATGTGCCTGCGGACTGATGGGCGTGCAGTGATGATGTCCAAGACCTGGTGTAGGCAGCGTGACTGGGTGGCCTGTGACACCCCACCCACTATGGCACTTGTCCGCTGAAATGATCCAGTGGCTAAGAAGTGCAGTACATTGAGGACCTTCTCCAGGGGGCTGAGTGCTTGAGAGCACAGGGTTGGTGATGTGAGGTCATCCTCCCACTCACTGACCAGGTCCAGTATTATGTGTGGTGGAAACCTGTACCTTCCATACACCTGGTCATCAGGCATCCCGAAAAGGCTGGTTCTGGGTGTGAATATTCTGGCCCTGACTCTCCTCCTCCTCCTCCTTTGGTAGCCCACTGCCACTGCTGCTAGGAACGGTATGTTCATCCTGGCATCTGGCTTGTTATTTGAAAAGTGCGCAAATTAATGCTTTGCGCGTGTTCTAGGCGAGCGTGTGACCCGCGCACCCCTGGAATCTAGTTCCCACTCCAATAGCGTGTGGAAATTCCCACGCAGCAGCCATACAGGTGCGCTGACGTACTTGCGTGTGTAAGTGCCCGCGCACCCCTGAAATACAGGTACATAGGCCAATCGCGTGTACGCGCACTTTTGTCCAATTACACGCAATGAAATACACGTACATAGGCCAATCACGCGATGACACTCTGACGTGCAGTATTTCCACGTGTGTTCCGTCATCACGTGCTGAGTGGGGAACGCCCGTGCGGGTCACGTCAGACGCGCTTACGCGCTGAGGGACTCTGGTCCAATAGAATCGCGTATGCGTGCTGACGCGCTTACGCGCTAAGGGCCTTTCCTCGGATTTCACGCTGACGTGCAGGATTTTCACGTGCCAAATCACTCCGTATCAAGCTGGTCACCCGAAAACACACGGAACACCACGCTCCTGCCCAGAAGGCCGAGTTACTGCCCCCCAGTGCCCCGAGCAGCCTCCCACGTGCTATCTGCTGCTGCCTGCCTGCCTGCCTGCCTGCTGCCACCGTGCCCTGCCATTTGGTGCCTGCACATCAGCCATCTGCAGGGGTCCAGTTGCTGTGTCCACCCCTGCTGGAACTGAAGACTCCCAACTGGGATTACATCGCTCCACAGCCCAGCCCCAGGACCTAGTTGCCCACCCACACCTGCCTCTGGGGTTGCCATGTCGGGCACTTCCACATCTGGCACCAGTGGCAACCCCAGGCCAGAGGGGCAGAGGGGCACCAGCTTCACTGCCACCGAAGTTGGTGTCCTGGTGGAGCATGTCCTGGGGCAGTATGATGCCCTCTTTGGATCGTCCCGCGCCAGCAAGGAAGGACGGGAGAGGATCTGGGCCGACTGTGTGGTTGCCATCAACGCGGAGGGGGTGGCAACCCGCAACGTCCAGAAGATCAAGAAGCGCTGGGAGGACTTGAGGTCCAGGACCCTTGTGAAGGCCCGGCGCCTCGTGGAGGGGGGCCGGGGCCGCATGAGTTCTATCCAGAAGAGGGTCCTGGAACGCGTACGCCCAGCGCTCCACGCCCAGGTCCTTGAGAGGGAGGCCCGTCTGGAGTTGAGCGGTATGTGTCCAAGCATTACTGTGTGAGACAGGGCATGTTGCAGTGTGCTGGTTCTATGATACTTGCCTGTATGTGTGCCATGGGCCATGTATGCATGTATGTGTGCAGGGACATCATGGTAATGCATGTGCGACCAGTGATGTGTGACCCACATGGTTGTTGCATGTGTTGAAATGCGGCATGGGGAGCCCTATGCAGATTTTGGACATGAGAGCATGCCAGTCTCTGTACCTGGACATGGATGGGGGTGAAGGATGGGTGCTGATGCCAGGTACATATATGGTAGCCATGTCTGTGTGCCTGACCTGCGTGTCTGTGACTTGTGCATGCCATGGATGCATGACACATGTGTGTGACAATGCACAGATTCAGTGACGCACCCAACTTACCCTTGTTTCGCCTGTGTTCGGTGTGTTTGGGGCCAGATGGATGTGACTGAGGTGAAGTGTGTGCATGTGATATGCATGAGCCATGATGCATGTGAGTTACATATCATTGAATGTTTCTAGAGTCCATTGGACATGCATGGAAATGTCCATGGCATGCACCATGCCTGTTACTGTGTGTGTTTTGCCTGGACTGACCCATGTGTTGTGGAGGGACATGATGGAAGTGTACTTTGACAGTGGTGCTCATCTGCTATTGCTTCCTGTCTAGGGGACCATTGTACAGTAGCCTGATGCTTGTGTCCTTTGTCTCCATCTACGCAGCGGCTAGTGAAGAAGAGGGCGGAGACGGCGCTGTGGAGCAAGGCGGCGGGGATGCCCCCACGGCTGCAGCGGAAGGGGTGGGTGAGCCCCCACAGGGGCCTGCTACGGCAGGAGACGGTGAGGAGCCATCCAGGTTGGTGGTTTGCACAGAGGAGGAGGAGGCCGACACTGGTGCACACATGGGGCCTGGTGGGAGCATCCCTGCTGGTGCAAGTGGTGCAGTCCAGGGCCAGGGGCAGGAGGCAGCACAGGTCACCGTGGAGGGGCCTGTGCATGTCACTGTCCCTGACCCTGTGAGTGCACCACCATGCACCAGCAGGGATGCCCCGTCCCAGGCCCGTCCGCAGGTAGAGGGGATGTCCATGTCACCTGACTCCCCTCCACCTGCGGACGTGGTAACCCTTGGCCGCGTGGAGAAGGTCCTGATTGGGGTCGCGATGCGCACGGCTGTGATTCGTGATGACGTGCATGCTTCCCGGGAGGAGCACGCACGTCATCACGAAGTGCACCGTGCCGACGTGGCCCAATTGGGATCTGCCATGTTCGGGGGTTTCCTGCATGTGTTGGCCAATCTGACGGCCCTCTCCTCCTCTGTGCAGGCTATCCACCGGTCGTTCTCCTTGCCGTCTTCCGGCCCAGATGCCACCAGGGCCCCCTGTGGACCTGCCCCGACCAATGCAGCCAGCTCGGTGGGGATCCCATCCCTGCCACAGTTGGGAGTCGGAGGTCCAGCAGGGGTGGACAACACAGCAAGTGGACCCCAGCAGATGGAAGATGTGACGGCATCATCGGGCAGGGCACGTGCACGACGGCGTCGGTGGTTTCCATCAGCCTGGATGCCGTCGTGCTGGCAGAGGCAGTGGCGTCGGAGGCAGCAGCGGGCTCGACGTGGGAGGCATCATGGCTCGGGGCCATCAAGATCAGAGGGGCAGGCATCGGCCGGAGGGCAGGGCAACCCTGGGATGGTGGTGTGTTCCGTGTGGGAGGAGTTTGGCCAGCGGATAGGTGCGGAGCGGCAGCGGGCGGAAGAGGAGCGGCTCGCCATGGTCAGGGCGGAGTTCTCCATGCGTCGGGCATTGAGGCGGGCTGAGTGCCTCGAGGAAGCTCGCAGGGAGTTTGAGGTGGACATGGGGTTGTCCCTGCGAGACCTCGGGGCCAGGACAGAGTCCCGCCTCCAGGACATCGACATGGAGTTCGATGATGCCCTGGCCAGCAACATCACCAAGTGAGCCGCAGGACTTGCCCGCTGCCTTTGTATATAGTTATTTAGTTAGTTAGTGCTAGGTTTCCTTTATTTATTTTTATTATTTTGGACCGCTCGGACAATGGCCACTTTTTTGTACATATATTTTACATTAGTTAGTGGTAGGTTTCATTTTTGGGAGATACATTTTTTTAATTTCTTATTGTTTTCACCATGACGTAATGGTTTTTCATTAATTTCCTATGACATGATATTGCTTTGGAAAAAATTCATTTTAATTTTTTATTCCTTTGTTTTTTTGTTTATCACTTTTGTTCTCGGACATGGACCATTTATTTACTTAGCCACATCGTTGTATGTTTGAAAAGTTCACTTATTTTTGGTATTTAATACATTTTTTATATTTTCTTACACTTGTGTTATTTTCTCATTGGTTTGTTACATGTCATGATATGGGTTTTGACATTCACTTGCACCCATTGTGTATGTGTGTGTGACGGACATGTGTTCTTTTGCATACTTGGCATTGGGGTTGTGTCATGTGATTGCATTCACTATGTGGGTGGATGCAATCCTTGCGTGGGTGTTTGTGCTGGGTATGCTGGCCATTACTGCCATGATTGTGTATCGTCAGGACCTGGGGCCAGGGGGACATGTGTGGGGGCCTGCTGGCAGGTTCCCCACAGTGCTGGGGGGTGGGGGTGGTGGGAGACATGAGTGGGGGCCTGGTGGAGGGTGCCCCTGGTGGCGGCGGGGTGGGGGTGGTGGGAGACATGAGTGGGGGCCTGGTGGAGGGTGCCCCTGGTGGCGGGGGGGTGGGGGTGGTGGGAGACATGAGTGGGGGCCTGGTGGAGGGTGCCCCTGGTGACTGGGGGGGGTGGGGGTGGTGGGTGACATGAGTGGGGGCCTGGTGGAGGGTGCCCCTGGTGACTGGGGGGGTGGGGGTGGTGGGTGACATGAGTGGGGGCCTGGTGGAGGGTGCCCCTGGTGGCGGGGGGGTGGGGGTGGTGGGTGACATGAGTGGGGGCCTGGTGGAGGGTACCCCTGGTGGCGGGGGGGTGGGGGTGGTGGGAGGCATGGGTGGGGGCCTGGTGGAGGCTGCCCCTGGTGGCGGGAGGGTGGGGGTGGTGGGAGACATGAGTGGGGGCCTGGTGGAGGCTGCCCCTGCACTGCTGGGGGGTGGGGGTGGTGGGAGGCATGGGTGGGGGCCTGGTGGAGGCTGCCCCTGGTGGCGGGAGGGTGGGGGTGGTGGGAGACATGGATGGGGGCCTGGTGGAGGCTGCCCCTGCACTGCTGGGGGGTGGGGGTGATAGGGGACATGAGTGGGGGCCTGGTGGAGGGTGCCCCTGGTGACTGGGGGGGTGGGGGTGGTGGGTGACATGAATGGGGGCCTGGTGGAGGGTGCCCCTGGATGGTGGGGGGTGGGGGTGGTGGGAGACATGAGTGGGGACCTGGTGGAGGGTGCCCCTGGTGGCGGGGGGGTGGGGGTGGTGGGAGACATGAGTGGGGGCCTGGTGGAGGGTGCCCCTGGTGGCGGGGGGGTGGGGGTGGTGGGAGACATGAGTGGGGGCCTGGTGGAGGGTGCCCCTGGTGACTGGGGGGGTGGGGGTGGTGGGTGACATGAGTGGGGGCCTGGTGGAGGGTGCCCCTGGTGACTGGGGGGGTGGGGGTGGTGGGTGACATGAGTGGGGGCCTGGTGGAGGGTGCCCCTGGTGGCGGGGGGGTGGGGGTGGTGGGTGACATGAGTGGGGGCCTGGTGGAGGGTACCCCTGGTGGCGGGGGGGTGGGGGTGGTGGGAGGCATGGGTGGGGGCCTGGTGGAGGCTGCCCCTGGTGGCGGGAGGGTGGGGGTGGTGGGAGACATGAGTGGGGGCCTGGTGGAGGCTGCCCCTGCACTGCTGGGGGGTGGGGGTGGTGGGAGGCATGGGTGGGGGCCTGGTGGAGGCTGCCCCTGGTGGCGGGAGGGTGGGGGTGGTGGGAGACATGGGTGGGGGCCTGGTGGAGGCTGCCCCTGCACTGCTGGGGGGTGGGGGTGATAGGGGACATGAGTGGGGGCCTGGTGGAGGGTGCCCCTGGTGACTGGGGGGGTGGGGGTGGTGGGTGACATGAGTGGGGGCCTGGTGGAGGGTGCCCCTGGATGGTGGGGGGTGGGGGTGGTGGGAGACATGAGTGGGGGCCTGGTGGAGGCTGCCCCTGCACTGCTGGGGGGTGGGGGTGGTGGGAGACATGAGTGGGGGCCTGGTGGAGGCTGCCCCTGGATGGTGGGGGTGGGGGTGGTGGGAGACATGAGTGGGGGCCTGGTGGAGGCTGCCCCTGCACTGCTGGGGGGTGGGGGTGGTGGGAGACATGGGTGGGGGCCTGGTGGAGGCTGCCCCTGCACTGCTGGGGGGTGGGGGTGGTGGGAGACATGAGTGGGGGCCTGGTGGAGGCTGCCCCTGGATGGTGGGGGGTGGGGGTGGTGGGAGACATGAGTGGGGGCCTGGTGGAGGCTGCCCCTGCACTGCTGGGGGGTGGGGGTGGTGGGAGACATGAGTGGGGGCCTGGTGGAGGGTGCCCCTGGTGACTGGGGGGGTGGGGGTGGTGGGTGACATGAGTGGGGGCCTGGTGGAGGGTGCCCCTGGTGGCGGGGGGGTGGGGGTGATAGGGGACATGAGTGGGGGCCTGGTGGAGGCTGCCCCTGCACTGCTGGGGGGTGGGGGGGTGGGAGACATGGGTGGGGGCCTGGTGGAGGCTGCCCCTGCACTGCTGGGGGGTGGGGGTGGTGGGAGACATGAGTGGGGGCCTGGTGGAGGCTGCCCCTGGATGGTGGGGGGTGGGGGTGGTGGGAGACATGAGTGGGGGCCTGGTGGAGGCTGCCCCTGCACTGCTGGGGGGTGGGGGTGGTGGGAGACATGGGTGGGGGCCTGGTGGAGGCTGCCCCTGCACTGCTGGGGGGTGGGGGTGGTGGGAGACATGAGTGGGGGCCTGGTGGAGGGTGCCCCTGGATGGTGGGGGCTGGGGGTGGTGGGAGACATGAGTGGGGGCCTGGTGGAGGGTGCCCCTGGTGACTGGGGGGGTGGGGGTGGTGGGTGACATGAGTGGGGGCCTGGTGGAGGGTGCCCCTGGATGGTGGGGGGTGGGGGTGGTGGGAGACATGAGTGGGGGCCTGGTGGAGGCTGCCCCTGCACTGCTGGGGGGTGGGGGTGGTGGGAGACATGGGTGGGGGCCTGGTGGAGGCTGCCCCTGCACTGCTGGGGGGTGGGGGTGGTGGGAGACATGAGTGGGGGCCTGGTGGAGGGTGCCCCTGGATGGTGGGGGCTGGGGGTGGTGGGAGACATGAGTGGGGGCCTGGTGGAGGCTGCCCCTGCACTGCTGGGGGGTGGGGGTGGTGGGAGACATGAGTGGGGGCCTGGTGGAGGGTGCCCCTGGTGACTGGGGGGGTGGGGGTGGTGGGTGACATGAGTGGGGGCCTGGTGGAGGGTGCCCCTGGTGGCGGGGGGGTGGGGGGGGTGGGTGACATGAGTGGGGGCCTGGTGGAGGGTGCCCCTGGTGACTGGGGGGTGGGGGTGGTAGGTGACATGAGTGGGGGCCTGGTGGAGGGTGCCCCTGGTGGCGGGGGGGTGGGGGTGGTGGGTGACATGAGTGGGGGCCTGGTGGAGGGTGCCCCTGGTGGCGGGGGGGTGGGGGTGGTGGGAGGCATGGGTGGGGGCCTGGTGGAGGCTGCCCCTGGTGGCGGGAGGGTGGGGGTGGTGGGAGACATGGGTGGGGGCCTGGTGGAGGCTGCCCCTGCACTGCTGGGGGGTGGGGGTGATAGGGGACATGAGTGGGGGCCTGGTGGAGGGTGCCCCTGGTGACTGGGGGGGTGGGGGTGGTGGGTGACATGAGTGGGGGCCTGGTGGAGGGTGCCCCTGGATGGTGGGGGGTGGGGGTGGTGGGAGACATGAGTGGGGGCCTGGTGGAGGGTGCCCCTGGATGGTGGGGGGTGGGGGTGGTGGGAGACATGGTTGGGGGCCTGGTGGAGGGTGCCCCTGGATGGTGGGGGGTGGGGGTGGTGGGAGACATGGTTGGGGGCCTGGTGGAGGGTGCCCCTGGTGACTGGGGGGGTGGGGGGGGTGGGAGACATGAGTGGGGGCCTGGTGGAGGGTACCCCTGGTGACTGGGGGGGTGGGGGTGGTGGGAGACATGAGCAGGTGTGCAGTGTAGTCCCCTGTTTTGTGGGCTGCCTGCAGGGGCCGTCGAGGGTGACAGGACCCACCCAGCCTAATCGCGTGTGTAACTTCGCACGCACCCCTGTAATACACGTACCAAGCCAAATCGCGTGTGGAAATTCCCGCGCACCCCTGAAATACACGTACCCTGCTGTAATCGCGTGTGGGACTTCCCGCGCACCCCTGTAATACACGCGCCCAGCCTATTCTCGTGTGGAAATTCCCGCGCACCCCTGAAATACACGCGCCCAGGCTATTCGCGTGTGGAACTTCCCGCGCACCCCTGAAATACACGCGGCCAGGCTATTCGCGTGTGGAACTTCCCGCGCACCCCTGAAATACACGCGGCCAGGCTATTCGCGTGTGGAACTTCCCGCGCACCCCTGAAATACACGCGGCCAGGCTATTCGCGTGTGGAACTTCCCGCGCACCCCTGAAATACACGTACCCTGCTGTAATCGCGTGTGGGACTTCCCGCGCACCCCTGAAATACACGCGGCCAGACTATTCGCGTGTGGAAATTCCCGCGCACCCCTGAAATACACGTACCCTGCTGTAATCGCGTGTGGAACTTCCCGCGCACCCCTGAAATACACGCGGCCAGGCTATTCGCGTGTGGAAATTCCCGCGCACCCCTGAAATGCACGTACCCTGCTGTAATCGCGTGTGGACCTTCCCGCGCACCCCTGAAATACACGCGGCCAGGCTATTCGCGTGTGGAAATTCCCGCGCACCCCTGAAATACACGTACCCTGCTGTAATCGCGTGTGGAACTTCCCGCGCACCCCTGAAATACACGTACCCTGCTGTATTCGCGTGTGGAAATTCCCGCGCACCCCTGAAATGCACGTACCCTGCTGTAATCGCGTGTGGACCTTCCCGCGCACCCCTGAAATCCACGTACCCGGCCAAATCGCGTGTGAGACTTCCCGCGCACACGTATTTTTTGTCAGCGTGTCCGTGTTTGTGGGTACCCCTTTGCACCTCATTTGTCCTGGAGGGCCACAGTATAGGACATTCATCATGGCAGTATATGGGTGCTATTTGTTGGCGCACCTTTTGGCGCACATTTCTTACAGCCGCTGAGACGCTACCGCCTGCTTTCTTGTGGCGGTCGTGTTTGTGCCTGTGCGCTGGTTTGAGCGTGCGCTTTTTTGACCTATTCTATTCCATGAATACGTGTTGTAGGCGAGCGTGTGGGCGTTCTGCGCACTTTTACCCTGTGCTTCCCCCGTGACGCCCACATTTTGGCAAGTTGTTCCCCATTCCGAGTGTTACGCCCCGTGTTCCGCCTACTTTTGTTGCGTGCGCCGCGCTATGTGCGATTTTCGCTGTGGACTGTGCGATTTTCGCTGTGACCTGGCGCATGCCGTTAGATGGCCTGTGCGCCAACGTGCGCCGCGCACTTTCTTATCGCACGTCCGATGGTTTTCTCGCGCACGGCCTTCCATGAATCGATGTGCGCTGCTTTTCGTGCGATTTTCGCTATTCCACTGCGATTTTCGCTATTCCACTGCGAATCGCACGTTTTTGGCCACTTGCGCCGCGCTAATTATTCCATGAATCGGCCAGTTAGTTTTTTTGTTTTTTCACATATTTTTTTTTTTTTGGGGGGATCCCCCAACCCCCTTTTTTTTGCTAAAAACCCTTTTTCCCCTAAACGAAAACCTAAAAAATATATATATAAATAAAATAAAAATTCGACCATTTGACCTGTCGACCAAATTGTGTCGACCATTTGTCCTGTCGACCATTTGTCTGTCGACCATTTGACTGGACACCCCAATACATACCTGTTTTGAAAGGCCACAAAGCATAGCATCCTCCTCTCCTCTTTAATTGCATTCAAACCCTTTGCTGTTGAATTTGCCAACTGTAGCTGTAGCTCATATATATCCAGCTGTAACCACTCCGCTTTAGTGGCTGCCTGAACTCCTGGAAACAGTGGTGAGGTAAAGAAATGTTACAGCCGTAGAGAATAATCTGGAATCATCCGGGATAGAGGATAGATTTTTTGCCCATTTCTCTGAAAAATAATTGTTTGCCCACTTTTTCCTCCTTATTCATTTTTGATCCTCCCCTTGCTCTGCCATTCTTCCTGGCAACGCAATCTTCAGGTTAGTGCTATTTCGAGGCACCATCAGTGCAGGACTGTGCAAAGTGACAAGGGCACAAACACCACTCCAGTCAGGCAGAACCTGGCCATAAGCCTTCGATCCATAGGATCACCATATGTCCATCACCACGGTAGTCCCCTGTGTCAGCGCTGCATTCCGCATCACCTTGGTGCATCCAGAGTTAGTGTCCAGGTAGATAGACCTACTCGATCTGGAACACAAAGGGAATCGTGTAAAGCTCTTGATGTCAACTGGTTAATGCTTTTCATGTAGTTAAAGCATCTACATATTTTCCCCAGATTGCCCTGCAACTACTATTCACCACGGCAGCCACGCTTTGTTCAAACCCTATCAATCCTTCAGCACAACATTGCATTATCCCCCCATTGGTCCCCATACCACACTGCTCCCTCTACTCTCATCAATGGCCTTGTATGACACTAGGGTATGCTTTGCTCCCCTTCACTTGTGCGGCATACTCTCTTGTGGTTGCTTATTTGTAAGTCCCCTTGTTTAGGACCCTCGGTGACATATTCCACTACCTTATGCTATGTTTCCTTATTTTCAAGAATTTTTGTTAATTTCACAAAATTCTCTTCATGAAGCTTTTCCCCTTCATCTACCACTAAACAGTTAACACTTTTCCCTGAAATAAACTTCTAGTTCTGCAGAGTGACAGGTGCATTAGGCATCCTGCTTCCTAATAAGACACAGCTAGAGGTGGAAAATGTTTGGGCATTCCTATCATGTGTGGGATGAGAGAGCAGATGTAGCAGGTGTCATTTGCCTTCTCTCCCACACGTAACATCTCATTGTACCAAACATTTCCAGTTGATGAATCTGTCTCTCCTGCAGTGACATGATGAAAGCCCACCTCATTCATTGAACTTCTTTTTTCCCTATTTATTTTCTCATTCAATTGGGTTCCACTTTTTCCTATTGAAACCAAACATAACAAAAGCATTAATCCTATACTAAAACATATTAATATCATCACACTCCAAAACACTGAAAACTTCTATTTCTTCATCATTAAAACATTTTCTTTAATGATATTCTCATCATTCTCTTTTGCTGGTTTTCGATATAGTCTGACAGCAACAAAAATTTAGAAATAAATCTCCCATAAACTTCTCATCATCTTGTACTTGGGGAAACGGAGCTCTTGTCTTTGCGCACATCAGTGCTGTGGACCCATCCTCGCCGCCCTTCGATCTTCACCGCTGTGGGTGTCGGGTAGATCACAGTATATGGGACAGTGAAGCTCTCCTCCTTCCATCTGTGAATGTGATTCTTAACAAATATCTTCTCCCCGGGTAAAGAGGTACTGTTTGTGGAAATTGCCCTGATTGTCCGGTTTGAGCCTTTGTCCTCGTCTGCAAGTATATGTACCGAAGGGATTTTGTAAGTTCTTTGAGATACGTATCAAATCCCCCCCCCCAAAATGCAAGTAGACGAATGTGTGTCAGAGATTGTAAGTGATGGCAGAGTAGGTACGTGCATTCTACGACCTGTAACAATTTTGTGAGGAGTCAATTGGTGATCTCCTCAAGGCGTATTGCACAGTGCGAACAAGGCAGGAGGCAAGCAGTGCACCCAGGATTTTCCAAGCGTTTGCATAAGCTTTGCCAAGTGCATTTTAAGCATTCCATTCATTTTTTTTACCAAACAGTTGGCTTGTGAGTGATAAGTTTAAGTTTTATCCCCAGAAGTGTTGTTATCTCCTTTATTAAATCATTAGCAAAATGCTGACCATTTTCAGAACGGATTTCATCCCTCACAAGGAATTTGGAGCAGGAGTCATCATGGGCACAGCGACCAGCTTCAAGCCAACGTGAGAGTGGACACACCACTACAAGCATATACCTATAAGAGGTAAATCTCTCTTGCATGTCAACATAGTCAATATGCAAGTGACGGATGAGGCCTTCCGGTCGCGACAATGTTCCCTGCACAACTCTCAATGTGTGACCTGGCAGATACTTTTGAGATATCATGCAATTATTCAAGAACTCCACAACATTCTCCTACACATTTGCTACAAACCAGTCTTCACTTATCCTTGCAGCCACCTGCTCTTTCGATACGTGAGCGGGGTAGTGAAGCTGTTCCAATGCCACCTGAAATAATATCTTTGGCCTGACTAGTTTTCCTGTGCTATCATGCAACCACACCAAATCAGTTGGGGATAAAGAGCATCCTCTCCTCTTTCACGTCTCTTTCTCCTCATCTGATGCTTCTCCCTGCAACTCTATTATCTAAATCATTAGGGTTGCATTAATGTTTTCTGATAATGCATCTTTTTTAATGCTCACTTTCAATACTGCAAGTATGTTTATTTTTTCCTTTTTTGTCAGGGAACAGCATATGTGTTCCTTCTGGTAGATATGCTGCTTCTTTTGCTGCTCTGTCTGCTCTTTCGTTTCCTAAAAAAAGAAAATCTTGCCCTCCTGAGTGGGCTTTGCATTTTATTAAAGCTAGTTCTACTGGCAATGGTAACATTTCTAATAATCTACTGAGTAATCCTGCATGCTGAACAGGTGTGCCATCACATCTTTTGAACCCTCTCCTCTCCCATCTTGCTAGTCCTGAGGGCACCGTGGAAATAATATAGGCTAAATCAGAATTTTATTTTACTACCTGGCCCTCTGACATATTCAGTGTTTCAATCAAAGCCACCATTTCTACTGCCTGTGCAGAGTATTGATCCGGTAATCGTGTCTGTGAGTGCAGTAGTAACTCCTCCCCTTCATGTACTCCATATCTGTGCCCCACCACTGTGGAACCTGAATGTCTTTGTCCCATGGTCTGAATAAATCCTGGAGCTTCCACCAATGAAAACCATGTCCCCCCTTTGATCACCTCTTCATTAACTAGGGGGTTACCTTTGCTTGCGTCTATGCACTTTAAACAGTCATGTTTGTAATCTCCCGCCTCAATTATTTCTACAATGCACTCTTCTGTATGTATAGTCCTACATCTCACCACTTCTATTGCTGGGCTTGTCAGTATTACCTCATACCCTGAAGATCAATGAGTTGTTAATGTTGATTTTGTTTTTTCCAGTATTGCGAATAGTTCATGTTCCACATATAAAATTACTGGGCAGCCCATAGTTATTTTGGAAGCCTTCTCAATTACAGATGCAGTAGCAGCAAGTGCCTGCTCATATGGAAAATGTCCCTGCATCACTTCACCAATTGCACTGGTATGTGTAGGCCTCTCTCCCACTATACAGGATCCTCAATTCTAGCTGTGTTCACTCTTGCAATCAAATCTAACTGTATCTAGTCTCGTACTCACCTCACACTACTAGGAGTGGGCCCCTCTCCCACTTATCAGGACTCCCAAATCTAGCTCTGCTCAATCTTATACTCATTTTACACCTTCAGGGTTATGCAAGATCCTCAACTCTAGCTGTGTTCAGTCTTGCACTCAAATCTAACTGTATCTAGTCTTGTACTCACCTTACACTACTAGGAGTGGGCCTCTCTCCCACTAATTAGGACTCCCAAATCTAGTTGTGCTCAATCTTGTACTCATTTTACACCTTCAGGGGTATACATGATTCTCAATTCTAGCTGTGTTCAGTTTTGCACTATACAGGATCCTCAATTCTAGCTGCGTTACTCTCGCACACAAATTCCGGTAAGACTTACCTGACACACATCTTTAAGGGACCTACTGAGATAGTATTACATCAACCCGCCACTTATAATGTGGAGAACTACATAAATATCGACCTGCACTCAGTCCTATACCACCAGACAACCGTACGCCCAGGACCCACGGACACCCCCTGACAGTGCACCTGTAGAATACACACCCAAACTCACCAACGGAAGAACAGACAGCACCCAAAAGCACAAAGCTTACCTACACTAGCAGAAAAAGCAATACTGTCCTTGGCATTACAGTCAACTGCTCGAACCATTATCTCTGCACCCAATAGCAAAATGCCCCAGAACAGGAATGGGCGCCGAGAAAGAGCACATGATCATGCCACATTGAACATGGACACACAAATCTTACTGACCCCAACAGGAACAACCTCAAACGCAGGAAACACCCCACCAAAAACCAATATGATCAGAACAAATTTCGAAAGAGAAAAATCCTTATATCTCACACCATACCTCGTGACAACACCAGAACCTGGATACCCCAACGACACCAAGACCACGAGTCAGGCAAAGAAGCACCCCAGACAACAAGGAAAAAGACGGCAGTACCCAAGAAGAGGGTGGGAAAACTCCAAACTCTCCACCCCATATATAACAAGAACAGAAGGGCATCACCAACACCCAGGTCACAACAGACAAAACGATGAAGTACTACCAACCAACAACCCAACCATTAACTTAACAGACCGATTCAATGAAGAAGAAGCCTCTGCTGATCTTCAACCAATCGGCATGAGTGGAGAAGCACTGCTATTGACCAGCCAGGCTTTCAGTCTAGCAGACCGCTTCATTGAAGATGCAGCCTTCGATGTACCTCATCCTCATCCAATCGACGTCAACACAGACGCAGTGAGTCCGAACAGTTGCAAACCAATACAAGGAACAACTAATAAGCACAACCACAACAAAAAGATCCAGTGCAGTTTAATCAATGCAAGGTCAATGTCCAAACATGCCACCAAAATATACAATCTCCTCTGCAACTGGGGTATCGACGTCCTATTTGTAACTGAAAATGGCTAGACGACAACTACAAGATCACCCTCAACAACTGTCTGCCGGTAAACTTCAAATGCATCCAAGGAAACAGAAAAACCAAAGGGGGGAGGGTGGCAATCATCCACAAGGCATACCTGGCTGACCCACTAAACATCGACAAATGCAAATCCTTAATCCTACGCCTATCAGTAAACCCCAAAACCAACCTGAAATTCCTACTGATATACAGACCATCAACCTATGATGCAACCTTCGTAGACGCCCTCACCGAAGCAATCACCATCCTAGCCATCAATCATAATCACTTGATCATCCTCGGAAATGTCAACATCTGGTTCGATGAAGAAACCACAGCCACAAAAAAATCTCTCACCAGCCAACTAGCAGCAATGAATCTACAACAGCAACCCACTCGGCAGGGCATACACTTGGCGCAATCTTTGCGAACAAAAAGCTAATTACCACGGCACCCCAATTCAAATACTCTGAAGCGACCACCTCATCATTCCCTTTGTAATTACAATGACCGCTCCAGTGAACAAGCAACAAGACAAACCACTGACCATCATGAAAAGAAACTGGAGAACCACCAAAAATTCCAACCTAACTGAACTCCTGGAGCTCACAAACTGTGCCCAACATTTATGGAAGAAGTTGACCTGGACAAAAAAGTAGCCCTGCTCCATACCTGGATTGTAACAACCATCGGCAACATAGCCTCCGTCTCATAAAAGAGCAATGGCAAAATGGTACACCCCACTACCTAGCACCATGAAATATGAAAAGGAAAAACCGATGAATAGAATTAGACTGGAGAAAAAAAAACAACACTACGAATAAGCTGAAATTCCTCCAACATAACCGCGTATACAAAAAGGAAATACAAAAAGCAAAGAGGAAACACTACGACAACCGAATCTTCTAAGCACCAAACACCAAAAAAAAAACTCTACAGAATAATACATTAAATAAAAAATCCACTGGGATGCGACAATATACCAATTCCTTCGATGAAACTATGCAATGGCCTAGCAGACCACTTCAAAAACAAAATCATAAGCACCCAACAAACTATACAAAGCAGACCACCCGATCCTACTATGAACCCCACCTACCCTCAAGAGGAACATCAGAGAAAACTGCGAAGCTTTTCCGAAATATCAGCTGAGAATTTCATCAAACTGGTAAATCAAAGCAACAACTCAGGCTCGTCGGAGGACCCCTGCCCCCCGGACATATACAAATCAATTCTTGAACAAGGAACTCTCATGGAAGACCACAGGAACGTACTCAACCTTTCAATCACTACAGGGAAAGTACTACTATCCTTCAAATCAGCGTACATCAGGCCACTACTCAAAGATACAATGGGATCCGTAGAGGACCTCTCCAACTGCAGACCTATCTCTAACATATTGTACACAGCCAAATTGCTCAAAACATACATATACAAAACAACCCAAGAATTCATAGAAGAACACTGCCTACAAGACCAGTCACAAGTTGGTTTCAGACCAATGAGAGGAAAGGAATTGGCCCTGCTCTCAATATGGGATGACCTCAAAACAAACACAGACTCTGACAACTGTACTGCCTTAACACTTCTAGGCCTATCTGCAGCATTCAACACAGTTAACCACAACATCCTTATAATGAGATTAGAAGGACTTGGAATAACAGATACTGCCCTACTGTGGATCAAATCCTTCCTAACAAACAGAACGGAAACCATATGGATGAAACCTTGCAAATCAATCCCGAGAGACTCCACATGTGGAGTACCACAAGGATCATTCTTATACCTGTGGGGCATTATACAGTGTTCGATTCTGGTCCAGTGATAAGCAAATGTGGTGAGATACTTGGAGTCTGGGTGTAGAGCAATGGAGAAAAATGCATTCTTCAAATCTACCACCGTAAAAAAGTGTGCCTCCACTGAAATGATATCAAAAATTGTCACAGGATTTTGGACCAATGGATATTCTGCCTCAATAATATTATTAAGAGGGCGAACATCCTGTATAAAATGCCACGCCCTTCTTTTGTTTTCTTGATCAGATAGATAGCTTGTTGCAAGGTGATGTTCATTCCTGTATTATGCCTTGCTGCCATAAGGCATGCAGTGTCTCATAAATTCCTTCATCTGGATCTCGAGAAAGGGGGTACTGTTTTACTCATGGCAATAATGCTCTTTCTTTTAATTTGATGTGTACTGCCCCATCCTCTTTTATTATTCCTACATCATGGGGTACTGTTGGTACTTTTTCCAAATTTCCTGCAAATATTTTGCATTCTTTTTTGTTATCTGTGTCATCTGGGAAACTGCCCTTTCTTTTATGTGTACACTACCTTGCATTCCTCATTGTCTTTTGTTGCAAACAACTCTGTGTCACATACTCCTTTTAATGTCAGTGTGGGCTCAATACATAATATTTAACGCAATTCCATATTTTCTTTATCAATGGCAGCCAATATGATCATGTCCTTCCTTACCACTGCTTCCTCTAGGTAGAGCTGTGTGTGTGCGCCTGAACTAACAGAGGTGGGACACCGTGGCCTGAATATAAACTCGTTGGACAGCCGAAACACCGTTCCTCAATTCCTGGTAACCACCCCAACAGCACACACCTCTATATGCCTGGGTATCCCGCTCATTGTGCTGTGTGCATAGTATGCCTGAATCAACACTGCCACCCTAGCTGGATACATTCCGGGTGTGGATCACACCATCACTTTCTCTGAAAATTAAATTGTGGCATTCAATTTGCAGAGTAAATCCCTTCCCAGAAAGTTGATGTGAGAATCTTTCGAATGCAGTAGTGGTGCTACAATTTCTGTGTCCCTATTGTCAACGGTAAATCTTTTGTCAGAGGAACTTTCAAAATTGTCCCCAAAAAGTCTTGTGTGTCCAAACTTTTGTTAGATAATGGAAATCCTTCCTTTATAGATGATCTGGTTGCTCAAGTATCTATAAGAAAAGAAAATCGCCTCTGTCCTATCTGAACTGCTACCTCTGGTTACTCCTCTGGGTCTTCTGTTACTGCTAGAACAGGACACACTTGCACTCCCTGAGGGCACCCCTATTGGGAAAAGGTATTGGCTGATGAAATAAACGGATTACCGACCGACACTGTCACGCCGGTGGATTGGGGCACTGTGTTCTGTCCTAGTAATGTGACAGCTTCTTTTACTTGTGTCTGTGCCGGTGCATTCAGAATGCTTACCGTACATAGGATTCCTGCCATGGTCTCACTCTGCACTTGCACTTGTCCCTTGGTGGATATACTCTGTTGTTGTGTGGGCTGCACTTGTAATTGCAGATGCAGCATCACTTGTACTTGCTGTGGTGCTGGCGTATAAGGTTGCCGTTGTTGCCCTGATTGTGCTATTAGTGGGCATGTCCGTGCAAAATGACCAAAATGTCCACATGCAAATCACTGTCCCCCAAACACTGGCCACATACCCCTATAATCCATACCCAGTTCTCGTGGGTAATATTCTCTCCCCATTTAATACGATCCCATATAACCGTTTACTCCACCTGTCTGCACAACCCCAGCTGTTGCTGCACATTTACAAATGTAGGTTGTTGCTGCATCTGCACCGTTCCCCACTGCTGATTGGGGGAACTTGAGTGTACCCTCCTGGTTGCATTACTGTTGCCACTGGGAACCCCACTGTGGTGGAACTATAATTGGTCCCGTGAGCACTTCTCCTTCCATGTTTATTATAGCCAGTTTTTTCTGAACTCATTTATTTTCAGCTTTTGTTGCATTGTCCGTTGTCTCGTTATCCTGCTCTTGCTTTCTTTTACAATAATGTATGATTGTCACCTGTATCTCCAGCCATCATTTTGCCTTAATTGCCACTATCTTCTCAAGGATGTCTGTACATCTGCGGGGAGCCCCCTCACTAAAATGTGAGAAAATAAAGGTATTTTGTCATCCCACGACTGTTTATTTTCTTGTGTCCACTTTTCTTGTATGGATCATGTATGTTACGCGGGGTCCTCATCAGGCTTTATTTTACGAGCCAATATTGAACCCATTAAGTAGAAAAAGAAGGTCAGGCGCACACTCTGGTTCCAAGTCATTTAATCCTTGAACATTGTTAGGACTATTTGCATCTGGGATTCAGCCCTGTTATTATTTTTTGAACTGTGTTGGGATTCAACCCTGTTATTACTTACAACAGGATTAAATGACTTGGAACCAGAGTGCGCGCCTGACCTTCTTTTTCTACTTAATGTTACAGGAGACCCGGGCTCCAGAGGCAGCAGCACCGGGGCTATTATGCCCCCACTTTGGAGAGCCATATTCATGGTTTTCTCCCCTCCCCCGATTGTGGGTAAGATTTGTGTTTGGAGGGGAGTTGGTTCCTGGTCTCCTGAATGAAACACTTGTGCCATCACTACAATAACCAGAATCCTTTGAGACTAAAATTGAAAAAAGTAATTAGCAACACCTGAAAAGGAACACAGCTAACACAGTCTCCCTGATGAGAGTTTGAGACTTGAAAGTACTTGGAGGAGTAGAACTAACTATTGTGCTTTGGAACTGTAGCAGTTGGGATTTAACCCTGGTAACTTTTGAACATTGTTGGGACTATTTGCATCTGGGATTCAGCCCTGTTATTATTTTTTGAAATGTGTTGGGATTCAACCCTGTTATACTTACATCAGGATTAAATGACTTGGAACCGGAGTGCGTGCCTGACCTTCTTTTTCTACTTAATATTGAACCCATGTCTGACGTATCTGGATACAGCTCCCTCAGCGCCTTCCAAACATGTGCTCGATAGTTATTAAAGGATGCTCCATCATGTATCTTGAGACACTCGTTTAGGATTTGTATATACTGCAGCTGGTTTTAGTAATGGGTAGATCGTATTTGGAAGGGGCAGGGCACTACCCTGCTCCTCCTCTTTACATTTCTCTGTCTCTTCATAATTTTCTTGGTACAACTTCCAAAGTCCTAAAATGTCCTGTCTCTGTTTAAGCTTTACACCTTTGTGGGTAGTCGACAAATATGAATGCATTTTGTTGATAATATTTTTGTCGAACGTTCCCTCTCCAGGCCCTTCCTTGTAACATTTACCCATTGTGTCATGCACCCACCCAAAATGGTACTTTTTGAGAGCACCAGGGGGCACAGATGGTAATGGCTGCCTGAATATCGGTTACATAACCCGCTGGACGAAAAGACAGGAGAAAGAGCTGACATCCCCACCCACCCTGACCCAAAACGTACAGAGCAGAGGCGGAAAAGTTGGCGAAGGAGGGGCGGGCCTCGAATCTACCGTTGAGCACACCAAGGGTCTGCCGGGACAGTAAGGGAGGTGTCGGGGCCCACAGCAAGAGCAGCCCAACGTTCATGCCTGTGCGTGGCGCAGGAAGGAAGAGCAAGCGCTTGGCGAGAGACGGCAGAAGTGGGTGAAACTGCCCCTGAGGCTCAAGTGAGAGACACCTGCGGTCTTCGGATCGACAGAGAGGACCTGGTTAATCTGACCTGGAAGGGCACCCGCCGGGCCAGCGTCTCGTGGTGGGGGACGACTACATTGCCGGTACGATGGTGGCACAGCACTCTCCAGCAAGGTTCAGGCATGGAAGCAGAGGACCCAGAGGAGGCAGGAGAAGACCGGGGACACATGAGGCCTCAATCAGAACCGGGAACAGCACAAACGAAGTGGCATCAGCCTCACAGTAGGAGAGAGCCCTACGTGCATAGTTATCATGACCCTTGCCCCTGGCCCTCACTGGCAAGTCAGCCTTCCAGTTATGGCCAGGTCAAAGGCCTTAAAACCTCATCCAAGACTCTCTTGGAGTCAGTCCTTGCACCCCTGCCATGAGGAGCAGGACAGAGAATCCACCTTTCACAATATTAAGGTGAGGAGAGGGCCCAAGGGGGAGGAAGGAGTTGAGGCCAAGGGAGGTGGGAAAACATAAAGACAATCTGGTATTGAATCCAGCTCTCCTATATTGCAGACCCATCTTTAACCAGAGGCCTTACGAAGGGACTGGGAGAGGGTTTGAGAGTGCAAATCATCCAACCAGGGCTGGGTGGCGTCCCCAAGGATACCAGGTGAGCATAACAATAGTGCATAGCGGATGCAGGCCCAGTCCCACCAAGCACATGACAAAAGACCGTCGACGAGATCACAGTAAGGTGCCGCACACTGACCGAGGCGACCCTGCACGGAGACATCTGATGCACAGTGTAAACTCGCAGTGGGGCCGAGCAGAGGAGGATTATTTCAAGTGCGCAAAGGAAAGGGAGCAATAACAGACTAGGTTATACCCACTCACAGAGAGGAAACACAGACAACCCCAACGTAGTGCCATAGAAGGAAGGATTGGAACCGGGGACCCACAACAGACAGGGCTGTTGCAATGTGGGCACGGAGCCCACAGTGCAGACCCACAAGAGCAAGGCCATAGGCACCGAGGGGGGCTCTGGGCTGCCCTCACAGGGAACATCAATAAGAAAGATTGCTGCCCTATAGAAGTTCCAAAGACAAACGGATAGTCAAGGACCCGAGGCCCCAGAATCTAAACTAACTATGGGGGATGCCACAATCAAGGACGACATTGCAGGGATCATATCCGAAATAAAAGCCCTTCGCACTGATATCGAAACATCCATCTCTGAACTACGAGGGAAAATTGAGAAGCTAGTGGGGAAGGTGGAAAATCAAGAGCACAACCAACTGAATGTGGACGTAGTGAGAAGAAGATACAGGACATTGTGAATCTTCTCTACCAAGCGAAAGGAGGGAAAACAGTTGAGATAGAGCAAGCTCACATAGGGGGAAGAGCGTTCAGTGGTGGGCCAAGCTCCATTGTGGTGAAATTCCTCCATTACAAAGAGAAAGCAGAAGTTCTATTGAAAGCAAAACAGGTGCAGGAAGTCGATTACCAGGTATCCAAATTGAGGCTGTTTCTGGACCTATCAGGCTTCACGTTGGGGCAATGAAGGGAATTACGGCCGCTCACAACGTGGCTCATGGACAAAGGGATCCGATTCAGATGGACATACCTCTTTGCAATGCTCTTTGAGAATGGAGGGGAAGACTACAGAGTCACCACGGCCGAAGAAGCGCAGCAAGTCTTATGGCACTTAACTGAGGACACAGTTACTAAAGCAGCAGTGGGTCCATCCGACCCACGCACTTGCGGCCCTCATTTTCAGGAGGGTGTCTTGTTAGAGTGTATTGAAGGTTGTTTGACCCAAAGTTCATGGGGTTTTGCTTATTTTTACAGTGGGGGAGGATGGGGAAAAGACAGGGGAACAATGAAAGGGTGGTGAGAGGACAGGAGAAAACAAATGCAAGGGAAAAGGGAAAAGAGAAGGAAAGGGTAGCAGGAGCATACAAATCCAGGGAAGGCAGAAGTGATGGGACAACTGGCGGAAGAGAGCCTGCTGCGAGTATACACATTGAACGTTACAGGGCTTAACTCCCCGACTAAAAGGTCTCTAGTAGCCTGAGAATTTGGGAAAGCATCCCAGGATGTACTGTTTTTGCAAGAGACAAGATTAAAAGCCCGGGAGGAAAGACCCCTGAGAGGAGGTGGGATGGGGCGAGCCTATTGGGCATCCGGCCCACTTAAAAAGGGAGGATTGGGTATAGTGCTGCATAGGTGACTCCGCACGGTCGATCCTGAGGAAATGTCTCTGATGAAGGTGAGGCTACTACTGATCCAGGGAATGTTAGAGGGGGCCTAGGCTACGTTCACCTCAGTATATACCCCCAACCAGGGCCAAAAACAATTTAATGAGGAGGCATTATCAACAATACTGGCTGAGAGACGGGGAACGGTCATAATTGGAGGGGACTTTAACTTGTGGGCGGAAGAGCCATTAGACAGGCAGGCAGCAAGAACAGAACCCCCCAGACACGCACAAGGGGTAGGGGACATGTTTAAGAAATGTCTACAGATCCAGGGCCTAGTAGATGTGTGGAGGATTACACACCCTGGCCAAAAGAGCTACACATTCATTATGAGAGTGCATGTAACCTTCACCAGAATAGACTACCTGTTGCTTGAAAGGGAACACACATTGCGAGTGAGAAATTGCGCTATTCGACCAGTGGGCTGGCCCCACCACGACAAGGTCATATTGGAATTTGACATAGGGGGTATGAATAAAAAGGATTTAAGGTGGCGAATCAATGACTTCCTGTGGCGGGACTCGCTCTTTTCCCAGCAGTTTACGAGTGCGTTGGAAGAATACTTCTGAGTGAACGATAATGAGGAAGTGGGGGAGAACACAATGTGGGAAGCGGGTAAGGCCACCTAGAGGCGGCTTTTGATAAGCAAATAGTCCAGAAAGAAACAAGAACGAAAGTTGCAGGAACAGAGGCTTTGCAGTGAAATTGTTGATCTGGAAGGCAGGTTACATGGCGAAGGGAATTGTGAGGTGATGGATCAGAGAGCGCAGACAGTAGAGGATAGAAATAAAGTAGCTAGCACTGGGGGACACAATCAGAAAACTAAACTGACATTTCTAAAGCAAAGGTTCTATGAAAAAGGGGATACATCCGATGCTTTATTGGCAGCTAGGCATAGGGAACAGAGAACGGGCAGATGGGTGGAACGTGTCCAGCGGATAGCAGAACATTAGGCCATGACCCCAGAGGAAGTGGCAAACCACTATACGGGTCACTATGAAGAGCTGTACAAAAGTGAAGGAAAGGGAGACCCAACAGGGTTGGAACAATACCTGGAATGGACAGAGATAACACAACTGCGTCCAGACGAAAGGGCACTCCTAGAGGCCCCCTTCACATCTGAAGTAAGCAGCCACCTTCACCATAGCTAGATTACCCGCGGGTGGAGCCCAGGAGAGGATGGTTACACTATGGGATTCTATAAGAGGTTTGCAGGGAGTCTGGTCCCCACCTGGTCAAACTATTCAATCACATGAGGGAATCTGGGATGGTGCAAATCTCATTTTGAAGGGCACTGATTATAGTGATCCCGAAAAATGGCAAAGACCCAGCCAATTGCAAATCACATCCACCCATCTCCCTCCTAAACATGGATGTAAAAGTGTACACCAGAACCCTAGCCACCCGACTGGAGGGAATCCTGCCCCATCTAATACACCTGGAGCAAGTTGGATTTGTGAAAGGTAGACGGGGAGCAGATGCAATGCAAAAAACCCTGGATATTATGGGACATTCCAGGGTGAAAGGGGAGGATCATGTGTTGCTTAGTCTCTTATCGGAGAAAGCTTTTGATCGGGTAGAATGGGAGTTTCTTTTTACAACAATTAAGAAATATGCGTTTGGAGAGCGGTTCCTGAGGGGCGTGCTGGTGATATACAAAACCCCGACAGCAAGGGTGACAGTCAATGGGACAACATTTGCAGAGTTCTGCCTGTGATGGAGAACTAGACAAGGCTGCCCGCTTTCACCCCTCCTCTATGCTCTTTCCATTGAACCACTAGGGAATAGGATTAGGAAGGTGGAAAGTATAGAAGGAATCAGGGTGGGCTGACAGGAGTATAAATTAGAAATGTACGCAGACGACATACTCCTCTTTTTGACCAATCCCACCTCATCAATACCAGGGGCCCTCCATGCAATAAGGGTTTATGGAAAATGGGCTGGACTCAAGGTTTACATAGAAAAATCAACGCTATTCCCATATTGCAGACCGGAAGGGGATGTGGGGAGACTCTGAGAGCTGGGGAACCCGGTTAAGCCGGTAGCACTTAAATACCTGGGTATACGCATCACAAAGGACACCAGTGATCTCTACGGAGCAAACTTCCCCCCACTCTTGGTAGACCTTACCGCCGACCTGGACAGGTGGTTCAGATTGACCATGCCTTGGCTTGGATCCCTCAAAGCAGTCAAACTGTTGCTACTCCGCTACCTATAGCCATGCTGGAGGTACACTTTATAGAACGAGGCACAGAATCAACAGGTTCTTATGGCAGGGCAAGAAGCGGAGAGTAGCATACTCCCCCCTAATACACGCCAAAGAGAAGGGCGGTGTGAGCCTTCCAGACATGTACACATACTACCGGGCGGCGCAGTTCCCAGCGCTGGTTGCACACTTGAGAGTTCAGAGGGACAAACAATGGGTGGAGATAGAAAATCATCTTCTGAGGCCTGTGACGCTAGTGGAATGGTTGTGGGCCACAAAATCAACAATCCTGCAAAAAGTCCTTAACCACAGAATACTCAGTCCACTCCTGAAGCTATGGAAAAAACATGAGACGAAGGGGATTACAACATGACCCTCCCTGATGAGTGACTTATGCCCCCCCCCAATCAGGGATACAATCCAAGAGCCACAGCGCTTCCAAAAGTGGTTCGAGACGGACCTGGAAAGGGTGGGGCAGATGGTAAAAGGAGACACCTGCATTTCACTGAGGGAACTGGAAGAAGAGCTTAACATAGGAACCCTGTCAGTCTTTTACCACCTGCAGCTAAAGGGGGTTTTGATGTCAGCAAAATGGGTGGCAACCTACAAAAGGATTTAACACTGATGGAAGGAATACTGAGCAACTCCACTTCCACCAAGGGACTGATCTTGCGAATGTATAGAGCCCTGCTGGAGGAGGGAACTGCTGTATGGGAAGCCCTCAGGAAAAGATGGGAAAGGGACTTGGATAGAGATATTAATGATGGCTGCTGGAGGCGTCTCTGCACCAATGCCCATAGAACATCCATCTCCTGCCAGTACAAATTGCACAGACTAAAGCTCCTATACAGGTGGAAATATGACTCTGTCCGCCTCTCCAAAATGTTTCAGGGTTCGAGCCCAGTATGCTGGAGGGGGTGTGGCCAAAGAGCCCAAAAGTCCAGAGCTTCTGGAAGGAGGTCTTGGGATGGGTAAAATGTTTAGACGGTATTGAAAGAACCTGTGACCCATTGCTAATGGTGTTTGGTTTGGAGGAAGTGGAAGGGCGCTGGGAGCGTCTCCCGCACATACTGCACTTTATCCTACTAGCTTCGAGGGTTTACCTCACCATTGGGTTGAAGTGTGAAAAGCTCCCCAGGGAAAGAATTTGGGCCCAAAAGGCAAAAGAGATCTGTGAAATGAAGAATATTACAGGGGCCCTACACAAACTGTCACCCTCGTGAGAAAGGGAATGGACAACCTTCCTTAGTGCATACAGCTAAAAGAGATTAAAGGGGAAAGGAACAGAAGAGGGAATTACCCCGGGAGTAGAGTCAGTACACCATTGGAAGTTGATGCCAGAGAAACACTGGTTCCAGAAACTTTGTTCGACCCTTCTACGGTATTATCTAGTCCTCCAGAAACCACTGACACAGAATTGTAACAGTGAATCATCCACTCTGTCTTAAAAGGGGGGTGGAGGGAGAGAGGGAGAATTCGAAATGTTGCGTTATATTTTTTCAAAAAGTAAAAATGTTAGCCTGTGTTCCGGTGCCATCTATTTGTATGATTATACAGCTGAAATGCCTGAAATATGTGCACTCTGGTTCTGGCTTAAATAAAGAATTTACAAAAATTGTACTTTGTTACCTTATCACGATATTGGGGCAGTTTGCTACACATGTGATTAAGTGGTGCATCCATCCAATAGGACGTCATTATCGCACCTTAGTCCTTATGGTCGCAATACTCTTTCCTTCCTTCTTCCTCTTATCCTTTATAAATTAAAACTTTAAACTTTCAAACCCTTATTCAATCAATCCCACCCACTCAATTGTATACTTAACTCTTACTAATTTGCCCTATTTTCATTAACTCTGGCCCTCTCCACAGGCCCAGCCCTTTCATACCTCGCAATCCACACTTACATACACTGGCCTTCTCCATAGGCCCATCTTGTTAGGTTGTATTAGTACACAAATGGCCTTCTCCCCAGGCCCAACACCTTATTAAAATGCTCTACATTAGTATGTTAAAAGAACAGTTACTCCTCCCTTCAACCGACTGCACCTTTAGCTCACGCTACACAGCTCTGTAAATATTTACACGTTATTTCGGCTCTGGTCCTTCTGTCATCTCCATAGCCACATTAAACAAATACTATGACCACTTTCCACGACACTAAAAAAAACTGCCAATATTCACAAAACACATGCATGCATGTACTACAAAGAATTCTTCCCCAGAGAGAATAAAATGATGCAACTATACCAATTGCATGCACTACGCGTAACTCTTGTCTCACAAGGTCCACCACTTACTACGCCACTTTCTGCTCTAATACAGATGTGTCTCCATCTACCTGCTCCCTATCAGATCGGCAAACTTAAAATCTAAGACTACTACGGTCAATTGCCCTCCACCACTCTGAGCGTGCATCCCTATACACCAAAAAATATTCCCTCCCACCCATTGTGCTTTTCATGCACCAGTACACTCAAGTATGCCTCTAGGAAATTCTTTACTTCTCTCAACCTCGGAGTCTCCCTTTAAAGGCCAGCACTTCAGTTGGAGTGAAGGCAGAGCCGGACCAGGCGGATCTTTGGGAAATTGGCAACCGCGGACCTCCTGTTGCTCGAGCTCTTAGTACTGGCCAACAGATGCTGTCCCGCACTCCTCTGGGAGTCCTGCCTTAGTCGAAAGGCTGAGATATCTCGCTTGGGCCTCCAAAAATGTGTCGGGGGTTGCCTAGGAACTCACCAATAAAAATGACAAATGTAGTAAAAAAACAAGTGTAGGCAGGCAAGAAGTAACACAGGTTTATTCAGGCCCCTGGCGCAGTTGGGACAGCTATATTCAAACAGATCGTGGCACAGAACTGCATGAAAAGATGCTGTCAAAGAAACACCCCTATATCTAAGAATTGTATAATAATCGAGCTTATTAACATTAGTAACTTTGCAATATGAGAAAATCTCCCCACTCCGAGCTGATTGGTGCTTGCACATTAGACCCTTATAGAGAAACATACATTAAGTTCTGTAATTGGGTCCACAAACCTTCCCACACAGGCCTTACATTTTAATATAGGACGTCACATTCCAACCCCCACTTCCCACATCATAATAACAACTCATTTAAACATTTGAGATGACCAGCAGAACTTAATTCTTCTGATCTGGTCATCTCATGAGAAGCGCCCCCCACCATGGCACTGTCAGACCCTTGAACCACGGCTGTACTGCTATACAAATGTTGCATATTAAGAACTTTTCAACCTTCTTCCCAGGTGAAACGTACTAAGGGGGAAGTTGAAACCACAGTGGTTCAGCTAAAAATCATGTTTTGCAAATCACTTTCAATTATAAAGATGGTTATGCTCTCCATGTCGGTCCATGGGACCCATGGGTTCTAATCTGTGACCTCGAAAAAATAACATCTATTGTTTTGCTTCTTACAATACCAGCCTGGGATTGAGGGACCTGCAATGTTTTACAGCCACTGCGGCTTTCTTGCATATTAATAAAAGCTAGCACACGTTTGCTGCAAAGACATACTATAAGGCCTGTTTACCACATTTTAGCCTACCTCTAAATTTGGTTATACGTACCAGGGTCCCTGGTTTTCTTTTATATGTATGTCACTTTTATTTTGGGCTTGTCTTGTGCAATGAACAAAAGACGCCCCCTTCCCTTTGACAGAGCTACCCTCAATATTGATACATGCGTACCTTTTCGCTGTGCAGAACTTGCATTTTTATTACAAGGGTTGATATGTGTTTACCAATCAGCTGTGTGCAGAAAGTCTTATTGTGTTGCAAAAGCACTAATGCTAATTAGTTTAGATTATTATACATAACCTTTGATTTAGGGGCGTTACTTTGACAGCGTCTTTCCTTGCAGTTCTTTTCCATGCTGTTTGAAATTGCTGTCCCAACTGTGTCTGGGCCGTGAATAAAACTGTGTTACTTCTTGCTCTGAGTACACTCCATTTTTGACTATTTTTGTAATTTTTAATACCGAACTTCATGGTGACCCCCTGCACACTATCATGGAAACAAGAACTACCAACCCTTGAATAACCAAATCCCTTTCGGTTCTTGTCACCAGTTGCACAGCCCCCTTGCCCACCACTCAGCCTCCACCCAAAAAACAAGCCTTTATAGAGCCAACAGCATTGGTCTGTACAAACGCATCAACAGAACTGTGTCCATCAAACAGAACTTTGTCAGGCCACAGGCATTTTACCACAGGCTAAAACACTCCAGTGGGTCATTTTATTTTGAAGGCCCTGTTGTTGATAATAAGCATGCACACTACATGTAATTTAAACATCTAAGCTACTTCAGCATAAGGAAATGGTCCTGTGTCTGATTCCCAAAACATTGCTATAAGCATTGAAGGAAAAGACAGACTGGATTAGGGGCATTTGTGCTATGGAGGAGAGTTGGTCCCTTGTCACCTGCATTGAAAACCTTGTGCAACTACAGCTACTAGAATCCTTAGAGACTTTAATGACAATTAGACACACATGAAAAGGAAAACAGCCTCTCTGACGATTGATAGAGTCAAGAAAACATTTGGAGGAGAAGACAAACTGTGTTGAAGAAGGTAAACATGACTGGGCACGAGAGTGCGCGCCTCATCCTCTCTTTTTTTCACAATGGTTACAGAAATCCCGGGTATCAGAGGCAGCAGCACCGGGGTCATCATGCCCTACTAAGGAGAGCCATATTGATGGCTTTCCCCCTCCCCCTATCAACGGTACTATTTGTGCTTTGGAGGAGAGTTGGTCCCTGGTCACCTGCATTGAAAAACATGTGCAACTACAGCTACCAGAATCCTTAGAGACTTTAATGAAAATTAATTAGACACACCTGAAAAGGAAAACAGCCTCCCTGATGATTGATAGAGTCAAGAAAACGTTTGGAGGAGAAGACAACCTGTGTTGAAGCAGGTAAACATGACTGGGCACCAGAGTGCGCGCCTCATCCTCTCTTTTTTTCACAATGGTTACAGAAATCCTGGGTATCAGAGGCAGCAGCACCGGGGTCATCATGCCCTACTAACAAGACCAATATTGATGGCTTTCCCCCTCCCCATATCAAGGGTAAGATTTGTGCTATGGAGCAGAGTTGGTCCCTTGTCACCTGCATTGAAAAACTTGTGTAACTACAGCTACCAGAATCCTTAGAGAGTTTAATGAAAATTAGACACACGTGAAAAGGAAAACTGCCTCCCTGACGATTGATAGAGTCAAGAAAACATTTGGAGGAGAAGACATACTGTGTTGAAGGAGGTAAACATGACTGGGCACCAGAGTGCGCACCTCATCCTCTCTTTTTTTCACAATGGTTACAGAAATCCCGGGTATCAGAGGCAGCAGTACCGGAGTCATCATGCCCTACTAAGGAAAGCCGTATTGATGGCTTTCCCCCTCCCCCTATGAAGGTTAAGATTTGTGCTATGGAGGAGAGTTGATCCCTGGTCACCTGCATTGAAAAAGTTGTGCAAAAACAGCTACCAGAATCCTTAAAGACTTTAATGAAAATTAATTAGACACACCTGAAAAGGAAAACAGCCTCCCTGATAATTGATAGAGTCAAGGAAATGTTTGGAGGAGAAGACAAACTGTGTCGAAGCAGGTAAACATGACTGGGCACGAGAGTGCGCGCCTCATCCTCTCTTTTTTTCACAATGGATTAAGGGCATATTGAAGGAAAGGTAGACCTCAGAGTAATTACTACCCCTTTGCTGCTCTCACTACCCAGATGTCTTCTCTCCCAACAAATAATTCAGGTTGGTCGGAGCTCCAAATTTAACCAACTAATGAGTTTGACCAGCATGTCCAGTAAAGCCAATATATTTTATAACAAGATGTAAAGAGCTCATGACATGTACCACCAATCAATAGGGATAATGTTCGGCCCCCAATTATCAAACCTGAAAACAGGTTCCGAGCTAAACCCAGAGAGGGTTAAGGCCACAGAAGCTGCCGTTATCCAGTGTGCACATGAGTAGAAAGATTCAGCAGCATACAATGTGCAAGTAGCATGATTCTCCCAAACACTGCTTGGGGGCCTCAGGAAAGCGAGACCAGATAGAGTTCCCAGCTCTGCTCAGTCAGGATGAAACAACCCTCCTTTGGGCTACTAACTGTTTTGGGGCCTTTTCCTTCTTGAACAAAAAGAAAAATTGGGCAAATGACAACATCTGCATAAATGCTGACGAAACCCAAATTATCTGTTTATTTCATCCCATCTCTGCCCCTATCTGATGGCCTCACAGCCCTCCAAGTCTGACCCTCAAAGGGGAGAAAAAACCTCTGCATTATCCCGGATGACCAGGTCTCCTTCATCCCACAACCTAAACTCACACCACAACAGATCAATTTCCAAAAGGTTCAAGATAATTAGACACTTTATGAAAATGCTGTAGGAAGCAGGTTGAGCCAAACACTTGTCATGTCTTACTAGATTTCTTTAGCACAGGGACCTCAACAAGGGCCTCACACATCAATGACAACGGCTTCTGCATAAAACTGCTAGAATAATCTTATCCCAAAACCTCAGGAAAAACATCCCCCTGCTGTAAATTCTCCCCTGACACCGATTGAAAAACAAATCCACCCCAGACCATCATGAATCCTCCAGAAGATCTTATTTTCCATCCAATACACTTCTGACTGGGAAGAAGACAAAGGGCCTCATTACAGGGTAGGCGGTAAGGGATTACCGGCACCAGTAAGGGCACCGGTGCCGGTAATCCCTTACCACCCTACTACGAGGTCCCTTAGCGGGTCCCTCCCCTAACGCCTGGTTTTAGCAGGCGTTATGGAAGGGACCCGCTAAGGGACTTCAGAGCTAATAACAGTACCGCAAATTGCGGTACCGTTATTAGCTCCTTCCCCATTCCCATTGAGCCCTACGGGGGCTCAAATGGGAATGGGGAATGGTTCCCGGAATGGGGATTTACCGGGTCCTCCAAGGTCGGAATGACCCAGTAAGTCGCTATTCCGGGAGCACAGACCCGGAATGCGGTAAGGAAGTAGCCATGGTGATAATAGCGCCATGGCTACCGCCTACCGTGTAATGAGGCCCAAAGAGTTCCTGATTTGTTACTTTAATGCGATAAATTGTTCTTAGTTCAAGGCTCCGACCAGTGTCATGGTAGAAGGCTTTCACGTGAGAATAAATATCAGATGACCAAGACAGATGAATAAAGTTCAGCTGGTCATCTGAAATGTTTCAATGGTTTGGCATACAATGTGGAAATGGGGGGTTGGATTGTGACGTCACGTGGGCCAGTTAGGGATGGTGTGGTATGTTTTGTTGAATCCAATCACAATACAGCAATTTATATTTCTCCATAAGATTTTTTGTGATGTGTTTACCAATCAGCTGTATGCAGAAAAACGTATTGTGTTGCATAAGGACTAATGCTAATTAGTATAGATTATTATAAAAAACCTTAGATTTAGGGGTGTTACTTTGACAGCACCTTTTCATGCAGTTCTTTTCCGTGCTCTGTTTGAAATTGCTGTCCAAGCTGTGTATGGGGCCTGAATTTAACTGTGTTACTTCTT
Source organism: Ambystoma mexicanum (assembly GCF_040938575.1). Classification (NCBI taxonomy): domain Eukaryota; kingdom Metazoa; phylum Chordata; class Amphibia; order Caudata; family Ambystomatidae; genus Ambystoma; species Ambystoma mexicanum. Next base: position 408,949,419 of record NC_090940.1, read on the forward strand.
GCTCAGAGTAGACTCCTTTTTTGACTACTTTTGTCATTTTTAATACCAAACTTTGCAGTGACCCCTGCAAATGTTTAGAGGCCCCAGCGAGATAAGCCCGCTTTCCACACCAGGGCATGCGGGTTCCAGAAGTACCCCCGAGAGAGTGCAGGACAGTGTTTGCTGACCAGTCCAAAGAGCTCAAAATAACGAGCAGGCCGGCGGACCCCCGAGTTCCCAAATGTCCGTCTGGTTCGGGAGCTGCATTTGCTCCGACGGTATATTCACCTTTAAATGACGACTCTGAGGTCAAAAGAAGTGGAGCATCTCCTAGAAAGGATGTGTGAGTGTACCTATGCATGAACACGCTGGGAGCGGGAGTGATTATTTCTTTTTAAGGCATATAGGACGCCCCCTCAAGAGGGAGAGGATGATTGGCCGTAGTAGTCTTAGATTTTATGTCCATTTAATGCGATAGAGAGAAAAGTGGATAGTGGCACATCTGTGTGAGAGAAGAGGGTTGCGTATTAAGTGCCAGACATTGTTAGACGTGAGTTGCGCGTAGTGCAGGCAATCAGTATAGATGGGTGATTTGGGATAAAATAAGGAAATTGGGAAAGAAATATATGTGATGAAGTTTTTTATGAATAGTAGCAGTTTTTTGGTGGCAAAGTGGACATTGTTACAGTTTTTTCATTTGTTTATTGTGGCTGTGGAATTTACAGAAGGGCCAGAGCTGAAATAACTTGAAAATATTATAAGAGCTGTGTGTAGCACGTACAGGGAGTGCGGTCGAACGAAGGGAAGAGCAACCGCACTCTCGGTTTACTAACATAGGGCATTTTTGTTAAGGTGGTGGGCCTGTGGAGAGGGCCATTCGTGTACTACTGAAAACTAACAGGACAGCGCTGTGGAGAAGGCCATTGTATATAAGAGTGAAAAAGAGAAGCGTGAAAGGGAGGGGCCTGAGGAGAAGGCTAGTGTGAATGAGAATGGGCGAACAAGCTAAGTGGTAAGTATAAGAGTGAACGAAAGTGAGTGAATAAGGGTAAATGAGTTTGGGATTTAAACAGTAAAAGAGAAAGCAGGGCAAAGGGGAGAAAAAGAAGAGAACTCTAACAATTAAGACTAAGGAGGGATGATGTCAATTTATGGGAAGGATGCACCCCTTGATTTTATGTGCACAAAACTACCACAATATCGTGAGAAAGTAGGAAAGTATAACTTCCAATGGGCAGGGGACACAGTGTGGAAGTTACCCGAAATGGCCTGGTAAGGGAACTTTCGACAAGAATATAATAGACAGTATGTATTCATACTTATTGGCTGCCTATAAAAGAGCAAAACTTAAAAAGAGGCAAGATATTCTAGGGCTCTGGAAATTGTATGAAGAAAAGAAAAAAGGAGCCAGAGAAATTAAACAGGTAGGAAGAGCAGGGGAGTACGCCGCCCCCTCCACGTTCACTGTACTCTATGTTAAAACCAGCTACAGGATACACAAATCCTAGGCGAGGATCACAAGATTAGGAGGGAGCTAGCAAGAAAAAAGATGACGGCGAAGCCAACTCTGTTAGTAAAGATGAGAAAGGAAGAAAGAAATATTTAGCTGACATTAAAAAGAACACACAACAGCAACTTAATTCCATGTTCAGGGAAGCAGAAACAGCAGTGGAAAGCGTGATAGAGAAAAAAGAAACAGGACACGGAAAAACAGTTGATGAGCAGGGATTAACAGCAGAGTGCATCAAATTTCAAATTGACAAGTGGGGACAGGACGTGGACGATGGGGAGTTAGATGCGACAGAGGGTGAACATGCTGCATCAGACTGGGAGGATAGTAACGACAGTGACCAGTCGGATGACGAACTTGACACATGTATGGAAATGAACATTGCCCGTGGAAGGAGAAGACTCGAGAGGGAGGAAGAGGGAGAAAGAGCGGAGTCACTGGGGCACTGGGGAAATAGACTTCGGAGTAGGAAAATGAGAATAGCAGTAGCTAAGAGACCACAGCGAAGAAATAAGCGGAGAGCACAAACACAGATGCCACTCTTATAGAAAGCAAAATGTGAGGTGCATTATGTACCTTGGCAGATGATGGACATTTTACCTTTGTTAATGGCGGGAGTGAGTATGTGGATTTATGTTTTTGAAAAGGAAACAGCAGGGATTCCATTGGCCATACAAGAATTAAGAGTTTATGAGCACTGTTGGTGGGGGAACGAAGTGACAACATTTGGCAACACGCAGGTTATGTACCGGTAAAATTAAGCTCCAGTGTACATGATGGAGCACCTTTTAACAATTATCGAACACGAATGGAAAGCTCAGAAAGAGCTGTATCCAGACACCTCATATATGGGGTCAATACTAGCGCAGAAAATGAAATCTGATGATGACCCTGCAGAATATATACGATCCATGAAGGAGATGTGGACACGAAAAATGAACAGTCCTGGGATGAGAAAATGCCATTGTTTTATCATATGCTAGTGAGGGGGCTCCCTGCAGCTGTACAGGTTTCCCTAGAAAAAATCATTGAGATTGAGGCAAAGGGGTAGCCTGAGATACAGGCAATATGCATACACTATTGTAAAAAAAAAGCAGGCGAAAGACAAAGAAACAGCAGATAACCAAGTAAAAGCAGAACATATATTAGTACAGAGGCAATTGGCAAATATAAGCATGGAAGGAGCAATGCTCACAGGACCAGTTGTATTCCCACCTGCCCAACAAGTTGGACTCCCAGTAACAGTGATAACACAACAGGGAGGATACACACAAGCTCCTAATAATCAGCAACAACATCCTGCATTTACAAATGTACAACAACAGCCAGATTTTTCATATGCAGGTGGTCATATGGGACAGTTTCAGGCGGGAAGAGGACATCATACGAGGGAAGAGGATTTGGGTACAGAGGTATGGGGCCAAGATTTGGAGGACAGTGGGCCTCATTACACAGTAGGCGGTAGCCATGGCGCTATTAGCGCCATGGCTACCCCCTACTGCCGTCGGAGTCCGGGTTCCCAGAATAGGGACTTACCGGTCTATTCCGACCTTTGCGGGACCGGTAAGTCCCCATTCCGGGAACCATTCCCCATTCCCATTTGAGCCCCCATAGGGCTCAATGGGAATGGGGAAGGAGCTAATAACGGTACCGCAATTTGCGGTACCGTTATTAGCTCTGAAGTCCCTCAGCGGGAACCGTCCATAACGCCTGGGCAGACCACACGTTAAGGACGGGACCTGCTGAAGGACCTTGTAGTAGGGCGGTAGGGGATTACCGGCACTGGTGCCCTTACCAGTGCCGGTAATCCCCTACCGCCTACTGTGTAATGAGGCCCCATGTTTTGTGTGTGGCAATTCTGGTAATTTTGTACAGATATCCCCTCTCATAGCATTTACAGGGCAGCAACAGCATGTTTACAGACATGTGCAGGCACCTCCACAAGTACAAGCGATCCCAGAGCAGCAGCAGCTATCTCTGGTACCCACACAGACACAAGTACAGGTGCAAAGTGGAGAGATGGCCGGAACACAAGGTACAGTCAATATACTTCAGGCACCAGCACATACACAAGGACAAGAAAGAGTATAAATATTGGGACAGAATAACATGCGCCAATACACAGGAGTGACAATAGTGGACGGTAATCCATTTATGTCTGCTGCAAATACACTTTCCCAATAGGGGTGCCCATGAAAGGTGCGAGTTTGTCTAGTTCTAGCACAAACTGAACACAACGAAGAGGAACTTGAAAGTAGCAGTAGAAATAGGACAAACAGGATTTTCCTATCTCACAGACACTGGGGTGGCCAGATCATGCACAAAAGAAGAGGGATTTCCATTATCCAACAAGAGTTCGGACACACAAGGTTTCAGGGACCATTTTGAATGTTCCTTTGAAAAAAGATGTACTGTTGACAAAAGTGATGCAGCATATTGTAGCGCCTTCATTATATTCACTTATACACACTTATCAACATTCTAGGAAGAGACTTGCTCTGCAAACTGAATGCCACAATTTCATTCACAGAAAAAGGGATGGTGTGCACGACACCAGGGATGCACACTATTTCACAGAGATGGATTTGAAAAACGCTGGTTTCTCAATTGCCCTACAGCCAGACTGCAGGTATCTCACTGCATTTACATATCATGGGATGAGATTTGAATACACGAGAATGCCTCAAGGTTACTTTGAAGGAACAGGCATATTCAACAGAGTAATATTAATAGACTGCAAGTGGAAAGCAGTTATACAATATGTTGATGACCTTTTGGTTTGTAGCAGGACAGAAGAGTAATGTAGGTTGGACTTGGTTACACTACAGACACTGTTAGCTGACAAAGGGTTCAAAAGTAGACAAAGAAACATTGCAGTACTGTCAAAAAGAGGTAGTTTATTTGGGCTAGATCATTTCAGCAAATGGGAGGAAAATAAGACCAGAAAGAGTTGAAGCAATACACAAAACCACGAGACAAAAGACAGTGAAAGAAATGCAATTAATCTGGATCTATTATTAACCAATGCCGATCGTGCCAAGATCAAAATCTATCAGCACGATTGGATTGTGAACCGCTCCAAATGTCTATTGTCAACCCGACATTGTTTGGTCACAAGCAAATGTGTATTATGGCAGTTCTTTTGGTTAAATGCCCTTCCCCTGAAATAAAACACCAATACCTTCGCTTTAGACTAAACCTTTGGCCCACGAATGATATTCTAGCCAAGAGGAAAATAATTTTCTATGAACACAATTTCTGTCATTTTTGTAAGAACATAGATGCTAGAAAAACACTTAAGTATTGAATTGTGCTATGCCCAGCACTAAAGGACAAGAGGGAAAAACACTTTAAGCTACTTATCATGGCTGAGTTTTGCAGAGACTCAGATGAAATTTGGCACTTTCCATTTGCTAACACCAAATTAGCTGTCTGCATTGCGATCGTACACCTTTTGAAATCACTATTTCCGTGTACATGAGCATAACATATGGAAAGAATTTAGTGCCGCAAATGTCTTTTAAGGAGTAACTATGATGTAATTTGTGTTTATTTTGGTCTTTCTTTCCTTTTCTCTCATTTTAGTTTTTCTTTTTTTCTTTCGTTTTAATTTAGTTTTAATTCAGTGTGATCTTGTTTCTAAAAATCTTTTTCGGATATGTGTGACAAATTACGGTGTATTTATATTTGAATGTGTATACAGTGATTATTGATGTATATTTGAAAAGTTGATTGTATCAGCTAACAAAATAAAAGAAAAAAAGAAATGCAATAATTTCTAGGGTTGTGTAATTATTGCAGAGCCTGGGTTTTTGCTTATTCCACATACATCAGACCGCTGCTGTAGGCACTTAAAGAAGCACAGAAAACAAAAAGTAACATAACATGGACAGCTGAAATGGGCGAAAATGTTGATGAACTCAAACATGAGTTAGCACACGCCCCAGTATTGCCCACACCCAACTGCAAGGAGAAATTCCACTTATTTTCCCATATAGATGGTAAGATAATGACAGCTATATTGACACAAAGGAAAGGACCAGGGCACAAGCCACTGGCATATTTCAGTGGATCACTAGACCAGTAATGCGAGGACATTTTCCATGTGAGCAGGCACTTGCTTCTGCTGTATTCACGATTGAAAAAGCTTCCACAATTACAATGGGGTGTTCCACAGTTTTGTACATGGAGCATGCACTATTTGCAATATTGGAGAAATCTAAGTCAACATTACCAACTCGGAGATCTTCAGGGTTTGAAATAATCCTGACAAATCCTGCAATGGAGGTGGTGAGGTGCAGATCAATAAACTCAGCCGAGTTCATTGCAAAACAACCTGAAGAGGGAGATTATATACATGATTGTATATCCTGCATAGAGAGGAACAATGGCAACCCCTTGGTGAAAAATGAACTAATTGAGGGAGGGAACATGCTTTTCATCGATGGAAGATCAGGTATTGACCAAAGTACAGGACAAATGAATTCAAGTTCCGCAGTGGTGGAACATAAACAGTGAATACACAAAGGTGAGTAGTTGATAGTGTATTCAGAGACATGATTGCCAAATCGCTATTCGGCACAAGCAGCAGTATTAGTAGCACTAATCGAGGTGCTAAATATGTATGAGGTTCGGGCAGATAACCTCTTCTCTGATTCTGCCTATATTACATCAACAGTGCATTCAGGATTAGCAAAATGGGAAAGGAGAGGGTTCAAAAGATGCAATGGTACACCTATGGAGCATGCAGCATTATTGAGCAAGCTATTTGAAGTGTTATCACTGACAAAATAGAATTGGCTTTAATAAAATGGAAGGTTCACACAAGAGGGCAAGACTTTATCTCATTGGGTAACGAAAAAGCAGACAGCCACAAAAGAAGCTGCATATTTGCCAGAAGGGTCACATGTGCTGTTCCCTGGCAAAAAAAGAAAAAATACCTCTTATGGCTCTAATAAAAACAAGTAAAGAGAAATACAAACTACCAGAGAATTTTAATGCAACCCCAATAGTACAGATACTTGAGTTGCAGGGAGAAGCTTCAGATGATGAAAAGGAGTTATGGAAAAGAAGAGGTTGTTCTTTATCTCCAACTGACTCAATTTTGTGACACGACAGTACAGGAAAGGTGATAATGCCAAAAATGTTGTTAAAAATTGCACTGGACCAACTCCACTACCCTGCCAATGTATCAAAAGAGCATGTGGCCATTAGTGAAGACTGGTTTGTGCTAAATCTATACGAAAATGCTTCTGAGTTCATAAATAACTGCATGATTTGTCAAAAGTTCTTGCCAGGTCACAGCTTGAGAGTTGTACGGGAAACATTGCTGAGACCAGAGGGTCCCTTCCCGCACTTGCATGTTGATTATATAGACATGCAAGAGAGATGTCTCCTACAGATACATGCTTACAGTTCTACATCCATTTTCACATTGACTTGAGGCTGGTCCCTGTGCCCATAATAACGCCCACTCAGCGGTGAAATTCTTAGTGAGTGAGGTGTTCTTGAGGTGCTGAATCCCAGACCAAATTAATTCTGATAACGGTCAACATTTTGCTAATGACTTAATTAAAGAGATGGCATCCCTTCTAGGGATAAGGCATACATTATGTACGATTTATCATCCACAAGCCAATAGTTTGGTAGAGAAAATGAATGGACTGTTTAAAACGTGCTATGCAAAGCTTAGGCAGATGCTTGGAAAATCCTGGGTGTACTGCTTGCCTCTTGCACTTTTTGCACTGCGCAACTCGCCTAGAGGAGACCATCACCTTACTCCCCATGAGATTGTTACAGGCCGGAAGATGTATGCACCTATATCTCCATCAAGTACAATCTCTGACGTGCAATCTTCCTCTTCTATTTTGGGTGGAATTTGATACGTATCTCACAGCACTTACCAAATCAATTTGATATGTGCCCTTGCAGACGAGGTCTCGAATGCACACTGAGCTAACAAGTAAACAAGGAAAATTTCAACAAGAAGCACCTCTTTATCCAGGGGACAAAGTACTGGCAAAGAACCACATTCGAAAGTGGAAAGAAGCGTGCTTTACAGGACCTCAAACAGTCATCTATTCAACACAAACAGCAGTCAAGATCGATGGGAATGGATTCACATCACCGACCTACGTAAAGACAAAAGCACCACTTCCCATTGATGAGATGAGCAAAGCACAGCACAACGGGAAGTATATATGAAATGTCATTACCTTTTGTTTCAGCACTTAGACTGTATAAAAAAACAGCACAGGACGTCGAGAATAAGTTTACAGTAAAAAAAATTCAATTTTATGGAGTGTGATAATGTTAACATGTTTTAGTATTGGTTTAATATTTTTGTTTTACTTTGTTTTAAAAGAAAAAAGGGTTCGCAGATAAATGATATAAGAAGGAAGAGGAGTTAGGTGGAAGAAGGGAGTTTTCATCATGACACTAACAAAGAGCGAAGTTTATCATCTGGTACAACAAGATGTTCTGTGTGGGGAGGGAAAGGGTGAATGGTACTTGCTACATCTTCTCTCTTAACCCACACTTAATTGGATTATTCAGTTTTCCTACTCCAAAATGTGTCCTGTGAAGAAGCAGGATGCCTAATGCACATGGCCCTCTGTAAAACCAGAGGTTTATTTCAAGGTACAAAATGTCACAGTACAGTGGGTGGATGAAGGGGAAAATGTGTACATGGATAACTACATGAAATTTAACAAAATGGCTAAAAATAGGGAAGCCCAAAATATGGTAGACAAGAGATTGCAGTGCATACATAAAAAGGGGCAAAGCATTCCCTGGTGTCATACAAAACCATTGATGAGAATAAAAGGGCAGTATGGTATAAGGGCGAATTGAATGGGGGAATAATGCATTGTCATGCTGAAGGCTTGGTAGTATTTGAACAAAGCGTGGTAGCTAAGGTAAATGACAGTTGCAGGACAGCATGGGGGAAAAATGTTACATGCATTGACTTAGTTACATGAAAAGCATCAACCAGATGACATAAAGAGCTTTACAGGATTTTCTCTGTGTTTCAGGTCCACTGGGACTATTCATTTGGGTATTAACACTGGCTGTGCCAAGGTGATGAGGAGTGTGCGTGCTGACGCAGGGGGACTGCTGTCATTATGGACTTTTGTTGAGCATGTGGATTGAAAGCCTATGCCCAGTTGCCTCCAAACTGGAGCGGACTCTGTGCAATTGTCACTCTGCACAGCCCTGCCCTGGTGGTGGCTCAAAACAGCACTGCCATGGGAATTGCAATGCGGGAAACAACAGTGAAAATGAGAGGCAAAACTTGCTGAGCAGAAAGAAACAGGAGAATAACTATTTTTGGGAAAAAAAGTGCTAAAAATGTGACTGCTATTCCTGACGAATTCCGACTCTTCTCAAAGGCTGCAATTTTTTTATTTACTTCCAGGTGTGCAGGCTGCTGCCAACGCGAAATGGATACAACTCACACGCTACGTGTTGCTGCAGCTGGCCAATTCAATAGCAAAAGGGCTAAATGCAATACAGGACAAGCTGAGGGCACTATATTTAGTGGCCCTGCAAAATAGGTGTGTCTTGGACCTGTGAACTGCTATATAAGGAGGCGTATGTGCCAAGTTTGAAACAAGCTGTTGCACAACAATACCCGATGGAGGCAAGAAGTAACGAAGGTTTATTCAGGGCCCAGACGCAACTGGGACATCTACATTCAAACAGATCGCAAAACAGAACTGCATGAAAAGGCGCTGTCAAAGAAACGCCCCTAAATCTAAGACTTTTTAAATAATCGAGCTTATTAACATTAGTAACTTTGCGAAATGAAAGAATCTCCCCACAACCAGCTGATTGGTGCTCGCACATTAGACCCTTATAGAAAAACATACATTAAGTTCTGTAATTGGGTCCACAATTCTTCCCACACTAACCTCAAGTTTAATATTTTACATCACAATCCAACCCCCACTTCCCACATCATAATAACAATTCATTGAAACATTTGAGATGACCAGCAGAACTTTATTCTTCTGCCATCTAGGTTTTCTTGAGAAGAGCTTCCTACCATTGCACTGTCAGAGCCTTGAACCACTGACGCACTGGTATACAAATGTTGCATATTAAGAACTTTTCGACCTTCTTCCCAGGTGAAACATACTAAGGGGCAATTTGAAACCACTGTGGTTCTTTTGACTCCATCTAGAAATCATGTTTTGCAAATCACTTTGAATTATAAAAATGGTTATGCTCTCCATGTCTGTCCATGGGACCGATGGGTTCTAAACTGTGACCTCGATAAAAATGCAAACTATTTTTTTGCTTCCTACAATACCAGCCTGGGATCGTGGGACCTGCAAAGTGTTACCAGCCACTGCGGGTTTCACTGCAGATTAATAAAGCTAACAGAAGTTTGCTGCAAAGGCATACTATAAAGCCTATTTACTGCGTTTTAGTCTACCTCTAAGTTTGGTTACACTTACCAGTGTTCCTGCATTTCTTTTATATGTATTTCTCTTTTATTTTGGGATTGACTTGTGTAGTGAACAAAAGGAGCCCCCTCCCCTTTTACAGTGCTACTCGCTCACAGAACTTGCATTTTTATTACATTATTCCCCCTTTTATTGATCTATCAATAACTATCTCTTTTTGCGCCTCCCATTCCCTTTCTGCTACTTAATCTTTGTGAATCCCTATTTTTTCCAAGTCTGTCATGTCTTCCTCCGATCTCCTCCCAACCATCCAGAGTTTCCCCCACCCATATACACCCTGTGCCATCCTTTAGGCATAAGATCCAAAATTGCTGATAATTTTCTATGTCTGTTGCTTGTGTAAAGACCAGCCCATCAGGATCCCCATCATTTCCCCAATTATTGTATTGCCACCCTTCTTTTCAGTAGCCGTTTTGTCAACACTTAAAAGTTAACATCAACTGTCATTGCATCAACTGGCCTTTTTTCATGCCAGAATATAATCTAAAAATGTTCTTCATGATGCACATGGTGACAAGAATAAGCACCAACGCGGGGACAGTCAATCGAAACAGTCAGGGAAAAAGCCAGGCGGGTGCCCATGAGAAAATGCTGGCTAACCAACCACTTGATTGTACTCCATTCACTCTGCTGGTCATCTTTTCATGGAGTGACCGTATATGTTATTGCTTCTTTCAATGTTCCATTTCAAGCCTCTTCATTGAGTATCATTGTGCATCAGCTGCTCCCGAGCTTAGTACATACCCCTCCCCCGACAGCCGTTAACATGTCCAACATATATCTGTTTTGGACAGCCAGCAAGCATAGCACCCTCATCTCCTCCTTAATTGCCTTTGAAGCCTTTGCTGTTGAATTTGCTGACTGTAACATCTCATATCTAGTCAGCTATAACCATTTTGCATTAGTGGCTGCCTGGACTCCTGGAAACACTAGTGAGGAAAAAAAACATTGCAGCCGTAGAGAATAATCTGAACTCATCCGGGATAGCAGACAGGTTTTTTGCACTTTTCTCTGAAAAATAATTGTTGCCCACTTTTTCTGCATTCATTTTTGATCCTCCTCTTGCTGTGCCATTCTTCCCTGCAACGCAATCTTCAGGGTAGTGCTATTTCGAGGCACCACCAGTGCAGGACTGTGCAAAGTGACAGGGTCACAAACACCAGGCCAGTCAGGCAGAACCTGGGCATAAGCCTTCTATCCACAGCCTCACCATATGTCCTTCATCACGGCAGACCTCTGTGTCAGCGCTGCATTCCGCATCACCTTGGTGCATCCAGAGTTAGTGCCCAAGTAGATAGACCAACACCATCTTAAAAACTAAGGGAAATGTGTAAAGCTCTTGATGGTTGATGCTTTTCATGTAACCAAGTTAAAGCATGAACATTATTTGCTCAGATTGCTCTGGAACTACTATTCACCACAGAAGCCACGTTTTGTTCAAACCCTAGAAATCCTTCAGCACAACATTGCATTATCCCTTCCATTGGCCCCCATACCACACTGCTCCCTCTACTCTCATCAATGGCCTTGTATGCCACCAGGATATTTTTTGCCCTTCCTCACTTGCTCGCCATACTCTCTTGTGGTCGCCTGTTGTAATTCCCCTTGTTTAGGACCCTCAGTGACATATTCTACTACCTTATTCTGTGTTTTCTTATTTTCAAGCATATTCGTTATTTTCACAAAATTCTCTTCATAAACGTTTTCCCCTTCATCTACCCACTGAACAGTTAACATTTTTCCCTAAAATAAACTTATAGTTCTGTAGAGTGTCAGGTGCATTAGGCATCCTGCTTCCTCATAGGACACAGCTTGGGGTAGAAAATGTTTGGGCATTCATATCATCTGTGGGATGAGAGAGCAGACGTAGCAGGTGCCATTCGCCTTCTCTCTCCCCACAGATAACATATCGTTGTACCAAACATTTCCAGTTGATGAATCTGGCTCTCCTGCAGTGACATGATGAAAACTTCTTTTTTCTCTGCTTATTTTCTCATTCAATTGGATTCCACTTTTTCCTCTAAAAACCAAATATATCAAAAGCATTAATCCTATAATAAAACATATTAATATCATACTCCAAAATAGTGAAATCAGCTGTTTCTTCTTCGTTACAACATTTTCTTTAAAGATATTCTCATCATTCTCTTTTGCTGGTTTTCGATATATAGTCTGAAAGCAACAAAAATGTATAAATAAATCTCCCATACACTTCCCATCATGTTGTGCTTGGGGTAACGGATCTCTTGTCTTTGTGCACGTCAGTGATGTGGACCCATCCTCGCTGTCCTTCTAACTTCACCGCTGTGGGTTTCGAGTAGATCAAAGTATATGGGCCGGTGAAGTGCTCCTCCTTGCATTTGCGAACATGATTCTTAACAAATATCTTCTCCCCGGGTAAAGAGGTGCTGCTTGTGGAAATTGTCCTGAGTGTCGGGATTGAATTCTTGGCCTCGTCTGCAAGGATATGTATCAAAGGGATTTTGTAAGTTCTTTGAGATACGTATGAAATCCCCCCAAAATGCAAGAAGATGAACGTGCGTCAGAGATTATATGTGACCGCAGAATAGGCGCATGCATTCTCCAACCTGTAACAATCTCCTGAGGAGTCAAGTGGTGATCTCCTCCAGGCGTATTGCGCAGTGCAAACAAGGCAAGAGGCAAGCAGTGCACTCAGGATTTTCCAAGCATTTTCATAAGCTTTGCAAAGCACATTTTAAGCAGTCCATTCATTCTCTCTACCAACCGTTGGCTTGTGAGTGATAAAACATGCATAGTTAATGCTTTATCCCCAGAAGTGTTGTTATCTCCTTTATTCAATCATTAGCAAATGTTGACCATTTTCCGAATGGATTTCATCTGGAATCACCCACCTTGGGAACACCTCCCTTACAAGAAATTTGACCACAGAGCGGCAGTCATTATGGGCACAGGGACCAGCTTCAAGCCAATGTGAGAACGGACACACCACTACAAGCATACACCTATAAGAGGCTCTCTTGCATATCAACCGTCGCGACAATGTTCCCTGCACAACTCTCAATGCGTGACCTGGCATATACTTTTGAAATATCATGCAATTATTCAAGAACTCCACAACATTGTCATGAAAATTTGGTACAAACCAGTCTTCACTTATCCTCACAGCCACATGCTCTTTTGATACATGAGCAGGATAGTGAAACTGTTCCAATGCCACCCACAATCATTTCTTTGTCATTACCACTTTTCCTGTGCTATCATGCCACCATACCAAATCAGTTGGGGATAGAAAGCATCATCTCCTCTTCCACATCTCTTTCTCCTCATCTCATGTTTCTCCTTGCAACTCCATTATCTGAATTACTCAGGTTGCATTAATGTTTTCCGGTAATGCATCTTTTTCTTTGCTCACTTTCAATAGTGTGTGTAAGGGTATTTTTGCCTTTTTGCCAGGGAACAGCATATGTGTTCCTTCACTTAGATTTGCTGCTTCCTTTGATGCTCTGTCTGCTCTTTCATTTCCTAATAATAAATAAAATATTGCCCTCCTGTGTAGGCTTTGCATTTTATTAAAGCTAGTTCTACTGGGAGTGGTAACATTTCTAATAATTTACTCCAGCATGCTGAACAGGTGTGCCAGCACTTCTTTTGAACCCTCTCCTCTCCCATCTTTCTATTCCTGAGGGCACCGTAGAAGTAACATAGTCCAAATGAGAAATCATTTTTACTACCTGGCCCTCTGACATATTCAGTGCTTCAATCAAAGCCACCAGTTCTGCTGCCTGTGCAGAGAAGTGATCGGGTAATCGTGTCTGTGAGTACACTATCAACTCCTCCCCTTTGTGTACTCAATATCTGTGCCCCACCACTGTGGAACCTGAATGTCTCAGTCCTGTGGTCTGATCAATACTGGAGATTCCATTAATGAAAATGATGTCCCCCCTTTGATCACCTCTTCTTTAACTAGGGGGTTACCTTTGCTTGTGTCTACGCACGCTAAACAGTCATGTTTATAATCTCCATCCTCAATTCTTTCTGCAATAAACTCAGCTGGATTTATAGTTCTACATCTCACCACTTTTATTGCTGTTTTTGTCAGTATTGCCTCATACCCTGAAGATCTCTGAGTTGTCAATGTTGATTTTGTTTTTTCCAGTATTGCGAATAGTAATGCTCTATATATAAAATTACAGGACAGCCCATAGTTATTGTGGAAGCCTCCGCAATTACAAATGCAGCAGCTGAAAGTGCCTGCTCACATGGAAGTGTCACTGCATCACTGCATCTAGGGATCCACTACAATATGCAAGTGGTTTCTGTCCTTTTCTCTGTGTCAGCACAGCTGTCATTACTTACTTTTCCATCTGATTGGGAAAATAGATGAAACTTCTCTTTGTTATTGGGTGTAGCCAGTACTGGTGCATGTGCTAACTCAAGTTTTAGTTCATCAAAGCTCTCACCCATTTCAGCTGTCCATTCTATGTGTGTTTCATGCTCCTCACCTTCTTTTAATGCTTGCAGCAAAGGTTTGGTGTAAGTGGAGTAATAAAAAACCCATGCCTTGCAGTGGTTGCATAGCCCTACAAACGGCTGTATCTCTTTCACTGTTTTTGGTAATGGTCATGGTCGCTGACACAATCTGACCCAGGTACACAACTTCTTTTTGACAGTACTGTAATTTTACTTTATCCACTTTGTATCCTTTGTCAGCTGGCAAAGTCAGTAGTGTGACTGAGTCCTTTCTACACTCCTCTTCTGTTGTGCTACATACTAATATGTCGTCAACATACTTTATCACTGTGCTTGCCACCTGTAAGTTACTCAAATCCATGTGTATAACTCTCTTAAAGATGCTAGGTCCCTCACAGTACCCTTGGGGCATTCTACAGAGTTCGAATCTGGTCCTGCGATAAGTAAATGCAGTGAGATACCTGGAGTCTGGGTGTAGTGCAAAGGAGAAAAATGCGTACTTCAAATCTACCACCGTAAAAAAGTGTGCCTCTGCTGAAATTCTACAAAAAATTGTCGCAGGATTTGGGACCAAAGGATTTTCTACCTCAATAATATTGTTAAAAGGGAGTAAATCCTGTAAACAACGCCACACCCCTCCTTTTGTTTTCTTGATCGGATAGATAGCGTGTTGCAAGGTAATGTGCTCTCCTGTATTATGCCTTGCTGCCATAAGGCATGCAGTGTCTCATAAATCCCTTCATCTGCTTCTTGAGAAAGGGGGTACTGTTTTACTTGTGGCAATAGTGCTCATTCTTTTAACTTGATGTGTACTGCCCCAGTCCCTTTTAGTGTCCCTACATCATGCAGTCCTTTTGTCTATAAGATTTTTGGCAATTTTTCCAAATCTTCCTGCAAATATTTTACATTCTTTTTTGTTATCTGAGTCATCTGGGAAACTTCCATTTCTTTTATGTGTAATGGACAAGGTATGCTCAGTTGAAACACTGCCTCTCCTTCCTCATTGTCTTTTGTTGCAAACAACTCTGTGTCACTTACTCATTTTAATGTCAGTGTGAGCTCAACACATAATATTGACCGGCATTCCATATTTTCTTCATCAATGGCAACCAATATGATCATGTCCTTCCCTACCACCTCTTCCTATAGGTAGAGCTGTGTGTGTCTGCTTGAACTAATAGAGGAGGGACACTGTGGCCTGAATAAAAACGTGTTGGACTTCCAAAACACCCTTTCATCATTTCCTGGTAACCATCCCAACAGCATGTGCACCCCGTCCAAAAACACCTCCATATACCCCTCGCATTGTGCTGTGTTCATAGTATGCCTGAATCAACACTGCCACCCTAGCTGGAAACATTACAGGGGTGGAGCACACCATCCCTTTCTCTGAAAATGAAATTGTGGCATTCAATTTGCTAAGTCCCTTCCCACAAAGTTGATGGGAGTATCTTTCAAATACAGTAGTGGTGCTACAATATTCTGTGTACCTATTGTCAAGGGTAACTCTTTTGTCAGAGGAACTTTCAAAATTGTCCCCGAAAAGCCTTGTGTGTCCAAACTTTTGTTAGATAACGGAAATCCTTCTTCCTTTATACATGATCTGGTTGCTCCATTATCTATACGGAAATAAAATCCCCTTCTTCCTATCTGAACTGCTACCTCTAGTTCCTCCTCAGGGTCTTCAGTTACTACTAGAACAGGACGCACTCACATTCTCCGTGGGCCTCCCTATTGGGGAAATGTATTGGCTGATGAAGTAAGCGGATTACCGCCCACCCCTGTCCCTCCGGTGTATTGGGGCACTGTGTTCTGTCCCAGTAATGTGACCCCTTCTGTACTTGTATCTGTGCTGGTGCATGCAGTATGCTTACCGTACCTGGGATTCCTGCCACCGTACAACCCTGCAATTGCATTTGTTCCTGGGTAGATATACTCTGTGGTTGTGTGGGTTGCATTTGTAATTACCGCTGGGGCATCACCTGTAATTGCTGTGGTGCTGGTGTATAAGGTTGATGGTGTTGCCCTGAGTGTGCTATTAGTGGGCATATGATATGATATGATATGGCATTTGTAACGCGCCTATACACAAGGTTTTCAAGGCGCGACAAGGGCATGTCTGCGCAAAATGACCAACATGCAAAACACTGCCCCCCAAACCATGGACCCATACCCATATACCCCCTTGCCCGTCCTCGTGTGTAATATCCTCTCCCCGTTTCATACGACCCCATAAAACCGATTACTCCACCTGTCTGCACAACCCCTGGCTGTTGCTGCACATTTACAAATGTTGGTTGTTGCTGCATCTGCACCATTCCCCACTGCTGATTGGGTGGTACTTGAGTGTACCCTCCTGCTTGAATTAGCGTTGCTACTATGAACCCCCCCTGTGGTGGAACCATAACTGGTCCTGTGGGCACTGCGCCTTTCATGTTTATTTTAGCCATTTGTTTCTGAACTCATTTATTTTCAGCTTTTGTTGCATTGTCAATTGTCTCATTATCCTGTTGTTGATTTCTTTTGTTATAATGTACAGTTGTCGCCTGTATCTCCTGCCATCCTTTTGCCTCACTTCCCACTAACTTCTCTAAGGATCCCTATCCATTGTCTTCCATGGTATGTAGTGAACCTGGCCCCTCACTTTCTGCAAAAGAGGCACCTGTGTGCAATCTCTGCATTTATTACCACGTTTTGGTCTTGTTGCGACTGCTATTCTCGTTTTTCTACTATGAAGACTATATCCCCAATCTCCCAATGTCTCCTCTCTTTCCTCCTCTTCTCTCTCATTTCGTCTCCTTACCCTGCTCACGTCCGTCCAATTGCACGTCTCTAACTCATCATCCCCATGATCGCTGTCGCCACTGTCCTCCCAATCTGATGTGGTGTGCACACCTTCTGTCGTGTCATCCTCACCATTGTCTGAGTCCTATCCCCAGTTGCCGTTTCTAAATTGTATCCATCCCGCTGTCCACCTCTACTCATCAGCTGTCTTTCCTTGTTCTTTTCCTTTTATCTCTATCTCCTTTTCCATTATGTTCTCAGGCTCCCTGAACATGGAGTCAAGTTGTTGCTGGGTGCTCTTTTTAAAGTCTGTTAAATATTTCCACCTCCCCTTCTCATCCTTACAACTGGCTCTCACCTCACCCTCATCTTTCCTTATCTTGAGACATTCGTTTAGGATTTATATATCATGCAGCTGGTTTTAGAAATGGGTAGATCATATTTGGAGGGGGCAGGGCACTACCCTGCTCCTACTCCTCTTCCTTTCTCTGTCTCTTTATCATTTTCTTCATACAACTGCCAAAGTCCTAAAATGTCCTGCAGCTGTTTAAGCTTTGCACCTTTGTCGGTAGTCGACAAATATGAATAAATACTGTTGATAATATTTTTGTTGAACATTCGCTCTCCAGGCCATTCCTTGTAACATTTATCCATTGTGTCATGATCCACTTAAAATGGAACTTTGTGAGACCACCACGGAGTGCAGATGGTAATGGCTGCCTGAATCTCGGCTCCATAACCCACTGAACGAAAAGAGAGGTGAAAGAGCTTCCATCGCCACTCATCCTGACCCAAAACCTGCAGATCAGAGACAGAAAAGGAGATGAGGGAGGGGTGGGCCTTCGAAACTACCGGTGAGCCCACCAAGGGACTGCCGGCACAGTAAGGGAGGTGCCATGGCCCACAGCAAGAGCAGCCCAATGCTTGCGCCTGTGCAAGGTGTGGGAAGAAGGAGTGAACACTTGGTGAGGGACGGCAGAAGTGGATGAAACTGCCCATGAGGCTCAAGTGACTGAAACCTGCAGTCTCTGGATCCATGGAGGGGACCTGGTTAATTTGACCAGGAAGAGCACCCGCTGGGCCAGCGTCTTGTGGTGTGGGACGAGTAAGTGGCCAGCGCGGTGGTGGCACAGCGCCCTCCAGAAAGGCTCAGGCGAGGAAGGAGAGGACCCAGAGGAGGCTGGAGAAGATCGCAGACACATGAGGCCTCAATCGAAACCGGGGAAAAGCACAAGTGAAGTAGCATCAGTCTCACAGTAGGAGAGAGTCCTCCGTGCATATCACATAGCGGCTGCAGGCCCAGCCACAACAAGCACAGGACAACAGGCTGTCGGCGAAATCACAGTAAGGTGCCGCACACTGACAGAGGCGACCCCCCACTGAGACGTAAACTCACAGTGGGGCAGAGCGGAGGAGGATTATTCCAATTGCGCAAAGGAAAGGGAGCAATAACAGCCCCCCATGGATCGGTAAGGGGAGACTGGGTCTTACTCACTCACAGAGAGTAAACACTGATAGCCTCAACGTAGTGCCACAGGAGGAAGGACTGGAACCGGGGACACACAACAGACAGGGTGGTTGCAGAGTGTGTACAGAGCCCACAGTGCAGACCCACAAGGATAAGGCCATAGGCACCCTGGGGGGTGGTGAGCCGCCATCACAGGAAACATCTATAAGAGGGGTTGCTGCCCTACTGAAGTTCAGAAGACAAACGGATAGTCAAAGACAGGAGGCCCCAGAATCTAAACTAACTATAGGGGATGACACAATCAAGGAGGAAATTGCAGGCAACATGCCTGAAATAAAAGCTCTTCACACAGATAAAGGGATCCAATACATATGGGCATACCCCTTTCATTGATCTTTGAGAATCGATGAGAAGACTACAGAGTCACTGTAGCTGAAGAAGCGAAGCAAGTCTTGCAGCACTTAACTGAGGACATAGTTACTAGAGCAGTGGTGGGTCCATCCGGCCCACGCACTGATGGCCCTCTTTTCAGGAGTGTGTCTCATTAGAGTGTATGAAGGTTGTTTCACCCAAAGTTCATGGGATTTTGCCTATTCTTACAGCAGGGGATGAAGGGACAGATGGGAGAACAATTAAAGGGTGGATAGAGGACAGGAGCGAACAAATGCAAGGGAAAAGAGAAGGAGAGGTTAGCGGAAGCACACTAATCCAGTGATGGCAGAAGTGACAATACAATTGGCGGGAGAGAGCCTACTGCGAGTAGGCACATTGAATGTTAAAAGGCTTAACTCCCCGACCAAAAGGTTTCTAGTGGCTTGAGCATTTGGGAAAGCATCCCGGGATATACTGTTTTTGCAAGAGACAAGATGAAGAGCAAGGGAGGAAAGACCCCTGAGAGGAGTTGGGATGGGTTGAGCCAACTGGGCATCTGGCCCACTTAAAAAGGTAGGAGTGGGCATACTGCTGCATAGGCAACTCCGCCTGGTCGATCCTGACGAAATGTCCTTGATGGTGTTGGGGCTGCTACTAGTCCAGGGAAAATTAGAGGGGGCCTGGGTTATGTTCACCTCTGTATAGACCCCGAACCAGGGCCAAAAACCATTTAATGAGAAGGCATTATCAACAATACTGGCCAAGAGAGGGGGAATGGTCATAACTGGAGGGGAAATTACCTTGTGGGTGGAGGAGCAATTAGACAAGCAGGCAACAAGAACAGTACACCCCGGACATGCACAAGGCGGAGGGGACATGTTTAAGAAATGTCTACAGATCCGGGACCTAGTAGATGTGTGGAGGACTACACACCCAGGCCAAAAAGGCTACACATTCTTTTCGGGAGTGCATGCAACCTTCACCAGAATAGACTACCTGTTGCTGTACAGGGAACACAAATCGCAAGTGATCATTTGCGCTATTCAACCAGTGGGCTGGTCCGACCATGACATGGTCATCATGGAATTTGACATAGGGGGTATGAATAAAAGGGATTCGAGGTGATGATGCAATGACTTCCTGTGGTGGGACCCGCTCCTTGTCCAGCAGTTGATGAGTGAGCTGGAAGAATACTTCTGAGTGAACGATAATGGGGAAATGGGGGAGGACACAATGTGGGAAGCGGGTAAGGCCACCCAGAGGCAGCTTTTGATAAGTGAAGGGGCCAGAAAGAAACAAGAAGGAAGGGTGCAGGAAGAGAGGCTTCTGAGGGAAATGGTTGATGTGGAAGACAGGTTGCATGGCGAAGGGAATTATGAGGAGATGGATCTGGGCGCACTCAGACAGAAGAGGATAGAACTAAAGTCGCTAGGACTTGGGGACACAATCAGGAAACTGACATTTCTAAAGCAAAGGTTGTATGAAAAGGGGGACAAAGCTGACGCTTTATTGGAAGCTAGGCTGAGAGAGCAGAGAGCAGAATGATGGGTGGAAAGTCTCCAGGGGATAGCAGAACATTGGGCCATTAACCCGGTGGAAGTGGCGGACCACTTTGCTGGTTACTATGAAGTGCTGTATAAAAGTGAAGTAAAGGGAGACCAGACAGGGTTGGAGCAATACCTGGAACGGGCAGAGATAACACAACTGCGTCCAGACGAAAGGGCGCACCTAGAGGCCCTCTTCACATCTGAAGTAAACGGCCCCCTTCACCATAGCTAGAATACCCGTGAGTGGGGCCCAAGTGGAGGATGGCTACACTAGGGGATTCTATAACGGTTTGCGGGGTGTCTGGCACCCCACCTGGGCAAACTATTCAATCACATAGGGCATCTGGGCTAGCCCCAGCCACATTTACAAATCATATCGGCCCATCTCCCTCCTAAACACGGATGTGAAAGTGTTTACAGAACCCTAGCCACCCGACTGGAGAAAATCCTACCCGCCTATTACACCCGGACCAAGTTGGATTTGTGAATGGTAGACACGGAGCTGATGCAATGCGCAAAACCCTGGATATTATGGAACATTCCAGGATGGAAGGGGTGGATCATGTGTTGTTTAGTCTTGACTCTGAGAAAGCTTTTGATCGGGTAGAATGGGGGTTTCTATTCACAGCACTTAAGAAATATGGGTTTGGAGAGCGGTTCCTGAGGGGTGTGCAGGCGATATACAAAACTATAACAGAGAGGGTGACAGTCGATGGGACAGCATCCAGGAAGTTATGCTTGGGAAGGGGAAATAGACAAGGCTGCCCGCTTCCACCCCTCCTCTATGCTCTTTCCATTGAACCACTAGGGAATAGGATTGGGAAGGTGGAAAGTATAGAAGGAATCAGGGTGGGAGGACAGGAGTATAAATTAGAAATGTACAAAGACGACATGCTCCTCTATTTGACCAATCCCACCTCATCCATACCAGGGCCCCTCCAGGCAATAAGGGAGTATGGACAATGGGCTGGACTCAAGGTTAACATAGATAAATCAACACTATTCCCATATTGAAGACGGGAAGGGGATGTGAGGAGCAATTTTGAGTGCTGGGGATCCCGGTTGAGCCGGTAGCACTTAAATACCTGGGTATACGCATCTCAAAGGACACCAGTGATCTTTACGTAGAAAACTTCCCCCCACTCTTGGAATACCTGACCGCCGAACTGGACAGGTGGTCCAGATTGACCAAGGCTTGGCTGGGATGCCTCAACACAATCAAAATGGTGCTACTCCCCAGGGTCCTTTACTTCTATCAGATGTTACATATATCCATGCTGGGGGAACATTTTTAGAACTGAGGCGCAGAATCACCAGTTTTTTATGGCAGGGGAACAAGCAGAGATTAGCATACTCCACCATAATATACGCCAAAGATGAGGGGGGGGGGTGAGCCTTCCAGATATGTACACATACTACTGGGCGGTGAAATTCTGGGTGCTGGTTCCACAGTTGAGAGTTGAGAGTGACAAACAATGGGTGGAAATAGAAAATCATCTTCCGAGGCCTGTGACGCTAGGGGAATGGTTGTGGACCCCGAAATCAATAGTCCAGCAAAAAGTCCTTAATCACAGAATACTCTGTCCACTCCTGAAGTAATGCTGGAACAAACATGAGATTAAAGGAATTACAACATGGCCCTCCCCGATGAGTCATTAATGTGCCTCTCCGATCAGGGATAACATCCAAGAGCGACAGCGCTCCCAAAAGTGGTTCGAGGGGGGCCTGGAAAGGGTGGGACAGGAGGTGAAAAGAGACACCTGCATTTCACCGAGGGACCTGGAAGAAGGGCTTAACATAGGAACCCTTTTAGTCTTTTACTATCTACAGCTAAAGGGGGTTCTGATGTCAGAAAAATGGAGGGGCAATGTACAAAGAGATTTAACACTGATGAAAGGAATACTGAGCAACTCCACTTCCTCCGAGGGATTGATCTTGCAAATGTATATAGCCCTGCTGGGGGAGGGTACTGGTGCAAGGGAAGCCATAAGGAAAAGGTGGGAAAGGGATTGAGTAGAGATATTCATGACGGCCATTTGATGCGTTGCTGCACTACTGCCCATAGAACATCCATCTCCTGCCAGTACAAATTGCAAGGAATAAAGCTCCTCTACAGGTGGCAACATGACCCGGTCCGCCTCTCCAAAATGTTTCAGGGTTTGAACCCAGTTGCTGGAGGGGGTGTGGCCAGAGAGCAGATTACTGGCACATGTGGTGGTCCTGCCCAAAAGTCCAGAGTTTATGGAAGGAGGTCTTGGGTTGGGTAAGAAGTTTGGAGGGTATTGAAAGAACCTGCGACCCATTGCTGATGTTGTTTGGTTTGGAGGAGGTGGAAGGGCGCTGGGAGCGTCTCCCACACATGTCGCACTTTCTCCTATTAGCTGCAAGGGTTTACCTCACCATTGGGTGGAAATGTGAAAAGCTTCCCACCAAAAGAATGTGGGCCCAAAAGGCAAGAGAGAACTATGACTTGGAGAATATTACAGAGGCCCTACATGAACTGTCACCCTCAAGAGAATGGAATGGGCAACCTTCCTTAGTACATACAGCTAAAACAGATGACAGGGGGAGGGAATAGAAGAGGGAATTACCCCAAGAGTAGAGCCAGTACACCACTGGAACTTGATGCCCGAGAAACACTGATTCCAGAAACTTTGTGTCCCTTCTATGGTATTATTTAGTGCTCCAGAAACCACTCACACAGCATTGAAACAGTGAATCATCCCGTCTGTCTTAAAATGGGTGTGGGGGGGAGGGAGTATTATGTTTTTTTTTAAATTAAAAAATGTTAGCCTGTATTCCGGTGTCATCTAAATCTATGTTTATACACCTAAAATGTATGAAATATTTGCTCTCTGGTTCTGGCTTAAATTAAGAATTTGCAAAAAAGGTACTTTGTTATCTTGTCATAATATTGGGCCAGTTTCCTACACATGTGATTAAGTGGTGCATCCACCCAATAAGGCGTCATTATTCCACCTTAATCCTTATTGTCACAATAATCTTTCCTTCCTTCCATCTTCCTCTTCTCCTTTATATTTAAACCTTTAAACTCTCAAACCTGTATTCAATCAATCCCACTCACTCAATTATATACTTACTGCTTACTCGTTTGCCCTATGTTAATTCACTCTGGCCCAGCCCTTTCATACTTCACAATCAACGCTTGCATACACTGACCTTCTCCACAGGCCTGTCTTGTTACGTTGCATAAGTGCACAAATGGCCTTCTCCCCAGACCTAAAACCTTAATAAAATGCCCTACGTTAGTAAGTTAAAAAAACAGTTACTCCTCCCTTCAACCGACTGCACCTTTAACTCATGCTACACAGCTCTGTAAATATTTACACGTTATTTCTGCTCTGGCCCTTCCTTCATCTCCATAGCCACATTGATATGATATGATATATGATATGATGTGGCATTTATAATGTGCCAGTACACAAGTGTTTCTAGGTGCGACAAGGAGGGGAAAACAAGGAAGGACAAAATAACGATCTTACTAGGCCTTGTGTCATTCAGATTGTGCAAGTGAGGGGAAGAGGGAAGGGGAGAAGTGCCGGAGAAGGGGAAGGGGAAATGCAGTTAACTCACAAGTGCAGCCAGCGGGTGGCTCATAATTGCAGAGAGAAGGGACTGTAGGGTTAGAGATACAGACCCTTAAGTGCTGGGGAGCCAGGAGGCAGTGCGAGGGCACGCAGGAGCCTGGGCCCAAGTTCAGAGAGTGACCAGGTGACCAGTGCGTGGAACAGTCAGGTGCATCAGCAGGGGAGAGGAAGAGAGAAAGTGGAAGAGAAAAGGAAGGTCTTGAATTTACAAAAAAGGTACTTTGTTATCTTGTCATAATATTGGGGCAGTTTCCAACACATGTGATTAAGTGGTTCATCCACCCAATAGGACGTCATTATTCCACCTTAATCCTTATGGTCGCAATACTCTTTCCTTCCTTCTTCCTCTTCTCCTTTATAATTTAAACCTTTAAGCTCTCAAACTCTTATTCAATCAATGCCACTCACTCAATTTTATACTTACCGCTTATTTGTTTGCCCTGTTTTCATTCACTCTGGCCCTCTCCAGAGGCCCCGTCCTTTCATACCCCACAATTCACACTTGCATACACTGGCCTTCTCCACAGGCCCGTCTTGTTAGGTTGCATAAGTACAAAAATGGCCTTCTCCTCAGGCCCAACACCTCATTAAAATGCCCTACGTTAGTAAGTTAAAAGAACAGTTACTCCTCCCTTCAATCAACTGCACCTTTAACTCGCGCTACGCAGCTTAATAAATATTCACACGTTATTTCGGCTCTGGCCCTTCCATCATGATATATGATATATGATATGATGTGGCATTTGTAACACGCCAGTACACAGGTGTTTCTAGGCACGACAAGACAATGAGGGGGAAAAAAGAGAGGACAAAATAACAATCCTACTAGGTCTTGTGTCAATTAGATCGTGCAAGTGCGGGGAAGAGGAAAGGTGAGAAGTGCAAGGGGGGGGCGAGCAAGTGCAGTTAACTAACAGAACTTTGTCAGGCCACAGGTATTTTACCACATGCTGAAACACTCCAGTGGACCATTTTATTTTGAAGGCCCTGTTGTTGATAATAAGCATGAACACTTTATGTAATTTAAACATGTAAGCTACTTCAGCATAAGGAAATGGTCCCATGTCTGATTCCCAAAACATTGCTAAAAGCATTGCAGGAAAAGACAGACTGGAATAGGGACATATTGAAGGAAATGTAGACCTCAGAGTAATTACTACCTCTTTGCTGTTCTTGCTACCCAGGTGTCTTCTCTCCCTATAAATAATTCAGGTTGGTGGGAGCTCCAAATTTAACCAACTAAATTTCATGGGTTTGACCAGCACGTCTAGTAAAGCCAATGGGCCTCATTACGAGTCTGGTGGTAACCATGTGTCAAGACTGCTGTCAATGTCACAATCCTCTTCCCTCCCTTCCTCCTCACCTGTATCTTCCTGGTGGTCTTCCTCTAGGGACTTCTTGTGACGCCGGTGCTTCCGGATTTCCTTTCTCACGTTCTTCCCCTTCTTCTGTAGCAAGTAGGGCCTCTCTCCTCGGATCCATAAAGGCAAAAATTTGGTAGCCAACCATACCCTAGTACCCTTCTTCCAATCAGGATTCGGCTGTCTCTTTTTGTCAGCGTAGGTCTTGTAGACTGTTCTGCTTGCCTCGAGGGATTCTTTTGCCACTTTGTGCGCTTCCTTGATATCGTCCAACAGGTGTTCAATGGACGGGATCTTAGAGGAGGTCGACAGTTCTAAAGGAAAATGCCTGGGATGATAGCCGTATGTACAAAAAAAAGGACTCATCCGAATGGCTGAATGAACTGTGTTATTGTAAGCAAACTCTGCCAAAGGTAGGTTTTGACTCCATTGATCCTGCCGGTGGCTGCAAAAGCAACGTAGATATTGTTCTAAGATGGAATTTAACCTTTCTGTCTGCCCGTTACTTTGGGGTGATAACCAGAAGACAGTGCTCTTTGGATTCCCATCTGATGACACAAGGAAGACCAGAAGGCAGAAGTAAATTGGGTACCACGGTCGGACAATATGGTGAGAGGGAGCCCATGAAGACGAATCACATCCCTTAGAAAGACAGTGGCAGTCTGTGGAGCAGAAGGGAGACTGGGCAAAGCTGAGAAGTGGGCCATCTTGGAAAAGGTATCTACTGTTACCATGATAGTCGTGAATCCGTCTGATACAGGAAGGTCCACAATGAAATCGGTGGAAATGTGGATCCATGGCTGGGAAGGGAGAAGCTCTTGTTGTAGCGCTCCTAACGGTCTCTTGGTGGAGTGTTTGGCTATGGCACGGGTTGGACAAGTAGAGACATATAACTTCACATCCTTCTGTAATTCGGGCCACCAGAAATATCGGCTCAGCAGTTCAATGATGGCCTTTTGTCCTTTGTGACCTGCTGTGGGTAAGTCATGACACCATGAAATAGCCTGATCACGAAGGGCCTTGGTGGGAACAAATAAGGCCTGTCCCTTGTGGTATAAGCCTTCTCTTTCATCAAGGAGGTGCCTCTGATCCAGGGTGAGTACTTCGGAAGGGGAGTTTTCTCTGATGTCTTGTGGAAAGTTATTAAGGGTAGCAATGATCTCGTTACCAGCAAGTACTCTTTCACCCCTGTACGGAACTTCACCTTCGAAATCATGACTCCGGGAAAGCGCATCTGCAACAGTATTATCCTTACCAGGTATGTATGAGATGGTGAAATCAAATTGAGAAAAAAAATATGCCCAGCGAGCATGTCGAGCATTCCGACACTCCATCTGCTGAAGGACACGGAGATAGCGGTGATCAGTTCGAAGCAAGAATGGGTGAACAGCCCCTTGCAAAAGATGGCGCCATTCCGAGCAGGCATGTCTGATGGCGAGTAACTCTTTTTCGATGACTAGGTAGTTCTGTTCACTGGAGGTAAGGGTTCTGGAAAGATATGCAATGGGGTGCTCTAATTTATCATCTCCCTTCTGAAGGAGGACTGCCCCAATAGCCTTATCCGAGGCATCAGCTTCGAGTATGAATGGGCGGCCCCGGTCCGGCTGCCTAAGGATGGGTGTGGTAGTGAATGCTTGTTTGAGGAGTCGGAAAGCTTCTTCCGCTGCTTCATTCCATACAAAAGGAATCCCCTTCTTGAGTAGGGCTGTAATAGCCAAAACCTTCTTGGAAAATTCTGGAATGAAACGCCTATAGAAGTTCGCCAATCCAAGGAACCGTTGGACATCGTTAACCTTCTTAGGGGGGGGCATCTCAGGATGGCTTGAACCTTGGAAGGATCCATCTGTATGCCTTCTGCCGAAAGAATGAACCCCAGGTATGTAATGGTGGAGGTTTCAAATACACACTTGTCGATTTTGACGTACAAGTGGTTGGCTTGAAGACGGGATAGTACTTCTCGAACCTGTCTGAGATGTTCATCCAAAGATGAAGAATAAATCAGAATGTTGTCTAAGTAGATCACCACACTGATAAATAACAGGTCTGAAAACATCTTGTCCATGAATCTTTGAAACACAGCAGGGCATTAACCAATCCAAATGGCATAACTGTGTACTCATAGTGGCCTAAAGGGGTGCGAAAGGCCATCTTCCATTCGTCCCCTGCACGAATGCGTAGTAAATGGTAGGCACCCCTGAGATCTAACTTAGTAAAAATGGTTGCCCCTCGGACAGCTTCCAGGATACTGTTGATTAGAGGCATGGGATAACGGTCCTTGATTGTCAGCTTATTTAACCCTCTGTAATCTATACAGTTTCGTAATTCCATAGAACCTTTCTTGGGTATGAAGAAGAGGGCTGCCCCAGCGGGTGACTTGGATTCACATATCAGACCGTGTTCCAGATGGGTCTCCAAGTACTCCTTCAAAGCCTGACGTTCTGGAATGGAGAGAGGATACATCCTACTAAAAGGAATGGAGGAGTCAGGAACGGTCTCTATGGCAGATTCCTCTACTCAATGAGGGGGATGAAGACGGTATACCTTATCCTCAAACACCTCGGCAAAGTCTCTGTATTGAGTAGGTATTGAATTTACCGAAACGGGGAGAGACGATTCTTGGACTCCATGAAGTGGTTCAGAGATGGAGTCGGCCAGGCAGTGATCCCTACAATATGGTGAAGCAAACAGCACAGTGTTCTGGGTCCAATCTATAACAGGGTTATGCTGACGCAACCACAGCATTCCCAAGATTATGGGGAAGTGAGCTGCCTTTATGAGGTCCAAGATCAGGTCCTCCTGGTGAGAGAAAATGGTGGTCCTGATGGGAAGAGTCTCCCACTTTATTGGTCCCAAAGACAAGGGGGAACCATCCACTGCTTCCACGGGAACTGATCTACTCTTGCGTCTGATAGGAAGGGCATTCTTCTTGGCCCAGCTGATGTCCTAATGTGTCGAGTCCAGTGTCCCCAAAGGACAGTCTGACCTTGATCACCATGAGTTGGCTTTCTTCAGATGTAGGTGCAGACTTAGTGGAGTTACAGGGACTGATGGCGATCGCCCCTGACCTATCCCTGCCTAGGTTTGGAGATTCCCGTTTCCCGACCTCCAAGGGGGCACTTCGGGACAGTTCCTTAGCAGGTGTTTCTGAGAGCCGCAATACATGCAAAGGCCTGACTCCCTTCTTTGATTACGTTCTTCTGCTGTAAGAGGGCCCCTCATCGTACCAATCTGCATCGGCTCATCTCCAGGAGTGGCTGAATGTTTGTCGTTAGATGCAGGTGGAGGAAATAGGGAAGGAGGATAGGCACGACTCTTCTTCTTCTCTTTCTTGCACTCCCCCAAACGGAATTCCATCTGTAAAGTAAGTGTTACCAATTCCTGGAGGGTATGGGGGCGAGCCGTTCTAGCCAATTCGTCCTTCAACTCTTCATTTAAGCCTCTTCAAAAAAAAAGTTTGCTGATCTGAGTCAGGCCATCCAGCATTGGTAGCTAAACGTTGAAAGTTCGATGCATAAGTCTGGACGTCTTGAGTTCCTTGTCAGATATTGACTAGAGCTTCATAGGTTGAATATTGAGCTTCCTGGCGTTCGAATCGGTTTCTGAATTGTTGGATGAATTGGGCATAATTGTTGGTAACCGGATCTGAGCGTGTGATCAATGGAGTCGCCCATGCCAGGGCGCTACCAACTAAGTTGGAAACCAAAAACCCCATCTTTGCCCTTTCCTTCTCAAAAGTGTGGGGCCGGTAGGCAAAGTACATGAAGCATGCATCAAGAAATTCGTTCAGGGTCCTCTTCCCTCCCTTACTCCTCACCTGTATCTTCCTGGTGGTCTTCCTCTAGAGACTTCTTTTGACGCCGGGGGTTCCGGATTTCCTTTCTCACTTTCTTCCCCTTCTTCTGTAGCAAGTAGGGCCTCTCTCCTCGGAAAGCCACCCTGTCGGCAGGAAAACCCCAACAGAGAGGCCTCCCCAGGAGCCAGACCCAAAAATACAGCGAAAAGCCGACCGGCACAAAAACCCTGTAGCGATCCTTGGAGCTTGATCAGCAACCTTCCGTCTATCTCTCAGATGGCTGTTCGGCACCGTACCAAAGTGGGAGCGGTCTCCAATCCGAGGATTGCAAAATCCAAGTGACCGGAAGGCACAGCAGCTGCGGTACGGTAGGAAGGTAGGACAATGGAGTGGAGTAGGACCGGGAGGCAAGGCAGCACAAGCATAGAGGGGAGCAGATCGAAGGCCGCAGAAAGCCACAGGCAGGAGGAAGGCAACATGCTGAAAGGCAGAATCAGGTAAGCAGAGGCAGGAGCTGAGCAGACCGGAGCAGAAGAAAACAACAGGTAAGCCACTAAGAAAAGAATAGCGGCCAGCTGACCGCAGGAAAAGTGAAAAAATAACGCCGGCCCGAAACCCAGTGCAGCGCACGCACAAAGGAAAACAAGTGCAACGCGTGGAACTGCAGGGGGAGAGGATGTTTATGCATAGCGGTAGCCATTGTTGAAACAACTAGACCGTTACCAAAACAAACAGCAGGAACGTAACGGGACTAGTAATGGCGCTGCCATCTTCCCCACAGTTTCCAGACGGGCATGACACCAGGCCAGAAATTCCGGCAGGTTACAGCTGGGCTTGTATTACCATTCTGCCTCCGTGATTGCCAGAATCACCGGGGCATTACAACCCTGGTGACCCGGTAATTCCGGAGGTGTAAATCTGTAAATCCCCATTTCCATGGAGTCCCATAGGACTCCATGGAGATGGGGACCATGGAAACACCGGCTCCGTCTATGACTTAGCCGGTGTTTCCATATCTGCCTGCAGGTGGGTGGTGTTAAACATGCCAGGTCACACATGGCGGAGTGACACCTCCTGCCTGCAGGACTCTTAATCAGCCGGTCCGGAAAGAACGGTGATGGTAGATTTACCACCACTGTTCTTTCCGGACCGGCAGGGTCGCAATGAGGCCCAATGTATTTTATAGCAAGAGATGCCAAGCTCATGACATGTACCAACAATCAACTGGGATAATGCTTGGCCCCCAATTATGAAACCTGAAAAAACAAGTTCTGAGCTAAATGCAGAGAGCGTTAAGGCCGCAGAAGCTGCCATTATCCAGGGTGCACATGCGCAAACAGATTCAGCAGCATACAATGTGCAAGCAGCACGATTCCCCCAACCACTCCTTGGGGGCCTCTGGCTAGCGTGACGAAATAGAGTTCCCAGCTCTGCTCAGCCAGGATGAAACATCCTCCCTTTGGATACTAATTCTTTTGGCACTTTTTTCTTCTTGAACATAATGAAAAATTGGGCAAATGACAACAACTGCATAAATACTGACAACACTCAAATGATCTGTTTATTTAATTCTATATCTGCCCAATTCTGATGGCCTCCCAGCCCTCCAAGTCCTACCCTCAAAGGGGCAAACAACCTCTAGTTCTGCCCTCAAAGCGGGAAACAACCTCTGCATTATCTTGGATGACCATGTCTCCTTCATCCCAAAAACTCAAAATCACAGCCCAATAGATCAATTTGCAACATTTTCAAGAAAATTAGACACTTTCTGAAAATGCTGCAGAAAGGGAGTTGACCCAAACACTTGTAATGTCTTGCTAGATTTCTTGAGCACACAGACCTGAACAAGGGCCTCACACATCAATGAGAACTGCTTCTGCAGAAAACTGCTAGAATGATCTTCTCCCAAAACCTCAGGAAAACCTTCCCCCTGCTGTAAAGTCTCCT
This sequence comes from Ambystoma mexicanum, assembly GCF_040938575.1. Classification (NCBI taxonomy): domain Eukaryota; kingdom Metazoa; phylum Chordata; class Amphibia; order Caudata; family Ambystomatidae; genus Ambystoma; species Ambystoma mexicanum. Next base: position 408,980,711 of record NC_090940.1, read on the forward strand.
CTGACACCCGATTATGAAACAAATTCACCCCAAACCATTGCACATCTTCCAGAAGATCTTATTACCATCAGGCTACTCTTACCAAAGAGGACTTTGTCAGAGGCATTTTCCAACTGGCAAATAAACACCAATGGACCATTTTCTGTCAGTTTAAAAACTCTTGCGGATAATGGAGCTGACATCTGAGTGATTGACATTGGCATGCTGTACCACTGGACATTTGACTGGAACCGTCCTTTGCCAGATTTTAAATTAGCATTCAAGCCTGTCTTCTCACAGGCCGTTAACACTTAATGTATCTTTCTTTGTCCCTTCTGAATTCACAGTCTTCCCAATACCTGAGGTGACACTGTGCAATGTATCCCAAGACCTTCAGCCATTAATTGTACTTGCATTACTCCTTCATTTACCACTATCTATCAACAGTGGAATGTTATTGGTCCATTGTGACCTTGCAGCTGTCTGGCCCTAAGCAATCTCCTAAAACGTGTTATGTGGTTACCCACATTCTCTGACAAGAACAGTAGCAGAACTGGGATGCCACCGAACTAATCAGGCCTGCACTTTTCTGGATTTTGTTATTCTTATGTTACCTATGAATGTGCACACCTGGGACTGTCACTATGAAATCATCTAGCCAGAGTCAGAAAATACTTTAATTGGATAACATGTTATCCATAAAAGCAAATAGTACACATAAGACATATACAGATCTAGAAATACATTAAAATCCACCAAGAACTAAGTACAAATCTTCATTATAATGAATTGTGTAAAGCGATTGTAGTTAAGATATAGAACATAGGATAGACGATAATCAATCATTAACATCTATTGTCGGGTTGAAGCAAGGGAAAAATCAACATGTAAATAATATGACCAGGCAACAAATAAAATCACACTACTAATGGTTAAGAACTAATTACACACAATTATTCATATAAACATGCAGCCATTATCATGGTCCTAAAAGGATGTGGTTAAAATTGTTTGATAGTGCAAAACACAAAGCATATTCGTTGGGCTTTAAAGAAGTTCAAACATTTGTGATTTAAAAGAGATCACAGCATAAAAGGTCAATGTATCATAAATATAAATGCCACAGTCTGCCAAATTAGCAGTTACACAGTGATACATTCCCCTTAGATGCCAAGCTTTCTGTATATAAATGGACAAAGCCCATGCTTGGGGAAGTCTCTGCCTTCAATAAAACGTAAAGCGCTGGGTGATATTTTGTGAAACTGTTTCTTCACTTTAGCGCAGGCAGCAACAAACTTGTTCTCAGTGAAGCAAATGCGGGGCAAAAAAAGAAGTGAGGAATATCCTCCACCTCCGCTTGGCACATAGGGCACCATGCTTCTGTGCAATACCCACAGTCTTCCAGCTATAACATCTCTTAAGAGAAGACCATTAAAATTAGCTCTTGTTCCTTGGCACCATTGAGCATTAAAATTACTCCAAACGAAGTAATCCATTATAAAATCTGTAGCAAGAACCATAAAACGCCTATTCGCTGGTTTCATGATATCCATTGAGTCCCTTGATTATTTCGTCATGAATTTCAACCTCTCTGTATAAACACGGCACCCAAGAGAATTCAGGATTATCGACCTGTGCAACAAAATGCAGAATTGCATTTATACCATCTAGTTTATTCCTTATGTGGTTCAACCATTTAATATTATCTGCCCCTTTTTTATGGAGTAAAGACTTCAAAATGTGCTGGGTGAGGGAAGCCTTGGGATTGGACCAAATCCTAATCCACAAAAGGATTGGTTCCAAGTCCAGCTCATCCTGAATAAAACCATAGTCAATCACATTATGTGTAGTCAAATTTGGGGCTAAGCTAGGGAGGGCCAATAGAGACTTTAAAAATGAATATTCCACTGCCTGTAGCTCTGAGGTATCTGAGAATCCCCAAATAGCCACCTCATATTTCACTGCCCCAAGAGTTCTGCACTTCCCTTCTTCCATTCTCTCTTTCCCTAAGCACTTTTAAGGGTCTATTGTAATGTTAACACTGCACAAAACTACCAAATAGCTTAAAACTGCATCCTTTCCCAAATAATTGATCGGTTGAGTCCTTCGATTCAAACTATTCTGGCACTCAGAACTATTCTAGCACTCAGAAAACAATGTACTAGATTTCCAGACTGTCCATGAACCAAGCAGCATTCTCTTGGTTTTACATATAGTACCTTTACTGTACCTTCTTTGTCTCCCCAGTATCAGTAAACATACACTTTAGAGTGTTTAACGGCACCTCCAAACACTGTAGGATGTGGCTTTGGAGCCTTTAAATGAACATTACTGAATATGCCATTATGGGAATCAGATCTGCCTACATTTGATCCAAACGCTTGTGGATGCTTGCCAACAATGGCACAAGCCCCCAGACCAACCCTCTGCCCACACCCAGAAAACAGCATTAACAATGGCAACAGCTTTGGCTGATGCCCAGGATTCAAAGAGGACTTTCTCAGGACCCAGAGGAATTTTCGCACAGGCAAACAAACACCAGTGAACCATTTTCTGTCAGTTTACAAACTGTGTTGTGGATTATGGGGCTGTATAGTAAATCTAATTTAAACATCTAATCACATTCATCATAAGAAAATTGCTACAAATCTAATTTCAAAAACAATGGTAAAAAAATTCAAGAAAAGGGAAGACAAGATTAGGGGAATTGAAAGGAAATGTAGATCTTGTGGTTACTTACTAGGTCTTTACTGTTCTCCCTTCCCAGCTTCCTTGTCTCCCCTGCTGGGCCTGCAGATGTGTTACTAGGTGACTTCCAGGCTTCTTATGGTAACTTCTTGGGTTTAATAGCAAGTACTTAAGTCACAGTTACAAGAAGATATAGACATAAGTGGACAGGACATACCACTAGCTTCCATCACCAAGGCTGGGGAGCTCTAACTGCCTGAGTGTGGAACCCTTGGGTAAACATTCTAACATTCACAAGGTAGTACTCAACATGACATCACCAGCTCACATCATCCACAGGCAGTCACTATATAACAAGATGTAACTAAATCCATGTACATTGACCAGTGTAGGAGGTGAAGCCATGCATTTCATCATAAAGGGCTCACATCTCATGGCATCATCTGCTACCAAGCAATCAGCAGTGCAGATGTCCCCCAATTATTTAAACTGCATATGCATGAGCAGAGCAGCATGCAAAGGGGAGTATGGGGGGTGAGGGAAGATACTTGAGGAATATGAACAGAAAGGAAGAGGTATGAGCATAAGATGTGTAAGAGGTCAAGTAACATGATTCTCCCAAATACTCCTCTCGTGGAGCCGGGTGCTCAACTTGGATTAAGTCCTCACTTTAGCTGCTAATTCTTTGGATCCTTTTTGATGGAATGCTGACAAAACAAAGATAATTTGTTTTGCATCCTGTCTCTGGCCATCCCTCTTGACTCCTGTCCTCAAAGCTTAAACCTCTGCATTATGGTGGATGACCAGTTTTCCATCCCACAAACCAAAGTCACATCCCGAGAGACCAATTTAAACTTCATGTCCTCAGGAAAATTGGGCACTTTCTGAAAATACCCCATAAAATCGAGTTGCCCCCAGCCCTTGATATGTCTCAGATTACTTCAACACATGGGTCTTAACAAGGGTCTTGTACATCAATGTCAACTGCTTCAAAATGAAGCTGCTGGAAAGATCTTCTACAAGAACCTCAGGACTTTATGTCCCCTGCTTTTCAAGCCCTCTACTGGCACCCGAAACACTGTGCACAATCCATAAACTCAAATCATCCTCTTGCTCGTCTTACACCCATGTTACCATCAACATACATGCTTCCACAGAGGCAGCATAGCTCAGAAAAACCTGGTAAGCTGCCAGTGCTACAAAAGAAATCAATTTGGCAAAAGGCAAATTGGAATGCTCAATCAATTAAAACTTAAACCTTCCTTGCCCCGATTTAAAAAGAACCTTTAAGTATTTCTGTTCTCTCAGGTGGTTTAATAGTTAATGCACCTCACCTTGCCCCTTCTCAAATTGTGCTCCTCTCAATCCTTATGTGTTAACATTCTGACAATGTCTCCCAAGGCCATAGGCGATCAATGTAAAATGCCCAACTCTTGCATTTACCACTATTATCAACAGAATGCTATCTGCCCATTGTTAGGAAAGATTTCGTAATTGTAGGTTATTTTCCTTCCATGTGGCAACCCCTAAACTTTTTGCTGTTGTTTTTCACCTTGTTCTTGACTTTGCCAGAGAAGTGCAGCCTTCTGCCGCACTCCTCTGTGCTTTCGCTCCTTTTCTTATGGGGAAACTGACATGCCCTTAAGACAGTCTGTACCGGGGAACGCTGTTTCCCGTAGTTTCTTTTATCGTGTTGCGGCTTTAGTGCAACATGACACAAGAGGGCATAAGTTACAGCTCTCTTGGGTCTCTAGCCTTCTACAGGCCCTAGATACTCTTTTAGGATGGTATTTGATCGGTGCAAGTCATTCAGTGACTCGAATGGTGGCAGCGATCGTTTTGTTTATTTTGAGCTCCTTTTGGCGTTCTGAGCACGTTTTTCGCACTGAACCCAAAATGGTGGCCTGGCTCCCAAAATGGCCAGACCACGAGGCTCCTTTGTCTTGTCCACTGACCGTCTTGCTCCCTTCACCTTCCCCAGGTCGAGCGACCCGGGGCCTTCCTTATTTGGGCATGTACTTTCCCGCGAAACGTGGTTGCTTTCGCGGGCTTCTACATGTCGTTTGTGTGCCTCCCGGGTGTGGGCTGGGATGTCTGGTCCCAATACACATCCTGGGTGCCAGAGAGTCTAGGGTAGTGTGAATGCCTGGGACCACCGTGGTCCGTGATTGGTCCACGTATGGTGTGTGTGTTGATGAGCGGATCTCCCATTGGCTCCCCTCCGTTTTGGCGCGAAGGGAACCGTGGATAAGAGGGAGCTGGAAACACCACTACCATGTCGATCTCCTGAGTTCTCACGAACGAAGGAATACAGGAGCCAAGTATCCTGCAACCAAGAGGCTGGACCGAGGAATCGCTGGTGACCCGCTGAAGGAATCCTCCTTTGCACTGCTGTCGTCCTGTGAAGCCCTTTCCTCCTTGGATCGAACCAGAAGGCCTGTACTGGTGCTTCGACCTTTGGAATAGCAGGAACAGCTATTCCCGGCGACTTCATCATCTCCTGCCAAGTAAGCCTTCGGAAGTGTCTCTGGGCCATCCAGTTGACTGACCAGCTTACAAGGGAGTCCTGCTCTGTAACCGCCGCCAGGTTGTGTTGTATTCCGAGTCCTTGTCACTCTCCCACGCTTCGTACACTTGGCGTTCCCAAGTCTGAAGGGAGGAGTGTACATTTGGCTCGAATACACACGGCCGCTCCGTTGTCCTGCTGCGGCAACAAACTGTGCTGGTTTCGTCGATTGGGACGTCTTTTTGCTCTACACGACTACGAGGCGTTCCCTGCTCTTCTGAACCTGCCAGCTGCTGAAACTAACGTGGAGAAGCCTGGGTCTGCTTGCTTCGGGGACCGGTGAGTAGTTTAGCTAGGATCTGGTCGCCCTCCTGCAGTATCCCATTGCTTTTCCCTGCTGTGTAAAAACAGCACCCTTTTGGCCGTACTCGCGCTCTGCTTCTGCCCGTTGTGGAGGCTGCGCTTGAGTTGCGGAACCTGTTCTCCTTCTGCTGTGCACTAACCCGAACTGCCTGACTTCCTCCGAAGAGCTTCCCCTTTTGCCCGTTGGCACCAGCGTGGCAGGTACTTTGAGCACAAGGCTCCACTCTTCGCAGGGCTCGGACTTCCATCTAGTTAGGTGCCTCTGAAGGCGAACTGAGTCTAAAGCGTTATCGCACTGCCTGTTTTCCTTTCCTTTCAGGTGGACTACATATTTCGTGCTTTAAACGCTTGCGACTGTGTATTTGTATATATATTGTGTTGATATGGTATGTGTTGGTTTAATATTGTGATATTGTGATTTTCTCGCTACGGTCATTGTTTTAAAGGCCTTAAAATAAATGTGTATATATTTTTGATATAACAACTGTTTGGAGTAGTTTGTAAGCGCTCTTGCTTTGTGTGCTCATTGCGGGCTTTCAGTCACCCTCACCCCTCTTGAGACCTAGTCTTGACCGCCGCGATCGCTACCTTGATTGGTCTGGCTTGTCCAGAGGTTACCCTGTTCCAAGTAATTAGGTTGGCCTTCTGAACTTCTGCGCCACCAGGACAGAGTTCAGAAATCCGTCTTAACACCCATTATGGCCGTGACAGTGTTAGGCCAACAGCTATTTCCCCTGTCTTTTTTGTGGTTACCCACATTCTCTACAACAGCATTAGGAGAACTAAGAAACCACCTACATAACCAAGTCTGCACATTTCTGGGTTATGTTATTCTGATTTAGTTGCTTATGAATGCACATGACTTGACTTGCGACTATGCAATTGTCTAATTGTCCTTCCCTTATCTACCCTTTTCCCTTTCCTTGAGTGCTGCAAAGGGACTTGCTGCAATGTTTACGCTATCCAAAGCTATGCAATGAAATGAAATAAGAGACAAAATAAACCTGTATCAGTTCCTAAAGAATTGACAGGCTGTGCGTACTTGTACAAATAATGCTGGCACTTGTTAAACCCATGTGATCGATTCCCAGGCTGAGCACGAGCCAAGCAGCGCTCTTTACATTTTACATGCAGGAACTTTGTATTACCTTGTTCTGTCCCTAACACCAGCAAGAACGCAGTTTTTGAGTTTTTAGTTGCACCTCTGGGGGATGTGGCATTGAAGCTTTTCAATTTAATTTACTGGCTATGCTATCATGGAAATCAGAACTACCTACGCTTGAATAACCAAAATCCTATGGATTCTTGTCTCCAGTTGCACAACCCCCTTGCCGACCACTCAGCCTCCACCCAGAAAACAAGCATTTACAAAGCCATCAGCATTGGTTTATGCAAAAGCATCACACAGAACTTTGTCAGGCCACAGGCATTTTACCACCTTCTAAAACACTCCAGTGGACCATTTTATTTTGAAGGCCCTGTTGTTGATAATAAGCATGCATACTACATCTAATTTAAACATGTAAGCTACTTCAGCATAAGGACATGGTCCCATGTCTGATTCCCAAAACATTGCTAAAAGCATTGCAGGAAAAGACAGACTGCATTGGGACATATTGAAGGAAAGGTAGCCCTCAGAGTAATGACTACATCTTTGCTGTTGCCTTCTCTCCCTACAAATAATTCAGGTTGGTGGGAGCTCCAGATTTAACCAACTAAATGTAATGAGTTTGAACGGCACATCTATTGAAGACAATGAATTTTATAACAAGGGGCCGCAGAGCTCATGACATGTACCACTGATCAACAGGCATAATGTTCAGCCCTCAGTTATGAAACCTGAAAAATCAAGTTCTGAGCTAAACCCAGAGAGGGTTAAGGCCGCAGAAGCTGCCATTATCCAGGGTGCACGTTAGCAGAAATATTGAACAGCATACGATGTGCAAGTAGCATGATTCTCCCAAACACTTCAGCCTCTGGCAAGCGAGACCAGATAGAGTTCCCAGCTCTGCTCAGCCAGGATGAAACGTCCTCCATTTGGCTACTAATTCTTTTGGCACCTTTTTGTTCTTGAACATAAAAAAAGATTGAACAAATGACAACATCTGCATAAATACTGACAAAACTCAAATGATCTGTTTATGGCATCCCATCTCTGCCCCATTTGGATGGCCTCTCAGACCTCCAATTCCTCCGCTCAAAGGGGGAAAAATCCTGGATGAGGAGGTGTCCTTCATCTCACAAACTAAACTGACACGCCAACAGATACATTTCCAACACGTTCAAGAAAATTAGACACTGTCTGAAAATTACATAATGGGAATCGTATCTACCTACATTTGATCTAAAACCCTGTTGATGCTTGTCAAGAATGGCTCAAGCCCCCAGACTAACACTCTGCCGACATCCAAAAAACAGCATTAACAAATGCCAATAGCTTTGGCTGATGCCTAGGTTTCAAAGAGGACTTTCTCAGGACTCAGAGGAATTTTCACACAGGCAACAGACACCAGTAAATCATTTTCTGTCAATTCAAAAACTGTGTTGTGGATAATTAGACTGCATAGTATATCAAATGTCAACATCTAATTTCATTAATCATTCCAAATTGGCACATATCTCATTTCAAAAACATTGGTAAAAGCATGTAAGGAAAGGGCAGACAAGATTAGGAGAAATTAAAGGAAATGTAGATCTTGCGGTTACTTACCAAGTCTTTATTTTACTCCCTACTCAGCTGTCTTGTCTGCCCTGCTTGGGCTGCTGATGTAACTAAATCCATTTACCTTGACGAGTGTATGAGGTGAAGCCATTGTATTTAATAATGAAGGGCTCACAGCTCATGATATCATCTGTTACCAGCCAATCCTCAGTGCAGATGGCGCCCCCCCACCCCATAATGAAAATTGCATATGCATGAGCAGAGCAGCATGCAAAGGGGGTGGCGGCGGTGAGGGAAGATGCTTGGCGAATAGGAACAGTAACATTATCCTCCCAAACACTCTTCTTGGGTGGAGCTCTGGCAAGTGGGGCTAGATGGAGTTGGCCACTCTTCTCAAGCTGGATGAATTGTCTTCCCTTTGACTCCTTTTTCTTTCTGCATGTAATTCAAGATTAAGCAAATGACAACCTCTCCAGGGTTTCTGACAAAACCGAGATGATCTGTTTTGGCATGCCGACTATCAATGACAAAGAATTACGAATATTGCTGCTAGAATTCTCTTCTGTCTGAAACCTCAGTATCCATTTTCCCCTTCTTTGAAAGCTTTCCTGTGGCTCTTGATTGAAAAATGAATCCACCTCAAATCACTGTGCATTATCCACAAGATCATAACCTCCTCAGGCCTCTATTAGCTCCACGCCAGCATCAAACTTATTCAGTGTCCTTTCCTCAGAACAGCCTGCTAACATGCCAATTTCACAAAATTAAAGAAATCCGAAAGCTGTATCACTGAACTTTAGACTGGAACCTCCATTCCAAGATTTAAAAATAATCTCAAAGCCTGTCTCTTCCCCCAGATCTTTAACGGTTAATGGGCCTCGTCTTGCCCGTTCGGAATTTCCACTTGTCCCAATCCTTGTGCTGACACTGTGCTAATGTATCCCAAGGCCTTCAGCCATAAGGTAACTTGCCATACTCCTAACAAAAATGGAATGTTATCGTCGACCCCCCACTGCAATCGCCTTCTCCGGTAGTCTTCGCCGAGCAGTCTCACTCTTGTTCCGGGCAGCCCTTTCTGCTCGCACCCGATTGTTGTCGATCTCCCCCGGACACCGACCTTCCAATTCGGGCAACAGTCCTCGGGGTACCCATTTAAAGAGGGCCTCTGCCGGCGTGACCCCAGTAGATTGATGTGGGGTTGTGCGATACTCACGCAGAAAGTCAAACAGGTAGCGCCGTAGGTCTTCCCCTCCATTCAGCGATATACGGAAGATTTTGTTAAGCGTCCGCATGAAGCGTTCCACCTCCCCATTGGCCCTGGCCCAGAGTGGGGTGACTTTTCGGTGCTTTATCCCCCTTTCCTCACAGTAGCGAGCAAACTGCTGCCCTTGGAACGGCGACCCGTTATCTGAACAGATCTCCAGGGGGAAACCATGGGTGGCTAAAATGTTCTCCATGGCCAGGATGGTGTGGTCACTCGCCGTGGACTCAACCAGCTTCACCTCGGGATAGCGGGACCACTGGTCTGTCACCGCCAGAAAGTACATTCCTCGGCCCGTGGACCCGAAGTCTGCATGCACAGTCCCCCCCCGGGCGTTCACTCCTCTCCATGGCTTGAATGGGCGGCCCTCTCGCTGCCTGGCATGGAATGCAAGCCTGCACAAATTCGTCCACCCTGCTCTCTAGATCCGGGAACCACACTTTCAAATGGAGACGTGCCTTCGTCTTTGCCGTCCCCTGGTGTCCCTTGTGGGCCAACTGCAGCACTTTGCCCACCAGAGCGCACGGGATGACTATCTGGTGCCCCCTAAGCAGTAGACCGTCCTCGGCCACCGACAGCTCATGGCGTGCCTTCCAGAGCGCCCTCAAGTCATTTTGTGCATCGTCGCCCCTTCTGGCATTGTTCATCAACACTTCGCGCCATTCCCCACTTGACACGGCCTCCTTGATCCTCAAGAACACATTGGGCCTCATTACGATCGTGGCGGTCCGGAAATAACGGTGGCGGTAAACCCGCCGCCACCGTTGTTTCCGGACCGCCTGATCCCGACCCCTGCAGGCGGGAGGTGATGTTCCCGCCAGGTCTGACCTGGCGGGTTTAACACCGCCCGCCTGCAGGCGGACGAGGAAACACCGGCAGCATTACAAGATGCTGCCGGTGTTTCCATGATCCCGATTCCCATTGAGTCCCATAGGACTCAATGGGAATGGGGATTTACACCATTCCGCCTCCGTGATTCCCGGAAAACCGGGGTTGTGATGCCCCGGTAATTCCGGGAGTCACGGAGGCGGAATGGTAATACGAGTCCGGCGTTAACCAGGCGGTTTTACCGCCTTGGTTAACGCCGGACTCGTAATGAGGCCCATTGTCTGCGTTTGATTCATCTGCAATCTCCTGCCACGCTAGGGCAACAGGCAGCGCCGCCTCCCCCACCAGGTGCACCGCCTCAACACAGTCCGCCACCTCCGCCGAGTCCCTGGGCCGCCCAACGCCCGGGTGTCGGGACAAATAATCAGCCCGATTGTGCGTGCTAGGACGATACATCAGCTTGACCCCGTACTCCATCAGCGAGAGCATCCATCTCTCGATGCGCGGTGGTGGTTTGGGCGATGCCCCGGACATGATCGGAATCAAGGGCTTATGATCTGTCACGACCACTACGGGCTTCCCCAGAATGTAAATACGAAAGCGTTTGCAGCCCCATAGGATAGCCAAGGCTTCACGCTCGATCTGTGAATAGCGCCTCTTGGTCTCGGTGAGAGCCTTGCTGGCATATGCGATGGGCCGCATTGTCCCTTGTGGATCTGCCTGCATGAGGACAGCCCCCAGTCCTATCGGGCTGGCGTCCACCACAATCTCCGACTCCCGGTCCGGATTGAAGTAGGCCATCGTCTCCTGCCCCGACAGGGCATTCTTGATGGCGGCGAATGCCCTCTGTTCCTTCCCGGTCCAGTTCCAGGCCACATAATTTCTGGTCAGTGCCCGCAAGGATTCCGACAGGGAGGCCAAGTCGCGAATAAATCGTCCACAGTAATTGACCATCCCCAGGAAACTCCTGACTTCCGCGGGTGACCCCGGCGGGGCGTCCTCCTAGATGTCCATCACCTTCTCCGGATCCGGGGAGATGCCCCCGGCGTGGAACACAAAGCCAAAGAATTCCAGCTGGACCTTCAAAAACTCACATTTTTGTTTGTGGAGAGTCAGCCCAAGGCCGTGGAGCCTTTCCAGGGGGTTTTCCAGGCACTTCAGGTGTTCCGCCTCCAACCTCGCGAACACCAGGATGTCGTCCAACATGTTGATCACTCCTTTAAGTCCCGACAGGGCCCCCCTGATGGCATTTTGGAAGACTTCCGCTGCCGACAAGACCCCGAAGCTGAGCCTCTTAAACTGATACAGCCCCTCGTGAGTCGTAAAGGTGGTAATGTATCTTGACTCGGGGTGGAGCTCCAGCTGGTGGTAGCCAGACCTCAAGTCCAGTTTAGAGAACACTCTCGCCCCCTGCAGCTCCCCGATAATGTCATCCAGGGTGGGCGTGAGGTGACGTCCCCTTTTGATCGCCAGGTTGGGCAGCCTCATGTCCACGCAGATTCGGACTGCCCCAGGATGTTTCGGCTTTGGGGCCACCACTATTGGCGAGACCCAAGGGGTGGGTCCTTCCACTCTCTTGATGATGTCTAAGTCGACCATCGTCTATAGCTCCTTCTCCACCTGCGCCCTCAAGTGGAACGGGATGCAGCGATGCTTGAGCGCTGTTGGCCTCACCGACCGGTCGATGTGAAGCCGTATGGGGTCGCCCTTTAGCTTCCCAGTGCCTGGGAAGATCATTTCAAAACGCTGCAGCAGGCATTCCAGATCAGTATGATATACGGCAAACGTGAAGTGCACCAAGTTCAGCGCCTCCGAGGCAGCGCAACTTAAGAGGGAGTGCGGGCTCATGCTGGTGACGAAGAACCTCGCTTTTATCTTGCTCTGCCCATGGGACACCGGCACCACGAACACCCCCTGAATGGGGAGTGGCGAGTCACCTCCGAATGCATATATCCGCGCTGTGGATTCTGGGCGGGCCAGGGAGTGCTTCATAATGGTCAGTTGCTAACACAAAGACCAACGCCCCCGTATCTATGAGGACTGGGGTGGGGACTTCCCCGATGTTTACCGTACATGTCGGTTGCCGGCTTCCTCCGGGGCCCTTGGCAATGCTTGAGATAAAGAAGTTTTCTTCCTCCTCCTCCTCTGCAATGTTCAGGTCCTGCATGCCTTGCTCGACTGCCGACACGCCCCTCACCCTCCGAGTGTTGCTCCCGCCAACTCTCGCTGGTCCTCTCAAGGCTGCTACCGGCGCGGTAGCCCTGCACACCCTTGCATAATGTCCTGGTGTGTCACACCGGCCGCAGACCCTCGACTTTGCTGGGTACTCCCCCACGTGTGGCAGGTCATATCTGCAGTAGGGGCACGACTGAGCAGCCCCAGGCACTGGAGGGCCATCTCCCCTTTTTGTGTCCATCTCGCCCTCCCTGGGGCAGAGCGTCCAATGGCAAATGCCTCTTCACCCTTGCCAGAGTGCGTGGCTGCGTCCATCTTCGCCCCCCTGGCCTCTGCCAGCTCGTAAGCTCTCCCCGTGTCCAGGATTTGCTGCAGGGTCAGACCAGGCTCTCTCAGTACTTGCCTTCTTAGCTTCCCAGAACTGCACCCTTGCAACAGCTGGTTACGGATCATCTCTTCCTCATTCACCCACCTGCAGGAGGTTGCCAGGTGTCTCAGCCGCGCACAGAACTAGTGCAGCGATTCCTCTTCATGCTGCCTTTCTGCGCCCATGACAAATCTGTCAAAGTCCACGTTGGCCATGGGCAGAAAATGATCTCGTAGGGCTTGCTTCACCGCGTCATACGTGACCACTGGGATATTGAGAGTCATAAATTCTGTGCACCTCCGTGCCTGCAGAATACACCATGATGGCAATTTTGGCGTTGTCATCCTCTTCCCCAGAGGCCCTGAAAAACATTTCCAGTTCCTTGACCCACAGGAGCCATTTCGGCCCCAGCTTGGAAGGTGGGCCCGTGGTGTCAAATTCGGGCATGGGGGCTAGTGTGCTGTGCATCCTGCGTGGGATGGGTGCAAGGGCACCCTCAGCCTCTCCTTCCTCCCCCATGCTGGCGATCAGGCAGAGTACTCACGATGGCACTTGATGGTGAAGGCGTGATCCCGGCACCAGAGGGGATGATGGTGCTCCAAACACCAGTGAATGTTGCTGGAAGGCCTGCAGTTGTCCAGCCTGTAAAGTCTTTGAACCCTTGTAACAGCTTCCAATCCCCTGCAAGGGGAAAGATTCTCCTTTCTTTTCCTCTTTTTTTTTCGAGTCCACAGCCCTGCAGTGAGCTAGGGCTGTGGGAGGGTCCAAAAATTGTACTTGAAGCACTGGGGATCGCAGCCGGCACACGAGCACCCTCCCGGGCTGCAACCGCTGCAAACCTTAATGACACAAAATGGCCGCCGGCCGTACGCGTGAGTTCGAGATGACACGGAGCATCACTTCTCACTCCGATGCCGTCGGAGCGGGTACAGGACGCTCCTGAGCCTCCCCGTCGCCAGTTTTAGATGGTGGGGGGGCTGCCCAGGGCCCCCACCGGCACTCACACGCACACAGGCACAAGCACACCAGGAACCACGCAGGACGCATGTGTTCTGCTCAGGTCCCCGGCTCGAACTGCCGGAGGACCGTCTTTATTCAAACTGTGCATGCGCGAGCCTCGGTCCCGCTCACGCATTCGTGTCAACGGCGTAGTCACTACGCAACAGCTGAGAGAACGGTGCAGCACATTTTTGAAGGCTGTGTCCTGACAGAGCTGGGCCATGATGTTCCTAGCTGTAGAAAGGTTGCTGGCGAGATCAACTTTCTGTGAGGCAATCTGGGAGGCAAAGTGTCTAAAGACAGCTTAAGGGGGTGAGGGGTGGGGCTGTGAGTATAGATAGGTCAGCAATTAACCAGGACACCCTTCTTCAGGGTATTTTAATTGTCAAAGTGTCATAGTGGACACTGAAGGCAAAACTCCCTCCCTCCTTGAGGTACCAAAGGACAAATGGAGTAGACGGAATCCAAAGTATTAAATGGGGGTCTGTTGTCCTGCGCAGAGGGGGGTCATAATCTCATATTCTTACTATCAATCTAACATTAGACATGTGTAGGGGTATAACCGAGGGTTGAAACTGTCATCATATTGTATTGCCTTTCACTAATGAATACTAGTTAGGGTTTCCAAATTTAGAGCAAAGACTAATATATGCTTATTTATGCAGAGTGTGTTTTCTTGTATTCTCACATGTGCCCAATGTAAAATGCGTATTGATTCAGAGCATGTTTTTTCTGGCTGTTAAAACTGAAACCTATATAAAAGTGTCTAACTGTGTAAGCTTGTAGTAGTCATTATTGTGTCTTGTTCCTTTTGGTTTGCACCTTGAAGTAAATGCACATCTAGAATGAAATGCATGGTGCAAAGTCTGTAAATGCCCAGCTCAGATCTTGTGGTATGAAACTGTGGCAAAAAGGGAAGTGTCAGGATTTCTCCTACATATGGCATGGCCATTAAACACAAGGGCCCTCATTACGACCCTGGCGGAAATCGAAAAACGATGGCGGAAATGCAATACCGCCATCGAATACCGCTCGGTGCGATTATGACCCGTCACCGTAAAGTACGATGCCATCAGCGACACCGTAGTGAACGCCAACGCAAACTGCACCAAGTACGCGCACACGCGCCATGCCAAACCGTAATTACCACCATGGCGCAACGGTACGCGAATGCTGACCCTAGCGGACATTCACTTAACGCCATCAAGCATGGCGGAAAGTACCATTCCGCCATGGTGAGAATTATGGCATCGTGAACCAACCGTAAATGGCCCTACTGAGTGCCTGTACACCACTCCCTGCCCACATTGCACAACACCTCGTAGGTGCAATGAAGTTACACAATGCAACCAGTGAAATGTACAAGTCACCCATGCATGCCAACGAACAAATGAATGGAGGGGCTCCAAGTGCCTTGTGAGTGGCCATCCATATTTGGCATGGCACCATTGCCGTACTGATGCAGCACAGGCACGTGAAGGTTCAAGTACAGCAATATGAACTGAAACATGAGACAAAACAACAACAGGCCCCCATCGCTTGACACCAGTGTAAGGCAACATTCAAAGCAGTATCCTGAGGGAGACTGCACCAGCCCTGTACCCTTGCCAGTAAACAAACCAACCATCAGCATAAGCATGTGCCACACAAGTTGGCAGAGTGACTGAGCAGCCAGGCTCATCTCAAGAGGGGCCAATGGGAGCTGCAGGGCACAGATGGCACGAATACAGAAGCTATTCCAATGGACATGACCTCAGTCTCCCTCCAAGAAACGCACGCAAACACAGGCACCTGTGACCAGCCATTTTCTGATAATCACATCATTCCACCAATCCACCTGGCTGACCGGCATCTGTTACACAAAAGCTAATCCCCCGCCCCTGAGCATGACATCATTAAAACAGTCATAATGGCAGGCCCCATCCCTGACCTTACTGGGCTTCGTAGGCAAACGCGGCCAGTACAGTACCACGCAACTATACTCAGAAGCCGGAACCCAATGCAGATCTCCTCACAATACACCGCTCCACAAATAGGAATATGCTACATTACTTGCAAAGAATAACGCTACACGGTTGAAATCATAATCAAATTTTAATGCACATCAAATTCACCAAGCCCATACAGCTATTAGGTCATAAACTCCAAAATATTTTTCATTACTGTGGGCTGCATCCGCAATAAATGACCAGCTTCTTCTTGTGTGACGCCCTGTTCCTTCATGGTACACAGGGGCTACATTCACGTTCAAAAAGGCAACATGGAAGCGCCGAGAACCGCAGGGCCGTCCCATTAGGTAGGCACTAGTCCAGCTGAAAGGCTGATATGTAGCTCCTAGCCACTAGTACTGCGTAAGGGCATGTGGCCCATTGGCGATCGTCCCATAAGATCGTAATGGTGCTCCACTGATTAACTCGAAGCAGCAGGTGTCGGGAGTAAAAGCCATCTGCAGGAGTGGCATACAGATGGCAGCGGCAAAAGGGGAGGAGATACCTGTCACCCAAATGAAATGAAAAAGAATAGCATGGGCATCAGAACTTCATTTGGATTACTCACTTCAATGATCACACTAAATCCACAGCCATATGCATGCTAGCCCACTCAAAAGGATTATTTCCACCCAAAAATCACTTGCGAATCATAACTATATAAATCGAGGTGAAAACACTATTACAAACGAGTGTTTGTGTGCATGCGTCTGTTAAGACAGAATCCATTAGATGGGATTCGTAACGTGCATAGACACAAGTGTTTGAAGGCGCGTCGAGACAGGGAGGGTTCAACAAGGGCAGATAGACGATGGTCCCACTATGGCAGCTCTGCATCACATAGCGCAGGGGAAGGGGATAGATCCCGAAAAGCCATGTACATGGCAAACTCTCAATTAAATCATCTGTCCATGCATCCATACATCATTCCCTCATCCCGGTATGAAAACGCCTGATTATTTACTCACATCACATTTGAAACTTCCATTGAGTCTGTGCGTAATGCAGTCTGCAAAATCCACTGTGCTCCAGCCCGGAATTCTAGTGTTGTGAAGTAACATGTATTTGGGAACGTCCTGCCTTATCGTCCACTACGCTATTGCGCATCCCATACTATTCATATCAATCATTGCATTCTCGCCATGGCCCCTGTCCCAAGGACATTAAACAATAGAACGTTATATTTGCAGTCAGACCTGTGGGCGTCTCCTCGCCGCTAGCTGAAAACCGAAAGCGCTGTCCTTCGAATTCCTCATTTGCAACATCACGTCGATAAGGCATCTGTGACCGCTTGAAATCACAAATTCATCCATGTAGTGCGGCAGTGTGTGAAAATGGCAACTGGCTTCACTCACAAATGGGACGCCCCGCCCGTCGGTGAACCTCGGTACAGTGCTGCATGAGGGTCCAGCGTTAATCGAGTACTACATTCCACTGACCCTTCACAAATTTGTTCGCGACTGCAAAGATAGTATGTGAAACAATGGGACCATAGCAGAATGAACATATAAACCAATATTTCACTGCCATCGGGATTAAATACATGATTGTAATAGCAAGATGCCATGCGTCACATTGCAGCGTTGTGTGCGGGGCGTGCTCGCCCAAAGGGGATTGCAGCTGGCACAGGTGGAATGAATCACCACAGGTGGAGGCTATACAGCTTCAAAACACATAAATTGCACACCCAACCCCCTCCCACAACCACACCCACTACAAAATGCTACCGGCAGGACTAGCGATGTTGGCCCTGGGGGACCTGATAGCACTGCAAGTACTACAACTTCAAGAAGAAGACGAACACCAACTACTACAACAACCGGCCGCACAGAGGAGACGCAGGAGGAGGAGGAGGGCAAGGCAGGGCCAGCAAGGCCCACCAGCACAGCCACTACCACCACGCAGGCAGCCCGCAATCCCACGCCTCCGAGCTCATCCGTTCAACCTCACTGCTGAGCAGATCCACACCCTCTACCGTTTGGACCGGGACACCATAACCGCCATTGTGGACATGACACACGCTGACCTTGTCAGCATGATAGATAGCCCAACCGCCATCCCACCCCTACTGAAGGTGGTGTCTGTACTCCACTTCCTGGCCACAGGCACCTACCAGCACACAGTCGGACAGTTGCATGGCATTTCACAGCCACTGTTGTCACGGACACTATCGCAAGTGCTCGATGCCCTCCTGAAGCACGCAGACGACTACATCTCTTTACCACGCTCGGAGCAGGAGATTACAAACACAAAAGTTGGATTCCATGCACTGGCCGGCATACCGGGTTGCATTGGTGCCATCGACTGCACCCATGTGGAATTGGTTGTCCCACATGCCATGGAGGCCCAGTACCGCAACCGGAAGCAATATCATTCTCTTAATGTACAGATGGTGTGTGACTCCCACAGGATCTTTACACATTGTTGTGCCCGATTTCCTGGATCAACCCATGATTCTATGGTCTTGAGGAACTCTACAATACCACGCTACATGGAGCGATACGCAGGGAACAGATCCTGGCTACTCGGTGAGTCTCATTTCATGCATGATAATGTGGGGTATGTGATGCGGCAATGACCTGGCAGGAAGGGGGGGGGGATGCGTACGTAGCAATGTCATTCCACAGACATCCTTTATTGTCCACATACAGGTGATGCCGGGTATCCACTGAAGAGATGGCTCCTTACACCACTCCGGAACCCACAGAACCAGCATGAGGAGGACTACAACCATGCCCACTCACGTACCCGTGTAGTCATTGAACAGGCATTTGGCCTACTGAAGGGTCGTTTCCGCTGCCTCAGCAGGTCTGGCGGGGCACTCCTGTACCGCCATGAGAAGGTTGCAAAGATGGTCATGGCATGTGTCATGCTACACAACATGTGCATACGTAGAAATGTGCCCATGCCCCCTGACGCAGAACTGCAAGCACCTGAAGATGGTCATGATGAGGGTGGGGATGTGGCAGCACCTCAAGGAGTCCGCGAGGCACAGGAGGCCAGTGAAATTCGTCAGAATATCATAGATTCATGCTTCTAGCACTCACGCCTGGTGGCTGATACATGGACACGGGACTTGTGGCACTGTGTGTGTCTGGAACATGCACAATGTGGACTGTACGCCAATAATGGCCTCGTACACAAAGATCAATGTCCACACATCTCATTGGGTGATTATGTAATGTTTATAGCATATGTGAAATTATGTTACACACCCCATCGACCCGCCACCCAAGAAAGCCCAACACCCCCCCTCCACCCTCCTACCTCCCCCCCGAACACCAGTGTCCAAAGATGCTCATTGTCAGTGGGCAGACGCTATTGCAAGCCCCCTCTCCGGGTATCAGGGGCACCCCTGCCTGTGGAGCGCAGGTTCCTCCCAGATCTACGTTGGGGGCTGCCCTGGACGGAACTTGCAACGGATGATGTCTCTGCCTGCTCACGTCCATGCATGTCCCTAAGGGTTTGTGAGAGCTCAGTGAGCACACGGCGCACAGCGGCAAGTTCACCACATACGTCTTTGGACGTCGCATGCAGTTCCCCCCTCAGGCTCTCGGTGCTTCTCTCCATTTGTACCCTTAGTGTCTCTGTACTTCTCTCCATTTGTACCCTTAGTGTCTCTGTACTTCTCTCCATTTGTGCCCTAAGTGTCTCAGTAGATATTTCTATGACTGCCTTAGAACCCCCACATTCATCAGCATGCTCCTTGAGGAGCGTGGCCAGTTGCTGCTGTTGCACGATCACCTGGTCGAGGGACTGTTGCCTCTGCTGGGCCATGGCCATTTGCGGTGGTGTCACAGAGGGGCTGATCACCTCATGTTGCCTTGCCACAGGGCTTGTGGGGGATGGCCAGTCGTCGTCTTGTGGGTGCCCCTGCGTGGTATCCTCATGGTGTACGGGATGAAACAAACAGGGGGATTGAGACAGGTCATGGATGGGTCCTACATCGACAGCACCGTTTTCTGTGTCGGAGCATGCTGCCATTAATGCAGTGTCACCTATGGTGCTGCTGCCACCAGAAGCAGTGCCTTCTGTGGCATCCATTGGGGGGACCTGTGGTGCTGCTGTTGTGGGCATGCTGGCTGCTGGGGTGCCTGTTGAAGTCCCCTCCTGTGTGCTGCCACTTGATTTGTGCTGCTGCCGTGTCTTGATCCGTGCAGCTGAGGTGGAGGGTCTTTGGCCGTTGGTCTTGGCCCTCTTTGCAGGTGTGCTGGTAGGGGTGTCCTGGAGCTCGTCGTTTGAATCGGACCCTGTGGTGGAGTAAAGGAGGGCGAGCGTTATTTATGGGTCTGTGGAAATTGGAATGGCAATGTATCACATGCATTGGGGTGGTACCTGAGGGTGATTTGGGTCAGGGCCTTGAAGGTGGTTTCATTTTTGTGTGGATTGAGGATGCAGTTGTTTTGCAGCCTGCAGTTAGGGTGTGCATGCTGCACGTGTAGAGGGTGTTTTTAGGATTTTTAATTATTTATGTATTTAATGTGAGTTTTAAAGTGCGCTATCAGGCCAATGTATGTGGACGTTCTCCTGGACATGTGTTTCTGTTGCACTATGTGGACACATGGTACTTCACATGATTGGACATTGTGGATTTAGCATTGTTTTATTTGGCCCACCTACCTGATTCTTCGGATGTCTGCACTCCTTTCTCCATCCCTCCGACTCCCTCTATACTCTCCATTCCAATGGTGGAGGCACAGATTTCTTCCCAGGGGGTCAACTTGATGGGTGATTCCGATCCTCCCGCGGTAGCTGTGGCAATGTTACGGTTGGCAGATAGTATGCTCCGTACGCGTATCCGCAAGTCGTCCCATCGCTTTCTGCATTGCTGTGGGTTGCGGGGTGCGGTCCCCACCGCACTTACCCGCTGTGCCACCAGGGCCCATATGGCCTTCTTGTTCGCAAGTGCCGTCCTGGTCATTTGCGTCGAGAAGACGACGGCAGCATTCTCCTGGAGGGTCTCTGTGAGCACGGTGAGTTCCTCATGGGAGAAGTGGACCTGCCGCTTGCGGTCGCACGCTTTTTTAGCAACTTTTCCCATTTTGATTGTTTTAACTAGGGTGGCTAACGGGTTGGGATGTGTCTCAGGGTCGGATTTTTAATGGTTGTGTTGGGATTCTGATTTTATAGGTGTACGGCGTGCTGTTTCCCGTTCCGGCCCCATGTTTTTACTTCCGTTTCCGTATATTTACGGTCACCGTATTTTGCGATTACCGCTCATTACGGTGACCGCTATGATGGGTGGCGGAATTGCACCTAGGGCGCCGTACGACGGCGGTGAGGGGCGTTTTGGGGACATTTCCGCCATCGCAGACTTTGCACTTCCGCCATGGCGTAATGCTCGTGCCCGATGGGTCGGAATTAGCCGCACTTTCCTCTATCGTGCAATGGCGGAAACGCTATTTACGCTATGGCGGTCAGGTCAGTTACTTTCCGCCAGGGTCGTAATGAGGGCCAAGGTAATTAATGATGTCTGGATTTATGATCTAAAGCATAGTTTCTTACAACATGGGTGTTGATATTGCCTTCAAACCTCCATGTATTCATACTGCAGCCATCCAATGCCCAGGTAGACACTCCATTGTTAATGAGAAGCCTGATTAGCAGAGAGCAATTGCCACTGATTATCATTAATTCAAAGATGTGTATTGATCATGTATTTGTGCCTACAGTGAATCTCGCAAGGAAAGAGAGGGATATGCATGGGGGACAACCCCCGGCAAGGTTTCATGGCTTCATCGGGTGAGACATGGTATCCCCCATTTTCCTTTGAAGATAACACTCACATACCTAATACCATCATGGCCTATTGTCACAATTCTACTCATACTCCTATGAAGAATAGGGAAAACCTAGGAGGGTGATCAATTTGGTAACCTTAGCCCTGAGGCTTCCGAGTGGGTTCTCCCTCATCTCCCTAGATGCGCAACGGCTTTTGACAGTATAGCGTGGGAATTCTTGCAAATTCTCTTGCCACAATATGGATTTGGGCCAAACTTCAGCAGGTTAATCCTAGCAAATTTTCAAATCCCCCTCCACCGTGGTTGGTGTGAATGGGATTAATTTTCCTCTGATCCCTCTGCAGAGGGGAACAAGGCAGGGGTGCCCTTTGTCGCCCCTGGTCTTTGCATTGGCCATGGAACCGTTGACATAGAGAATTCGAGACAGCCCCTTGATACAAGGCTTAGAATGGAGAGGTGACACACACAAGATAGCACTTTATGCGGACAACGTGATTTGTTTTATAACAAACCTCCAGCAATCGCTGCCTCCACTAATGGAACTCCGAGAGGAGTTTCGGAGGTATTGTGCTTCCGTATTAACCACTCCAAGTCAGTGGGTATGTCCATAGGGATCCCACAGTACATACAGTTAGAGCTTCGGGTGGCGTTTCCGTTTAGATGGGTGGGGATGGAACTGCCTTACCTGGGGGTAAATATCACCAGTACATATGGAGGGCTCCATGGTGCCAATGTCCCACAACTTATTAGGGAGTCAAAGGAAACTCTGAATAACTGGGAAGGTCAAGAAATATTGTGGCTGGGCAGGGTCACAGCAGTGAAAATGACACTTTTACCCAGGCTTCTTTATACGTTCCAGGCCTTGCCGATCCACATCTCAGACAAAGAGCTGGTGGACCTGCAAAGAGCCGTGGGATGGTATATCTGGCTGGGGAAGCGCCTGAGAATCCCACGAAAAACACTCCTTAAGGCAAAAGAACTGGGGGGCTTGGGAGTTCCCTCACTGCAGAGATATTATCAGGCGGCCCAATTGGCCCCAGTGCTTGCCTGGGGATCGGAGGGTCCTGAACAGAAATGGAAGAGGATAGAGCAAGGGATGACAGATATACCGTTAGCACATTTGCCCTTTTTGACTAGACAGGCCAGAACTGGCTTACTTGAATCCACACGTATGGCATTAGATATATGGGATAGGGCCAGAGCTGGGCTGGGAATCAAAACTCTGATAAGCCCACTGACACCGGTGTTGCGAAACCCTGAGTTCTCACCAGGCCTAAAAGGGTAACTGTTCAGTGCTTGGGAATCATTGGGACCCCTGAGACTTAGGGATTAATATAAAGAAGGGAACCCCCTGACCTTCATAGAGTATAAAAGCAAATTCACGCTCCCAGAATCGGAGCGGTTCCATTATTGTCGGATTAGACATTGGCTATCCATCAATACGGTGAAACAGCTCAGTGCACGGTCACCTAGGGGAATCGAACTGCAATTGCTAGAAGGGAAAACCGCTCATAGGATCTCTCTGTGTTATCGGATGTTGGATAAGGCTCATCTGGGGGACAAACTCTCTTATATGAAGCAGTGGAAGGTAGACATGGGAGGGTAGATTCCAGATCACTCCTGGCAGCAAATCTGGGCATGTACCAAAAAGTGTTCCAGATGCACGGGGCATAAAGAATGCGCATACAAGCACTTCCTTAGGTGGTATATGACCCCACAGCGCCTGCATGCGATATCTGCAGATTATTCAGACCGTTGTTGGCACGGTTGTGGTCAATTGGGGAGCTTCTTCCATATGTGATGGCAATGCCCGTTAATTCAGACCTAATGGTAAGAAATGAAGTCGAGAATTAAGGACATTGGGGGATATTGTTCCCATTGTGCCCCAAAGTTATGCTCCTGGCGGAAGTTCAGATGATGGAATATATCCGGCCTCAGGTCCCAAAGCCGATCTGATAACCCAACTCTTACTGGCAGAAACATTGAATTGGGCCTGGTTTTGGAAAACCAAAGAGGGTCCAGTCATCTCCTTCTGGTGGGTTAAAGTCTGGGACATTATTGCTATGGAGAAACTAACAGCGCACGTAACAGGGAAGAGGGCACGGTTCTCCCACATCTGGGGTAAATATTTTGACTTTTGCAGGATAGAGAGCAGTATTTCTTTCGCTCATAAATTTTGAGACAGCTGCTGCAAAACTGAAGACATGGGAGGCCCGGAGCCAATGAAGAGGCACTGAGGGAGCGGGGTGGGGGGAGGAAGGAAGTGGAACCATGGAAAGTGGGAAGAGATTGTATGGAACCAGGTTGGTTCAATTTGATGTTGGTTTGATTTACTAAGTAACATGTTTTATGTTGATTGGGGGGATACTTTTGGAAATATGAAAGAAATTCCGATGATACAAAATGGACCGTGGTTGGGGATACTACTAATGTTGTACGTTTGAATTTCAATAAAAGTGTACACTACAAGGAATAGCAAAAGTGTTGCCTTCTCTAACCATCTTCCTCCATATAAAGTGAAACCAACAGCCACTCTGTTAAAATTATGAAAGCAATTAAATCTACCCTTAATAATACACAAGAAGCAGAAAAACCTGACTTTGAGAAAGTCAACTACATGTGCCAGTATCCCATAGGGACTGAGACGAAGAAGAGGGCTGAAGAAGCAGGTAGATGTAGAAGACAGGCATTCATGTTTTGCACCGGAAACCAATTGCCCCACCGATGAGGCATAAAAGGCTGCAGCAGGTGAGGGAAGAAGGTAGGAGCTGGTGCAGGAGCTGGAAGTCTGGCAGCAGTAGCAGAAGTAAAAGAGCACAAGGCTGGCAGTTCATGAGGAAGTGTGATCACCCAATGGACGCCAGGAGGTGAGACAACAGATTTCACCTTCAAGTTCTGAGAGGGTCCTGTGTTGACAAACCCTGCCTTGCTGTGGCTCCACTAAGAAAGACGTGCTGAGATTGAAGGTTTTCCCAGGTGCGCCTAGTGGCTGTAATTGCAGAGCCATGACCGTGCTGAAACCCGAGGCCTGTAGCAGAAAGCAAGCCGAGGGACAGAAGAGTGAAGGAGACTACCAGTTGGCGTGGCCGAACCTGAGACACCCATGATGCAGAAGGGTGTCGGTCCCAAGTGTGCCCAAAGCCGCAGTAGAAGTCAAAGAAGTCGGGAAGGTGAAGAAACCCGCAACCTTAGTGTTCCTCGAGCTGGTGAGTGAAGCTTGATGTTAAGATTCACTCCGAAAAGCCTTGCCTGTAACTGTTACCAGCTCTAAAGTGGCTCGTGTAAGAGTAGAAGCGAGTGTAAACTGTGTGTCATTGTGAAAAGTATTGCGAACAATGGAAATGTATCATGCACTCTTCTAGTTAAAGTCGTAGTGCTCGCGTAAGAAGAAAAGCATCTCATTTCCCATTGTTGAACTATTAACGTTGCCGGAGTGGTCGTGTGTCCCTAATTAAAGAGGGAACGCTTGCTGAAACATTCGGAAAACCCTAACGTTGACTTTCACAATTGTTAGAAGTACTTACAGCATCAAAGGAATGTCGTGTATGGCCAATTGTGATTCCTGACAGGTGTTAGAAAGTATCTCAGTGATAATAAGTGGGAATACAAGCACTTTCAGTTATTTAAAGTTAAGGATCTACCTTAAAGTGGTTGTGTATGCCTAAATCTGTTTCTCCTTTGAAGACTGAACATTGTAACATTAAGAACAAATATTCTTTAAACCTAGAAGTTGTTGTACTATTGAAAAGAACAAGCATTACCCAAGCCAGGAGGTGAACCCTTTCTATAGTGAAGCAAGCCCTGTTTGAAATTATCCACCTGATTTGCGGAGTTGGTAAGCGTCCACTGTCCTCTGATACAAGTATGACCTTGTTCCCCGAAGTTGAAAGTGTGTCAGTAGAGCTACATGGTAGCTACTGGAACCATGAAGGTGCGAGACATGCAGGGGAAGAGAGCTGCATGCTTGTAAGAAGATTGAGCTAATAATGTGTAATGCTTAGACTGCTTAAGCTGAGAGAAAGTCAATCTTGAAACAGAGGCAGTTTAGACATGTGGCAGTAAAGCAGAGGGAAGAGGCAAAGAGGCTGCCCTTTTCTTGGAGTATAGGAAAGAAGAGTGCCTTGCCTACCTGTAGAGGTCAAAGAGTCTTATCTTTAAAGGTCTAAAAATACTGAAGTACAAAGTTGAAGCAGAAATACCAGAACTGTGGTTGTCTCTATTATTTTGAACTGTGGCAAAACAATCTTGGAGAGAGGATATCCAGGAGTACCATTGGTGCTATTTTCTTGGCTGGAATTGGAAGGGGATCTTTTCAACTGAAAGATGACGAACTGTTTACAGTAGATTTTTATTTGATGAATGGGTTTTATTTGGACCTTACAATAACTGGTTCAAGACTTTACTTTTTCTTTTGAACATTTGGGGAAGTTGACTTTGGACAATACTGGGGAAGGGATTTACCCAGAACAAGTGAGGATCATGCAAATAATATTGGTAATTGTTGTTTACTCTTTTATGTTGTTTATGAATTACTTTGAAAGTTTTGTTGTTTAGTGTGAGGTCCAGTTTGCATATGTTAGGAGTTTTCCCCTTTGCCTTAAGACTAGGGAGGAATTTCCCTGTTAGAGTATGATTAGTAAGGCGTTGTTTAAAACCTTTTCTTTAATTGTGAGAAAACTACAAGCAGTTGTCTGCCTCGCATTACTGCCCCCTCACAGTCATTTGTTTTCAGTTATCTTGCACTTTTTATAGCTCAGTATCCAATAAAAAGTGAGTTTTAAGTTGAGTTGAGTTGAGTTAAGTTGGGTGTGCATGTTGTTGCCTGGCAGCCTAAAAGAGTTCCTCAGTCCTGGGAGGGGGGTTTATGGGACAAAAAGCACTGCACACGCAACAAAGGAGGTCACAACCTTATGGTAACAGTCAAATCACAGTAGCATGACATAACAATAGTCTACCAGGGTGTTATTGCATACAGAAAGACAGACATCTGTCCCTTTTCTTCCTAACTATGATTGTTGCATATCCACTTCCGCCTTTTACACAGTGTAATTAACTCAGCCTGTTTAATTAGCTAAGACTGTGTTTTTTCACTATCAATGGCCATGTATTACTATTCTGTGATAGCCTAATTCCAGGCAAGGGACAACCCTGTCCCAGTGTGAACTAAAATAAAGTCTAGCATGACATGACATGGAGCAAACTCTTATTGATAAAATGTTTGACATCAAGATGGCAAGCTTTTTAATTTTACCCTACTAGTTTGAGCACTCCGTTCTCGTACCTTCTGTTACCAACAACAGTCACCTTTATTCACAGAATATTATTGACTATGCCACTCTTGGAAGAGGCTTGGCAGTCACAAAACTAACATTCTGGAGTATAACCTGTGATACATTGTATAGAGAAGGCAACAAACCTCCAGGATTACAAAGCACACGCTCAAGTCCCTCAAGCCTCGAACATTACATTGCATACTAACTTAAATTCTCTAAATCTGCCTTAGAAACACATCACAATTCCCCCAACACATTTGGACATATCTGCCTCCTCCCTTTTGCAGAACTATGGTCCACCTAATAGGACTGGCATGCACACATGGTGTCACAAACCATTGTCCTGTGTGTAATAAAAAATGGGAGGAACCCTCTTTTTTAGTGTGGGGGCCTGACTCTAGAGGGTTAGGAGATATACTGAAACAAAGGGAGATAGAGTCAAGGGCTACCCTAGACATAGGCATGACTCGAGGTCACCACACAATTGCAGCGAGGCCAGGTGACTGCTGGCTCTCAGAAAGGAATATCACCATAGACTACAGGAGTGGTACATGAACAAGGTTTATTTTTAACTAACAAAAAGACATATATACAAAGGGTGTCGTGCCACGTGGAATATGCAAGGTCAAATATTTCGTGGTCTGCATATTTAGTGGGTTAGTAGACAGAGTGTCAAACTTATTTGATTTCTTGCATTGTTTTACAGTAACAATGGGTCAACATTGTCTACACACTGATAGGTGTTTCAGGTTTGGTGTGTAATTGATGGTAGGCAGTGGCTGTACAGGGTGAGCAGCGCTGCTGGGGTACACCGAACTGTCTTCAGGACAAAGTAGTCCTGGTCATGACGTTGTTAATTGAAAAACAGTCGTCCACCTAAAGTAGAGGGGGACTGTATTAGTGATGAGAAAGGTGGTGATGTTACTAAGTTAGATAAAAGCAAAACTGCAAGCGGGTGACCTACCATGTCAGGTAAGTAAAATGCCTTGTCTAAAATACTTGATTTGAACCAGTTGCTGATTGATGGGGCTGGGAGGCAGGTCTGCAGAAGTCAGATGCCAGAATCAGAAAGTGAAAAGCATATATCAACAATTTAAAAAAAGGGCCACTAAGAATTTGGCGTGGACGTGTCTATTTGAGGTGCAGTATAGCACTGGAACTAGGCTGGAAGGACGGATGGTGACCAGCGCGTGGTGTCCTTAATAAGCAACATGAGACTAAGTAGCCATGCTGGCAGCCCGGGGTAAATAGCTGGGACAAGGCTCTAAAGCGGAATATATTAGTCCAGGACGTTCATATGCATACAAAGGCTTAGCGTAGAAGAGTCTGACAGAGTGTGCTGGAGGTGCGCTTACAGAGTGGATTTATCTACAAAAGCCTAAGCGGATCGGGCGTAGCAAAACTCTAACACTGTGATGTGGAGTCATTAGCGAGTGCAAGTGTTGACGTGTAAACACCAAGGGTGTGCTAGCGAAGTCAAAGGCAAGGTGGCTGACCAAGTGTCTGAAAACAGGAGAGCCGAAATATGCGGTGGCTGCGGCAGGCTTACCAATTTCAAAGAAGCTGTGTCACTGCGAGCGCTGGAAGGTGAAAAGCGCATGCGTGTAGAACTATTATTAGCCAGCTATGACTCAGCTCTAATGCGCATGTGTCGAGCGGTTTAGTGTTACTGGAGGGTGCGCGTCCGTGGGAAGGGCGGCTGCGCATGTGTGGAAGAATCACGCAATGGTAGAGGAAGGATACTAAGTACACCAGCTGACTTCCAAAGCATGTGCAAGGAAACACACTTGGACAGAGGAAAGGCTAATAGTACATCAGTAGGCAATACACGAAATTGTAACAGACTTGTTACAGCACAAACACAACACAAGGTTGTGACGGTCTTGATACAGCATACCAATGCAATTGGCAAAGAATGGACACAAGCACACAAATTTACATCGCAACTAGGAAAACATATTTTAATTGTCACACAAGTTTCTAAGACATAAGTGAGCTAGCAATTTGTTATTGTCCCGTGTATTATGAGTACTTGTGTCAGAGGAACAAAATGGCATTCTGTAACATGTATACGCCCTGAAATACATCGATTGACAATGAATGGACGGACACAGAATTTGTGAAATACAACGGGCATAATTACAGCACAAAATTTCAACTTGTCATTATGAAAGGACATATTGTGAATGTCACCTGAGCAACAAACATATGAGTGAGCTAGTACTTTGACGCATTTGCAGTTGTCCTGTAAATTATGAGTACTTGTGTCAGAGAAACAGATTGGCATACTGTGACATATATCTGCTCTAATTACATTATTGATGAAGACTGAAGGTAGCTACAAAACCAGAGAAATAGTGAATTTAAATTGGCATTTATCTATTGAAAAAGAGGTTCCATTCGATAGAAATGTTTAAGCCATTTTTCACTGAATTCAAACGATAAATCAATTTCTGCTTCAGTTTACGTAGGGCAAGATATCTATCCCCTCCGTAGAATGGGTTCCCAACTGTTTGCAGTATTGTCCAAAAAATGTCATTATGGGTATGGTTTTTAGCTTTAAAATGTGCCATCAGGGGCTTGTCTTCAATTTGATTGTGCACACAGGAGCGGTGTTCACAAATGCTTTTTCGCATTTCCCTTTTGCATTTGCCCACATGGATGAGGTCACACGGGCATCTGATTATGTATACAGACCATTTTGTTCTACAGTTGGTGAAATAATTTAGGTACCAGGGTTTGCCTTTCAACATAATGGTTTTAAGATTAGCTGTTAGGGTACACACAGAGCAATTCTTTCAGACGTGTGGCCAGTTCTTTGCTTTTACAGTCATATTCAATAAGTGTAGAACAATTTTGTCTTATTCAGAGAAATTGACCGTATGGGAGGTTCATCTTAATGCCTGAAGGATGGAAGCTGGAGTATTCAAGGAGGGTATTTTTTGATGTCGGTTTCCGATACAGCGTGGTGCTTAGGGAATTGTCCAGATTTTTACACATTTCTAGATCAAGGGAAGGTATTTTTTCCTTGCTGTGATCTATGGTGAACTTGATGCAGTTATTGCTTGAGTTAAGCCATTGTAGAAATGGGATGAGGTCATCTTCTGTTCCTTTCCAGGTCATGAAAACATCATCTATATACCGTAACAGCATCCGATGAAGTGTTTGAAAGCGTTGAGTTCATTATAGATGGAGTTTTTTTCAAAATTGTCCATGAATAGATTACCAACATTAGGGGCAAACGTGGCCCCCATACTGGTTCCATGACATTGGTGGTAAAAGGTTTGTTTGTAAAAGAAATAGTTTTCCATCAGGGCTATTCTGGTGCACTCCAAGAGGAAAGCTGTGGGTGGTTCCAGTGTAGTTCTATGGTCTAAGTAGGTTTTAAGGACTTGTAGGCACTCCATTTGTGGGATACTTGTGTATAATGATTCCACGTCTAGGGTCACTAGTAGATCTCCTTGTCGTATTTGTATAGTGTCTAACTTTTTTATCATGGCCGTGGTGTCTTGGATATAGGAGGGCATTTTGCAAATGAAAGGCCTTAGGAAAAATACGAAGATGACCTGCGTCACAACCTTCACTCCATTGAGTAATTCCATCAAAAAAATGGTTCTTAAACACTGGGACAAACTCCAAACAGACTCTTTCAGACCAGAGAAACCCAGATTTGCGTTCAAACGCAGTCGCAACGTAAAAGACCATCTTGTACACATGTACACCGAAATGGACGTCCCGGACAACGATCAAACCACACTATGGCAACTTCCACCAGTCAAAGGTCACTTCAAATGCGGGCATTGCTCTGTGTGTACCCTAACAGCTAATCTTAAAACCATTATGTTGAAAGGCAAACCCTGGACCGTAAATTCTTTCACCAACTGCAGAACAAAATGGTCCGTATACATAATCAGATGCCGGTGTGACCTCATGTATGTGGGCAAATGCAAAAGGGAAATACGACAACGCATTTGTGAACACCGCTCCTGTGTGCACAATCAAATTGAAGACAAGCCCCTGGAGGCCATTTTAAAGCTAAAAACCATACCCATAATGACATTTTTTGGACAATACTGCAAACAGTGGGGAACCCATTCCGCGGAGGGGATAGAGATCTTGCCCTACCTAAACTGGAGCAGAAATGAATTTATCGTTTGAATTCAGTGAAAAATGGCTTAAACATTTCTATCGAATGAAACCTCTTTTTCAATAGATAAATGCCAATGTAAATTCACTATTTCTCTGGTTTTGTAGTTACCTTCAGTCTTCATCAATAATGCAATTAGAGCAGATGTATGTCATAATATGCCAATCTGTTTCTCTGACACAAGTACTCATAATTTACGGGACAAGTGCAAATGCGTCAAAGTACTAGCTCACTTGTATGTTTGTCACTCAGGTGACATTAACAATATGTCCTTTCATAATGACGAGTTGAAATTGTGTGCTGTAATTATGCACGTCGTATTTCACAAATTCTGTGTCTGTCCATTCATTGTCAATCAATGTATTTCAGGGCGTATACATGTTACAGAATGCCATTTTGTTCCTCTGACACAAGTACTCATAATATACGGGACAATGACAGATTGCTAGCTCACTTATGTCTTAGAAACTCGTGTGACAATTACAATATGTTTTCCTAGTTACGATGTAAAATTGTGTGCTTCTGTCCATTCTTTGCCAATTGCATTAGTGTGCTGTAACAAGACCGTCACAACCTTGTGTTGTGTTTGTGCTGTAACAAGTCTGTTACAATTTCGTGTATTGCCACTGATGTACTATTAGCCTTTCCTCTGTCCAAGCGTGTTTCCTTGCACATGCTTTGAGAGTCAGCTGGTGTACTTAGTATCCTTCCTCTGCCATTGCGTGATTCTTCCACACACGCGTATTTGCCCTTCCCACAGATGCGCACCCTCCAGTAACACTAATCCGCTCGACACACGCGCATTAGAGCTGAGTCGTAGCCGGCTATTAATAGTTCTACACGCATGCGCTTTTCACCTTCCAGCGCTCGCAGTGACACAGCTTCTTTAAAATAGGTAAGCCTGCCGCAGCCGCCGCATATTTCGGCTCTCCTGTTTTCAGACACTTGGTCAGCCACCTTGCCTCTGACTTCGCTAACACATCCTTGGTGTTTACACAGCAACACTTGCACTCGCTAATGACTCCACACCACAGTGTTAGAGTTTTGCTGCACCCGATCCGCTTAGGCTTTTGTAGATAAATCCACTGTGTAAGCACACCTCCAGCATACTCTGGCAGACTCTTCCACGCTCAGCCTTTGTATGCATACGAATGTCCCGGACTAATATATTCTGCTTTAGAGCCTTGTCCCAGCTATTTATCACGGGCTGCCAGCATAGCTACTTAGTCTCATGTTGCTCATTAAGGACACCCCGCCCTGGTCACCATCCGTCCTTCCAGCCTAGTTCCAGTGCTAAACTGCACCTCAAATGGACACGTCCACGCTGAATTCTTAGTGGCACTTTTTTAAAATTGTTGATATATGCTTTTCACTTAGATTCTGGCATCTGACTTCTGCAGACCTGCCTCCCAGCCGCATCAATAAGCAACTGGTTCAAATCAAGTATTTTAGACAAGGCGTTTTACTTACCTGACATGGTAGGTCACCCGCTTGCAGTTTTGCTTTTATCTAATTTAGGAACATCACCACCTTTCTCATCACTAACACAGTCCCCCTTTACTTTAGGTGGACGCTTGTTTTTCAATTAACAACGTCACGACCAGGACTACTTTGTCCTGAAGACAGTTCGGTGTACCCCAGCAGCGCTGCTCACCCTGTACAGCCACTGCCTACCATCAATTACACACCAAACCTGAAACACCTATCAGTGTGTCGACAATGTTAACGCATTGTTACTGTAAAACAATGCAAGAAATCAAATAAGTTTGTCACTCTGTCTACTAACCCACTAAATATGGAGACCACGAAATATTTGACCATGCATATTCCACGTGCCACGGCACCCTTTGTATATATGTCTTTTTCTGTTAGTTAAAAATAAACCTTGTTCATGTACCACTCCTGTAGTCTATGGTGATATCCCTTTCTGAGAGCCAACAGTCACCTGGCCTTGCTGCAATTGTGTGGTGACCTCGAGTCAGGCCTATGCCTAGGGTATCCTTTGACTCTATCTCCTTTTGTTTCACAAACAATTGTCCTCCACTGCATGTCTCCCTCCTTCTGTTTGTAGCATCTCTTTTCCATTTTCCGATCCTCGTACCTTTCATCTTACTCATTGCCTCTCCTTACAACAGACCAAGATCAGAATGCTCCTGAAAAGCGCACAGTACACTATTCAATGGACAAGCCTCAGCACTGTTATACCAATACTGTGGGGATTTGGTGCAGTATAAAAGCAGATTAAATATAACATAACTCACTTTGGATGCTGATTCAGCCATATCCTTTTAGTATACCTCCCTTGACTGTCTCTCTTTGCTCTCATGCTTGCAAGCTAGCCAGAATCCTACAAGGTATGCGTGCACCAACCTGACCACGCTCCATTCCATCCTCCACCTCGGCAGATGATGTTTGATTGTTAGTTCTCCTCCATATTCTCTCAGATGTGAAATATCCTCAGAGCTCTGCCTTCCATCCCCATCCTCCTTCTTTCAACATTGTACCCAGTCAACCATCCTCTTCTGTCTGCAACGTCGCCAACCAAAATGAGTCCCATCCTCCTGTTAACTCACCCATCTTGCACCCCCATCAATCCCTCTACATCTTAACTTGCTCCTCTTAACACCACCAATCCCTCTTCTCAAAGTAGTCTATCACTGTCATCCAGATTCTTACTATCCTCCTACAAAGTAGCCTCTCTGCTTCCTCTTCTTAAAAATCTACAGCTGATCTTTACAACTCAGTCAACTACCACACTGTCTTTCTTCCCCTCCACTTTTCCAAGATAAGCGAGGGTGTGGTTGTCAACTGAATTAACTCATATCTTGAAACTTTGGGATTTATCAACCCTCTTTAGTCTAGCTTTTGCAGCTGTCACTCCACTGACAAAGCCCTTACTTTTGTCTCTGACTTTCTCACAATTACCTACACTCTAAACTAAAATAATTACTAATTCTTCCTGAGCCTTGTGTGGTCTTTGACACAGTCGACCACTCTTCTCTTCTCTCGGCTCGTGTCCACCTCAGCATTCAGGGTACTGCCTTAGATTGAATTGCATCATACCAAATAAAGGTTCTGTTTGATATAGTTAAATACAGTGTGTGTGGTGTTTAACTATCCTTAACCACTTTTTGTGATAATCTGAACATTTATTTGATTCTTGTGTTAATCAATAAGCATTTTAATACATTTCTTAAACCAAAAACCTCTACCAATAATAATGGTTTCTATACACAAAACCTTCACATCCAACACAGAATCACAAAATGACATAATTCCTACTCATGTTGTTCAATTAATTTCAACAGAAAAATAATTCAATTATGAAATTCATGATTTTCATATACCCTGTGTCAAACAAGAGTGCAATGCCTACATACGATAGGAACAACAATCATTTCCATTATATACATATAAACAATGTTTTCCGAATTTGCTCAACATGTTACTGTTCCTACAGAGTATTGTGTAGTTATTTATTTATTTTATTTATGTATAGAAATCACAGGAAAGCAATGCATTTTTGGCTCGAAAAACGTGTACAAAATGTAACATTGATAACAGCGCGGAGGGCATGGGTGCTTGACAATGGCGTGAGAATGTGACTTGAGGATCAGATGTTGAAGGGGAAGGTGGAAAAAAACCAGGAACGAGGACAGGACATAATTACTTAGGAACGGGATGGTGGAGGAAGTGCTAAATTAAGGATGGGGTGGCAGAACAGTGCTGTAGGGTTGTCTGTAAGGGTAGAGGGAGAAGGAAGCAGAGTGATGGAGTAAAGACATAGACTGCTAGGAAACAGGTTATTCTGAAAGGAGGAGGTCTTTAAGGTTGTATTTTAATAGTGGTAGAGTTGGAGTAGTGTGGAAAAGGAAAGGAAGAGCATTCCAGAGCAGGGGAGCAAGGAGAGGGAGAAGGCGGAAACGAGTGGGGGTGCAGGGGCCTCAAGTTGTGGCAAGGAGGTGAGCTGAGGATGATTGTAACAAGCGAGGGAGACAGTAGGGAGTGAGATGAGCAGAGAGGAAAGGTGGGGTAGGTCCATGTATAGATTTGAAGATGATGAGAAAACGTTTAAACTTAGCTCTTTGCTTCATATTTAGCCAGTCAATCTGGCAACAGGCAGAGTAGGTAGAGGTAAAGGGAGAAAGGTTGAAAAGTGTGCAGACCATAAAGTTGAGGAAGATGTCCGGAGGTGGAAAAGCATAGTTAGGAAGGCCATAGAGAAGACTGACACACTAGTCTGATCTAGAAAGGACTAAGGAGGAGATTAGCTGTTTAACAGTATTGAAAGGAAGAAGATGACAGGTTGTTCTGATATTGCAGAGGTTGAGTCTGGCTGAAGTGACAGATTTGGAGATGAAGAGCGAGAAGTTGTGAGATGGGCTGAAGATGACACCAAGGTTACAAGTGGAAACAGACTAAGGAAGGTAGTCAGGAGAGAAGAGAAGAAGGGGGAGAAGAAGAAATAGGCTGTTTGGCTGGGATAATATTGGATGGTGGGAAGACAGTTTGAACATTTTGATGACAGCTCATCAGATAAGGAGGTAAATGAGAAGAGGATCTGAGTGTTATCAGCAAAGAGTTGAATGGAGAAGCTGTAAGAGGAGATCAGGGTGCCAAGATCTGAAGTATAGAGAGTGAAGAGAAGTGGTCCATTGACAGATTGTTGGGGAACTCCAACTGTAAGGGTTGTGAGTGGGAGGTAAGGCTGTACCAGGACATCTGAAAGTGTCTATGGGCAAGGTATGACACAAACCAAGCAAGGGCTTTATCTCTAATGCCAAGGATGCCAAGGAGAGATACTGGAGAAAGAAGGTTAGAATTGTCGACAGTCTCGAAGGCAGTAGAGAGGTCGAGAAGGATATGAACAAGGGAGCGGTTTGCGTGACGTGCAGAAGAGACAAAGTTGCTGATATTGAGGAGAGCTGTCTCAGTAAAATGCAGAGGTCAGAAGCCATATTGAAGAGGATCCAAGTTGTATCTAGAAAATGAGTGAGTCGATTGAATATGACTCGCTCTACAATTTTTTAATACTGTTGTAGAAGAAAGACAGGATGAAAGCTAGCAGGACAGTTAGGATCGAGACCAGGTTTCTTAAGGACAGGGATGAAAGTAGCTGATTTATAGGATGAGGGAATAGTAAAGAGGAGTTGAAAAGGGAAGTAAGATGTCGAACAACACTGAGAGCTATGTGCTTGACAAGTGCGGGTACCGTTGGTCAGTGGGAGCACAGGAAGGGTTAGCCATGAGGAGTAAGGCAAGAACTTCAGTGTCCATCGTGGTTGATTGGGGCAAAGGAAGACATAGTAACTGGAGTGGATGGTAGGAGTAGTGGTGAAATGCGAGCATTCCTATGGCGATGATACACCGTTTATTTTACTGGTTGATCTGTCTCGGCCTGATATGGCTGCTCATCTTAGGGACTGCCTGGAGGCCAATGTGGATGGATGACCAAGAACCGGCTGAAGTTGAACAGTGCAAAGACAGAGGTACTGGTTGTAGGCTCTGTTCACCCATTATCCTTTTGGACTCCGTACTTCTGGCCTTCTAGTCTTGGACCTTTCCCATCACCAGCTACTCTGGTGAAAGATTTGTGTATTAAAATCTTGGCCTCGTTGTCAATGTCTGATCAGGTGGCTTCTATCTGCCAAGCTGGCCATTTTAAATTAAGGACCCTTTGTAAGGTCCTACCTTATATTCCTTCTAAATTCCATGCCCCCACTGTGTCTTCCTTGATGATAAGCGGAATTGACTACTGCAACACACTCTGTATGGTTCAACCTGCCCATCTAATTTATTGCCTCCAGCTCTTGCAGAATATGACTGCTAGAGCTGTGCTTCATCCTCCTTTTGGCTCTCATATTACCCCATCCTACGTCAGCTACACTGACTTCCTGTTGAGAAGCGTTGTGTTGTTTAAGTCCTTATGCATTTACAAGCTGGGGGCTGAATATCTTCAGACAAAATGTTGTCCCTATGTCCCTTCTAGATCACTTTGCTCTCAATCTTCCTTGAGAATTCAAGTTCCCCGGATAACATTTTCCCGTATAGGTGGACGTGCGTTCTCCGTTGCTGCAGCGAAAGCAAGGATCTCTCTTCCATTTGCCCTCCATGCAACGGATAACCATCATTCTTTTCGTCACACCCTGATGACTCTTCTGTTCTAATATTCTGTGACTCTGCTTTCTGTCTGTTACCTACGTTTTTTAAGGGCCAGAATGATCCCGGGTGGCAGTTGCCCGTTATACGTTTTATTAACATAACATACCATAGTAGGAGGAGGAGATAGAAGGTAGGTAGTGAGTGTACTGTGCATGGTAGACATTTCTGAAGCAAAGTAGAGTGTAAGATCATTTGTAGGAAGAGTGGAAGAGATGTAAGAGGGTTTAGGAGGTGAGAGAATTGAGTTGAGGGATTTTTGGGGGTAACTGGGTTCGTAGGATTGAGATGAAATAAGAGAGAGATAGAAGTTACGTTTGGCACAGTCAAGAGCAGAGGAGTAGTTTTGAAGAGCAATGAGGTAGAGTTGGAGATCTGAGGAATATCTTGACCTTTGCCAAGTGCAAAGCTTTTTCCGTATTTTTTGTTTTCAGGGTGCAGATGAGAGGTGTAATCCAAGGCCTTGGAGGGGAGGATTGAGGAGTATCTATTGAAAGAGGGTAGTGAGAGGAAAAGGGAGCATAGAGAGCAGTATTCTAGTTAGAGAAGGCTTCTTCAGTGAATGGAAAGGTGAGCTCAGCATAGGAGGAGAGAGAGTGGTGTAGGTCAGAGAGGCAGTCAGGGAGTTTGAAGGGGGAAATGTGTGCTTATTAACAGTAGTATTAGATGGAGAGAGTGAGGATGAAGCAGGATTGGAGATGAATGCATATACGATAGAGTGATTGGAGGGAGAAGGAGCAGTGGAGATATTAGAGGGGGAGAGTTGAGAGGCGATGACAATAAGCTCGAGGGAGTTTCTATTTGAATGGGTGGATGAATGAGGGAAGAAGACTGGGAGATTGCCCTTTATTGCAATGTCCTTAACTGAAGAGGCCCTGGGGCTTGACGCCCATATGGAGCTACTAAACTATGTAACAGGGCTGCTGCTTTTGGCTTCAGGACCCTGGTCACATGATCTGGGACCAGTGCCCCCAATTGGTGATTAGAACAGAGGCAGGCACATGGGCAATTGGGAGCAGTGCTTGCTGGGAGTAGGAGTTGTTTCTGGGCTCTGCTGTGGACAAAGTCACTTTAAGATGTTGGCTTCTTATAGTCCTGGGACCCTGGACACATGATATGAGACCAGGACCCCCAATTGTTGGTTAGAATGGAGGCAGTTCTGTGGGAAAGCTGGGAGCAGTGTTGGCTGGGAGTAGGAACTGTTGCTTGAGGTGGAAAGACTTTTCAAAGGTGGGAGTTTTTGGGGTCAGAGGTCACCTGAGCAGCCCCTAGACCAATCCTGGATGCTTCCTATAGGTCCCCTGAACTCTGCAGGAAGCCTCAGCCAGATGGAATGAGTGCCTCTGATGTTGTTGTAATGAGCTCTGTGTTGCTCTTAGACCAGTTGAAGCCCATTTTGGAGGTGGAAAGACCTTTCAAAGATGACGGTTTTGGGATCAGAAGTCACCTGCGCAGCCCCTACATCTATCCTGGAAGCTTATTGTAGGTCACTTGACGTCTACAGGCTGCCTCAGGCAGATGAAATAAGTGTATTCGAGGAACATTCATAAGGAGTGATCTTCATTAATTTCCTATCTTTAGCGGAAATTAACTCCAACATATTTTTGTTCCTATAGAGTACTGAAGGAAAATTAATCAGGGGCTGGCTTCATTCATTTCCTATCTTTAGAGGAACTTGACTCCATCTGTGTGAAAATAGTCAACTGTAAGATAACTAACAAATGTCAATTTTAGAGTTCGGCCAATTGCTTCTTCTAAACAATTTGTGATAATGACCTCACAGGGGTATTTCTTCCTATCATCCCTACCCACAACAAATTGTGTATGTTCTTATTTACCGGTAAAAACAAACATTTTCACAGGGAGACAGTTCCAAGGTGTTCTGCTCTTGGTTAGCTGCCTGGAAAAACAAAGGAAATAAATGACGTCCCCTTCTAAGGAAAAAAGAAGCTTGCCATATTTGTGGTCCTTTACTGGCACTAAACTTTCATTTTGAATTTGCCATTTCAACTTTCTTATGAATCTATCCAACTACCCCATATCCATTGAGGAAGGGAAAGTGATGAACAAGGGTCTTAGTTTTGTTGCTACTAAAATTCAAGAACCATTCAAATTTCCCAATGAATTCCAACTAGCAGACAGGTTTCTGATATATTCGGATCTAGGCAACAGGGATCCACTATTTAACTTTTATAGTCAATGTAAGAAAGTTGAATGGCATATTTAAAATAAAAGCTTAGCATCCACTTAACACTCTTACCCCATTACATCCAGGCTTACAACCTCAGAGTCCTCTTTGGCACCGGTCACACCTTGATCAGTGGTTCACCTCCATTGCCAGGGCTGCCAGGCATAATCGTCTGTTCATGCACAAGATCCTTTCTCACCTGGCTTCCCCTCTACCAAAAATGCTGATATCTAGCCTTGTCCTCGTCTCATGTGATTAACAATCCAGCCTGCTGGTGGGGCTCCTGTTCTACTTCTTCACCACTACGAAAAAGGTCACTGACTTTGCTGTGTGCACTTTCTTCCTTCTTTCCTGTTCTGCTTGCACATCCCACTACCAACTACAATTGGGGTGACTATCTTTGCAAAATATAGAGAAGCCCCTTAACGCTCATACCAGAAATAATCCAACCCACTAGGAAAAAAGGCCCAGCACACCTCTAGCAAGGAGAACAACGTTTTATTTCCACAAAAATAGAAATGCTCCATGAAAGAGCTCTGCTGCCACGGAACGTTCTGGCAAAATCAATACGAGCAACACTTTATGGAGACACACAGCAGCATCAGTGACATAAGTTACATAATGTACAAATCCAAATAGCTAGTTGGTGTGACCCTATACATAGGCTACCTGCTCCATAGGGGATGCCAGGCCATTGGACCCAGCCCCGTCTGTCCATCTTCTTCCACGTGGGCTCCTTCTTGTGTATCATCAGAAGATACAAATAATTGGCTATTATGTGAAGCAAAACAATACATGCTCTGTCACTAACCTAATGTGCACCTGGTACTGCAGAGATGGGCTGAGAGGATACTTTGAGGTCATTGCTTCTACAGCTTGATTCCAGACACGTCGGTGCCCATCCAAATCTTCCCATCCTCATTTTGGCTATGTTGTTTTATCCCTCCCATCACCTCGCAGCACAAATCACATGACCTATGGTGATGGCAACTAATCCCTGCTTTCTGATCTTCCATGATCGATTGTGGGTCTATTAGTTTTATGGTTGGTGGTCTGGAACTGATTGGTACCCTGGAATAGCTGGGTTATTGGGACTGGGGCTCTTGACTGCTATCACTTAGAGCGGCGACAGGCAAGGTTGAAGGCTTGTACCCTTCTTCTCGTAGGATCGCTTTCCCTCTTGTGGCCTTGCAGGGCGCATTCCTTCTGAGATGCAAAATGTTGGCAACATGAGACAATGAAGGGTCAATGAATCTCTGCAGCTCTGGCCTTTTTCACTGGTGCCCAAGCTACAACCTATTCCCGCATGCATATGCTTTATTTCTATGTGTGTGGCTCCCGCCTGCGGCTCTGGTTTCAGCACAAAACTAGGCCTTGATTCCAATATGGCTTCTAATATCTAAGATGGCGTTTGGTTCTCCCTGTATACCAAAACAAAACATACACTACCCTCCCCACACTATGGCCCCTAAATCCCCCGGCCCTCTGTAACCGTCCCGATTCCCTACTGCACAATCCCAGGCCTCTGTCTCATCTGAATAGGCTGGGGGACCTAGGACGATCGTCCCCCATTTTCAACAGAAACCGCCCTGTCTCCACATTTCTCCTAATGGTCTGTAAATCCATGAATGAACTGGCACCATCCAACCTATCTGCATCTATCTCTCATCACTCACTTACTCTCACTCTGTGGTCATCAATCATCCTCAACCCCTCTGTCCCTGCACCCCTTGTATTACCTCACACTTTCATTCTCTCTCCCTTTTTGCATAACACAATGGGACCTCCCTAACAACAGAATTCAGAGGCACCTCCTCCTTGGATGCCTCTAACATAGCCTAAAATGGCCCGCTCCTCTCTCAGGAGGGAACACGTCCCCACCAATAGGCATCTCCTCCCTTCCACCCCTCTTCATCCGTCCCTATGCTTACCCATCTGTGAATGTCTATAGAGTTGTGTTCATTTTAAATATACCACTGTATATATGATGCTGTTATTGATGTGTATTGTCCCCTTTTTATGTACCACTAGTTAGGTCTCCCAAGTATTGGGTTTGCTGGTGCTTGGTTTAGGAAGCTAGTATGTGGGAGGCAGCAGATCGAGAGTAAATTGTGTGAGCGTGAGATGGGAATTGTTTCTTATAGTTGAGTTCCTTGATTGGTTTCTTTTCAAGTGACTAAAACCAAAAGCGAGGGAGAGACAGAAAAACTATTGGTGCTGGGGAACTCGACAGGAATCTGGAACTTGCGTGTACATTCTAAACTGTATTTGTATTTATTTAAAGAACAGGGACATCAATTTTGATCACACATGACTTACAATAATACATTACAGATGGCGTATGCATTCCCACGAAGGGTGAGTGTACAATAGCACAAAGATGAGAACAAGTCGTGAGCCGGTTTATGAGGGTGTGAAAAAGTAGCACATATACGAGGGACAAAACAAAACAACCAGAACAAATAATATATAAGAAACCAGGTGACTTACAAAGGTAAAATTAAGGGCGCAAGTGCTTCAAACTAAAGAGTAGTACTATATGAATATACAAAAGGACATTATTAAGAGTCACTCAAGGAGTTGGTGGGGTCAGATAGGGAGAATGAGGGAGAGTTCACTGCGGAAATGATTGGATCGAACAAGATGGTGAGTGAACTGAGATACAATCAGACAGGTACTGAGGATCAAAACCATTTGTAGCTTTGTAGGCTATGAGAAGGAACTTAAAAAGAGAGCAGTTGTGCTTGAAGAGCCCACCAGCATGTTTTCGATATGTAGAAGTGGGGGATGATCTGGACAGGTGGTAGAGAGTGGGGGTAGTAAAGTTGAGGACTTGGTCTAGGGGGAGGAAGGAGTAGAGAGGAAGGCCAAGAAGTAGGCTCGACCAGTAGTAAAGTTTGCTGACCATGAGAGAAGCGATTAGAGTTTTTGTAGAGTGGCTAGTAAGAAAAGCAAGAATGTTGAGGAGGTTAACCTGAGCAAATGAAGCAGTGGTAGCAGTGAATTGTTGCAGTTGGGGGTTGCTACCAAAGACACAACAAGATTGCAAGCCTTGATTGAGGGGGCAAGAAGGTCAGGTGGGAAGGAGATAGGATAGGTAGGAATGGCATTGGAAGCCAGGAGAAAGAAGAGTTACATTTACTTATTTATTTATTTTATTTAATTTTTCAGATCAGCAATCGCCAAGTAAATACAAAAAGTAAAAACAGACATATTTCCAGTGCATTACTCAAACATACATTATCTCAGTGCATGACATAGTTATCTTTGAGAGTGCAGAATGAGGCGGAAGTGAACCATCCAGTGACAAATTGCAGTGGGCCAGTTTGTAATCTGTTCAAAGATGACTGGAGTGAAGGAAGGGAAGGAGAAACATATTTGAGTATTGTAGACTTATTTCCCAGCCCTAAGTCTTTCAAAGGAGTGCACCTCTCTCACCACAAACCAGAACCAGGACAGTCCCCATAGGAACCACCACCCAGCC
This sequence comes from Ambystoma mexicanum, assembly GCF_040938575.1. NCBI lineage: Eukaryota > Metazoa > Chordata > Amphibia > Caudata > Ambystomatidae > Ambystoma > Ambystoma mexicanum. The sequence goes on from NC_090940.1 coordinate 409,023,519, forward strand.
CGCTGGGTAGGGAGGGGCGCTGCACCTGCTAAATAAAATTGCTAATACAGGAGGTGGCCCACACCCTGAGTTCCTTGATCAGTAATAGACACAGACACCAGAGTTCATTTTCTTTGGAGCCCTTCCTTGGAGGGTGCTGCAGGGGCTGTCTCTTTAAGACATACCCCACAAGCGCGCGTCACGCCAGGATGTGACGCGGTGAAAGAAGGGATTTGTGGGAAGGGGCAGGAAGTAAGTTCACTTCCAATTTATAATAGAATAAAGAAGGTTCCAATCAGTACCGCTGGTGTGTGCCTCTTTATTTCCGAGGTTGGAGTCCCAATAACAACTGGCGACGAGGCTTAATACGGCCCACCAGCGTCCTCCACCATTCGCGCACCAGCAATCCTGCTGTGCGCACGTCCGTCTATGTCCGTGATCCCACGGATCCACAACACCGAGCCGCGCGCCCTTCGTCTCCACACGCAAGCGGTCCTGCTGCGTGCTCCATCCGGAAGCCAGAAGCATTGTTTTCCATCACCAGCGATCCCGCTGCGTGAGTCATCCAGGACAAAGATTCCGAGGCACCCGTGCCTACAGCCCCTCCTACAGTCTGTGATCAGCGATCCCGCCTGCAACACAAGCCCCCTGAAAGTCCTTTCTCTATGTCAGGTGACCCTGCCTGGCGCCTGAGACCTGAGCCCTGCCATGAAAGCCCATCCAGACCGGCATGACTCCCACAGTAAACCCTGACCTCTGAAACAGCGCCCCACCTGGCCAGCCACACGCAGACAACGTACAGCCCAGAAATAAGGAGCAGGAGGCCCAGATAAGGCCCAAGGAACCAGCTTCAAGAGCAACCTGAAGCGCCTACCAAGCCAGGTGGGTGTCCCCATATCCCCAAAGTCTCCAAAGGCCATATTAACAAGAGTGATGGGGGGGTACAAGAAAAAAAAACTCTGTGTATCCTACAAATCAGTGCAAACGTTTACTGACAACATTGATAGAAGAAAACGCCAAGACAAGCTCCCTGCACCTTTTCATCAACCCACGCACCATGAGCACATCCCCTGATCAAGCGGGACAGGCCCAGCAGCCCCCCCCACTAGTGTCCAGGTCAACGGCCACAGCATGGCGCATGCTCCCGCCGTTCTCTATGACACCGCAGGCTGACAAGGGCCCTCAATGGATTGAATGGCTTGAGGACTTTAACAACTTTAAAGCGGCAGCAGGAGAAGAAACCTCTCCACGCCTACGCAGCATGTTTATTAACACGGCTGGTACGGAAATAAAAACCTTAATCAAAACCATCCCACCAGCAGAGCACACCGATTTTGCCACATTAATAACTGCTCTAAACAAGGCACTATGAAAGATATATGTTTAACCAATGTACACAACGCAGTGATGAAACTGTGGATGATTTCATCACGAGACTTCAAATTAAAGGGGCCCATTGCCAATTCCACGCATTTTCTCTAGAGGAGGCCATCCGCCTAAGAGTAATAGAGGGGTCTCTCTCGCCGACCCTGAAAAAGCAGCTACTCAAGAAACCCCTCACCATTGAGGAAGTAAGAGAAATGGCTAGGATCCTCCAAAGAGTTGACAAGCAAGCCACGCAGATGACCAGCACAACGACTCTCAAGCAAGAAAAACATGAAACAATAGCTGCGTTCCAGCCTGCTAACACCAGAGCAAGCGAGAAGCATACCAACTCCAACTACGCGTCAACCCCAAGATTGCAAAGACAGTGCTATAGATGTAGAATGGCTTTCCCCCATGCAGGATCATACCCCGCACTTACCCAAAAGTGTGGGAACTGTGGTAGAGAGGGCCACTTTCAGTCCATTTGCAGAGAAGGGAGACCTTTTCCCACGACCAACCTCCTCACCACAATAAAGATCGTATGAAAGGACTACATCAAATCAGCCATACCAAGCACGCCTGTATCAACGGGGGCCGAGAAGATATGTCAGAGTAGTGGAAGAACTATACCCTGAAGATGAAATTCATGACTATGAACCACAAGAGCTCGGTGCACGCATCCGGGATGAATATGACAATCCACCTCCGCTGAGACCAAGCTATCACACCATATCTCAACCCTCTCCAGACTATGAAGGTGACAACTTTGACTTATACACGCAAGACGATTTCGTGAATCTCATCATGGACGAGGAGGAGGAGTGGGAAGCACCGTGAATACCCGTAGACATCTGCGACAAACGTTTTGCTTCCTTATTGACTCGGGAGCCACAGTGAACATTATGGGAGAGAGAGAATTTCAACAACTCCAAGACTCACCACCACTGATGCCAACGTCATCCTGTATATTTCAATGGGGTGCCGACGTCCCCCTACACAGTATCGGGTCGTTCAAACGACGACTCATCCACAGAGGCAAATCGATAACCACCTTAATTCACGTCATAGGAAGCCTTACAAAAGGACGATGCCTCCTGAGCTACAAAACGGCCTCCTCGCTAGGTCTCATCAACATAAATGTGCTGTAAGGTGACATGATTAGTTCGACTGCGCCTGGAAACAAACTCCAGAACCACATCTGTAACATGGATTATGTGCCACACAGTGGCCCACTCATCACGAAAGAAGACCTCCTGAGAGAATTTCCACAGCTCTGCCAAGGACTGGGTAAACTGAAAGGCCCACCGGTCAAGCTACAGATTGACCCGGCAGTCCGCCCGATCCCACAACACCCATGCAGGGTGGGGTTCCACCTTCAGGAAGCCGTATCAAAAGAACTGGATCAACTCTAATGGATGACATTATAGAACCAGCCACTGGTCTAACCCCATGGGTCTCCCCAATTCTGATTGTCCCAAAGGAAGGGGGTCGGTTGCGGTTATGTGTCAACATGAGGATGGCCAATACAGCCATCCAAAGGGAACGCCACCCGGGTCCCAAGATCGAAGACATGATCGTTCAATTGAACAAAGCGGTATTCTTCTCCAAGTTGGACTTAAATCAGGGATACCATCAGCTAGAACTCCACCCAGACTCAAGACCAATCAACACATTTGCATCCCATGATGGACATTTCCTTTCTATATAACCCCATTCTACTTTTCCCTACTTAACAATACTTAAATTTATACATTTAAATATACATACATATATACGTTGACATACATCATATATACAACATATATCACTAAATAAATAGTATGTCACAATGGGGGTGACTGCTGCAGTCAGTCACCCCATAACAGTACCTTGAGGGCTATCTCTGGTGACCCTGGCACCCTGAGGGCTGGCTAGCAGGCTGCATGAAGGGCTGGCTGGGCGCCTGTCTCCTGATGATAGATGGGGGCATGGCCCCTAGTATTTCTTCAGGGTGGTTTAAGGGGTCAGAAATTTGAGGTGGACCAAGTTGTGAAATGTTCTCAATAAGTGCGATTTTACTGTAATATAAGGTTAGATGAATGCCTCACTATCTGTGCCCTGGCGAGGGGTTCCCTGCCAAAAATAAACTAAAGGAAACACTCTAACAAATTGTATCCATCCCTCACACTTAAACATCTAACAAATAAACAAGGAAATGCATGGCAGTACCAAACAACGATTCAGTTCAGAAAGTAACCAAAGTCTCTGTTCAGAACCTGGGCGAACTCCCCTTGCCCAGGTTTAAACGAGATTCAGTTTCACAGTTCAAGAAAAGAACAACAGGGAATCCTGATTCACAACAAAGTTCCAAAACAGTCTGATGTAACTTCATCTTGTCAGCAGAAAGTTCCAACACATAGGCTATAAGATTCTTCTTCTTCTTGGAACAGGTTATTAGTTCCTCAATAGCAACCATGTTTATATTGGTCAAGATGATTTGCCACTTTAACAACTTCAGGAAATATAACTCTACGACAGCCTTGCTTGGCACTTCCTCCAGTTCTAATAACAACAAAAAATGTTTGTCAGGACTACCTTGTAGCACTTCTCCAACTTCCACCTGGTCTGCTTCCTTACCAGGCCTACACTCTCCAAATGTTTGCCATCAGAAATACTCCACTGCCCGAGCAACGTTTCACAACAAGTGCTTTTTGTGGTCAATGTCAATGACAGCTTCAAAACTTTCCTCACCTTTTCAGGGAAGACAAGATTCACATTGATGTTCTTTAATCCTTTTTTTGCAAATGATGCTCCTCTCCTTCAAGGTTATCTTTTCCAAGAAGGTTAGTCTTTTTGCCATCCCTGTTTCCCCACTTCACAAGCAAACAAAGACTGACAGGGATGGGGTTTCTTCCTACCTCTCACCAGGTTTTGACAATGTGTGGGAGTACCAACTTGTACCAGTTGTTTATAATATGGGCAACCAATTCCAGAGTTTATAAACCTTGCAGACCCCTTCTGCTGTTGGCAATATTGGATACACTGTGCTTACCTTTCTTTCAGTGTCTCTTAGCCAGGCAATGCTGATTAACTCGAAATAAAGATGCCCCCACAGTTGGTTGGGTTTTCTACAAACTCCCATTTTCAAGATGACATTTAGCTTGGACACAGAGTTGTGCTGCTGTTCCCTAGTTTGGTATTTAGAAATCATACATGGGAACCACTTTCACTGTTATGCGAGTGCTGCGTCTACCGTTTTACAATTGTTCGGTATTCAAAACAAATATGTGTATTACTTTAATTCACACACGAGTGCTGCGTTGCACTCAGTCTGCTTCTACCAGAGCCCCTACATGTGTGCTGCTTTGCAATCGATCTGCTTCTACGCTAGTGTCTCTCACTTGCACGCCTGCTTCCAACTTGCGAGTGGGGACAGAATGCTCCGGGACCACTGACAACCTGTGAACTCACCGGTTCACACGTGCACCTTGCATCTCACAGGACTTCTGCTGCATTGGCTCCTCACGACTCGGCAATCCGCTTCGGTAAGTCTGCCTTTGACCACGACACTTCAACTTGGAGCTGCTCTAGCTCCGGAGGCCCTCTGGAGAATGCCAGCCTTCAGAGACAGCCTTGAGGCTCACAGGTGCATTCCAGCCACCTGTAACAGCCTCCTGCATGCTTCCTGCTGCGCAGCCTCTGCAGAACGGGTCACAACAGAGAAAGCCTTGCTTTTGCACGCTTCCTGCTGCGTGAACTCTGCAGCTCAGATTTTTAGGGATACAGACCCTCTCAGGACCGCCAGCTGATATCTGCCATGCAGTGGTTCCGGCGTCCTCTTTCCTCCAGCTTCTGTCTGTGCTGTCAACTCAAACTACGTGCCTTCTGCTTCTGACTTCCTTTGCTTTTCACCAGCAAAGCCAACTCTATGTCCTGCACCTAAGTGGGCTTTTTAAGCCTCTGTGCCTCCCTCAGGTGTGGGTCATCCACATTAATGAACTGCCCACTCCTATAACATTGCACCTCTTCATCCCTCTTCCTCATCCCAGTGCTTAGGGAATTCTGGGACTTGAAGTCCCTAATAGAAACATTTGTTTTTCTTATTTCTATTGTTTAACAATAAGCCAATAAAAGGGTGGGGCTTTGAGGAAAGTTAAACAAGGGTGTTTCCCAGCATTCCTGACCTGCTTCAACCTCATGTGATCCTCCAGCAGAACATCACCTCCAGGGTCAGGATCAGAAAGGGGCTGCCATAACCTGGCCACATGACAAGGGTCGCAGGCCATGTTTTCTGGGGGAATCATTGCTGATTCATCACAGTGGCCCCGTTCACCACATGTAGTGACCCAAGCTTTGCTGGTCTTCTGGGTGACTCCCTGCACAAGTGGGGGTCCACCCACCATCACTGTGACTCTCCACGGCCTCTTTCATTCTTCCGGGCGAACCGGTTGGAGTGGGGGCTACAAATGATAATCACCACACCTGCAGCCCTTTTAAAATGTTCTGGGTGGGCCCCGTTGGCTGACATCTGCCAGGGCCTTGTGGCAGCTGACCTGCCCCTGGCATAAGCTATTTGGCCACTTGGCTCACTCTTCAGGGGACTCCTGTCATAAGCAATTATGCCCATTGGCTCACTTTAGAGGGGGCTCTGCACATGCCCACCACACCCAGATTCTTGGGGCCACCAACGGCCACCAGGTAATCCTTGTTCTCCTTCTCTGCTGTCTTTTTCTTCTCTCTTTCTTCCTGTCCTTTTCTAACTGTCTTTTTCTAACTCTGACTTTACTTCGATCCTCTCAGGATTCTTTTCTCCACTTCCCAGCCAATTCTTGGGCAGGCAAGTTCTATTCCTTTATTTTCTTTATTAGTACCCGGCGAGGGCGCAATCAGAATGAGAGAGCCATTCTGTTTGGCCCTCGCCGAGTCATTACCAGGTCGGGAATCCCTCTGTCGGGATTCCACGTCCTTTGTCCCGGCGGTGGGTGTGGCAGCCCCTCAACCAATGAGGATGCTCGAAGCGGGGCCATCCCTGCTCCGAGCCTCCCCACGGCTGAGAGGCTACCGTCGCCCCCGCTGGGGACTGAGGTAAAGCTTTTTTTTCTCCCCTTTCCTCCATCCTCCCACCTCCCTGCCCTCCCCACCCCACTTACCTTCTATCCCTTGGTCCCCGGTGGGGGATGATGGCAGCCTCCTGCCGTGTGGAGACTCGGAGCGGGGCCATCCCCTCTCCGAGTCTCCACACGGCTGGAGACTTCCATCATCCCCTGCCGGGGACCCAGGTACGCTTTATTTATTTCGTTTTTTTTCACCTTCCCTTCCCTTCCGCCCTCCCAACCGCACTTACCTTCTTTTTTTTCAGGAGCGGCCGCTCTGGAAATGCTTCTGTTTCCAGCACCTCTGCTCCCGATGTCCACCATGGAAAGGGAAAACGGGCTCCGTTTTCCCTTTCCCGGCAGGCATTTTCTTTGTCGTATTTAACTATGGGCCCGAGGGCATTACCTGAGACGGTAATGCCTCCGCAGCTCGGGGCATATTGCTTTATTAACATTCCATCCAGCCCCATTGTGGGCTGGATGGTTTGACCCAAAGCCAAACACATTGAACACACAAACATAAATAAAGCATACCCTACATATGTAATAAAGTACTATTGTTGCCTGGGTGTCAGCATCTTTAATTCTAGGTTGGCTACACTATTATCAGCAAGAAGGTGATAGTGAAAGCGAAAGGATGAGAGAAGACTTCCTAAGGCAGATGTATAGCGGGTGAAGAGCACATGTCCAAGGACTAATCCTTGCGAGACGCCGACAGAGAGAGGGATGGAGTCTGTGTGGTCCAAGAGGTTTTAAATGATCAACCTTCTAGGTAGGAGGTGATCGAGGCAAGAGCAGATCTGGGAAACCCAAAGTCCTGCACAGTGAGGAGGAGAGGGAAGAGGTCGCCAGTGTCAACCGTGGCAGAAAGGTCCAAAAGGATGAGTATAGAAGAGATTGAAGTGATGAGCATTAGGCATGAGTGCAGTTTCGGTGAAGTGTTTACTACAGAGGCCAGACTGAAATAGATCTCCAAGGCCATTATCCTCAAAGTACTTAGTGATCTGTCAAAGGCCACACTCTCAAGGACCTTCGAACAATGGTTAAGGAGAGAAACTGGCCGATAGTTTGCTAGGATGTTTCGCTCAGCAAAGGATTTCTTCAATATGGGTAAGAAAGACATCTGCAGATTTGAAGAAGGCAGTGCAGATTCCGGCAGAGAGAGGAAGGACAAGTGATTGAGACTAAGTGCATGATTCACAGGTCATTTCCAATGGGATTGCACCATTATAAAACGCTTCTGTGAATCAGGCCTTGAATCTTTGACCATTTGGTATCAAAAGGGTCAAATGGAGCACAATATGGTTTGGCATTGCAAAGGATGGGTGCCAATTCAATAGGAGAGTTTGGGGAAGTTGTTAAGACTTGAAGAGGCAGGGAGAGGTGGTGGACAGAAGCAGAATTGCGGAAGAAGAGACTGGAGGGCAGTAAGAGTGTCACAAATTTTAGAGGATTTAGTGAGCAAATTCATAAGCACTATGGGACAAGGCAAAGGAGATTGACTTGGAAGGTGTGAGCAAAGATTGGAGGTAGATGAAAGTTTGTGTGGGTGATGGTGAAGGGAGGAGATTATGTTTGTGGAGTAGGAATTCAGTGCAGAGGTTAGGACAGCAAGAGATTTTTTGTAGGATATTAGGGTAGGTGTCCGTAACTTTGTTCAGTGTTGTAGGCCATGGCACACGTTTGTTTTGGCAGTCTGCATTTCAGAAGTGATTGAATTCTGATTACAGGAAGGTTGGAATGTGTGAGCAACATAGTGCTGCTCAAATTGACCCATAAGTATACATGTGAAAGTCATATAAAGCGTGGTCAATGGAAGAGATATCATTAGAAACTGCCCTTCGTCTGTATTGCTATAGGGGAAGGATCCCCTTTCCAGTACTCCTGGTAAAAGATGAAAGAACCCAGAAAATTGTCTTTAAATACTCCTGATTTGGCAGGGAAAACCTTGTGGGACATGATCCAGTAAACACTGATGCATGCTGTGTTGTCAGAAGTCAGAAAGCTTGATTTTAAATTGAAGACATTCTTAGTTATATGAATAATTGCAGTGAAATAAGCAGAGTTAACTAGTCAAGCTCATGGGTGGCCCACCAGACTCTGAGAGAGCGGATCTATGTATCTCTGGGCGGGCAACACAACTGCAGTATGAGAATCAGCTATTGATGGGAAGTGCGCAGGTCCAGACAGGTGCCTAGGTAACTATTGCCCCATCACCCATCTTCCCTTTCTAGGTAAGATCATCAAGAAAGTGTTACCCCTAGTATTGCAGCAACATATCGACACCAATAATCTCCTCCAAACCTACCAATCCGGATTTAGACTCAGATGTAGCACAGAGACAGCAACCATACAGGTGGTCGACAACGCCCCCAACATCCTTGATGACAGCCACCCCTGCCTCCTGGTTATACTCAACCTCTCACCTGCTTTTGACACAGTTGACCACTAAGCGCATATGGACACCAAACATGTCACGACCATAGTCCCTGGCCTGGGCACTTCCACACTGCGATCCGCTTCCATCTGGCTGCATTTCTTCTAGGAACTTCTCGGCGACCTGCAAGGAAGAATAGCACAGGTTAGCCTTATTCAAAGGACACTCATAGCACTGCGCTTCACGCATTCTCTTACCTTCTCCAGCACCGCCCTTTCCATCAGCTCGACGTCTTCATCATCCCTTCTGCATCTTCGAGAGAAGGAGAAGGTTCCCAGGGCAACAACTATTGCGGACACACATTCTTTTAAAACTAAAGACTTACTTCAAGAGTGGAGTCGCAGCCGGCCTGGACTCCCGGGCCCACACCAGTGAAGTAACTTGGCCGAAAGGTGCCCAGCCACGACACGCCCCTGCACAGAACAGCAGGATGGAGAGCGCACCTTATCGAAATACAAGAATAGACCCACGGCAGCGCGAGTCCCCGGAGGGGGTGAATCCAAGTCAGAAGCGCTCCAGTCCAGTCAGGTGGCGTCCCCGTGGATACAAGGTGAGCGTTACAGAACGCGAAGCCCAAACATTATAATCCACCCCGGCGCCTAGTATGGAAACCTCGGAAACTGACCAGTTGGCTCAGTTGCTGGGGCAGTTACGTGCGGAGGTACATTCAGCCCCACAAGAAACCAATGCCTTGAGGAGAGAACTAATTGTAGCCAAAAAACAAACTGATGATCTTGGCAGACAACTCCTTCAATCGCAGGCCGGACAAGCCCTGTTGCCCGGAATTAGCCCATCAATGCCAACCCCCACGAGTAATCCGGTTCAGATCAACCTACAGTTCCACTAGCTCCACCGGAGTGATTCTCGGGGGATCCCCGAAGATACGCGACCTTCATGAATCAGTGTCGCCTCCACTTTTTGTGCAGAGCTGGGGCATTTCCCAATGACCAGTCGCGAGTGGCCTTTGTTTTGTCCTACTTGAGTGGTAGTGCAGCAGACTGGTCAGTGCCGTTCATTAGCCGGGATGATCCGCTGTTACATGATTTCGGGGGCTTTCAACAGGAGCTGGAAAAACTCTTCGCCCGTCGCTCCCATGGACAGGCCTTGGACAACAAACTTTTGTTCCTTCGTCAAGGAAACCAAGATCTGTTGACATACATAGCCACCTTTAATAGGCTGGTGGTCGAAGCAGAATGGTCAGAGGACAAAAGAACCACCTTGTTCCACAAGGGCTTGCGAGGGGAGTTAAAGGATGTACTGACCTAAGTAGTGGACCCATCCAAGGAGTGTGCCGAGTTCATTAATCTGGTGGTACAACTCGACCATCGGTTGCAAGATTGGAGAACAGATCGAAGCAAACCGGATGCACGCCCCATGTTCGTGCGCCCCAAAGATCATGCCCAGCGGGAATCAGAAAGTTCTGTAGAACCAATGCAACTAGGAGGAGTTAGACCCCCTTTAACCAAAGCCGAACGGGACAAGAGGAGAGAACAGCAGTTATGCCTGTACTGCGGAAAGGCAGGCCATTTTCTCAAGGAGTGTCCAGTTAAACCACCAAGAAGAACCGTAGGAGCCACAGACAAGGAGAAACCAAGTGAGGAGTCGGAAAACTACCAAGCCCGGCAATTGTAGGGGTCAAATTGTCGAACAAAGAAATCCAATTACAGGCCTCCCATTTTTCTTTACCCGTGATCCTAATTACCCATCAACAGCCATCAAAGATGCATTTGTAGAAGCCTACATTGAAAGCGGAGCCGCAGGGAATTACATGGACCAGGATCTTGCAGCAAAGATGGGGCTCCCACTCTGCTCTAAGCCCACCACAGAGACTGTAACCACTGTAGATGTCACCGAAATCGCCTCTGGTCCCGTGTCCGAATGTACCACTGAACTCACCCTCCTATGTCAACATGGCCATCGAGAATCCATCACTTTTGACCTCATCAAAGCACCGCAGTTCAGATTAATCCTAGAGATGCCGTGGCTGGTCGCACATAACCCACGGATCAACTGGCATGCCTGAGAGTTGGTCTTCTCCCATGACTGCACACATACCTGCTATCCCAAAGGAAGGAAGGTTAAGCATGCCGACTCATCCGTTCAGGAAGATGCGATAAGTGTCTTAGGTGTGGTTGCTACCTTACCAACGAAATACCAGGACTTTCAAGATGTGTTCCAGAAGGAACAAGCAAATACTTTGCCACCCCACAAGCCCTACGATTGCTAGATCGATCCGATACCGGGAGCCCAAATTCCTTGTGGCCGTATCTACGCACTCACCGAATCCGAGAACCAACATCTGAAGACATATCTGAAACAATATCTGGCCAACGGTTTCATCCGTCCCTCAACGTCATCAGCAGCGTCTCCCTTATTCTTCGTACCGAAGAAGGAAGGAGAATTGAGGACCTGCATCGACTACCGTGCATTGAACCAAGTCACCGTCAAGAACCGCTACCACCTACCCCTGATCCCGGAATTGCTAGACCAAGTCAAAGAAGCCCAAATCTACACAAAATTGGACCATAGAGGGGCCTACCATCTTGTGCGCATTAAAGAAGGGGAAGAGTGGAAAACAGCGTTCCGTACCAAATATGGCTTACATGAATATCAAGTGATGCCGTTCGGCCTGTGCAATGCCCCGGCCGCATTCCAATACTTCATGAACAATGTTCTAAGAGAGCTGATTGACGTCTGCGCCTTAGTCTACATAGATGACATCCTGGTGTATTCGGCTTCAGAGCATGTCAGGCATGTACGGGCCGTCTTTACCAAGCTCTGTCAACATCATCTCTATGCCAAGCTTGAGAAATGCTCATTCCACGTTACGGAAGTAGAGTTCCTGGGTTTTATCCTCACTCCAAAAGGAATACGAATGGATATGCACAAGGTCGATGCCGTCCTCAATTGGCCAGCCCCTAGCTCATTCAAGGGAGTCCAGAGCATGCTAGGTTTTGCGAACTTTTACCGCCGTTTCATCCCAGGGTTCTCGCAAATAGTACACCCAATCACTTCACTGTTAAGGAAGTGCAAAAAAACATTCCGATGGACAGAAGAGGCCGAAAAAGCCTTTCAAGAACTCAAGGCGAAATTCACTACAGCTCCAATCTTACGACATCCACGCCCGAACCTTCCATATGTGGTGGAGACAGACGCTTCCAGTATGGCGATGGGTGCTGTATTATCACAAAGGGACCCACAAACCGACCAGATACATCCTGTGGCCTTCGGGTCACGTAAATTCACACCACCTGAGCTCAATTATGCCATCATGGAAAAGGAACTGCTGGCCATAAAAGCAGCCTTCAAGGCCTGGCGACATTATCTGTTGGGAGCCAGACACACTATCACTGTGATAACGGACCACCTAAATCTACAATACCTGAAGAGTGCGAAGGCTCAATCCTCTCGACAACTGTGCTGGGCCCTTTTCTTCGCGGAGTACGACTATGTGATCACGTACCGACCAGGAGTCAAAAATGGCAAAGCTGATGCCCTTTCACGCATGGGCACCGATGAGCTGGTGTATACACCTCCTGACCCTGTGGCCATTATTTCGATGAGACAGACTCTTAGGCATTACAACCACCATGACTCAAGATGAGTTGCTGTATGAAGTCTGACAAGTATTAACTCAGGAGCAGCTACGAGAATGGGGTTCAAGAGGAGAACACTATAACGTTAAGGACCAATTGCCTTACTACAGGAATCGGCTATTCGTGCCTGTAAAAGAACTCCAAGAAAAGGTCATCTCGGAGTACCATGACTCCCTCATGGAAGGCCACACGGGAATTGCCAAAACCCTGGCCAAGGTGAAAAGAAGTTACTGGTGGCCAACGTGGCGCAAAGATGTTATTCAATTCATCACCTCCTGTAGTATCTGTGCTCAAAATAAATCGTCAAAGCAAAGACCTGCTGGGCTCCTGCAACCATTGGACATTCCGCCGGCTCCGTGGCACACGTTATCACTTGACTTCATCACCGACCTACCCTCCTGTCAAGGTCATAACACCATCCTAGTGATCGTAGAACTGTTCTCAAAGATGGCCCTTTTCTTCCCGTTCAAGGGTCTACCAAATGCATCCGGTCTCGCTAAAACCTTCCTTGAACACGTGGTACGACTGCACGGGTTCCCATCAGTCTTGATTTCGGATCAAGGTACCCAATTTGAGTCGAACTTCTGGAGGAAGTGTTGCTCGATGGCCCAAATAGACATCCGATTATCCACTAGCGGATGGTCAAACTGAGAGGACGAATCAGACGCTCGAACAATACTTGCGCTGCATGCTTCACCAAGAGGAAGGGAATTGGAAGGATTTATTGTGCATTGCTGAGTATGTCTATAACAATTCACCACACAGCAGTACCGGGCAGACTCCATTCTTTACTGTGTATGGCAGACACCCATGCACGTCAGAACTGGACATTCCTACCACTCTGGAAATGCCAGCCATCAAGAACCTACACGCGACCATTTCGGAGGCCTTCAGGAGAGCCATAGAACATTTGCGCCAAGCCAAGGTTCGCCAGAAGAAATACGCGGACCAGCATCGCGAAAAAGCTCCCAACTACTAAATAGGGGACATGGTGTGGCTAGCATTTGAGCATGTGCCTCTGAAGGGAACCCGGACATTCCGCCCATGGTTTTTAGGGCCGTTCCCCATCGAATCCATCATAAATCCAGCCGCTGTAAAGCTTACTTTGCCAAACCACATGCAGATACATCCGGTGTTTCATGTATCCCTTCTGAAACCAGTTCAGCCTGGAACTCGAGTAACTACCCCACCAGGGCCTGTGATAATTCATGGAGAGCCAGAATTTGAAGTAAAAGACATCCTAGATTCAAATTAAGTTTGAACGAAACTCTACTATCTAGTGGACTGGAAAGGGTATGGTCCGCAGGACAGAACATGGGAGCCCAGTGACTACATTCATGCCCCACGTCTGATACAGCACTTCCACCAAGAGTACCCCACCAAGCCGGGACCAGACAGAAGAACCACCTTGAGAGGGGCCTTAGGGGGAGTGCTGTCACGACCATAGCCCCTGGCATGGGAACTTGGGGTCTCTGGCCCTCGCTACAGTGTTCCTGCAAGGCCCCAAGGGCCCAATCATGCCCCCCTCGGCTGTCCTGGAGCCAGTCCTGGCGCCTTTGGTGCCAGGCTCATATGGCAGGTGGAGTTTCCATTGGGGAATGGACCAACATGGCTGCCCCACAAGGTTCGGCGTGAAACTGCATCATGCAGTCTAGCATCTAGGGCGTGGTCCGGCATGAAGGCACCTGGGATACCTGCTGGCTATTTAAGCCACGCCCGAGCTGAGGCACGTGCTACGCGTTGTTCTGCACTTGCAGCGTGACGTTCACCAAGACCTGCTCGCAGCATCCTTGGCCTGCACCTACAGGGAGAAGAACACCATTATTCCTCCTTACCTGTTCAGCATCCAGCTTCTCAATCGCTCCGCAGTCTTCCCGGGAGCTCGTCTTCTTCCGCAGGCAACATCCTAGAGGGGGGAGAGAAGAAGAGGACAATTAGTAAGCGTTTGTCTTCTGATTCCATCACCTTCAGACTCCGCTTACCTACCGAAGCTCTCTTGGAATTCAACGGTCCGGACATCTTCCACACTGCGCTCCGCTTCCACCTGGCCGCATTTCTTCTAGGAACTTCTCGGCGACCTGCAAGTAAGAATAGCACAGGTTAGCCTTATTCAAAGGACGGTCATAGCGCTGCGTGTCGCGCATTCTCTTACCTTTCCGGGCACCACCCTTTGCATCAGCTCGACGTCTTCATCATCCCTTATGCATCTACGAGAGAAGGAGAAGGTTAACAGGGCAACAACTATTTCAGACACACATTCTTTTAAAACTAAAGACTTACTTCAAGAATGGAGTCGCAGCCGGCATGGACTCCCGGGCCCACGCCAGTGAAGTAACTTGGCCAAAAGGTGCCCAGCCACAACGCGCCCCTGCACAGAACAGCAGGACGGAGAGTGCACCTTATCAAAATAAAAGAATAGACCCACAGCAGCGCGAGTCCCCGGGGGAGGTGAATCCAACCCAGAAGCTCCCCAGTACAGTCAGGTGGCATCCCCGTGGCTACAAGGTGACCGTTACAGTACATCGGAGAATGGGGATCAGCAACCTTGTCCTAGGCTGGTTCAAGTCCTACCTTACCAACTGCCAGCAGTTTGCCAATGCTACCCGTCACCTATGGAGTCCCGCAGGGTTCCATCCTCTTTCAATCTATACATGGAACTGCGGGGAGCCCTCCTAGCCACACACAACATCCCCAGCCACCAATACGCTGCACCTCAAGATCGACTCCATCAAGGACATCCATAGGACCAAAACCTCTCGCTGATCCAGTCTTTGATGTCCAGTGCATACTTGAAGCTCAACCCCCCCCAAGACCAAATTCCTACTCCTCACCAACAACATTGAACACCCACACATACAGACCTGGCTTTCAACCATGAACTCTGAGGGCTTCACACTCGAGCTCACCTCCTCTGCCAAGTCCCTCGGGTTCCACATCAACAAAAACCTCTCCTTCACCACACACATAGCTAATATCATTCAGACTGTTTGGTATCAGCTCTCCCTCCTGCAGAATGTCAAGCCCTTCCTCCCTTCGAATAGCTTTAGGTCTTACCATTGAAGCATTGGTCCTATCTCACTTGGATGTGGGCAATGCACTCCTCAAAGTTCACCAGTTGTCCCCCCCTGTGCCCCTGAGAAGTGTTCTACACGCAGCCGCACGCCTCGTCAAAGGTCTACGCACATACAAACACATCACCCAGCCCTCATCGACCTTCACTGGCTTCCGCTGCAAACATGAATCACCTTCAAGTCTTGCTACATCATCTGTAAGGCAGTCATCCTCAATTCACCCAGCTACCTCATACCAGAAGCCAGGACACATGTAGACTTGAAATCTGCTGCTGCACAAAGGTAAGGACCGGAAACCAAGCCTTCTCTGCCTACGCCACAAGACCATGGAACCGTCCACTCCATCAGCATCAGACGCGCCCCTACACTCCTACAATTCAGAAAAGAACTCAAGACCCAGCTCTTTAAAGAATTTCTCCCCCTCAACACCTAGGCCATCATGTTACTCAGGCAACCTGACTCGCTAGACACCGCCCACACCTCTCTACCACCCGGTACAGCTGTACTCCTCCTCTGTGCCTCTCTGTATCCTACCCCCGCTGTATATCTGTTCTGATGTTACCTCTGAAAAGAGCTCTGTTATGCATCTCTACTGGTATATACCTCTGTAAAATGCTCCGTTACGTATTTGTATTGTTGTATACCTTTTTAAAGCGCTCCATTGCTTCTCGAAGCTAGGTCCATGCTCAATAAATACAATAATAAGAATATTAATAATAATAATTATTATTATATTAACCACAACAAGGTATTGGTGAGCTGTGGAGTCTGTGCAGGCCCACTTTTCGCTGAATGTTAGACAGTGAGTAGTTAGAGTAATTCGAACTGTGCAGGCTTGAAAAGGAGATGGCTTTAGCAGCCCAACAATGGTAAACCTTTTGCTGCAAATGTATGGAGGGATCAGTTTGAGTCTGCACATAATAAGAAAGAAGAGTCTCAGGCTCAGAAATAATTCAAAGGAAGATGCTACATTAGGAACTCAGGATACCATATATAACCAGAGTTAAGCAGAGACTATTCATCAGTAATACGGGTGATGCAGCTCAGGAACCCAAGGAGAAAAAACCTTAATAGCTATAAGAGGAATACAGCGAGAGGTAAGGTGTTGTGGAGAATGTTCTGAAGGTTTACATTCTAATATATTTTCTATCATCTCTCTTTAACTCTACAAATGTCTCGAAGAGTGTCACATTCCATCATTTTGTCCCAATCCCCTTTCCCTTCAGGGAGTCCTGCGAGTGTAGCATAGTAGTGAGTGCTGCTTATAGGATGCTCTGAGGGACAGGGGGACGGGTAGTGGGGCCTGGATCTGCTCCTGTAGAAATTGAAAAGGTTGTGTCCTGACACCACCGACCACTATTACAACAGATTTTTATGTTTGCTCATACTCCACCTTTATCATTGCAATGCACCCCAAGAGTGGCCAGTTCCCAAATATACTATGTATGGCGATTGTGTTAAAAACCCCAAAAATATAAGAAATACAAATACCCTGGGATTTGCCCCCTCATTCAACTTTTTTTTTTATTTCAGCAAACTCCCACAGCTATCATGGCTTCTCTCATATCCCAGTAGTGAGTAGTGTGCTCTCCGTCCCAGGAGGAGAAAGGAAACACGCAGACAAAGATGGAGTGACAGATGAGACAGCCATCTTACCCTTGCCTCCAAATCTTAGGACTGTAGGAACGAATATATCTAGTGAATGAGCATTGAGCCCAGTGTACTTTATGTAGAGGGTGGCTCAAGAGCTATAGTCATCATGAGTTATTGCCATCTTGCAAAAGTGTAGAAGCCCTGGATCTTTTTATTTGTAATGATTAATACAACAATGCCGGTAATTCCATCTCTAAAAGGTTAATTTGTCAATCAGATTCCCCTTTCATATGTTCCATGCCAAAAACACAGTGGGCCTCATTCACGGATGGCGGTAAGGGTTTACCGGTACCGGTATTTTACCGGTACCGGTAAATCCTTACCGCCTTACTACAAGGTCCCTTTGCGGGTTGGGGAATTTAACGCCTGCTTTTTGCAGGCGGTAAAAACCAACCCGCAAAGGGACCAGGGAGCTAATTACGGTACCGCAATTTGCGGTACCGTAATTAACGCCTTCCCCATTCCCATAGAGCCCTATGGGGCAAAAATGGGAATGGGGAAGGGCAATGGTGGAAGGGGGAATTACCGCCCCGCCAACCTTCGAATAGGGCGGTAATTCCCCTTTCCACCAAGGCGGTGCCAGTATTTTACCGGCATGAACCATGGCACTAATAGCGCCATGGTTCACCGCCATCCGTGTAATGAGGCCCAGTGTGTTCATATGCCCTGCTCCATAGTTATCCTGATCTGCAGCATCTGCTCTACCAGTGGCGCAGAGCATGTTCAGGGATCACATGTGCCCATTTGATGTCTTAAGTCACAGCCAAGTCTCTGCAACACAGGGGCTGCATTTACGACATGCACCTCTGTACCAAAACCCTATAATTATGAGTCTATTCTGGTAGCAGATACGTCATTAAATATAAGGCATGCCTGAGTAATGGTATGGTGAATGGTATTTCTCATAGTTATTGTAGGCATAACCATTGGGTATCACACATGTGGCAACCATGTGAGCCCAGCTCAGCTCAGCTGTGAAGTGATTATGGGCCTCATCACAAGTTGGGCTGTATTCCCGGCTGTAATACCGCCGACTGTAATAGCCCTAGCACCGACCGGTCCGGCTGTATTACCGCCGGATCACGAGTTGGGTGTTAACGGTAAATCCCCATTCCCAATTGGGTCCATTGGATTCAATGGGGTATTTTCAGCACTAATTATGCGGGGTAATACAGCCGAAAACGGGATTTTCACCTCTAGAGAAAGGCTGGAGGTAAAACAGTCCATTTAGCGCCCAACTCGTGATAGGGCCAGCCCTTAAATGTGGCTGTAATACCGTTACCACAGCATTTAAGGGCTACAGCCCAACTCGTGATGAGGGCCTATGTGTATTATTCACAGCCAAGGCTGTACTTGCCATTGCTGGCAGGACTGTAACCTTGGGGATTGCCTCTCATCGTTCCCCTTGAGGACAAGTAGCACCCTCCCCAGTGAGACAGCAGCTCAACAGGATGCTTTCCTGGGAACAGGAGCATTCACAAAAGGATAGGCCTCACCCCATGGTACCGCATATCTAAAGGCCTTTGATTCTATTGAGAAGGGAATGGGCGTGGCTAGCGTAGACAGAGCGAGCTCTTTACAGCTGGCGGAAGAATCTACCATCTTATTTCTTTCTGCTTCTATCTTCCCTTCCTATCCACTCCACTTACTGTAGCACAAAGCCCTTTGGGTGTGATGTCAGAAGGCAAAGTACACTTGATCTAAGAACAGGGATTGGGCCCCTAAAAAAGGTTAGCTTTAGTCCAATCACCTGTAGGCTTTTGCCTTTAAAAGAAGGAGTCTCCCACTCCTTCTTTGATTCACATTTGGGCAAACACTTAAAAAGAATACATTGGACTTCTGTTGAGAGAGTTGATCTTTCCAGAGTGCTCCACCAGTGATGTGAAAACTGAGTGCCAGATTCTCAAAACCTTTTGTCGCGCAAGTGAGGAGATGTACTAGCTAGTGCATTTTCTCACTTGCACCCAAAAAGTGCCAGCCCAATTCACAAAGGGCATCTAAATGAGCACATATTAGGTGTGCTCAATGCGCTCATTCAGATGTCCTTTTTCCCCTTTTCTGCAGTTGTGAAAAAAAGAGGGTGTTGCTGGGCATTTAAAGTGCATGCCAAATTCACAAATGGAATGTGCTTTATAATGCTCAGAAACAAGGGGCAACTTGCTTTGTCTGTTCAGAACAGGCTCAGGGAGAAGTGCAAATCATGGCAGGGTCATTTCTGAACCTGCCATGAATTGTTTTTGATGTGTGGCAGACCGCAGCTCCCAGAACATATTTGCCCGAAAATGAACCTTTCACCCAGAAATAATACATTGTCAGTGCTGATAATCAGCAATCCTTATAAGCTGAATCAATATTGCTGATTGTGTATTGATCACCTGCAAACTAACTCTGTGTAAGTTAATAACACCTGCAGCCTTTTTATCCCACGTTCCTCTGTTATTGCCATGAGGGGTTTGGGGAAGGATACTCTGGGTTGTCTCGACTGCGTGTGATCTTTACATAAGAAGCAGCCACTGCAACAAAATAAGAGGGACTGAACCCACATACCCCGGGGCAGAGTCTTGACGGCTGGCCTCAGGATGAATGTGACTGCACCTGATCAGCAGAAGAGAGGGCAGTCAAAAGCACTGACTGAAAATGGGGAAGACCAGGTCATAAAATGTATTTACCCCGGAAGTAATCCATTCAGAAGGGACCTGTTCTTTCAGAACAAATCTGCCCAGAAATGAACCTTTCACCTGGAAGTAATTAACTGTCAGTGATAATTATTAGCAATCCTTTTAATCTGAATCATCATTGCTGTTTATGTATTGAACACGAGCAAACTAGCATTTCCATCCCCAAAACAGGCATAGAAATGCTTTCTTTGGGTCAGTTCAATGAGAGTGGCCATTTAATGGCCCATCTCGGTGAAATGCGCTTCCAGCAACCAAGCGGTTGCTGGGAGTCTGTCATGCATTAGTCTTAGCAGCGCGCTCCTGGCACTAATGTATGAAAATGGGCTTGACAGCGTATTTTTCACCAATCTCCAGCCCATCCTGAAATGAGGAGGTCACCTTTAAGAATAAGGTGACCTGTGCATTTCTAAAAATATCACAAACTAAACAAGCATATTCTCTGTGTTCCTTTCATTAGCACTATTTTTTGTGAATCTGGCCCTCAGAGTCAAAGGCAGAGAACCTTCCCCAGGGACAAGTGGGGGTGAACTGTTGTCGGGAGTAGACCTGCCTGTCTTCCAGCTACATCAGTATCCACAACCTCACTGTGTTGAAGGACCTATGCAGTTGTGTTGCACTCTCCCCTGTATTATGGGGCCGGGGAACAAGGACCATTCGGCTCTTGGAATCCCTGGATTGGGATTGACAGAACACTGATTCAAAACAGTCAAGACCCCTATTTTCATTGTATCAAACTGGTCAAACTGTTTTGAACCACTGCCTTTGGCACTTAATCAAACTTTTTGAAGCTATCTCAAACATACTCAACACAACTTCATGCCTTGCGGAGCCTGTCACCTGCTTGAATAAACTGCTTATCACCGGACCCCGACTTGAACCGCTGGAGTATCACTCACTGACTCAATCCATGTATTACACAAATGGCTCAACCCGACTACAGCTCCAACTGCCGCTGCATCGAACCTCACACCTGGGCATCAAAATCACTGTTTCGTACCGTCTACAACCTTCGATTCAAACCATGGGAGTGTCACTTGACAAGCCTACCCTGAGGTTACAACCTTGACTCAAACCAGCACAACCCCAAATCAATCCTTGTGAGTGCTCCAACTTGCATTGCTCAAATGCTGCCATTCGAACTGCTCTGTGCACCATATTTGACCCAGCTCAACCTGAGCTCACTTCTTCGATCCACATGGGTCGCTGCACACAAACTCAGCTCGAACCCCACCAGCTCGAAGCCTGGTTCGCAAAAAGGTACTATTGACTGCTAACTGCCCCATTGGTCCATGTCTGGGCCCTAGAGACTGGTTAGGTCACTCTAAACCCTGTTGCATCCAAGAACATATCCTTTATAAAGAACATTGTGACATTTACTTGCCTTTCACCTCTTATAATTACTCAGGGTGATGCATCTTTCAATCTTTGCTTATTATGTGTTCTTTCCGTAGGGGTGGGTTTTGTGTAGTGTTTTCTATTAGTTATTATTTCATATTGTGTGTTCAATAAAGTATATATATATATATTTGTATAGAACCTTGATTTGACACACCTTTATTTTGGACTCTAATACTTAGCTGTTTGAGTTGCTACATTCACACTGCTCTTGAGAGTATAGTCTTCCCTCGTTCCACGTTACCACAAAAGGCAATAGAGGTATATCTCTTGACGGTGCCTGCTTTATCTTCATGATTGTCTTAGCTCTTGATTTGTGGATGTGTGACGGCTAAATGGGCGTTTTAGATGCTATTCATCCCTGTACTCCTGTAGGGTACAAGTCAATTCATCACAGTCACGTTCTGCCCGTGCTGCGGCCTTGCCTAGCGTAGCTTCCCCGGCTCCCCACTTCCCCCTCCCTCCCTCCTCCCGCCTCCCAGCCTGCCCCATGTACCTGATTGGTGGATTCACACCCACCTTGCTCGGTGTAGACACTGTAGCTCCAACTGGGTGCTCTGTCATCCTGAGGCCCAGATGACTGAGGCTGCTTGTGGTGACCCTCCTGGCACTGCCTTTGCCATTTGGGTGACTCTTTGTGGCCGTGCTGTGGCCTTGCCTAGCGTAGCTTCCCCGACTCCCCACCACCCTCTCCCTCCCTCCTCCCGCCTCTCAGCCCGTCCCGTGAACCTGATTGGTGGATTCACACCCCCCTTGCTCGGTGTAGACTCTGTAGCTCCACCTGGGTGCTCTTTGTCATCCTGAGCCCCAGGTGACTGAGGCTGCTCGTAGCGACCCTCCTGGGACTGCCTTTGCCATTTGGGTGACCCTTTGTGCCCTTGCTGCGGCCTTGCCTAGCGTAGCTTCCCCCCACACCCCACTTCCCTCTCCCTCCTCCCACCTCTCAGCCCGCCCGTGAACCTGATTGGTGGTTTCAAAGCCTTTCAAAGTGGGGGACTGGACCTGATTGGTCAGACATTTGCCCAAAACCCATCCTCCCTGGGCAGCCCTCTGCCCGGCAGCCCCTGTGGCTAAGGGCACCAAGGCAAAGGGCGGCTCCCACAGAGGCGGCTCCAGATCGTGTCTGCAGGTGTCAGCAGGGAAAGCCAGCAGTTAGCAGACACCAACAAAAACTGTAAGTGCAGCATGGGTGGGGTGTGGAGCAATTACTCTACTCCAGAAAGCCCCCGCCACTCTACCTTACCTTTCCATAACATAGACTGCCATAGACTTAGACCATGAACACTTAGAAAGATTTGTGATTTATTCATGACAGGATTGTAAATGTTGCCTTGTATTGCATCCTAACACACTAGTCAATGTTAACAAATGCCACACTTAGATGGAATGGTGAACACTAGCCTGCATCGCATCTAGATAGGATTGTGAAAGTTAGCACGTGTCACACATAGATGGAATTCTGAATGTTAGCATATGCCACACATAGATGGATTTGGGAATGTTAGCATATGCCACACTTAGATAGAATTGTGTATGTTAGCATATGCCACACTTAGATAGAATTGTGAAAGTTAGCCTACCTCACACATAGATGGATTTGGGAATGGTAGCTTTTGCCACACTTAGATAGAATTTTGAATGTTAGCATATGCCACACTTAGATAGAATTGTGAAAGTTAACATGTGCCACACATAGATGGATTTGGGAATGTTAGCAGATGCCACACTTAGATGGAATTGTGAACATTAGCCTCCGTTGCATCTAGATAGGATTGTGAATGTTGCATATGCCACACAAAGATGGATTTGGGAATGTTAGCATATGCCACACTTAGATGGAATTGTGAACATTAGCCTGCATCGCATCTAGACAGGATTGTGAATGTTGCATATGCCACACTAAGATGGAATTTAAACGCTAGCATGTGCTACACTTAGAAATGTAAACCTTAGCCTGCATCACATCTAGATAGGATTGTGAATGCTGCATGTGCCACACTTAGATAGGATTGTGAATGTTAGCATCTGCCACACATAGATGGAATTATGAAGGCTAACAAGCGCCACACTTATATGGAATTATAAAGCTTACCAAGTGCTACACTTAAATGGAATTGGGAATGTTAGCATGTCCCACAATTAGATAGAATTGTGAACATTAGCCTGAGTCGCATCTATATATGATTGTGAAGGCTAGCAAGTGCCACACTTAATCGGAACTGTGAATGTTAGCATGTGCCACACTTAGATAGAATTGTGAACATCAGCCTGCGCCGCATCTAGATAGGATTTGAAGGCTAGCAAGTCCCACACTTAGATGGAATTATGAAGGTTAGCAGATTTGTGAATCTTAGCATGTTAAATGTCATATAACCCACTAACCAAAAAGCTCAAACTTTCTGCATACTTATCTCACTCTAAACACTCACACAACCATCTCTCGCACAACATGCCACACACACTTCACCACACCGCGACAACGGACTAAAAGCACACGAGGACTGACATTGATCCGATACTCGCACCAAAGCTCAGCACCCGGTGTATACTGAGTTGAAGCTGCCAACAGAACACCACCCCTCTCATTATCCTACCCCCTCTTCACCTTACTAACCCGTCCCACCTTCTCATTTATAGATCCGCCAGAGCGCCTGGGGACCAACTCCGTTGGTGACGGTGCGCGGAACAAATACCTTTAACATTTAACATATGTTCCCAAAATGTTCTTTCATTGTATGCAAAGCAGCCACAAACAGGCATTGGTGCTTTCTGTCCCCTTTCCTATAGCATGGGGGTATTTTGAAATAGTGCAATAGATGTGTAGGTCTTCAAAATGTGCTTTGCTTAGTAAGACAAGTGTGATTTTCTTATTATGAATTCAATATATTCTGGAAAAGATTGTCAGAAAAGATCATCAGAATTGAACATTGTCAAATTTTAAAAAGAGCCTGTTTCCGTGCAAGTATATTTAAACAGGTTCTTTATTAATAGCATTATTTGCTGACAAAACACAGTGTCTAGTCAAAGGATCGAATCAAAAGGGTCGACAGGTCAAAGGATCAAATTTTTTTTTTATTATATATATTTTTTTAGGTTTTAGTTTAGGGAAAAAAGTGGTTTTTAGCAAATAAAGGGGGTTGGGGGGACCCCCCCAAAAAAAAAAATATGTGAAAAAAAAAAATCGATCCTTTGACCTGTCAACCCTTTGGTGTCGATCCTTTGACCTGTCGACCCTTTTGATTCGATCCTTTGACTGGCAACCACAAAACACAACATTTTGCCATATAAAATGCCCTTCCTTTCAGAAAGTTTCAGGTGCAGATTAAAAGAAATAATCTGTGTCTTCAGTGTGCTGCTGACCTCACACATTTGTTTCAGTTATTGGAAACAGTATAATTAACAAAAAACAGAAAATAACAAACACAGTTATAGGCCTTGCAGAGTTATAGGCCTTGCAGCCTGCTCCACTGGTTCCTTGCCAGGTATATCAGGACTCCTGTACCTCCTAGGCCAGACCACTACATCCCCTTTATATGGACAATGTGACATCAACGTGATGGTGACATTCTGCAGGACACATACAAAGCATGGGGTTTGTGGGAAGCGGGACAGGCCAGCAGGGAACATTGTTCCACTTTTTACTACAAATTTCGACCAAAGAGAGAGAAAGAGAGAGTGCGAGAGAGAGAGAGCGCTACATTGGCATATTATGCAAGGGCAAAGTTTTTTTAGTATAAATGCCCAATTTTTAAGATATATAATGGGCCTCATTATGAGTTTGGCAGTGTGGCCAAAAATGGTATGACTGCATTACTGCCCCAGCCGAACTATGGGTTTGGAGGTAAGGTGGAGAAGAAACCTCCAGCAAAATGCTGGAGGTAATGCCGCCACCTTATCCTCAAACAACGGCCATTTCGGTAGAATTACCACTGCCGGTAATTCTACCGAAATCCCAATCCCTATGGACTCCATAAATGGAAACTAACACCGCCATCACCACTTGTAATCCAGGGGTAATTCTGCCGGACCAAGTGGCTGTAACGGTAAATCAATTTGGTGGTATCTTGGCAGATTTACCCCCGAGATTCCGCCAAACTCATAATGAGGCGGCCCAGGGCTACAGACTTGTGCTTCTGCTCAGTGGATTGTAGGAACAAAGCCTAATCCTTAGTGCAAATGATTCATTGATGCCTAGTTCCCCCTCCATGAAGGAGAAGAGTGTATGGAATTCTCCGACAGTGCTCAGTGCTGTTTCTCTTCAGGTTCTACTTGACAGCTATGGAAATTTGGGAAGAGGGGCCAGTGTCATTTTGCAGCAAATGGTGAATTCATCAATAGCAACTCTGTTGTTGGGTTGCACAAATAGGAGTTCCTGCATGTAAATTCTGATGCTACGCAATTCATCAAAAGGATTGCATTCACCCATCCAGAAAGAGCAACTTGATCTTATGCGTGCGAAACACAGCCAGTTACTGCTTGGGTTCTGGGACTTGCTGAATATTCACTCGGGTGGCATGAATCACGTCATCGAAGTAAGTTCGACCACAAGCAAAATATCTGTCTAACTTGTTGTTCCAGTGATATTAGGACTTGTAGGCAGGATTGCATACACTTTCAGCAGTGAGAGTAATGTTGCATCTCAAGGAGAACCATCTCCGGTTCCGGAAGCACCTCAAAACCTTCCTCTTTGCCTCTGCCTTCTCTCCCCCTCTCCCCTGCTAAACTTCCTGAAACTGCACTGAATCTGCAACTGGGCCACTTACCGCTCTCGGTCCTTGGCCCAGCCACTCTCCCCTGCTCTGCCTCCCTGGCAATCCCCTGCACCGCGGGACTGTGTCTGCATCCCTACAGCCCCACTTCCCAGCACTTTTCTGCACTTATCTCGCACTTGCCACTAGCTGGCCCTTGTTATTTATCCTTATGCTCTTAACCCTGTACTGCACTCTCCCCTTTCCACCTCCCCTTTGTACTTTTCCCCTTCCCTCTACCCTTGCACTTGCGCGATCTGAATGACACCTGGCCTAGTAGGATCGTTGTCTGTCTCCCCTTGTTCCCCCCCGCCTCGTCGCGCCTTGAAACACTTGTGTATAGGCGCGTTACAAATGCCATATCATATCATATCATCTCCCTAAACATGACCGCAGTGAAATATGCTTTATGTCAATGCATCTTTGAATGTGGCCAAAATATGTTCTGCGTAGGACCAACAAAACATGTGACACAAAAGTGGGAGTTTTAACACTTAATTTCTTGTCAGGATAAAGTTAGGATGAATACCTATGGGGTCTAAGAGGCTTATCTACAACTAAATAGGCTGATCCTGACTTGACTCATCAGAAGGTGTCAGGATGGACTCAATTTTAAGTTGTAGGGTTTATTACCTAAGCATACTAGTCTCCACACAGTCACAGTGATATATGATATGATATGGCATTTATAACGCGCCTATACACAATTGTATCGAGGTGCGACGAGGCAAGGGAGGGGGAACAGAGTGAAGACAGACACCGATCTTACTAGGCCAGGTGACATTGAGATCGTGCAAGTGCAGGGGAAGGGGGAAAGGGGAAAGTGCTGAAGGGAGGTGGAGGGGGCAGTGCAGTACATGGGATCGACCGTAAAAATAAATAGAATAAATAAAAGCAATAAGTAAAAGGTGCGGCCAGCTGGTGGCAAGTGCAAGGGTAAGTGCAGTCATCAGGTGTCAAGTGCTGGTAGGGGCTGTAGAGATACAGAAAACTGTCCTCAAGTGCAGGGGTTGCCAGGGAGGCAGTGCAGGTGTGCAACTGGCAGGGGAGGGGACCTGGGCCCGAGATCAGAGGGTAGCCAGGTGACCAGTGCAGTTTTAGTTTCAGCCAGGAGTTCAGCAGGAGAGAGGAGGAGAGAAAGCAGAAGCAAAGAGGAAGGTTTTGAGGTGCTTACAGAACCAGAGATGGTTCTCCTCAAGTTTCAGGGAGGCAGGGAGGCTTTTCCAGAGGGAGGGCCCCAGCCGAAGAGAGAGATCTACCATCAACTCGTTGCTTGGAGAAGCGACTGACCCTGAGGGTGGTGGAGGCAGATGAGTGAAGAGCTTGAGAAGGAAGATATTTAGGAAGAGAGAGTTGAAGGAATTGAGGCCCCAGGCCCGAGAAGACCTTGTGGATAATGCAGAGGGTTTTGAACTTAATCCTCACAGCCATGGGAGCCAGTGCAGAGATTTCAGTCCTGGAGAGATACGATCCCTGGGCTTGAGGCCAAGGACACATCTCGCAGTCCTGTTCTGGATGAGTTGAAGGGGGCAGAGAGTAGAAGCAGGCAGATTTAGAAAGAGGCTGGTGTAGTAGTCCAGCCTAGTGAGAATCAGAACTCTGGAGACAGTGAGCTTATGGGGGAAGGAGAGGAAAGGAAGAATACATCTGAGGAGGTGCAGCTGGTATTGTGACTTCTTAGAGACATCAGAGATGTGAGGAGAGAAGGAGAGTGTGGAGTCGAAGATGACCTCTAGGTTTTTAGCCTCACAGGTGGGAGCAGGAAGAGGGCAGAGAGGGGCTGGCCATAGAGTGACAGGAAAGGACGGAGCGGGTGTGTCGATGAGGAGAATCTCGGTCTTACTGGCATTAAGGCAGAGATCATTGGCGGCACACTACCCCCAGATAGCAGACAGACAGTCAGAGATGAGAGAAGGAGAAGAAGTGGCGGAAGGAAGCCTGAAAATGAGTTGAGTGTCATCCGCATAGCACTGAAAGTTGGGGAAGAGAGTGGCAATGTGGTGGGTAAGAAGTGCAAGGTAGTGGTATATAGCCCCCAGCTCGCCTCTTTGCTCCAATCACAGTCACAGGAAAATAAAGTGCAGCTTGCTTTTCATGTACAAAGGGATAAAACGCAGAGCCTGGCTCACTTTTTCCTGTTTCAGCGATCATGGAGTCCAAATCACGCTTCAGGGGTGTAGTGCCCAGCTCACTATTCCGTAGCCCCAAGCCTTTCAGGGGTGACAGGCTTTTAAGCCGCCCAGGCTGCTGAGTTGCTGAAGGGTCTAAAGAATGATCACATGTCTATGTTTCGCAGATCCTGTGCTGCCTCTGCTCTTTTAGACCCTTGAGTTCTTGTCATTCTCTCCTGGAGCCTGATCATGGAGCGTGCCGTCAGGCATGCTTCATTGCCCCTAACTCCATCTACATATAGGCCTTTCCTATTGTGGCCTGACTACCAGGGGTCCAGACTGACTAGATTAAATTTGGCAGGTACCTCAGGTTAGACCTCACCCACTTGTTTCTTTTATCACAGCTGTTGAATTTCTGCAGTGGCCTGAGGCTTCAAAAAGCCTGATCATCCATCTTTAATTTGGGGAGAGGTCCTGGCTTCACCCTTCAGGTACACTATGGTGGTTTGTGGCTCTTCAGAGGCTTTTCTTTCACCAGCCATGCTGCTATGCTCTTCCTTGTAGATTGTCTGCTTCTTCTGGCAATAGCCTCTGGAATCCCTCCTGGCATATGGTATCCCTTGGATTTGCCTTGCACACTAGATAGTTATTTGTCTCTGTTCTCAGTCCACGGGTCTTCTATGCCTTGCACCACAAGAATCACTCGTTTTGCATGAGAACACAGAACTCCAAATTATTTCTAAACTCTGCTTCTTGTCCTTAAGTATGCAACTTCTGGCATGTTACCGGTAGCAGTTAGGGCCCAATAGGAAGTGTTCTCACGTCCTTGATCCTCGGTGTTTGTCAATGTCAATGGGCTTACAGTATGGGTAACCATAGTGATCTTTCAGACATCGTCTGGCACCAGTGAGCAGAACTCGTAATTTTGGCGGTACTGTATGAACAGTGCTGGTGCCTTACCGGCACTGTTCATACCGTTACCGCCAACATTATAATGAGGCCCATTGTCATGGTTTGTGTGTGGAATATTTCCTGCCAGAGATTTGAATCTTGACAAGTATCAGACACTGTTCTGTGGTGTTCGCAAATGGGGCAATTTTTGATAAAGCAGACAGACAAAACCACTGGACAAATATAGACCAGGTCTGAAACAACTTGGACATGAAGCGTTCAAAATAGTGCTTTGCTTGGTTTGGGGTTATTCTGTGAATTAGTTATTTAAATATTTGACAGAGAAGGGAGTGCCCCCTTCCCCCTGAAAAATAGAGATATCTTCCATGGTGCATTGCAGGATCATGGTTTTCAGAAATGAAACAACCACCATCTTGTTTTTCTCTCGATGCAAGAGATATTCGCAGCTATAACCGAGGATATGGGAAAATGAAACGCAGTAAAAAGCTATTTGCAAGTCAAAAACATGGAAATGCCATCAGACTAGAGGGGGAGTAAGGGGGGCTAGAGGGCACCAAGTGAAATTTTGGAGTTGAAGTGGGGGATCTAGGGACTGAATTTGCAGCACAAAGCTTTCTGTAGCCGTCATCTTAAAGCAGAAACAGCATGTGTTGTGGGGGGAAAGGTAGAGGGCAGGGCAGGAGGCCATCTAGGGAGTGGGGGAATGGGAGGGATGAGGCAACACTTGCTGAGGTGCTGTTTGTGTAGTCCAGTACACACAGTCACTTTTTAAAAGATATTTCTACAGCTATAGTGACGTCGGGATGAAAGATCACTGGCTGGCCGGCCATTTGATTGTCATCCTGATCTTCCATCCATGCAGTAACCAGGACAGACTCTGCTTAGCTTCATAGTGAGGAAAGGGTCCGCCCCCTCAGGCCATGTTGCCAGATAAATGAGCCAAAGTGACAAGACCACTTAGAGGATCGGGCTGGCCTTTTTTCTTGCTTTGAAGCTAAACAGGGTCTGTCCCTGTTACTGCATGGATGGGCAACCAAATGGGCATCTGAATATTTTTTTTAAACCGTGCTACTGTCAGTACTTGAAGGTTTTGCACTCAGAGACTATTTTTTGCCTTTTGCTGATTTGCATTCTGGTATTTATAGTCTCTCAGTCAATAATAATTTTTAAAAAACGATATTTTTACAGCAGCAGTGGGTTTCCCACCCCTGCAGTAACTGGGATGAACGCTGCTTATCTTACAAGACCACTCAGAGAAACATGGCATAAGGGGGCTGGATCCTTCTTTGCTTTGAATCTAAGCAGTGTTGGTCCCAGTTATTGTATGGAGGGCAGACAATCCACAGTCCAGAATGCTGTGTGTTTTCTTAGTGTTAAATATCTCATAATAAACAGCATTTGCATTATTATTATTTTTAAACTGTGCTAGTGTCAGTCCTTGAAAGTTTTGCACTCAGAGACCATTTGTTTGCCTTTTGCTGAATTGCATTCTGATAAGTGTAGTCTCACAAGATGGTGGAATATTGCCACAATTGTGCACTTTTGCCTAACATAGTTCTGCAAGGATTTATATATATGAATGACACTATGGTTTGTCTACTTCTTTTCAAGGTAGCTTTATAAAGCAGAGTATTGTTGAAACATGGACATGGGGGCGAGGAGGGGAAATGATGAGAGGGCAAGTAAGTGTAACGCCCACCTGGTTCCTACGGGGGCACTGATCTAGTCTGGATTACTGCGGCCTCTTCTAGCGTGATGCGCAGGACCCGGAACACCGATTGGACAGGACCTCCAAATCGTGCTTCCTTTACCCGTAGGAATATCCTTATGCAGATGAGAAAGGGGATTAACAGTCTGCAGAATGGTGTGCTAGCTCCCCCCTTCCCCCCTCCGTTCCTCTCTATTCCTCCAAACCCGGTTTAAGCTCACCTTATGGTTTGGAAGGTTGAACTCTCCATCCTGCTTCTGGTGCAGGGGCGCGCATTCGTCCAGTTACTTCACTGGTTTTCAGAATGGCGCTGGCAAAATCCACTTGACTTTCCTGAGCGATGCGCCGTAAGTATGAAAGTTCAAAGTTCAAGTGAGGCCCCCTTTATGCTGCCTTTCTCACCTGTGATCTGTCCTTTATTTCAGGTGCAGAATGAAGGCGATGCGTCGAGGGGTTAACCTGCCGAGGTGAGTAGTAATGAGGGCGATCCCTCTAGATGTCCTTATTATACCTCTGAAATGTCTGTAGTCCTTTCCCCATAGGGGCCGGGGTACAGTACCTGCCAACGGGGCGGCGCCGACCCGAAATGTGGAAGAAAAGCCGGTAAGTATTATGGCTGTTAATCAGGCTTTCCTTCTGAGTGTCCTTCTGCTCACCTTTTGTTTCATCCTCTCTCCCCTAGGTGCAGAGATGTGGCGTCCGATGCTGACAGCCGCGATGGAGCCGGGAGATGTCTCGAGGACAGGACAGGTGAGTGAAGCGTGGCGCTGCAGCGAGCAACGCGATGCTTTTAAATTGAAGTCTTCCTTCAGGGATGCTGGCGAGAAGATTCCGGATGCAGGTAAGAAGCTTGAAATAATCCTTGGTTTTCACCTTTCTCTTCTCTTCCTTCCTTGCAGGTCTTCCAGGTTCAAGACGGGCGTGGCTGTAGTCCAGGAGCAGGAGCAGACACGGTGAGCATTAAGCTGCAGGAAGCAGAACAACCCGAAGCATGAGCTGCTGGCTGGGCGTGGCTTAAATAGCCTCCAAAGAAGTCCCAGGTATGTATCCTTCCCCAACTAGGTATGTATCCTTCCCTGGCCACGCCCGAGTGAAAAAATAGTCCCTATGAAAAAATAGTCCCTTTCAGGTCTCCGGGAGGCCTGAAGCGTGCAGCATGGTCTGCATCAGGTAAGTGCACAAAACACCTCCCTTTATGAGCCTTGCGCCTATGGCGCCAGGACTGATGTCCAACATGAGCCTGGCGCCAAAGGCGCCAGAACTGAGTCCAAAGAGTCCCAATAAGGGGCCGCTGGGCTTTTTCCCCGAGGGCATGATGCCTGCTTCCGGGGGTGCTGGGCCTGGCCTGATGCTCCGGGGGTAGGCATCATGACAGTAAGTCATAAGTATTTGCCCATGATGTGGCAAGAGAGTTTGCAATCCTGGACACTGGTGCTGTTATTTTCCCCTGATTGTGGCTGCTTTTCAGGGCACCAGTTCCCAGTGCAGACACTTACCCGCAAGACCACAAGCACTTGCTTCATATTGGGATTTTGTTTTCCATTGATTATTTCTCTACAGATTACTGGGTTTAAAAGGTGGGGGACCATGGAGCAGGCACTCAACCTGTATTTACTGATATCAAATGTTGTTTATTGTCGGGGTGCAACGGTTTACCTTGCTATCATGGACTTAAGCACGGCTTTTGACAAGGTGGATCGCACCAAGTTGTGAGCCGTGCTTGAGTCCATGGGCTGTCCGGTTGATCTTGTGACAGTATTGCGGTAGATTAATGCAAATACTAAGACAAATGTTCGTTTTGGCCCGGGGGTAGCTGCACAGAGTGATTCGAAGTCATATTGGGAGTACACCATGGGTGTGTATTGGCACTGCTCCTCTTCACTCTATACATCAACGGGTTAGTGCAGGCACTTTTAAACACTGCTGCAGACTTTTTACGTGTGGGGGCAGACCATTCCTCATCTTGGCGTACGCGGATGACATGGTGCTCATGGTCTGAACACCTAAGGCACTGCAGGCATTGGTCGATGCGTACGCCTCATTCATGACAAGCTTAAGTCTAAAAATAAGTTCAGTCAAATCAGCGGTCATGAGCTGCAGTGCCAGCAAAAAGTTGTTTAAGATGCGCCCCATTGTTTGTGCAGGGGATATAATCCCGAGGGTACACGAGTATGATTACTTGGGTGTGCGGTTTTCTGAGTGTTTCTCGAGTAAGGCACATGTCACAAAACAATCTTTGAAAATGTGCCAATACTTGGGGGCCTTAATGGTTTTTCTTTGAGGTGTAAGGCTCGACACCTTGAATCTGCACTCAACGTCTATTCTATGCAGGTCAAGGCAGCCTCCCTTTATGCGGCAGCTATCTGGGGGTTCCAACAGCCTGGTGATATGCAGGTGAGGGAAAATCGCTATTTTAAAAGGCTTTTGGGACTCCCCTGGTCATCATCCTGTGCATCTGCACACAGGGAACTGGGAATGCCATTTTTGGAGGATGAGTGGGTGGCAGCTCCTGGTTTACTGTGGCTTAGAATCTGGGGAAATCCGAAGGCTGAGTTGTGCCATTTTATAATTAATTCAACCATGACGATACCCTGGCTCAAATTTGTATATCAGCACACATGTCCAGGGTAAACTTAGCGGTTATGCCACCTGTAACTAGGTTGCTTCAATCTAGAGAAGTAAGCTCTTTCAAGAAGTTGGTAACGAGGGAACAAGCGCCAACTCGTATTAGCGCAGTACGGCCTTCGCAGGCTGATGCGTATCATCAGCTAATTAGTTGTTTGCCCTCTATTCAGCCATACCTTATTTGGGCTAGGGTGGGTCACCACAGCAGGCTTATTACTAGGGCTCGGTTTGATTGCCTGTGCTTCAGGGGAAACACGGCAAAGTGGACAGGCTACTCGGACAATTCAAGCTGTCCTGTCTGTGGTGCCCCCTCTGAAGATTTGGCCCACTTTATTTTGTTTTGTCCTGGCTATTCAATCATTAGAGAGTGAACTATTTTGCAAGTATTGAAAGGTACTGGCTTTGATTTTATTGGCCAGCGCTGATGTTGCTACTAAAGGCAGAAACTAAATGCATTGCTTGGGCCCTGCTTTCATGTTTGAAGGTTGCAATGTGTTTGAGAGGGGTTGCCATAAGAAGACATGCTCTGGTATCCTAATCTATTCTGTAATGTGTGTTTTTTTATTGTATTAATTATTTTTGTATTTCAGAAGACTGATGAATTGCCCTATTGTGATATTTTATTGGTGCTTATGAACTATATTGTGGATTGTTAATTAATGATTCTGTCATGCTTCTATTGTGATATTTTTTAGATATGTGTTTGATGGATATTGTTTTGTCCGAATAAACTTTTCAAACTCAAAAGGTGAGCACCTTTTATACTTTCAATCTACAGAGCATTTAATCATTACACTGACTAAGTACACTTATAACTCATATACTGGACCAGGACTACCAATCCCAAAGAGAGGTATTGGGCAAAAAAAAGGGACAGAACACAGCTTTATCTGTACCTACAGCCCGCCCCTAATCCTAGGACCCGCTGGCACACAGTTTATCTGCAAAAGGATATAATAAGAGCATAAGTGATCATAGTTGTCAACGAGGTCACAGCAAGTTGTTAACACGTCCTGGTCTGTATAGCAAAAAGTCACACATGCCTAAAATCCAAGGTGTTATAATACATAACTGCCTTAGCCCTAAAGTCAAGGCCATAGGACAAATAAAACAATGGGCCTCCTTACAGCTTTGCCGATCCGGAAACAACGGTGGTGGTAAGCTTACTGTCACCGTTTTTTCCGGACAGTCAAAGTACAAGTCTGCGGTTATGTGCCGTCCCGTCTGCTCTTTCACTGAAACAATGGCACCGTTATTGCAGGGTGCTGGTGTTTACGTGATCCCCATTCCCATTGAGTTCTATGGGACTCAAATGGGAATGGGGATTCACGAATGTCGCCGCATGACTTACCGGACCGCAGGGGCTGTAATGCCCTGGTCATTCCGGCAAGTAAGGCGCAGTAAATCATCACGAGTCCGGCAGCAGCCTGCCGGTTATACATGCACGGCTACCGCCGGACTCGTAATGAAGCCCAATGTTTTTTTTTAAAGTGGAATAACCATGTGTGTGCATGTCTCAGGACTGATATTCAGCAATGTTATTCCCCCTGGATCATGCTTAAAATCCCCAAATCACTGGGCTCCACCCGTCCAGATCTGTCATCATGCCTCTTGGATACTGACCACTGGATGACGACCAACCACCTCATCCTCAACCCAAGGAAAACAGAAATCCTAGTCTGCGGAACAACTGTGCTTCTTCCGCAACCTGTGCCCTGGCCTCACTCTCTAGTACCCTCCCCCACCCCCGGTAAGATCCACTTCGGTGAAAAACCTTGATGCACGCTGGACACAGATATATCCCTCTCCCTACACATCAACTTCGTTTCCAGAACCTGTTTCTTCCACCTATGCATCATCAGACATATGTTCCCTACCTCACCTATCCTCACCGAATCTCTGCCATTCTCACCATCATCCTCTTTTGCTTACATTACGCAAACTGCCTTTATCTAGGCACACTGGCTTTCCTGCTTAGGAAACTACAAAGAGTCAAAAACGCCATGGCCCCCCTCCCAGAGAACACATCAGCCCACACTGAGCGTCCTCCACTGGCTCCCTATTGGACAATGAACTACTTTTAAAGCCATGTACATTACTCACCGTGCCCTCCACAACACAGGCCCGGAATTCCTCCAAGACAAACTAACCCTCTACCGACCCTCTAGGACACTCAGAACGAGACTTTCTCTTAGTTATCTCCCAATATAACTGCATCAGACTAGACAGATCCTCCTTCTCCGTCCAAGCTCCCAACATCTGGAACTCTATGCCCCTCCACATCTGCAGCAGTGACAATTGTAGGCCGCGCCGGCGGAGCCACCGATACCCCTCCAGCCGACACGGATACCAGAGCGGCCATGGGAAAGAGGGGCGGTCGACTTCTACGGGCCACCAATCCCCATCAGGCCCTATGCCGGATCCTAAGGGACTATCGTAACACCCCCATGAGGCCACGAACAAGACCCCAGCAGAACTGATGGTTCGATATGATGTACACACCCGCATTGTCAGGGGCCCCTCGACACCCGGAGGAGCTGATGCCGAGGTGATACAACGGGATGCAGAAGTGAAGGATAAAGCAAAGCAGTACGCTGACGCGAGACGTCGAGCGATCCCCAAGAACTTCCAAGTTGGGGACGAGGTCCTTGTTCAACAGCCCATGGTAAAGAAAACCGACTCCCGGTTTGCCCCGAGCCCCATGCAAGTCACAGCTATAAAGGGGACAATGGTAACCGCCCAGAACGAAGACAAATCCATCACGAGAAACAGCTCCTTGTTCAAACACTACACCAAGAGAGAAGACTGTGAATCTCTCCCACAGGAACCTGATCCAGTGCCTCGAGAACCGTGTGACGAATTGTGGGTCCTGCCTGGTGGAAGTGCAAGCCAGGAAGACCCCCCGGAGAACCCGTCAGCGGAAGGAGACACACAGGCCCCTCGCTACAGGCCACAGCGGATCACCAAGAAGCTGTTGCACTGGGTTGAAGAATGCTGACTCTGACGTCTGAACATTTCATGTGGAGGAGGTGTTGCCAGCCGCTGCACCTTTAAGAAATACGCCCGCCATGTCTGGTGGCGGAGTTGAGTGATGAAAGGGAAAGCGAGGTGCGTAAGCGCTGTAGCGCCAGTTCATGTTATACGTAAATAAAGAAAGGTTGCATTAGACTCCTTTCCGGCTGTGCGGCCTACGCATACAAAAAGGATGCACAGCTGGAAAAGATTCTAATACAACCTTTCTTTATTAACGTATAACATGAACTGGCGCTACAGCGCTTACGCACCTCCCTTTCCCTTTTGTCACTCAACTCCGCCCCCAGACTTGGCGGGCGTATTTCTTAAAGGTGCAGCGGCTAGCAACACCAATCACCTCACATTCAGAAAGGCCCTCAAGACCTGGGTTTTCCTCTCCTCCTCTTGAAACTCTGCCACTTTATACAGTGATTGCCCGAGCAAACAAACTGGCCCAGACCCAATTAAACACCCACTTTCCAAACCACTTCAGATGCCGACAGTGTTCTCAGCGGCACACTATGAAAAACATGCACTCCCTTGATGCCCCACGTACACAAGTAATGGCCCAGGCCCACGTAAACACCTACTCTTCCAAACTACTGCTGATGCCGGCAGCGTTCATAGCGGCACACCATGAGATACGTGCACTTCCCCCCACCCAAAGACGATCATACTCCACCCCATCCGTCCAAGGCCATGCCCGAACCACCAACTCTCTAACCGGTGCAATCTGGTGACTAAACAACGCCAGTAAATCTGATGCACCTTGGATGTGCCAACTTAAAGATGCAGGGACAGAATGCTTGTTCAGATGGACATCTAGAGATAGCAATGGTAGCAGGATCATTTTGGACAGGGGACAGCTATGATTTGCGCACTCAGCTGGAGGCCCCTACGTAATTATCAAAAGGCTTACCCACAGAATGCTAAAACCATAGGTCACACAGGGGGTAGTGAGGCAATGCCTAGTTCAACCAGGCTATGGGGCACAGAATACACTTTAATTGCTGTGGCGGTAGGATCAGAGACACACTAAGGAGCACTGAGACGATACTTTCCATCAGGGACGGGAACGATACTAGTGGTCTCGGCCAGAGGTGGCAAGATCTATTTAATGTATTTCCTATTGCACTCAAACAAAGGCACCAGTTAGGTCCTTCACAAAGGTAGTATGCTAACACCACCAAAGATGCACTCAAACAACCAATCTACTATTTTAAGAGACCTAAGAAAACAACACTGAACGAAAATCCGCCAGAGACTGAAGTATGTATAACTCGCAACCACGTCTGTGGACACATGCTGCAGGCACGGCTCCCCATCCTATGGCTATGCAAATCCAGTCTTGCAGCTCGCATAGGCGTCGTCACTGAAACCCCTGACTTACCTCAACACCTCTGCCATTAGTATACAGTGACAACCAACCTATACAAATTCAGCCTAGCTGGGCACACATCAAATCTCCTGTACTAGCACTCAGTCCCAATCCACCAACAGCACCCACCCACATGCCTGACCTCAGGGATGCTTACTGGGGCCCAGACAAGCCTCCTAAGTCCTAACCTGGCAGAATGCACACACACGTCTTAAACTTAACTCTTAGAATCTCTGATGCATGGATTTCAGTTCCTGAGTTTGTTCCATCTACAAAGCACATTGAGGCCATACAAATGGGAAAGGGCGCTATATAAATGATTATTCCAATTATAAGATCTAATGAGACCACGGGTGCCACCAGCATGCAGGGGCCCATATTGTCCCTAAAAACAGCTAATATGACCACATATCAAGAGAGGTGAGTCTCAAATTGGTTCTTCGCCTGGCGCAAACTCTTGCACCGGCTGCCATAAAACATGGCTCTTTCATGCCACTTCTCCCTCACTAATAATACAGAGGGACATAAAAGCAAGAGGAAAAAAGAGAACATAGACGAGTTGCCCAAGAGGGTGACCTTGCCACTTCAGCGAGAATCTTTTCTCTGTTCAACCTTTAATTTACCAAAGGCATTGATATTTTCACGTGCACTTCATATGGAAGGACTGGAAGGCAGTGCAATAGTAAAAAAAGAAAATGGAAAAAAGGCATGTGCCTTTTATCATAGCTAAATCAAAAGGCAGCTCTGAACACTCAGTCGTCAACTAAATTGCAGAATTGTTTGAAGACCGATGTCAGACATTTTAACTTTCATATTTAAAAAAAATGGACAGAATTTCCACTAGGTCAGTGAAGGGGCAAAAACTCAGTGAGGCCGGAGTGTGGGGGGAAAAACTAGTCAGGCTAGACCGCTTCCAGCTTATGGCTTCCGTTATCCCATTGATTAAAAGCGACTTTCTTCTGCGAACCCCCACAATCGCCTAACCGCAGTTATTTCATGGAGTCTCTCTGTGTCTTGCTTATTTCATACAAACACACACTCTCTCGTGTGCTTCAGACGGTTTATGTTTGGGGCTTTCGGAGAGAAAAACACGATGGCCTTTATAACTGTACGCACCCGACTGTTGGCATGCAGAGAAAGTGTTGTTGGCGTTAAACCTGCCACAACCCTGCAATCTACGGCACTGATTATCAATAAAAAACATGCGAACGCCCTTTACATTACATTTTCCTTGCGGCCGTATTATGAGTACTGCGGTGCGGTAAGAAACTGTGGTAATGCAGTGGTAACAATGTATTTATTTATTAATTCATATTTCTATACAGTTCAAACGAACTTTATCAAAACGCAAATAATCACTATTAACATACATTTCATAACATACACGCATCATAATACATTATACAGTAGCAATCCTAAAAGGCCCAGTGGTTTCCAATAAATACCGTAAGAAGCATAAAAGATCTGATACAATAATTCCTATAAAAAATGAGAATAGAAATAGCTAAACATGTATACATTCTACACCCTTCGACTTTTCCCAGAGACTTGTTTTCCTTTTAGCACACCCGCCTTCATTCTCCTGTCCCTTTACTATGTTTAAAGGATTGCTCCGCCCAGTGCCATACCCAATAAAGTGCAATGTGCAGGGCCTCCGATTTGGAATTCAGACAGTAAGTCCAAAAAGCCTCTGTCTTAATCGAATCGTCACTGTGAACACATTTCTCAAGCGTGCTCATGTATACCGTTCCTAGCATTGGGCATTCAGTGAGCACATGCTGTGCTGTCTCCAACCGGTTAGGGGGTAGACACAGCAGACAGAATCTCTTCTCTGTCGTGGTATACCAAGTTGCGTTCCTTGGAGAGACAGTTGCCGGAGTAACTTCAGCCTAAAAGCAGTTACGGCAGGGTTAGGGTTCTGCAGCAGATACCGCAGTGTGTTCAGACAACGATGGGTTACCCAAGCCACTACACTATAATTGCACAGATTGGATAAATGGAGAACATGTTTGATCCAGTTCCACAGGTTGGCCTTATTATGCATAGAGGCTTTTATGGCTTCAAGATTTCTCCAAGGTTCAGGCTGAGGTACCCAACTTATACTTTTGAAGAAGTCAAAATTGAACTCCTCAAATTTATGACAGCATCCCAATTCCCTCAACATAGGGCAATCTGGTGTCATTGTGGATTTAATATATAGGTCCCTCTCCTTTTGAGCAGCTGGGTACTTAGAGAAACAATCCCTAACTCAAGTCCATGGGGATCATACGGGGCTGGTTGAGGGCCTTCCCTCGGAAGAAACCCTCCAGCTGATGTAGGCTCCCCATCTCTCCCATTAACAAAGCCTCCAACCCATATAATACCATTGAGCAGAAGCATTGTTTATAGAGTATTAGTATCCCCTCAATAGTGTATCCAGCTGTCTTTCTGGCAAATTTGCACAAGAGCACCGTCAATTGCCTTGCCTTTCTTATTGTAGTGCCCTTTATAAACTGGAAACGATTGTCATAACACATCTCCAAACCCAGAAACATATAACTATTTACGTACTCGATTCTGCCAAACGGGGTAATCATCTCAAGTGTATGTACCTTTTTTACTGTAATTAACATAGTTTTTGGTTTGGAAACATTTATTTCCAGCTTACTCTCTAGTGCATAATTATGTAATTCCATGAACTTATGTTTCATCCCTCTGTATGGGTGGTCTAATACCACAAGGACGTCAGCATAAAGCATGCTCGCCACATGCTCAGCACCTAGTTTAGGGGGGCAATTAGAACTAGCTGTGGCGGACGGTCCGTCAGGTAGATATTGAACAGCAGGGCAGCCAGCACACAACCTTGCTTGACTCCTCTGCTTATAACAATCTCTCCCTACATGCCACTGCCATTATCCAGTGTGGCACGGGCTGAGGCATTCATGTGCAAAAGCTGGAGCACATATACTGGCCAATCTGGGCATCCCATTCTCGTCAGTTTCTGCCACAATAATCCTCGGTCAACATGATCAAACGCTACGTCGCATATAGTGAAGGTTTGTTCTTTCCTACCAGTCCCTTCATAGATCTGTCAAGTAGCCTAATATTATGCGTTGTGGTAGATTCTGGACAGAAGCCCGTCTTGTATTTGTAAATGATCCCCTTGGTCTTTACCCATCCCTGCAGTTCCTTCAGCAGAAAAGACCCAAAGAGTTTCCCTGTGCGTCCAACATGGACAGCAGCCTATAGTTGTCCAGAATATTCCTATCACCCTTCTTGAAAACCGGATCAAGTATAGACTCCCGCCATGAAGTTGCCAACTGATGGTCAATACTATCCCGCTCCTGCATCACCAGCAGGATCCTCGACCATGCCTCAGGTGCCTTTTTCAATACCAAGTTAGCCAATCCTTTAGGTCCCGGGCTCTGGAGCTTTTCAAATTCTCAATTGCCTCCACCAGCGACTTGTATGTAATACCAGCCTGCCACCTCATGTCACTATTGGGATCAACCAGCTTTTTCTGTTC
The DNA here is from genome assembly GCF_040938575.1 of Ambystoma mexicanum. Taxonomy (NCBI): domain Eukaryota; kingdom Metazoa; phylum Chordata; class Amphibia; order Caudata; family Ambystomatidae; genus Ambystoma; species Ambystoma mexicanum. The sequence goes on from NC_090940.1 coordinate 409,064,764, forward strand.
CTTTTCCTCTGCCATATGCAAATGACTTTGCCACTTTTCTTCATTAATTGGTTTTAAGAGCTTCTTGTTATTGTCACCCCTAGCTTGAGATAGAATTTTCCATATAGAGCGCATGTTTCTACTACCAAGCACCCCTATCATTCTTTGCCTCTGTATATTTTTAATTGAGAACTTCCAGTGTCTAAGCCAGTTGTTGTACCTACATTTCTCTGTTCTTATTTTCGCGGTTCTCACTTCCCAAGGTTTTTGTGAATTTCTAATTTGTCTGACTGTTCTTCTCAACTTGCGTCTTGTGTCTCGAATTGCGAAATCGAATACATTTCAATGTCTCTTATTCAAGATGGTTGTACACTTACCCTTACTTGTTCCAGCACCATTTGCCACCCACTGAAGCCACTCTTCAAGTTCATATGGGGAGAGGGTATTCGGTGTATCCATTTCAAACTGAGAGGTTTCAGTGCCGCTCCTGTAACCTTGTTTACATTTTTGAGAGACCAATAAATGCGGTTACCTGTGCAATTATGCTCCAGGCCCTCATTATCCTCAAATTACCTTTGAAACCATCGATTGCTATAATCAAAGTGAGTATGGCATGGCCGCTACTTTCGGCAAATTCTATTCTAAGCTCCTGTGTCCTTTCCAGGACGTTATTACCACACAGGTAATCTAGTGTTGTCCAGTTCTTCCCATCTTTCCAAGTCGGTTGGCCTGGGGTCTCCCCCTTAGTTCTCCCATTCAATAGATACATTTCCCAATCTTTCATTGATTCTACCCATAACTTGCTATTCTTGTTTCTATTTTTCTGAAGCATGTTACTCTTTCTCGATATATTCTCATAGACAACACATTCAGTATCATCAACACATCGAGCATTAAGATCACCCCCCAGCAAAATTGCATCCTGGCTTTCACCACCCCCCACCAACCCCATTTTCCACAAATATCCTCGATGCAGTCATAAATTGTATCTAAATTCCCTGCACCTGGGGGCAAATATACATTTACCAGGAGCAGATTTTCCAACCTTTTTTCCTCATTAAGAAGGATTTCCTCCGCTTTCACATTGTCATTTGCCTTTTTTAACATTATACCAACAGATTTTTACTCATGAGATGAACCAATAATGAGGCCTCTGTAAGGTTGTCCGCGAGGTCCGTTCTTCAAAAATACCTCGTATAATTGATAACCATCTACACCTATTGTAGAAGTCAGCCAGGTCTCTTGTAGCATTAATATATCATGCTTTGTAAGGACATCTAGGGACCCTGACTCCTCCAATAGGTGAGCATGCCCCCTGGTATTTGGGCATGCAATCTCAATGGTTCACTTTGTAACAGCCCCCTGTATGCGAAGGAATCCCTTTAACCAAGCCCAGCCCTTCTCATTCTCATCCAATGGCACCTGAGGGACCAACTTCTTGCCTCCCTCCATGTTTCGCCTTGCCAGATACTGGCTTTGGCAAATATCACAACACAATACTGGCTTATCGTGTGCCTCCTCTTTATCCAGGACATACCCTAGGCTTGGTTAACTGCTCAACAAGCACACAAAAGAAAGTCATCTTTTTTTGGGGGCTGATTTGGGAGAGGACGTAAGTATAAGTGAACACACAAACAAGTCCCAAATGGCTACCCTTCGATTATACAACAGCTGGGGACTTATGATTGACCAAACAAAGTGAGATGTCATCTTTATAAACCTATATCAAAAGATGAGAAAAGGTTGCGTATATACAAAAATATGAAATCTTTTCAACAGGCATAGTAAAATACTCAGACTACTTAGTCATGAGAGTTAACAGACACAAACTAATAAAAAATAAAAAATCAGAAATACATTTCATGTGTTATCATGACTCAAGCCTACCATTTATAGAGAAAAGGAATGATTTCTCTGTATATGATAGGTTATGACACAGACTGGAGGTGATGTTAGTAACCTGTGGGTGACTTATCAACATGCATTTGTTTGAATTTCATCTATGCATTAGTCCCCACAAATATACAGGTGTCGACAGTCTAGATCTGTTTCCAGCCTTGTAGTTTGAACACAAAGAACACAGCCTTATTGTCACTAGTACAACCTATAGGTGGTGATGCAAGGCTTTCTTCAGGACACACACGGACTCCTTAGGATAGAGTAATATTGTATCTTGATTTGCATTTGCCGCATACAGAATTCATGAATGTATACGGTCCAGTCACATCTAGGGAGCGGACTGCGCTGGTATTTTGCACAAAATCATTACGGATGCGATTGACGAACGACCGATAGACAAGCTGGACAAAACAGCCCAATACATGACAAGGAAATCCCTGAAGATTAGTCACGAAATCCGCTTCTCTTCAAAATACAGGAAGGTGCCTAAGAATCAACATGCAGGCAAAGGTCCTTTGACCACGCCTACACCAGCACAGGAAGACAAATTCCAGTGCATTCTGCCGTATTTCCATACCAGCGCAGTCCGCTGACCAATCACGGGTTGCTTTTGTGCTATCCTATCTGAGCGGCAGTGCTGCAGACTGGTCTGTACCCTTTGTCAGTCAAGATGATCTTTTGCTACATGACTTCAAGGGTTTCTAGCAGGAGATGGAGAAACTTTTCGCCTGTCGTTCTCATGGACAGGCTTTAGACAACAAACTTTTGTCCCTTCGTCAAGGGAACCAAGACCTATTAACATACATAGCCACCTTCAATAGACTCTTGGTTGAAGCAGAATGGCCGGAGGAGAAGAGAACCACGTTATTTCATCGGGGTCTGCGGGGAGAGCTAAAAGATGTTCTCGCACAAGTGGTGGACCCCCCAAAAGACTGTGCAGAATGTATTAACCTTGTTGTCCAATTAGATCAAAGGTTGCAAGACCGAAGAGCAGATCGAACCAGACTGGACCCTTGCCCTATGTATGCGCATTCAAAGGACAATGTTGCTCGAACAACAGAGAACTCAGGGGAACCAATGCAGATCGGAGGGGTCAGGTTTCCCTTGACTAAGGCTGAAAGGGATAAAAGGAGACAGCAGCAGTTATGTTTGTACTGTGGAAAGTCAGGCCATTTCCTTAAAGAGTGTCCAGTGAAACCACCAAAGAGAACAGTATGGGCCACGGACAAGGAAGATCCTAACAAGGAATCGGAAAACTACCAAACCCGGCAAGTGTAGGGGTCCACTTGTTGAGCGAAGAAAGTGAACTACAGACCTCCCATTTTGCATTGCTGTGATCTTGATCAATCACCAACAACCATCTTGGATGCACGCAGTAAGAGCGTACATAGACAGTGGAGCCGTTGGGAACTATATGGACCAAGATCTCGCAGCGAAGATGGGGCTTCCTTTATGCCATAAGTCAACCACAGACACTGTCACCACTGTTGATGGCATGAAAATAGCTTCTGGTCCAGTATCTCAATGCACTGCAGCCTTAACCCTTCTATGCCAGGATGGACACCAGGAATCTATCACCTTTGACCTCATCAAGGTGCCTCAGTTCCGGTTGATTTTAGGAATGCCCTGGTTGGTAGCTCACAATCCTCGAATAGATTGGCGAACAAAGGAGTTGGCCTTTTCCGAAAGCTGTGCTCACATTTGTTATCGCCAAGGGAAACAGCCAATTTATACCAGAACTTCTGCACTTGTAACAGTGGCAACTGTTACCTTACCAAGCGAATACCAGGATTTTCAAGATGTATTTCAGAAAGAACAAGCCAATACCCTACCGCCGCACAGACCATACGATTGTCAGATCGACCTGATACCGGCGCACAGATCCCTTGTGGGCGAATCTACGCACTCACTGAACCAGAAAACCAGCACCTGAAGTCCTACTTAGGCCAATACCTTGCAAACGGATTCATCTGTCCCTCGAAGTCACCAGCAGCCTCTCCCCTATTCTTCATGCCGAAGAAGGAAGGGGACTTGAGAACGTGCATCGACTATCGCGCACTGAACCAGATCACCGTAAAAACTTGTTACCCTCTGCCACTCATTCCCGAACTGCTTGATCAAGTCAAATACGCCCAAATCTACACAAAATTAGATCTTAGAGGAGCGTATCACCTTGTTCGAGTGAAAAAGGGTGACAAATGGAAAACCGCCTTTCGTACCAAGTATGGCCTGTACGAATATCAAGTAATGCCTGTAGGCCTTTGCAATGCTCCCGCTGCATTTCAATACTTCATGAATGATGTCTTAAGGGAATTAATTGATGTCTGTGCCTTAGTATATATTCAAATCAGGACCACGTTAAGCATGTTCGATCCGTACTGGCAAAACTCCACCAACACCAGCTCTATGCCAAACTCGAAAAGTGCTCATTTCATGTCTCCGTGGTGGAATTCCTTGGCTTTGTTCTCACCCCAAATGGAATTCGAATGGATGTACACAAAGTAGATGCTATCCTAAACTGGCCATCGTCAAATTCATTCAAGGGAGTCCAGAGCATGTTGGGTTTCGCAAACTTCTGCCGCCTATTCATCCCGGGGTTCTCACAAATAGTGCATCCCATCACATCATTGCTAAGGAAATGCAATAAAACGTTTCACTGAACAGAAGAAGCAGAAAAAGCCTTCCGGGAACTCAAGGTGAGATTCACTTCTGCCCCGATTCTATGTCATCCTCGCCCAAATCTCTCGTAAGCGGTAGAGATGGACGCCTCAAGTATGGCTATGGGAGTCGTCCTCTCACGACCCAGAAACGGGTCAATTACACCCTGTTGCCTTCTGGTCGCGTAAATTCACACCACCCGAGCTCAATTACGCTATCACAGACAAAGAACTTCTAGCCATCAAGTCAGCCTTTAAGGCCTGGCGCCATTATCCCCTAGGTGCCAGACACACAATCACCGTAATAATTGACCATCGAAATCTCCAGTACCTAAAAACAGCAAAGGCTCAATCTTCATGACAACTACGCTGGGCCCTTTTCTTCGCTGAATATGATTACATGATCACATTTTGACCAGGAGTTAAAAACAGGAAAGCCAATGCTCTTTCCCGTATGGGTGTTGATGAACAGGGATACAAGAACCCGGATCCAATAGCCATCATTCCAAGTGACATACTCCTTGGAATCACAGCAACCATGACTCTGAACGAGTTACATGAAAAAATCCAAAGCTTAATGAGTCCCGAGCAATTGCAAGAGTCGAGTATGCAAGGGGAACATCACACGATAAAGGACCAGTTGCCCTATTTCAGGAACCGTAAGAACAAGTCAAGTCCGGTTATCATGATTCTTTAATCGAGGGCCATCCTGGAATTGCAAAAACCATAGCCAAGGTAAAACAGAGTTACTGGTGGCCCACATGGCGTAAAGACATTATCCAGTTCATCCTATCCTGTGGAGTGTGTGCACAAAAAAAATCATCCAAGCAGAAACCAGCTGGACTCTTACAACCATTGGATATTCCACCAGTGCCCTGGCATACGCTATCCCTTGACTTAATTACTGACTTACCACCCAGTCAAGGGTTTAACACCATTCTAGTGGTTGTGGACCTGTTTTAGAAAATGACACACTTCATTCCTCTTAAGTGTCTCCCAAACGCATCCACTCTTGCAAAGGTGTTTCTCGAACGCATCGTACGGCTCCATGGGTTTTCTTCGGTATTGGTCTCAGATTGAGGTACTCAATTTGTGTCCAACTTCTGGAGGAAGTGCTGTTCTATAGCCCAAATCGACATCCAACTATCCACCAGTCACCACCCCCAAACGGATGGTCAAACAGAGAGAACGAATCAAACGCTCGAGCAGTACTTACGTTGTATGCTACACCAAGCAGAAGGAAGCTGGTCAGACCTGTTACCGATAGATGAATATGCCTATAATAATTCCCTACACACCAGCACTGGGCAGCCGGCCTTTTACACCATATATGGCAGGCACCCACGCACTTCCGAGCTAGACGCCCCTGCGACCCTGGAAATGCCAGCAATTAAAACTTTGCACACAACCATTTCTCAAACCTTTAAAAGGGCAGCTGAACACTTACTCCAAGCTAAGAACTGCCAGAAGAAATTTGCTGACCAATGCCGAGTAAAGGCCCCCAATTACCAAGTTGGGGGTGAAGTCTGGTTGGCATCTAAACATGTGCCCATTAAAGGAACCCGGACCTTCCGCCCAAGATACCTGGGCCCATTCACCATCACCTCTGTGATAAATCCAGTAGCAGTCAAACTAGCCTTACCATCTAACATGCAAATTCATCCTGTGTTCCACGTATCTCTTCTAAAAACTGTTCAACCTGGAACCCGTGTAACAACACCAACGAAGCCAGTAGTAATCAATGGAGAGCCAGAATTTGAGGTCAAGGACATTCTGGATTCAAAGTATGTCAGATCTAATCTATACTATCTAGTGGACTGGAAAGGGTATGGCCCGCAAGACAGAACATGGGAACCTTTCGAAAACATCCATGCACCTCACTTGCTCAAAAGGTTCCATCAAAACCATCCAACTAAACCAGGGCCAGACAGGAGAACTACCATGAGAGGGGCCTTAGGGCGGAGTGCTGTCAAGATCCTTGCCCCTAGCCCTCTGGGACACCGTGCTGGAGCCAGGCCACAATACCTCAAATGGACCTTAAGGGCCTCTCCATCTTACCAGAGACCCACTTGGAGTCAGACCTGGCGCCTATGGCACCAGGCTCCCACATAACTTTGAGGACAACTTGGCATTGGACTTGTAATGCATTGTGGGCAAGATGGATGTCCCCACATAACCCAGTTCCACAAACTGAGTATGCGGTCTAGCCTTTTGGGTGTGGTTCGACCCAGGGATACCTGGGATACCTGGAAGCTATTTAAACCATGCCCAGGCAGAGAAACGCGCTTTGCATTTTTCTGCACCCGCAGCGTGACACTCACCGTGTTCGGATCGGTCTCCTGAAGGCCTTCGCCTTTCCTCCGCATCCCGCGCACCTGCAAGAACAAGAACAGCATTAATATTCTTACTTACCTTGAGGAGTATCCTGCTTCCATCCATCGCTCCCCAGTCCAGTGGGCAGCTTTACGGCGGTGTCACCTCCATATCGGCATGCCACATCCTGGGAAAGGATAACTAACAAAAGGAAAGACATTAGTAAGCATTCTTCATATCCCAGCTTAACCGAAAACTGCAAGAAGAGTCAAACGCTTACCTGAACTCGAGCCGCTCAGGGCAACTTCAGCTCCGGAGCATCCTGTCGACCTGCAAAGGGAAACAACAGTACAGGTTAGCACAGAAAGCGTAAGAAGGCGCCGCACATCGTGCTTACTCACTGCATCTTATTCTCTCAGCCGGCAGCCACGCTGGGACATTGCGGCGCCTGTAAGGGACAGAGAGAGAGAGACATTGGTCAATACAAGAAAGAGTGAACAGCTCCGCGCATAGCGCTTTCACTCACCGCTTAGTGCTCGGCTTCCATAAGCAGCACAACGCCAACTTCGACCCCTTCAACACCTAAGGGAGAAGAGACAAGTTATAAAGGGGACAAGAGACAAGAAAGGAACAGTTCATTAAGAATCATCCAACCTACCGGTCGGGCTGGAGTTACAACAAGCCTAGTCCGTTGGGCCCGCGCCAGTGAAGCAACTAGGCTGCACAGAGCCCCCATCAATCAACGCGCCCCTGCACCAAAGGGCAGGACGGAGAGCACACCACACAAGAAAACAAGGTGAGGAGAACCATCAGGGAAGGTTTGGTCCCCAAGGGAAGAGTGGGTCAAGCAACCAGAGGCAATAGAGTTAAACTCCAGAATCCTGCGTTTCAGGCCCAGTCTCCAGTCAAACAGATTCCAGGGAAGGGTTTGAGGTTGTAGGAGGTCCAAGCAGGCTGAGTGGAGTCCCCATGGATACCAGGTGAGCGTTACAGTTACCTGGGGAATAGGAGATATTGAGAAAGCTGACACTGAGACACTTTGATGTTGCCACAATCAGCCCTTGATGTCCACCTGTTAAGATAGGCACAAATATGCCAACAAGAGAAAACAACTCCAAGTGCACGAGAAAACTCAGCTTTATTCAGATGCAAGCGGCTGCTGGCAGAGCGTACATGGGACTATCTGAAAATGGCGTTAGGAACATAGCTGGTGTGATAGTTAATAATAATAAAAAACTTCTGCTCTGTTATTTTATTTGTTGGTATAGTATTGAACATATACTTATCTATAAGCAAACCTTTTACTATTGGTTCTTTTACAACTAATAACTCCTCCTAGATACATCCTTCTACAAATTATACATTTCATTCTAACATGCCATTGGTTGGAACTCTATTACATTAGTTGATAAGGAAGACAGGGTTTAATTGGTCACCTATTTGCCCATCTGGTCTCGAACACATTTATGCAGTGCCAAGGCATGTGGTGGGGAAGGATAGTTGGGTGAACTGCTATGATCCAGTTTAAAGAAGTTACTCCCTTCTCATTCCCAGTCCTGAGTCCTTATCTGCCAGTCTGTTTGTGGTTTTGGCATGTTGCCTCTGTGTCTAGATGTACTAAGAACATAGCAGGTGCACTATCTAGTTGGGCCTGGAATAAATAACCATTGTTTCAAACACATGGTAGAGGACCACTGTTCAGCTGTACAGCTCAATTACCTCCATTTATTGGATTTTCTGCTCTCTTAATGTGCGTGTGCTTTCTTTCGGCAGCCATTTGGGGTGCTGTGTATTCATTTGTTATGGGATAAATTGGCACGGTAGCTACTTGCACTTGGCATTCAAGGGTATGTGTATTTTTCACTGCTACCAATAGAAACTAATTAACTTGAATAATTGTAAGCTGTGTGCCCTGGTAAACATTATCTGGCACGGTTTCAGCTTCAATGCAGAACTCCTCTCAGTGCATTGACCTTGGTGCTTGGGTCTGCTGTCTTATCCTCGTAAGGGCAAGGATTTCATTTTAAGCAATTTTATGTCAGGATGTAGCATTTCAGAATCGAGGCCTTGCAGAGTTCAGTCTGCATAATGCCGGTACGTCTGCTCATTTTCTGCCATTCTAGTGTTCTTAGTGTCTTTTCTATGTCCCCATTCATTATTCCCTGCCTTTGTATGCTGCAACCTCTCCCCACCTGCTCATCTCTATACTACTTGTGTAACCCTTTCTGAGTATTCTGCAACCTCCTACGAATGCAAACTACTTTTCGCCCTACTTGTGTTGCACGGCTGATTCTACTCTTATGGCGGCTGCGTGATCATTGTTGTTTTAATAGTTTATTGAACCTGTCTAAGCTTATACTTTCGTTCATGGTTGGTAACATGTGGGGGTGTGGCCAGTACCAGTGTAACTCTCCTCTCCATTATTACCTCCCCCCTCTGGTCAATTTATTGACAACACCTTCATTTTTCTTCATTCTGTCATACCCATCTTTAGGTATCTATATTGTACAACCACACCTCATCAGCTGCCTCCTTTTTCTATGTACGCCCCTGGCCCACATGTCATGAAGCAGCACTCCCCATCTCCTTCACAATCAACCCAGGGCTGGGTATAATTTTCAGGGTCAAAAGGGGACTCAAACATAGTGCCTGGGGACCCTATCCGTATTTCAGCGATGTGCATTTCAAGTGGTTCATCAGTTTGAGTGTGGATGTGCACCTTGTTAACTTTACCAAATATCACTGTGATCATGTGCTGTTCTACAACCTTTTTCCCAGTTTTCCAACATTGTGATAATGTTATTTGCAAGACGCAGAAACCTGTTAGTACCAATAGCAGGTCTGCTATTAGTATTTTGAATGTGCTACCTAGCCAGGCAGGCACCCATGAGAAGAAAAGTCATCATCTTCAGCTTCACTAGTTTCCTGGACCATTATTTGGAAACCATTATTTGTGTGCAAATTTTACAGGGAACTTATCGCTTCTGTCAAGCTCCCCTTCTGCTCATCGTGTGCTGGTGTGGATGTGCAAAAGCTTGGGCCAATTTTCACACATACACCACCCTCCATGGCAGTGAAGAGATCAAGGACGTATCTGTTTTGGAGAGTCATCAATTTGATAGCTCTCAGCTCCTCCTTAATGACGTTGAGCCCTTTCTCTGTGGCATTTATAGCTTGGAGTAACTCCCATCGGGTTATTTGCAACCATTTGGCATTTACTACTGCTTGCAAGTCAGGGGCAAGATAGGATGTAAAGAACATTGATGCCTTGCTAAACAGCCTGTGTTCAGAGGGGATAGCATCCACTGAGCCGAAAGACAGCTTAGAAAAGTAAATGTGCCTTTTCTGCATTATAGTGTTTCGTATGCCTTCTCTTTCTGTTTACTTTTCACCATTGGATAATCTCCTATCTGCATCACATCACTTTGTGGCATGACCAGTGCTGGTGATATATGGTATGTGATATGCCATTTATAACATGCATATACACAAGTGTTTCAAGGTGTGACAAGACAAGGGAGGGAAGGCAGAGGGAGGACAATTCGATCGTGCAAGTGCAACAATGTGAAGTGCAGGGGGAGGGAGAAGTTGGGGGAAAGTGCAGTCAGGGCAGCATTGCTCCGAGTAAGTGCAACTAGGGCAGAATGACTCGGGGAAAGTGCGAAGGAGGCAGGGGACTGTAGAGGTAGCAGTTACAGACACTAAGTTTGCAGAAGGCCAGGAGGCAGGGAAGGTGAGACTGATCAGGTGGAGCCTGGTACCCAATGAAACTCTAAGGGTAGCAAGCACCCAGTCGGCGCAGCAAACAGGTAGGTCAGCAGGGGAGGGAGAGAGAGAATGCAGGGGAGAGAAGGAAGGTCTTGAGCTGCTTCCGGAACTTTTAGGTGGTCTGGCTCAAGTTTGAGAGGGGCAGGGAGGCCTTTCCAGAGGGAGGCACCCAAAGAGGAGAGAGATCTACCGCCACTTTCTGCCTGGAGAAGCATCTGACCCTCAGAGAGTTGGAAGTCCCTGAGGGAAGAGCTCAGAAAGGGACGTATTTGGGAAGAGGGTGTTGGATTTAATTTGGGCCCGGCTCCAGAAAGCCTTGTGGAGGATGCAGCTGGTCTTGAACTTTATCTTTGTAGCCACTGCGAGCCAGTGTAGAGATTTCAGGGCTGGGGAGACGCAGTCCCTGGACTTGAGGCCAAGGATTAATCTCACAGTCCTGTTCTGGATTAATTGCAGAGGAAGGCAGATTGAGGAAGAGGCTGTTGCAGCAGTCCAGCCTATAGAGAACCATGGCTCTGGAGACAGTGAGCCTCTGGGGGAAGTGACTAAGGGAAGAATACCTCTGAGGAGGTGAAGCTGGTAGTGGGACTTCTTAGCGAGGTCCATGACGTGAGGAGAGAAGGAAACAGTGGAGTAAGAGAGGGAAAGAGTCAGCAAGGGTCCCAATGAGAAGGATCTCAGTGTTACTGGCATTAAGGCAGAGATTGCTGTAAGTGCACCACTCATGACATTCAGGAATGAGCGAGTGTGGAGAGGAGGCTGAGGGGAGCCTGAAAGGTAGCTGAGTGTCATCTGCATAATACTAAAAGTTGGAAGAGAAGGTAGAGATCAGGTGTGCCAAAGGGGCCAAGGAGACATTGAAGAGCCAGGGTGAGAGTATAGAGCCCGGGGAACACCACATGTGGTGGAGTGAAAGGACCCAAATTGGACCGGCAGGGTCGGTCCAGAAAGAAGGAGGTCAACCATTCCAGGGCCTGATCCATGATGCCCAGGTGCTCTCAGAGTCGATAGTTAGTAATGAAGACTATCGTCTAGGAGCTTTGCATCCTCTGACCATCTTTTCCGATTACCGAAATCTTCACTTTCTGCATTCTGTCAAGATATTGACCTCCAATACAAGTACAACCCAGGGAGATAGAATAGTGCAGTGGAAACCTCATCTCAGCAATTTCACTGCAGTGTAAAGGTCGAGCAGATGGAGTCAGTGCCAGTGATACCTTCTGGGCACATTGTGGGCAAAGTCAGTTTTAGTTGAAAGTCAGTCGATTAACGCTGGGATGAGTCTAGAACAAATGTGTGAATGTGAGGTGTAAGAACGCGAGAGAAGAATCTGAGACGGTTTGCATATGGTTCTCATTTACACTTCCCAATGAAAGATAAGCATCATAGAGCTTTCAGGAGCACTCCGTCACTTATGACTGGCCATCCAGGGTACTTTTAGATTGTAGGCCACCTCCAAAGAAGTGTGTTTTGGGAATCCATGCATTCTGGCTTAGCAAGCTTATTGTCTCCTGTGAAGTGTGCTTGAGGGCACAGTCAGACAGGACCAAGTCATCTGTCTTTTTGACTGCATCTACCACCAGTACCACCTAGACAATGAAATACTATTTCATGGACCTCATAGTTGACCTTCCCCATGATAAAATTCATTGAGCTATACTGATCACAGTTAATTGAGGCTAGTGATTTCATTCCAGTCAAGTGGTAGGGGGACCAGTGTGTCAGTTCAGGTGCAATTATTCTTTCTTCATATTGTATGTTTGCGTCACGTTCAGAGTCCTACAAGGGACCATATCCTGCCTTGTTTTTTTAAAGCAGAATTACAGCATGAGGTTAAGGATTAATGCCACACTGTCCTGTCATTATCAAGCTGGAAAAAATGGTCCAATGGAACTGGTGAACTAAGAAGTAGCACATGCATTGCAAATTTAAGGTAGGGTGGATTTACTTTGGGCGGACGATGGAATCCACTAATGAAAGCTATAAAGATGTTAAATTCCATTGCAATGCAGAATTGGACATCCCATTGCTCCCCGCATTTTCTAAGAGAAATCAGCACTGAGGAGATGGAAAATGTTGATTGTGATGCTCGTTTGATGCACATACAAAAACAGTTTACAATGTGCTGTTCAGGCCCTGTAGAAAGCGAAGGTGTTGTGCAAAATGGTGGCTGATCTAAAATGACAGCTTGCACAAAATTAGGTATGACATTACACATGGTTGTCCACCAACGCTTGAGATTGTGTTGGCTAAGTGCTCTCCTTGTTTCATTGGGCCATTCTCCATTTAGAAGATTGTGAATCCAATGCTGTTTGATTGACGCTCGCCCTGGGTCATGTCATATAAGATCCAAGAGGTTTTCATTATGTATATTATGTATGGGATTTATAAACTAACAGCGGACTATACATAAACCACGCATGCATGGGGTTGCAAGAATGGGGCCGGGGTAGAAGAGAAGCTGGGATGGGTAGTGGAGACAGGGAAGAGTATAGATCCAGAGCTAGAGAAGTAGTGCATGTATGTAATGTTAGTTTAGTGAAACATGTTCATGCAGGACCAAAGTTACCAGTAGCCGTTCCAGTGGGTGATCAAGGAGTTTGTGGTTGAAGTGATCCTAAAGTCCAGGATAGTGCAATGAAAGTTGTAAAATCTCAATTAGAAAGGGTGTGGGTTGAAGGGTATGTATTGGCAGCTAGCTAGTAACCCTCTTGCTCCTGATTTCACTCATTGTTGTGATTCCCATAAGCACCTTTGAGAGGGAGATGTGATGTTGAGCTATCCTGCCGGACAAAGCTATTCTTCTTTATCTTAGGGAGATAAAAAACAAATAATCCTGTTTTTATGGAAGTTATTTTGTCAATATTTCCATCTGTATTTATCCCTACTTATTTTTAGTCATTTTATCAGTATTTATCCACATTTAGATTTGCTCTGGAAAAAAATTGCAACTACTACTTTTCTGCATTTTTTGAAATTCAAAATGTGCTTTAATGGGTGTAAGGTTAAAGAGCTGGATTCTTGCACATCAAGCCAAGATCCATTTTCACCTTAAAAACAAACAACTGCTCCTTATGATGATGTGATGCAGATCTCTGTAGCTCTTTAAACAATTTCAAAGAGAAATACATTATCTTTTTTAGCCTTTCCACTGTGTTCCTTTGCACGGCCTTTGGCCTCTAAGGCTTAATGGACAATCTGAAGACATACTCAAGACACATGAATTCATGTTTCTTTCCATTCATTTTCACAAATGTCAAAACGGAAAACTGGGAACCCTTTATAATACTTAAAAAATCTTGGTATTTGCTGGAATATTTAATGAGTAGAGCAGTGTCATTACTTCTGTAACTGGAAAGTAGGGATTTCACTGGTTGTAATGCCTGTGTATTTTGTGAGGGACAACAGAGGCTGGCAGTATGCAGTATATCTTTAACGGCTCCTCCAGCAGGAGCAATTCACAATAAATGAAAATAGAAACTGCAACGCAGTTAAGCCACAAAAACAGGGTAGAATAAGATTCATCTGAGCAAAACAGGGAATTATCTTCCAAACGACACAATGAAAATACCAGGGAAGGTGACACCATTTCCCAATCTGAGAACAAGGGTAAAAATTTGACCCGACAAAAGTAGAAATAGCAATCCAACTGAAAGAAAACTTCAAATCAAGGAACCAACATAAGTGTAGAAAAGGCAGGGTGTTTCATAATAAAGCATCCAGCTGCAGTGTTTTCTTGTACCAATAAAATGGGGGCAGCAAGGGTTGGAGTATAGGCAGCCTCCAAGTACAAGGAAAAGAAAATTCAGGTTTAATCGGGACCAGGCACTCCCAAGTACAAGGAAAAAAATATAAATTTAAAAAAACAGACAATAAGAAATGAACATAAGAAAATAAAAGATCAAACAGCAAACATTTAGGAACTAAAATAAAACTAAGCATGGAGTTTTAGAATAAAGCAGCCAGCTGCATCATTTCCATGTGCAGTACAGACATCCACTGGCAAAAACACATGTACAGCGTCAATGAGGATGTAACAGACTGAACGACAATTAAAGGAGGAATACAGCTCTGCTCAATAGCCTTCTATTTTGTAATGCTAAAGGCTGCAGCCCAAGAGAAGGCAGCAGAGCAACATACTGCAAAGTAATAAAAACAGGTTGGAAGGGAGGGCTGCAGGCTAACCCCAAGTACAAGGAAAGTAAAATATGGTCAAATCAGGACCAGGCAATCCCAAATACAAGGAAATAAATACAAGTAAAGAAAAATTGTGAGAAATTGACCTAATTAGCCAAATCATCCAACTGAATATGGAAAACAAACAGAATATGACAAAAGCAGCTGGCTGCAGAGTTTCATTGTATACAATAAAGTGATAAAATAGGAAGAACGTGGAGTCCAGGCAACCTCCAAGTACAAGAAACAAAAGCCAAATTAAAGGAAACAAAGGTGAAATAGACAATTTGACATTTTAATCAAGTTCAAAGGCTTTTAATAAAGAATCAATTTGCAGAATGTCCTTTTGCAGCGAGGATTCTCATTATGGGCATATATAGGAAAGATCAGAGACATCAAGGCAGAAACAGCAGAATTGCTCACTAGACCACCATCATAAAAGAAACAGGAAGTAGAGGGAGCAGTTAATGAAAACTAAAGGTCTGTGGAAACAAACAATACCAGAGAAGTGGGTTTAACAATATCAAATACAAGTAAAATATGCTGGCTAAATAACAGATACAAAATATAAATACATTACCTAGAAAAACAAACCAATCAAGGAAAAGTCAATTGGATGTTGCCAAAGGGCAAATGCAAGTTCTACATGTTGGGGAATAAGGAGTACAGTCAACATGGGCTTTTCTGCTTCATTATTGGAGGCCCTGAAACATTTCTAGGTCTTCATGATACCAGCTGACGTTTGCAAAATTGACTCTTCTACAATTTAGGAAGAGGCTAAAAACATTACGGTTTTAATAATGGCCACTGTCTCTATTATTTATCTTTTACTCTCTTGATTTTAGCATCTGTGCCCAGATGGAGACTCTGCCCGGCCCTAAGTGAAATGCGCATTATCAATCCTCAAATCAAATCAAATCATGACCATGAATAGATCATCAGGAATGAGGTCTATATCTGTATCTACAGCCCTGGAGGGCTATTTTCTTTTACTCTTTATCTCTCTGCCAATGTCTCCACAATTTCTTTAGAGTGGATATGTATGTGTATCTAATGACTTATTTATAATGCAAGATGTGTTGTAATTTGGCTACTAGAGCATAGCTCAGCCTCATAGATAAATTGCTGAGAAAAAAAAGGATATTGTCACGTATAAGTGGAATAAGTCGAGTGGCTAATCTTTTGAAGGACCCTGGGATAAAAGACAGGTGTAGGGTATATTCTCAGGGGAGCAGTACCACAATAACAAAATGTCACCAGATTAGGTGTATCTCCTCTAGAAAATATATCCAACATATTTGGTGCGTTGGCCTTTGGGAACTGAAACAGTTACTAGGCGTGGCATTGCATTAGGCATAGCCATTCTGTGCACTTAAAAAAGGAATTCATTCTGTGAAGTGATAGTGCAGCATTGTGTGCAGTGTCACCATGTCCCAAACTGAAGCAGATTTTTCTGATCTAGCAAATTACCTGAGGCAAGATTTTTGCCCATGGGATTTGGTCTTCAGAAAATGCAATTCTATGGAAGGACAGGATATGTGAAGAGGTGCAGGACATTTTTGAAGAAGGGAGCATCATATAGATATGCCTTATGAGACTTTCTAAAGCTCCAGACCGGAAGGGGGAAAAGGATTTCATAATACGATTATGTGCTAAGTTGTGGTTCCTTTTACACCAGTCTTTAAAAATAAAGGGAAATTATTCTGAAGTAATTAATATGTTTCAGGGCAGTTTGGATGATGCATTTGATCAAATAAAGTGCCTGAAAACTGAATTAAAGCAGTCTAACGCAGAAATGTAGTCTAAATGCAGTGATACGGATAATCAGTTAACTCAGAAGGAAAGGCAATTTAAGGAGAGTGAACAGGAATTGGTGCACTTAAAAAGGGCCTTAGATGCAATAAGACAGGACAAGGATGATGTCATTTCAGAATTACAAACAATTAGAAAGAATAACATGGAGAAAGATAAGGAATTGTCATGATGCCTACCTCCAAGGAGCCAGACCAGGCCCAGCTACCTCAGAGGCAGACATCATGTCCCCGAGGGAAGTCTCAGCAGCCCCAAGTAGGGGCCCTTTGGACTCAGACCTGGCGCCTTTGGTGCCAGGCTCATATTGGACAACAGTCCTGGCGCCATAGGCGCCAGGCTCATAAAAGATGACTTTGTGTTTAAAGGTGCTTGGTGTAAACTTACGTGATGCAGACCATGCTGCAACATCCGGGCCATCTCGAGGCCTGAATGGTACTACTTTATCTTTGGGGACTACTTAACCACACAGGTGTGGCCGGAGGAAGAATACATACCTGAGAGGAAGGATACATACCTGGAACTACTTTGAAGGCTATTTAAGCCACGCCCAAGCAGCAACTCACGCTTTGCGTTGTTCTGCATCTAGCAGCTGGACGCTCACTGTGTCTGCTCCTGCATCCTGACTTCTGCCACGCCCGCCAGCATCCTGGAACACCTGCAAAGGGAGAAGAGAAGAGAATAGGAGAAAGAAGAGTCCTTACCTGCTAAATCCGCATTCCGGAGACATTTCGCCGACGATCCTGAAAAGGAAGACATTCATTTTAAAAGCACATCGCATCGATCGCTGCAGCGCCGCATTCCACTCACCTTTACTAGGCGCCTCCATGTTCATCAGCGACCATCTGGATCCGCAGCCACATTTCAGCGCCTAGGGAGAAAAAGACAAGAACAAAGGTGAGCTAGGGAAGAGAATAAGAAAACCTTAATTTGCCATCATAAGACTTACCTGTTGGGTCATTCCCACTTCATTTCGGGTCGGTACTGCATCCTGGCATTTCCGGACCCCGGCCCCTAAGGGGAAAAAAGAGACATCAGCGTTAGTGAGCGAATGCTAAGACATTACCTGAACGCTCATTAAAGACTTACCTGATATCTACTGGAACTGCACCTCTCACTTCGGGTCGGTGCCATATCTCCGGCATTTCCGAACCCCGGCCCCTATGGGGAAAAAAGACACAAGCATTAGTGCATTAATGCAAGGACACTAAAGGAACCTCTCATCAAACAACTCACCTGAGTTTCCTTCGTCGGTTCCATTGCTCATCTAGGAATTTTTGTTCTGCACCTGAAAAAGAGACAACGGACAATTATTATTTCGGGCTCATACTTATAAACAGAATTCTCACAGTACTTTACCGGGAAGGTCAAGCAAACTTGAACTCTCTACAATCCATGATCCAGTGAAGTAACTGGATTACAACGCGCCCCTGCATCAGAAGCAGGATGGAGAGCTCGTCCTTTCAGACCCTAAGGTGAGACTTCACAGGGAATCGCAGAAGGGTTTCGTTGAAGGTGAGAAGGGGAGTGGGAGGCCTACGCATTATCCTGCAGATTGTTAATACTCCCTTTTCACACACAGAAGGATATTTCTACGAGCCAGACAAGCCAGATTTGGGGGTCCGGTCCATTCCATCTTCCGAGCCCTGCGCATCACCCTAGAAGAGGCCACAGCAATCCAAACCAGGCCAGCGCCTCCGTGGGAGTCAGGTGAGCATTACAGAACGCGAAGCCTACCTACAATTTCCTACCCGGGCGCTATGGATACTTCCGAGACAGACCAGCTGGCCCAACTTTTGGGGGAATTACGGGCAGAAGTACATTCCGCCCGCCAGGAGACTAACGCTCTCAGGAGAGAACTGATCCTATCCAAGGAACGAACTGATGACCTGGCCAAACAGCTATTGCAAGGTCAGGCAGGACAAACTCCGTTACCTGGTTCCGAGGGTAATCCCACTCCTGTGGTTTCGAATAACCCGGTACAAATCAATCTTCCTGGAAATATGCCACTGGCCCCGCCTGACTGTTTTGCTGGGGACCCCAAGAAATATGTCGTTTTCATGAACCAATGTCGCTTACACTTTCTATGCAGACCTGGGGCCTTCCCTAATGACCAAACCAAGGTAGCTTTTGTATTATCTTATCTCAGCGGCTGTGCTGCCGATTGGTCAGTTCCTTTGGTAAGTCAAGATGACCCAATTCTCCAGGATTTTCAAGGCTTCCAGGCAAGCATGGAAAGATTATTTGCTTGACGCTCCCAGGGACAGGCCCTGGACAATGAACTGCTATCCTTACGACAAGGTAACCAGGATCTCTTATCCTACATCGCCACCTTTAATAGGTTGATTGTGGAAACAGGGTGGCCAGAAAATAAAAGGATCACATTATTTCATCGAGGCCTGCGCAGAGAACTTAAAGACGTTCTAGCTCAAATTGTAAATCCGCCCCAAGCCTGCGCGGAATACATAGACTTAGTGGTCCAACTTGATCACAGACTTCAGAATAGAAAAGCAGATCGGTCTAAGTTTGAAACCCGAGTGTTGATCAAAACTCACGCTAACCCCAAGGGTACCGATGTTTCATAACCTATGCAAATCGGTGGAGTTAAAGGACTGTTAACTCAGAAGGAACGAGAAAGAAGGCGGCAGAAGCAATTATGTCTTTATTGCAGGGCTTCTGGCCACTTTTTACGAGATTGTCCGGTAAAACCACCCAAGAAGGTGGTTGGAGCCACTGACAACAATCTAACGGAACCTGATTCGGGAAACGACCAAGCCCGACAAGCGTAGAGGTCCGCTTGCCGAGCTTGAAAACAAACTCTTTGACCTCGCATTTCATCATGCCAATGGTCCTCGTGGATCCGAGACAATCTCGGCGGTTGCATGCTATAAAGGCATACATCGACAGTGGAGCTATCGGAAACTATGTTGATCGTGAATTGGCCTCCAGGATTAATCTCCCTCTCCGTCCGAAAACCAACAAGGATGTCATTACCACAGTTGATGGAACCGAAATTGCCACAGGGCTGGTAACACATTCTACTACAGAAATGACACTAGTGGGTCAGGATGGACATCGGGAAGCTATTGTGTTTGACGTAATCAAGGCCCCACAGTTTCAAGTAATTCTAGGAATTCCTTGGTTAGAAACACATAATCCTCAAATTGACTGGCGAGCAAAGAGAATAACCTTTCCTGATTGTACACAAACTTGCTATCCAAGAAATCCAAACATGGGCCTGGCCACAGTAACCTCCGCCACAATACAACTACCGCCTGAGTACCAAAAATTCCAAGACGTTTTCCAAAAAGAACAGGCCAACACGTTACCTCCCCACCGGTCGTACGATTGTCAAATCGATCTGGTACCCAATGCTCAACTGCCTTGTAGTAGGATCTATGCCCTTACTGAACCTGAGAATCTTCATTTGCGACAGTATTTAGATCAGTACCTTGCCAATGGTTTTATTCGCCCGTCAAAGTCTCCTGTTTCCTCAGCTCTGTTCTTCGTGCCGAAAAAAGAAGGCGACCTTAGAACTTGTATTGACTACCGCGCCCTAAAGCAAATAACGATTAAGAATCGTTATCCTCTGCCCCTGATCCCTGAACTTCTCGACCAGGTAAAAGATGCTTGTATATACACCAAGTTAGATCTTCGGGGAGCTTATCACCTGGTGCGTGTAAAAGAAGGCGACGAATGGAAGACTGCTTTCCGCACCAAATATGGACTCTTCGAATACCAGGTGATGCCTTTCGGATTGTGCAACGCACCTGCTGCCTTTCAATACTTTATGAATGATGTTCTTCGGGAACTTATCGATGTTTGTGTCATCGTATATATCGACGACATTCTGATGTACTCCTCTTCGGAATCCGATCACAGAAAACATGTCAAGGCAGTTCTTGAGAAATTGCGCCAGCACAAACTGTTTGCAAAACTCGAAAAATGTGTTTTTCATACCACAGAAGTCGAGTTTCTTGGATTCATCCTGACACCAAAGGGAGTCCGAATGGACTCACGAAAAGTGGACGCCATCCTCAAATGGCCATCTCCTAGCTCTGTGAAGGGTGTTCAGAGCATGCTTGGTTTTGCCAATTTTTATCGAAGATTTATCCTGGAATTTTCTCGGGTGGTTCAACCCATCACTGCACTCTTACGGAAAAATAAACGCTTCGAATGGACTAATGAGGCAGAACAGGCCTTTCAAGAACTAAAAACTAAATTCACCTCCGCACCTGTACTGAAACATCCGCGCCCAGATCTCCCTTACATTGTTGAAACCGACGCATCCAATCTTAGCCATGGGAGCTGTCCTGTCTCAAAGGGATCCTGTAACTAATCAATTGCACCCTGTAGCCTTTTGGTCCAGAAAATTCTCGGCTCCTGAAGTTAATTATGCAATCACCGACAAGGAGTTATTAGCTATTAAGTCCGCCTTCAAGGCTTTACCTTCTCAGCGCAAGACACACCATCACAGTGATTACAGATCACAGAAATTTGCAATATTTAAAAACGGCCAAAGCTCAATCAACACGTCAACTCTGATGGGCTTTATTCTTTGTGGAGTTTGATTTTGTAATCGCATACCGCCCTGGCCGCAAGAATGGCAAAGCGGATCCTTTATCCCGGATTGGGATGGGAGAAACAAATTCAAGCTTAGAACCAGTACCGATTATACCTGAACAGAGAATTTTGGGGTTGACCTCTTTACAAACTATTGAGGACATTCAAACTAGAGTTAAACAACTTTTAGACCCTACAGCCTTGCATGAATGGAGTCAAAAGGGTTCACACTTTTCTGTCAATAATGATCTACCCTACTTCCAGGGGCGATTATTTCTGCCTCATAAGGAATTGCAAGAACTGGTTATTGCCCACTATTATGATACATTAATGGAAGGACAACCTGGTATTGCTAAAACTGAAGAAAAGATCAAAAGGCAATTCTGGTGGCCCTCCGGCCGAAAGGATATAAAATCCTTTGTGATGTCCTGCAGAGTTTGCGCCCATGTGTTCAGAAACAACACAAATAGAAATCAATCTCCTGAGAGGTACCAGAATAGGCTCAATCAGGGTGAGTTTAAAAAATATTGGCTCAGGCCACAAAGAGAGGAATCCACGGACATGGACAGGTTTCAATGCCTAGAGGCCCAAGTTAAAATGTTGGCTGAGCAAATAGGCAAACTTTGTGCAGTTCAAAAAGTAGCAGCCAAGTGAAATTGCAGAATATCATAGGAGTGATTGTGTGCATTCTGATAACAAGTTACTATTTAATAGTCCCTGCACTGATAAAAATACAGAAGCCCAGGAATCACCTTTGTATAACGGTTCTGAGTTGCTTGCTGATCCAAAAATAAAAATACAAACAACTGAATGTGAGACAAGGAATGCCCACACACACAAAAAAAGGAGTGTGGTTCAACTTAGAGTTGAATAAGACTGTTGAAGTGTGTGCAGAGGAAGAACAGAAAGGGGAAAATGAACAAGAAAACCCTAAAGAACAAAGATACAGATTTAAGAAAAACATACTATGTGAAAATAAAATGTTTGATGAAGATGTAGGATTAGTTGTTAAAATATCCTCCCTTAATAGTCAAAATATTGTAGAGATACAGACAGAAAAAACGTTACCTCAAAAGGAGGGTGCAGGTCCGTCACCTGAGGAGTGTTTTGAGCCACGAATGTTCCAGGAGCCCGAAAGGATTGACACCATGAAAAACCCAGGTGAGTGCCATGCGCCAGAAAATGACAGGCTGCCACGTGACACTGTGAAAAGGTTCAGTCAAAAAGCTGTAGTGAGAACACTGGTAGTCCCAGGTCAGAGAGTCGGTCAGTGGCTACACTTCAAATGGGTTCTGAGCACAGAAAAATAGACAAAGAAATCCAAAATTAAATGGGCAAAAAGGAGGGAAAAGTATCATTTCACATGTCCATGTGTTTAGCAAGGAGTGAAAAGGGGCTAAGAAAGGGGAGTCCTGAAATCAGAAAAAATTCACACTTTTTGTGTGTGCTAGAGGAAGTTGAAGACAGGTACTATGCTCCTCTCACTGTGGAAGAAAAATGTAAGGCATTTGTAATGATCGACACGGGTGCACAGGCCACGATAATGTCCAAGCAGTTGGTAAAAAGTATCAATGAAGGGAGATCCCCACAAAATTATATACAGGTGAGACAAAAAGAAGGTCCTGTGCACAATTCCAATGGTGCGGAAATACCTATCGAAGGTGTCACTGAGGTTGACATAAAGATAGGGAAGCATCGGATGAGACAGGAAGTATTGATTACATCCATCAGTGAAATACCTTTCCTCATAGAGACACATTGCCTGAAGGGGTTGTAGCCCTCATTGATGGGGTAAATGGGGTATTATGGTCCCTAGCCAAAAAATTGTTGAAGCTTAAGAAGGTGATGTCACAAAACAACAGGACAAAAGAATGCCATGCTGTGGCTAAGTCAGATAGTGCAGTGGAAGTATATCTTCAGAATGGTTGTGTGCCTAGTATCACTGTCATTCGTATGTGTCAGGGTGAAAGGTGAGGTGAAAAAGAGAAGCAATCTATAGAGAATTATTTGGACCCCTAGAAAAAACGGCAAACCGAAATAGATTAAGACACATTACACTTTTATTTAAAGGAAGAGAAATGCAAGCCAAATGTTACTCCAGAGATAAACACAGAAAAACACATTTCAACTCTTTCGGAGATACACATGGGAGATGAGCCGCCATGGATCCCTATCCATGTAAATGGGCACTCTGAAATGATAGAAGCCACTTTATCACTTGAGCAGGAAAGAAGTTTCATTAGTGAGAAAATCCTCCAGCGGAAAATTGATAGGGAGTTTTTACATGCAAAACCTTGTACCAGTTTATTACACTTCATATCTCCATGCTAATTTTAAAACTTTTAAAATCTGTCCAACTTATTCTGATGATTTCATAATGTCCTTCATTATTTTGTGTATCAACATGTTCTTATTTTGTTTTGCTGAAAATATCTCTTAATAATTTCACCAATGCTATGGTCAGACTGATTTGTTGGCCTCTCAACAACTCCAACCACCATTCTTCGTGCGTTCTTGCTGTGCACTTTTTTGTAATATCTGTCATCAATTTGTTTAGTTTATCTTCTATGACCGGACAGAACATCACCAGATGTTTGAGGGTTTCCTCTACATTTGGATTGTTACACCATCTACATCTGATTTTCGTTGTTTGAGTTGGCCATCTATTTACTATTTCTCCCGTAGCGAATAGATTTAATCTGATCCATAGATATTGTTCTCTAAAGGCCCAGTTTGGAAATTGTTCCAAGTAGTGCGATAGAGTATTTAGTTTCCGGCTTTCTTCAAATGGTTTTCAGTAGCCTTTAAGATCTTGTCTCGCATCTTGTGGTGCTATCCAATCCAGTCTTCACAGTTTCATCTTAATTTTGTTCGGGTTTTCAAGTAATGTTTCTTCGGTTTCACCCAGATCGCTGATTATGGCACAGCATGTCATCTTCCATTCCACCAATGTATCTTCCCATTCTTTTCTTATTGCTTCCTGGATTATCTTGAACCCTCCATTCCCTGGGCAGTCAATGCATTTTTGGTATAATGCTAATGTTTTCCATGTTACTATGGTTTTTAATGCAGTCAACCCCAGCTCCATCCTCAATGCTTGCATTGGTGTACTTAGGGGCACTCTCATTACTCTCTTCCAAAAGGCCCCTTCGATGACCGTCCAGTTTTCCTGTTTGAATGTAAACACTGTATCAGCTCCATGTGTTAAAATGGTTACCACTTTTAATCTGTAGAATTCAATCAAGGGTTTTATTGTGTATCCACAGTATTTTTTCAGTAGTATTTTCCCCTGACTTTCCAGGTTCTTAGCTTTAGCTTTCAATGTTTTAAAACGATGTACATCCATTTTAGAGGTGTTTATTAACAACCCAAATAAGTTAACGCCGCTACTTGTGGAATCGTATTCCCTTCTAATTGCCATTTGTAGGCCTTTTTTTTGTTGTTGATGTCCCCAAAGACCATTACCCTTGATTTCTGTGCGTTGTTTTTTGTGCGTTGATCTTCAATCCATTTGTTTGAATATAACTGTGCAGTGCCTCCAATTGTCTTTGTAGTCCTACTGGTGTTTGGTCCAGTAGGACTACATCATCAGCATAGAGTAGTCTGCTTATCTCTATTCCTCCAATATTTGGTGGGAAACCTCTATCTCTTCAAAAGCTTGTTCCATATCTTAGATAAACATATTGAACAGACTTGCTGCTAGGGGGCATCCTTGCTTTAGCCCCTTATTTGTTATGATGTTTTCTGTTAGCGTACCTGCTCGATCTAATTGGATCTGAATTGATGTTTCCGAAAATAAGTCTTGGATCGCCTCTAAGATTGGCAACGGGCAGCTCCAATTTGTTAATTTGGTCCACATTTTTGGTCGTTCAAAGGCTTCAGTTAGATCTATAAAAAACATATATAGTTTTTTCCCCTTTTGCCCTTTGTTTTTGTGCTCTCAGTATGTTTATTAGGAATATATTAAGGAAAGTACCAATGACCTTAATAAATCCACATTGCCACATATCCTGCTGGTTCACCTCTTCACTCCATTGATTCAGTTTTTTTGCCACCATTGCTGCAAATATCTTGCCCGCAACATCTAACAATGCAATGGGCCAGTAATGATTAGGGTCTGATCTTACTCCTTTTTTTAATATAGGAATCATAATTGCTAACCTCCAACTTCGTGGAACTTCTTGCTTGTGGATGATGTGGGTGAACAGAATAGATAGAATTTCTGCCCATTGTTCAGGATTTTCTTTCAAATGGGCGTTCATAAAACCACCAGGCCCTGGTGCTCTGGACGTGTTCAGTTTTCCGATAGATTCCCGCAATGTCTGAGAGTTAGTTTTTAGCATATTCCAAGTGCTTTTTGTAGTGGCCCGTTGTTGATTCTCTTCCGCCGTCAGATCATAGAATTTGGCACAATGCCTGATCCATTTTTCGGCAGGAATTTGGTTTGACAAGATTGCCTCTTGAGGTGCATCTAAGTTGTTGATTTGGCTCCATATTTTGGCAGTATTTATTTGGCGATATTATCTTACATGGTTTCAGCATCAGCTTGTTGTAACATTTTCTTATGATTTTTCAGTCAGTTTCTGTACTTATGTTTAATCTTTTTGGCTTTCGTTTTTCCTTTAACTTCCTGTATATTTTTTATTGTTCTCAGCTCTTTTATTTTTTGTTTCTTCCGTTTCCATGTTTCACGGTCAAAACTACGTTTGTCTGAAAGTTGGTTTATTCATTTTACCTTTTTTTGGCTCAAATTCCATTAGCAGTAGTGCTGTGTAGCCTGCTGTTTTTGCTGATTTCGCTGACTGGTTTTTGGTTATTAAGTGTTCTAACTTTGATTGCAATTTTTTAATCTGTTCCTTGTATAATCTTAATCTATTTCGCCCTGGGACTAGTCCAGGGTCTATGTTTTGCAACTGCATCTTGTGTTCGCTGTTACACCACCAAGTTATTTCCAATAAATTGTGGTCGCTTTGGGTTTTTTCCACAACTTCCATCGATATTTGTCGTCTCAGTATATTATCACACATAAAGTCTAGAATTTGACCTTTCTTCCTTCCTCTCCATGTTATCTTTCCAGCTTTTTTCTCGTCTATATTATCCGTCAATAGATAGAGATTTCTTGAGGTCATCAGTCTCTTCCAGATTCTCTTCCTGTCTCCTCCCTTTCTCTCCCTTTTAGTTTAATACTATTACTCTCATATCAACCCAGTTCTTCATTTTGTTTTTCTAATGATCCAGGAGATGTATTTTTTTTTCAACTTCTATCATTTTAATCTGGAGTTTATGTTCGTCATTAGTCTATTCTTTCGTCCTCTCTTTCAACAATGTAGGTCTTGATGGTGACCTACTTACTTCAGTTCCTCCATGTTTAGGCTTAGATCCTTTGAGTACATTGTGTTTTCGTTTCCATGTGAAGCACTTTCGACCTATTGCGCGGCATACCCGCTCTGGTTTTTCGTTCAATTGTGTTTCTTCTTCACTTTCCGATGAGTCAGGTTCATGCAATGATTCCTCTTCCGTTGTGGAAGATTCATAGGATTGTTCCGACATCTTGACTGAATAAGTGGATAAATCTAACAGGTCAATTTGGGGCACGTCCTCCAGTGGTAGCGTGTCCTCCATTCGCACAATTTCTTCTACTTTCTCTGCTGGTGTCCACACTTTCATTGCATTTTGTTCTATTTGTGTTATTGGAGGGCACGTGATGTTTTTGATGAAGCTTCTGCTTCCGTTTAATCTTAATTTTCGCTCCCCCGCCATATTCTTCGTTTTCTTAGTTGGTTTACTTTTTCTTTGTTTCCTCCTTTGGTATTTTGTTTGATCTTATTTCTGTTTTGTCCCATCTCCAAAAGCTGTTTTAACTGTTCTTCGGTCATCTTCATAGTTTTGGAGAAGATGGGACATATCTTCCTTCCTACTTCGGCCTGTTGCATCTCTTTAATTTCGCTGATCTTTGAGTTTTTCATCTCCTTCATGACCTTTTCTTGATCTTTAAGACTAGGACCATCCTTGTCAGACAACTTATCAAATATTTATCTCGCATACTCTTAAGGTGTACCAAAAAGAGAAACTTTGCCACAGAAACACAGAATCACTAACCTGTTCAGCAGATGTATTCGAGATGATAGTGAAAGTTCCCGTGGGGTTCCTACAATTCCCAGCCCACCAAACAGGGAAAACTGAGGGCCGCAGAAATCCCAGGGAAACCCTCTGGGGTAAAAGACCCTGCTGCTCATCAGGAGACGGGTGGAGTGTCGTCTCAGGAATGGTGGGCATTGCAGTTTACTCCGATGAGTCAGGTAAGACGAAGCTCTTGCAAGAAGACAGAGGTCTGATAGGAGTAAATGAGAAGAGATCAGTTAAAGGTAAATCGAGGTAAGTAGTGGGTAGAAAGGTTCGGGAGAGGAGGAAAGGCTACCTTAGTATGAACACTGAAGAGATTAATATTTCGGTTCTCAGCTCCGCAGAATGTAGGGAGTACAGGGAACCACGGAATGGGAGCGGTAAGATTCCTACAGTCCGCTCAAGGGTATTATCTATGGGAGATAACAAAGGAGGGTTGCGGTGTTGGATTGTTTAGATAGGGTTTGAAATCTATGGTAAGTCTTTCCTACCGTTATGATGCTGAAGGGTCTCTCGGCCTGATGGTGTGTGACTGCAGAGAGAGCGGAACGGCGTCTGACAGTAACGCGCGGAAGGAGCCCCAACGTGCGAGCAGAGATGGGGAAAAAGGTTTGAAGGTAAGATCTCTGAGCAGATACAAGTGTTAATCATAGGCGGAAGTAAGAAGAGTACAGAACTTTGAAAGAGCAACAGGAGAGTAATAGTTGCAAACTTACGGAGCGTCTGGTAACAAAGTAGCGAAGCAATGCCATGTTTGTGTTCCTGCTTGAAATACGGTCACCTGACCGTTCGTGGGTGGAGTTCCGTGTCACATTAGTCCCCAAATGAATACTACGGACACAGACATATCTCCGCCGATTCCTCCGCCACCAAGACCATTTGGAGAAAGGAGACATGACAGTATGCCCCCCCCCCTCAGTGGCGGACAACCCGGCTTGCCCGGGTGGAGCCGATAGAAACGGTGGATTAATCGGGGGGCATGAACCCCGGAGTGTCATGAACCATCGGACGCGTCCCTTCTGGACTTCCTGGTCCCTGACACATAGGGGCTTGCACTCAGCAGTACTGCCAACATGGCTGTCAAACACGAACGCTGTTTACCAGCTTCCGTGTCGGACGCATCACGTTCTATAAAGAAGACACGCCCCCGCGGCTCTGCGCGTCTCAACGCTACCGCTTGCATTGGCTAGACATGTGCTGCCGTAGTTCGTTCTTGCTAACTTCTTTGATTCCTGGTTCCTGGCCCCTATTATTCCTCCTCATTCATTCCTTTCCTCTTTGTCCCCTCTTGCATCCCGGATCTCCATGTACCCGTTTCCGAGTACACTCTTCATCGTTTTTCCAGGACTTCCCGGACACTCTGAACGTTCCAGGAGTCGGAACGTTGAACGCATGCTGGAACCCGAGGACGTACGCACAGGGTTATACAAGACCCGAACTGTGCGCAAGAAGACTCCATCAAAGAACTCCAATAAACAACACAGACAGGTGAGAAGGGGGGGAAACCTGTGACACGGAGGCTGGTTCCGAATATCGGTCGACAGGAGAGTATCCCTTCCAGTCGACCAAAAATTGCAATTTCCCTCTACAGTAACGTGAATCACAGATTCCAGAAACTTCAAACTCGGGCCCCGTAGAGGTGGCCACTGGGGGAGGACGTGTCCTTGTTGACCTTGTGAATCGGTCCGAGACATGTACTTTAATCTGGGAGACATGAAATACAGGATGGATGCGAGACCAAGAGGGAGGTAAGTGAAGGCACACCGCAGCCTCTCCCACTAGCTGAGTGATCAGGAATGTACCGAAATACTTGGGAGATAGCTTGGAAGGCACCAGATGTCGTGGAAGAAATTTAGACGATAACCATACAGGATCACCTACAGCCAGAACGGGAGCTGATCTACGTTGTAGGTCCGCATAGTGTTAAACTCGTTCCTGGGCATCCAATAGGCCGGTTCGAGTTAGCTTCTGACTTTGATGTATGTTCTCAATCAATGCATCCACCCCAGGAAATCTAGATGATGATGGGGATGTGATAGGCAGGAATGATGGGTGAAACCCATAAGAGCAGTAGAAGGGGCTCAAGTTGAGAGCCATATGAATAGAATTATTGTACGCGAACTCTGCCAAGGGTAATAATTCCACCGATCATCTTGTGCAGCAGACACAAAACATCGTTAATAGCCTTCCAGAGTTTGATTAAGGCGCACGGTCTGCCCATTTGTTTGTGGATGAAATCCGGAACTGAAGGCTCTTTGGATCTGTAGCACAGAGCACATCTTCTTCCAGAATTGTGAAACATACTGTGTTCCCCTATCAGAAATAATTCTTTCAGGGAGTCCATGACGAGAGAAGATTTCAGTAATAAAAATACGTGCCATCTGAGAAGCTGAAGGGATCCCGGGAAGAGCTGTGAAATGTGCTAGTTTGGTGAAGTAATCTATAGTCACCATGATAGCTGTGGAAGGCAGGTCTACAATGAAGTCAGTTGATATAATTTGCCAAGGTTTCGTAGGTATGGGCATCCATGTAAGAAGTCCCATAGGAACCTGATGTGACAGTTTGGATTGCAAACTGGTAGTACAGGCAGTCACATAATCTTGCACATCTAGAGATACAGAAGGCCACCAAAATTGCCTCTGTATGAGGTCCAGTGTCTTTTCAATTCCTTGATGCCCGGCTGCCTTCGAATCATGACACATGAAAAGGACCTTTTTCTGGAGTTCTACTGAAGGAACTAGGACCTTTTCTTCCTTAAAATAAAGACCCTTTTCCTTTACCAAATGATGGATGTGCTCCAAATCCTGGCAAATTTCCTGATTATCAACAGTCGATTGTCTGATCTCTTGTATAAAATCAGTGACTGCGTGTACAAATACTGCCTTGGGGAATATTTGATCTGCTTTAAATTGAAGTTTCGGAGAATCTCTTCGAGACAATGCATCTGCTTGGAGATTTTGGTGTCCAAGTAAGAACGTGAATAGGATCCTGTGAGGAGAAAAGAAGTATGCCCAGCGTGCCTGACGACTATTGACTGTTTGTGCGTATTGTAGTACTTTGAGATTTTGATGGTCAGTGCGAACCTCGATGGGATGAAGTGATCCAAGGAGTAGATGTCTCCATTCTTCAAAGGAGTGTTTGATAGCCAATAGTTCTTTTTCTAGAACTGAGTAATTCACCTCTGATGGTCCAAAGGTTTTAGAGAGGAATGCTACTGGTCTTTCAGTTCCTTCAGAGTCTTCCTGAAGGAGCACAGATCCCATCGCATGATGAGAGGCATCAGTCTCCAGAATGAATCTCTTTGAATGGTCAGGTGTTAATAGGATTGGAGCCATGGTGAAAAGTCTTTTTAACGTGTCAAAGGTTTCTTGAGCCTGAGGGTTCCAGACGAATGGCTCGTTCTTTCGCAAAAGTCGGGTAATGGGAAGAACAATCTCTGAAAAGCAAGGAATGGACTTTCGGTAAAAGTTTGCAAATCCCAAAAACCTCTGGATTTCTTAAACATTTACAGGAGTTGGCCAATTTTCTACAGCGTTTACCTTCTGTGGATCCATTGATATTCCGTTGGCTGAAAGCACAAACCCTAAGTAAGTTACTTGAGACTGATGAAAGATGCATTTGTCTGGCTTGCAGAATAACTGGTTGGCTTGGAGTCTCTCCAATACTAAATTGACATGATGTATGTGTTGATCCTTTTTCGGGGAAAAAATCAATATGTCGTCTAGATAGACAATTACAAAGTCTAACAATACATCAGCAAATAGGTGGTCCATAAAATGCTGAAATATGGCAGGGGCATTTGATAGGCCAAAGGGCATGACATGATATTCGTAGTGTCCGAAGGGAGTCCGGAATGCGGTCTTCCACCCGTCCCCTGGAGCAATTCGAATTAGGTGATAAGCCCCTCGAAGATCCAATTTTGTATACATTTTAGCTCCTGTAACAGCTTCTAAAATATCCAGAATAAGTGGCATTGGATATTTATCCAGAATTGTGATCTTATTTAATGCTCTGTAATCGATGCACAGGCGAAGCTCATCAGTGTCTTTCTTTGGGATGAAGAATAAAGAAGCGCCAGCAGGTGATTTTGATTCAGTTATCAGACCATTTTCTAAGTTAGTTTGCAGATAAGCTTTTAACACCTTTTTCTTTTTGGGAGAGCATGTACATTCGGCCAAAGGGAATAGGGTGGTCAGGTACCAATTCAATGTGGCAATCATCCCTTCTATGAGGGGGAAGAGAAGAAAACTGTGGATGATCAAAAACTGGAAGGTACGTTTTGTGACATTCAGGGATTTGGCATAAATTACTGATAGTTGTAGGGGGATCAGTTTCTGAATCCTGAGAAGAAACTGGAACCGGACTATTACTTTGTGGAAAACAGTGGGTGACGCAATACTCAGAACCCATAAAGAGGGTTCCAGTGGTCCAATTTATGAACAGTTTATGTGTCCGTAGCCATGGCAATCCGAGGATAATCGGGAAATGAGCCGCCTTGATTATGTCGAAGCTGAGTTTCTCTTGATGGGTTGAAATATGACATAGCAGTGGATAGGTCTGTTCTTTTATGGGTCCGGACCTGAGAGGATTGCCATCGACTCCTTGGATGGGAACAGCCAGGGTCTTAGTGAATCATCGAAATCCCATATCCTTGGCCCATTCATCATCAATGAAGCATCTTGCGGCCCCACTGTCCACCAAAGCTGGTGCCTCACAAACTCTCTGATCCTGTAGAAAGAGTTTTACCAGGACTAAAATCATGGATGTATGCGGAAGACTAGTATTATGAAGCTAAGGTAAGTTCTGGAAACCATCCTGTATCACCCGAGCCGAGGTTCCCTTTATGACTGGGTGCAGGAGTTTCCCGACTTCTTGTCTCCCATCTTCTGGGAGAAGTGATAGGGCAGTCCCTTGCTACATGACTGGATGATCCGCAGTAGATGCACAATCCTCCAGAACGCCTCCATTCTCTTTCTTCAGGTGATAAAATTCCTCTGGCTATCCCTAACTGCATGGTTTCTTCTTCAGGGGATTCTCCTTTGAAGGTTGCACCGGTTCCTTCTGTTCTTGATTTGGGAGTTCTGGAGATTCGACTCCTTCTACGTTCAGCATGCCTCTCCTGAATACGGTAGTCAATTTGTAATGTCACTGTGATCATATCGGCTAGATTCGCCGGTCTAGGGACTTTAGACAGCTCGTCCTTCAATTCTTCTGTCAGTCCTCGACGAACAAAGTAACCAATGCACTGTCTGGCCATTCGGATTCTGCTGATAATTGCTTAAACTTAGTCACGTACTGAAGTAAATCTTGAGAGCTCTGGCATAAATCAAGTAATTGTTCTTGAGAGGAAATTGAAATCTCTTGCCTGTTAAACATGGTCTTGAGGGCGTTTATAAATGCAGGGTAAGAGTCCAGGATAATATTCCCTGAGGTAACTAATGGCGTAGCCCATGCTAACATGGCCCCACTCTCAACACTCTCAACACTCTCACTCTGAAACACTTGTGTACGAGCGCGATACAAATATCATATCATATCATATCTTTGTCCATTGGGAAATATTTGGCCTTGAACGTGAACTGAACAGTGCAGCTGTCCAGAAAGTCTTTGAGTTTATGGGGAGAGCCATCATACTTTCCCGTAGGGAGTGAGGATGGGGGTAATTCAGTATTAGCCCTGAATACTTGTTGTCTGAGGTGCGCGTTTTCTTGTTTTAGGCCTTGCATTTCATGGGATAGGGTTTGCATGGCAGACATTAATTGCTGCATCTTCTGCTCCATATTTACTGTAGCAATAGCTCCTCAATGGTACTATAATTTTTTAATTTTCGGGCGTCGCTATCTATCAAATGTTTATCTCGCATACTCTTAAGGTGTACCAAAAAGAGAAACTTTGCCACAGAAACACAGAATCACTAACCTGTTCAGCAGATGTATTTCAGAGGATAGTGAAAGTTCCTGTGGGGTTCCTACAGTTCCCAGCCCACCAAACAGGGAAAACAGGGCCGCAGAAATCCCAGGGAAACCCTCTGGGGTAAAAAACCCTGCTGCGACTCGTCAGGAGA
The DNA here is from genome assembly GCF_040938575.1 of Ambystoma mexicanum. Taxonomy (NCBI): domain Eukaryota; kingdom Metazoa; phylum Chordata; class Amphibia; order Caudata; family Ambystomatidae; genus Ambystoma; species Ambystoma mexicanum. The sequence goes on from NC_090940.1 coordinate 409,098,115, forward strand.
CGGGTGGAGTGTCGTCTCAGGAATGGTGGGCGTTGCGGTTTACTCCAATGAGTCAGGTAAGATGAAGGTCTTGCAAGAAGACAGAGGTCTGATAGGAGTAAATGAGAAGAGATCAGTTAAAGGTAAATCGAGGTAAGTAGTGGGTAGAAAGGTTCGGGAGAGGTGGAAAGGCTACCTTAGTATGAACACTAAAGAGATTAATATTTCGGTCCTCAGCTGCGCAGAATGTAGTGAGTACAGGGAACCACGGAATGAGAGCGGTAAGATTCCTACAGTCCGCTCAAGGGTAGAATCTATGGGAGATAACAAAGGAGGGTTGCGGTGTTGGATTGTTTAGATAGGGTTTGAAATCTATGGTAAGTCTTTCCTACCATTATGAGGCTGAAGGGTCTTTCGGGCTGATGGTGTGTGACTGCAGAGAGGGCGGAACGGCGTCTGACAGTAACGCACGGAAGGAGCCCCAACGTGCGAGCGGAGATGGGAAAAAGGTTTGAAGGTAAGATCTCTGAAAAGATACAAGTGTTAATCATAGGCGGAAGTAAGAAGAGTACAGAACTATGAAACAGCAACAGGAGAGTAATAGTTGCGAACTTACGGAGCGTCTGGTAACAAAGTAGCGACGCGATGCCATGTTTGTGTTCCTGTTTGAAATACGGTCACCTGACCGTTCGTGAGTGGAGTTTCCACTGAAGTAGAAACAGTGGAAGGTAGGAGCGGATTAGGTCCGTGAGCACGCCACCTTGGAAGGATTCCGTGTCACATTAGTCCCCAAATGAATACTATGGACAAAGACATATCTCCGCCGATTCCTCCGCCACCAAGACCATTTGGAGTAAGGAGACATGACACAACTGCCGATTGCATTCTCTTCTGTTCATTGGCAAGTTGATTGTATTTGATTTGGTTAGTTTTGCATGTTTGGGGTCATTGAATTCAATGGATTCTCTCGAATTGTGAGAGGTTTGGTTTGACTTATGTGTTTTTGTTTGCCCTTTTTCACTAGTGTTGTTAGATACTTTCCCTTTGTGTGGAATAGTCACATCCGCCACTCTTGGATTTTCCTCCCTTATTTCTGTTTGGGATTGTTTAGATTCAAGCACCTTTTGCACATTATTGGGAATTTTTAAATTTGTCTCTGCCATTTCAAATTTTCTCGATTGTCTTCGTATTTTTTTATTATTTGGTCTAAGATGTCACGTAATAAAGTAGACTCTTTGGCTATGCTATTGTCAAGTTCCCTTTGTACTCCAGTCACAAATTATTCTACATGCAAAATCTTTGAGTGTAACAATGCTAATACTGCTGTGTTGTTTCTTGTGCGTTCCCCAATTTGCTCATAGAGCTTCATGAAGGGCGCAAGTACCGTAGTCAGCGTTGCAATCACTTTCTTTTGCATTTGTTTCGGGTTCCCCTGTATTCAGTGAATTTTTCTTTTATATTCTCAGTTTGTGTTTCTGTTGTCACATACTTTATTGCACCTTCCACCACATTTCTGTCCCTAAAACTTTGCTTACTTGACTTTATTAAGTCTTGCGGGTCCTCGCTTCTCTCACTCTGATCTGCGTTATATATGGGTTCAACCCCGTCTTATGTGGAAGAGGCAGGATCCAGTTCCAGCTTGATATTACATCCTGTGGTCTCTGCTCATCTTTTTCCAGCCCTCTGTCCCCGGATTGTTGATGAATTACCCTCTCTGATTCCATTGTCAATGAGGTTTCTAACAGCAATACATCCGATATTTCGGGTTGATTGAGCTTTCCCTTCCACAATAGGGTTCATCGGTCGCCATGGTGGTGTTTGCTTATTCTTTCATCTACTGGCTTCCTATAGTTTCTCTACATTAATTGCACTCCTGTTGGTCCTTCCTGTGCCATATGTTGCGCTTTGAAGCTTATTAGCTTCCATATGTTTGCTCTCTTGGCCGTTTCAAACATCAGCCTCTGCTCTTGCTTTGTCCCTTCATGTTTTCTTTTTTGGTACAGCGCCAGGCATTGTTTCTCCTCTATTTTCTTTAATGAGTTTGTTCTGACGCTTGTCTCCTCTTGTGCGATCTCCGTAGCGTTATTTCACTGTTTTTAGTTATTGGGGGCCATTTTTATTCTGTCTATAATCAGCCCTCCTTTTAGTGAGCTGTCTGGTGGGGGTTGGGTGTCATTAAGCTGTTCACCCATCCCAAGCTTATTTCTTTCATCACTCCACCCACCAGTCGCATCTCCATCTCTTGTTGGAAATTTTCCATTTTGTAAAATGTTTATGTGAGACTCTGTACACGCTGCTATTTTCATTGCCGCGTTGATTGGCATTGGCGGGTGACAGCTCTGATTTATTAAGCTAGTCATCACTGGTCTCTGGGTTTTGATGTGTGGACTGCTACCTCGATCTTCATAACTGTTCTCACAGTTTTCCCCCGTAAACTTAGTGCTGTCTGTATTTGGTTCCTCCCATTGAGTTTTCATGCTCGTGTGAATGTGAGTGTAAGTTCCCAGTTTCAGCTGGCCTTACCTCATCTTAATTACTTGGCAGACTCAGTGAACTCGAGGTGCTTCTTTCATACAATGTGTCCTTAGACTCAGAGTTCCGGGTTTTTCAATAGGCACGCCCCTCCTGTCTTTTTCCATTTCAGCAATTTCCAACCTTCTTTGTTATAAATCTGTGTATTCTTTTCGTGTGTTGATTTCTGAGTGTCTAGTTATTCCCCTGTGCTATGGAAATGGCAACACTCAGCAACTTCCCCCTGGTGGTCGAACAAGGTGGCTCAAAGGGCTCACGTCCCGCAGTCACCGCCCTTAAGCACGACTGGCAGGGTAACCTCCTCGCCACCCGAGGTCGCCTGAGATCACTGCAGATCACTTTCTCTCCACTTTCCGCTTTGCGTTCCGTAGTGGAATTGAGATTTTAAGTGTTTGTGGCAAACAGCAGTCACAGTAGACACTTCTCCAAGGCAAAACGAGTACACAGACTGCAGCACGTTTCCAGTAGCCTCAGTAACAGCAGATCACTTTCTCTCCATTTTCCCGCCGTATGTATGGATATTGTGAATAGATTTTACCTGAGAAATGACATCATGCAGAGAATGTGTATGGTGTTAGATTTCCTCAATTCTAACTGGTCCAGATTGGGAGGGGCTCCGCCTGTATTTGAGGACAAGACAAGAGACAAGCTCATCATTGTGCGCAAATGACCCCATATGCGATTGAATTGCAGGTGAGGAAGGATATTACCAACCCCGCATTTGCTAGACAAGTTACAATAGCATTAAAATACAGGAAGGCAAAACAGATAAAAGATCCTGATGCATTTGTATGCCTAAATGAATCCATGAGGCAGCAAGGGCTAGAATGCAAATATACACCACTGGTAGAGATTGGGGATGGACCCATTAAAATTCTGGTGGACAATAAAGGATGCCAGAACATTCATTTAGAGGAGAATTTAGCGATAGGAATGGCAATACAAAGATCTCCTTACACTGCAGATTTCAGTAATGCAGTGATTGGGAACATCCCTGAAAGGTATGTGACTGCGCAGGGTGAGTTGCCAGAATTCTTGGCCTCTCAACAAAAGGAATCTTTAGAATTCAGTCTATGTATCCTTATGAGTCGAGCGAGACAGTGTGCTGTCACCAAGATGATTGCATCCTATTTGATTTAAAGGAGAATAAAACAGAAAAACAGCATATTGAAATGGAAGTCAACTCTCCAAAGAGATACAGCCAACCAGTTAGAGGAAAGTACAGAGTTTCCTCCATTGGAGTACTTCCCAGAATTTTCAAAAATTGGGAGAAGAGCATATTTAAGCTGCAGATGCGTGCACAAATGAAGAAGAAAAGGACCAATTGAGAAAAATATGCATAGAATTTAAAGAGGTTTTTGCCAAAGACGCATATGATTGTGTGTTAACAGATTTGCATGTTGCCACATTACTAGAGGGACATGGTAGGGAACCAGTATTTGTGCAACAATATCGGTTGCCACTGGCATGTTTGGAATCACTAGCTGAAATAATTCAAAATGTAGAATCCAGAGGGATCATTAGGCCCATTCATTAAACATCAAACACTCCCATATTAGGTGTGTTAAAACCGAATGTCCAATGGCATTTGTGTGCAGATCTACGAGAGTTAAACAAGAGAGCACCCGTTGTTAAGGATTTCAATCAGGCGACACACACCTTGGTCTCAGCCTAGGATGTAGCGCTCAATTGATATGCCTTTCTCTTTATTTAATGCAAATTCAATTTGAGATGGTACACAACTCGTATCACATCCCCTTTTTCAAATACCCCGGGACACAATGGACCATGAACCAGGCCGGTTGGTGAAAATACAATATTTATTTATTTTTTAAATTCAAAATAAATCATACAATTATTAATATGGGGCAGCAATCACCAATGGGATGATATTTACAATGAAAATGGAAGCAATGCACTTGGTTTACCTTCTCCTAGAACATATACAAAACACACTGAATAGGAGCACTTTTTGGATGAGGATAGATAGCACCCAAGTTAAGGTTTCCCCCTGTAATGTTCCCTCAACCCCCATGTAAAGTTCCCTAACCCACAAATAATCGAATTCTGAGTGGATAGAAAGAAGCAGCAGGTAGTAAGGGATAAAAATCCGACCTTGCCTCACAGAATAAGAGGCAAAAACAGACTTTAAACCCTTAGCAACGGTCTAAAATAACACTCGGAAATGGCAAATAAATCATTAATATGCAGTTAAAACCTTGAAGGTAATATGATTTCTCTCTGAGGCAACAATGCATGGACACTTAACAATCACAATGCAATGGATCAACAAGGAGCATACAATTCGAAAATGAGTGGAAAGTTAACACAGCTGCAGCCAAATGACACGTTGAAAAATTCCCGTTTAAAATGTCAAAAACGGTTTCTTTGGAAAACGGGTGAAATACTCTGATTTGGAGTGCGGTTTTTGGGCTGGGGAATAGATATATATCACAGGGACAATATAAAGGTGAAAATAGGTCTCTAGCTGGTGAATTGAGAGAGATTTGGAAGGTAGAGTAAGGTTCATTTTTAGGAAAATAGAGCAGTTCAAAGTGGGAACATTTTGGTTTTGCAAGAAAGGAAAATGTTACTGTCACTAAATGATCTAGGCTATATTGTTAAAGAGAAACACAGTAAGCTCCAAGGTTGATTCGCAAGGTCAACCTTGTCACCCAAGTGCTCAACCCCAACAATAAAATATATGGAAATTAGTTTGATTACTCCAAATATAACTAAGGGCTTACCAATTACACCAGACAAAATAGAAAATAGATGGCTCTAGCACTTAAACATTAAGGACAGGATACAAGGGTAATTCTAACAGTTTCAACAAGTTACCAGGGTATAAATATGACTACTCAGAGAGTGGGATAAGGACAAAGGCAAGACAAGATGGGCTATGCGTTTCTAAGGGGTGGGGATGATACTCACAGTCCACATTTTGGTTTCGGGATTTTTGTTTAGTAAACAGGGTCTGGTTACCACACGGCAGCATGCCTGGCAAACTTCAGCTGGGCAAGGTCTGGTCTACGGGTAGCGAACAGCTGGGCGATTTGGGTCACTCGATGGCACAGGTACCACTGGATGCAGTTAGTGAGCAAGCAGTTAGTGGGCCGCAAACCAGTCTGATTTCAGGATGCAAAAGGTACGACAGCTCTTCCCCTTTTTAATGGGAGTCTAGTGGATTTTTCTGGATCAATAGCCTTGCTGGAGTAGGAATCAGCTATGCTTGGGTTTTGCAGGGGGCTCTGGAGTAGGGTCAGCAATGCTTTGCCCTTGTAGTTGGAAGCAGCAAGATGAATGGATCAGATCAGGAACTCAGAGCAGGAACTTCAGGAAAAGTGTCTGTCTGTAGTTCTGTCAGCTACTCTTTATATAGAGCATGGTGACATCACAGAATTCTTGGTGGGCAGAACTGAACTAGGCCTACCTCCAAGAAGCGGATAGGACAATCAATGTTGGTTGCCTCCTCGAGGAGGAGTGCCAGTTTATGAGGTTGCATTTTATGAGGTAAAAAGCCATCCCACAGTCCTTTTTACACAAAATCATTCATAACCTAATTTACACATTTATACATTTGTGGCATTTTAACAAATCACATGGGCAGAATACATATTGTATGTAGAGCATAGCAGTCCAATCCTCACAATTGTGGGACCTTGTTTCGCCCTTCTACCAGTTTTCCGCGCTTTTCAGGGAGAATTATATTACCTAATGCCCAATTCTCTGCCATTTCTATTCCGTAGGGGTCAGTGAATGCTACAATTTCTTAAATTATAAACCACAAAATCACATTTAAACGGTGACATTTTCACATTTTTGCAAAATCCTGCTGCAGAGATAAAAGTCTTTAAAGTTTATTTATCTAATAGTCTCTGGAAACAGATGGTCTGTATTGTCACCCATTGGACAATTTTTTTCCTTTTCAGTTACCACCAACTGTCACTTCCCCCAGAGGGGGGATGGGATTTTCCCAGCTTGATTGAAGGTTTATTGCCCCTTATCCACTTTGCACATCCGTGTCCTGGAAGTTCCATTGTCAGAGGGTTCAGCCTAGACCAGATTCTGTCCAACCTAGTAATTATCACTGGGGTGTTAGTATCTACTGAGAGGGCCCCTTTTGTTTCTGTCATCCTCTCAGCAGAAACCTGTATTGGGCTGATTACTCCCCCCATGCAGCCACTGAAGTTTGATTTAATTCTATTTATTTTTGCTCTGAATTGGAAGAAAATCTGCTGAATAGAACCATCTTATCCATGTATTGTCACAGCACAATCCCCTTTCACATTGTTAGGCAAGAATTTTTTGTTCAACCTAGTACTCTCAAACAAGCATTTTTCTCTTTTAGTTTCCAAAGCCCATTTTTACACATGTGGTGCAAGCTGCTAGCACTTTGCATGTTGATTTTTCTCAGATTTCGTTTCACAGAGCCTGTCATTCAGGGGTCATGCTTGGTTTTGCTGAAGCACAATGGGGATATGAATGGGCATGGCAGGGCCTTATTACTAACAGTAGTTTGAGGAAGAACAGATAAAAATAGCATCAGAGAAGCATCATTTTAAGGTAAAATACCCCCTTTTCAATGGGGACTTTGAGCTGGCAGCAAAGCAGCGCTGCTTTTTCACTCTGTTTCTTTTGTCGATGTAAGAACACACTGACAAGCTCCCTCAGTGTGCCCCCTTGTTTTGAGGCCATGGTGCTCACAGAAGCCAGCGCAGACATTTTGCTGCTGACTGTAGATGCACAGCTTGGTGACGTTAGGACGTACTGCTGAATGGGTAAATTTTTCCCACCCCCCGACTCTTCTGAGATTCCGAGTCGAGGGAGAGTTGGGCAACGTGGTATCCATCAGGCAGGGAACACAGGTCCTCCTTGGTCTTTGAATAGGCGCAACCAGTACAAATCTTTTAAATAAATAAGAACTGGTTATTTCATTTTCTCACTAACTGCCTTCCAATAGGGTTGACGGCAGTGGGACACGCATGCATTCAATAATGACAATGATAGTGAAGTAAAATACTCCCTGTTACATAATTATACTTGTAAATCCATTGTTCCCTTCCGATTCTTCTTTTTCTTATTCTCATGCTTCAGATGTCTCCTCTAATTGATTCCCTCTTGGCTCCTCAATTTGCTGCAAAGTGTGCATAGAGTGAAAACTCTTTAGCTGATTAATATGGACCCATTTCTCTTCTGTCAGTTCTCCTTTGGGGATGCAGATTCTGTGTGCGACTGGTTAAATGTTATCTACAATTTGAAAAGGACCACGCCAGCTTGGCAAAAATGTAAGCTCTTTGGTCTGGTGCCTTTGGAAATTGTACAAGTAGACCAGGTCTCCTACTTGGTATTCCTTTTTGGTTGTTTTCAAATCATATTGAGTCTTCATACCCTCTGCAGCTCTTTCCTGATTCCGCTGAGCGTACGCAAAAGCATGTTGAAGGTGATTCTCAACATACCCATGAGTTGTGGAGGCGTTTATCAGTGTCTGCTCTTGTGTTCTATAGAGCAGATGCTGAGGTAGCACCATCCTTCGTCCAGTCATCAGCTCAAATGGAGATATCTTGGTCTGCCACAAACATTTTTAGAATGCTCACAGTGGTTTTATTGTACCTCTCAACTCCACCACTAGAGGGTGTCGGTATGCAATGGGATGTAAGTATCTCCCACATCTTTGTCATCACTTCTCTGTAGGACGAATCCTTTGGGGTAGCGAAAAGATGTGGTTGTTCATCAGGGCTGCTGTTTCTGCCTTGCAATTTGGGGCTGGGAGACATTCCACCCATTTAGTAAACAAGCATGTTACGGTTAACATGTACTTGTTCCCCCTAGAGGAGCGAATCACAGGCCCGATGAAATCTACTTGTAAATCTGACCAAGGCAGTGTCATCCGCCTCTTCTGGAGGGGAGCTCGGTGTGTGAGTGAGGTTGGCTGAAATTATGCACACACAAGACACCCCTTCAAGTATTGGTCGAAGTCCTGCCCCATGTGTGGCCAGTATGCAACCTCTCGCAAGATTTCTACAGTAGTGTGAAACCCCCGATGAACGGCTGTGGCCACGTCATGGGCGTGATTTAGCATCAGGCTTCGGAATGAGGTAGGGACCACCCACTGGTCACAGCCAGATATAGATCTCCTTACCAACAAACCGTCTTGGATTTGGAACATTTTTGGACATTTCATCAACCATCCTGAGTTCCTCTTGCCCAATGTAATCGATATCCGTCAGGGGAAAGTTCTCAGGGTCCTCAATGTGTTGATAAAATGTTCCAATAATTGGATCCCCCTTTTGTACCGTGATTAAATCAGCATCTTGGGTCTCCTTACTCCACTGAGCAGTTGAGAGTTCATTGTGAGCATTTGTCTGGGAACTAGTGATAGCAGTGACCTGGATTTACCCCAACAGGGACTCGATCTCGAGGAGATCCCCCTGGATGGCTATGGGTTTGGGCAACTGATCAGCTAGGTTGTTTCCAGTTTTGTCTGGCTCCTCTATTCTGGAATGACCCTTGATCTTCTTCCAATAGATGGTCGTTCCACTAGAGATGACCATATCATCAATATTTTTGATTAGCTTGCCATGTTTAAGTAGTTTGTTGTTAGCACATAGCATGCTTCTGGTTTTCCAATTAACCAGGTGTTCCACGTACCCTTTCCGGACATAATCTGAATCAGTGATTATGACCAGTTTGTGGAGTTGGTGTTGGACAGCAGTGAGGATGGCCTGGTGAACTGCCATCAACTCCATCAACTCCATCACCTGACTACTACGGGGACCGATTTTTTTACCCGGTGGAGGGCTCTGGGGCATCATTCACACAGGCATTCCCCACACCGGCCACCAGTTACTTTTACCCTGTTGTTGTCCTGGGTTTTAAGACTTTTTTCCTCGAGACAGTTTTCTTTGGCACAATCATGCAAGTCAGCCAGACCTTGCGCGAGGGGACTCTTCTTGTTTTGGCCATATCTGACCTCCATAGGAAAGCCTTGCATTGACAAAATCCCGGAAGTAATTCTGGAATTACTCATATTTCTGGCCCGGATTCTGTCGCCTTGGAGGCATTGCAAAGGCTGGTGTGGAGTCTCCACTATGATGTGTTCCCCCTGGATGAACGGGCGGTAATTTTTCAATGCCCACACCGTTGCCAGGAGTGCCTTCTCACAATAGTTGAATTTTTCCTCACAGAGTATAAAGTCTTGCTTGCATAGGAGATTACTTTATTGACCTTGTCATTGTCATGCTTTTGATATTATACTGCTGTCAAGCATATATTCGAGAACCCTGTCTCCAAGAAGAACTCCTTGTTTTTGACAGGCTAAGCTAGACAAGGCGCTTGTGAGAGGCTTCTTTTGAGTTGCTTTAATGCCTCGGCTTGTTCTGGACCCCACTCCCACTTGACCCCCCTTTCAACAGATGGATAAGGGGTCTTGTGATCTCTGCGTAATCCTCAATTAACTTCCTACTGTAATTAGTCAGTCCAAGGAGGCTTCTTAGCTCACGCAGAGTTGTGGGGTGTTTTAGTTTTAGGAGTGCTTCCACTTTCTTTTCCTGGGGACAGAGACCCTCAGGAGTTATCTCATGCCCCAAGAAGTTGACATCCTCTTTTAATACTTGATTCCCTGGATGCTCATTCTGGGGTTCAAGGATGGGCGATAATGAATAAGTCCCCACACCCACCCAGTCTTCATTGATCTCTTGGGGCCCATTTTTCTTTGGGCGGAGTTCCCCAGCCCCTGAAGGAGAAGAATTTTTTCCAAGAATCCTCTGAGGATTCTTCCCCTTCAAATTGGAGGACACTAACATCCTCCACAAAATGAGCCTTTTTGCTGTCTTTATTTCTCCTACCCAACCGCTGTTCCTTGGGTTTCAGATTTTTGGGGGCAAGAGATTTTTGTTCCGGTTTCTGGGTGTCTAGGGGCTTTTCACGAGTACGGAAGGAAGCTTCCCCTAAGGTTTTACACTCCCCTTTCCCCCGTGCCTCCTCCTCTGGAACCGGTGAGTTGTCAGGGTTCTCTCCCCGTCATTGTTCTGGGGTGCCAGACCCTTGGTTTGTGGGGTTCTGAGCTGCCATGTTCATCTGAGGGTTCTGTTGAGCCCTCAACATGCGACCCAGATCCTGGGTAAGGTTCGGGACCTGGCACTCTAGTTGGGACACCCGTTCCGGCTGGTACGGGATCTCGGTTCAAATCTAGGTGGATCACGGGAAGGGTAACTATCCCTTCTCCTGTAGGACCCTGGATATTGTGAATGTGTTATGATGCCTACCCCCGGGCATCAGGACCAAGCCCATCAGCTCCGGGAGCAGGCATCCAGACACTTACTAAAACACCAACAGCCCCGGCTGGGGGCTCTTTGGGTTCAGTCCTGGCGCTTTAGGCGCCAGGCTCATAGACTTTACTTACCTGATGCAGACCATGCTGCTAGTGAGTCCAAGCCAACGTGAGGCCTGGATGGGACTATTTTATTACAGGGACTATTTTTTACTCTGGCGTGGTTCTAGGGAACTTCTTACCTGGAACTACTTTGGAGGCTATTTAAACCACGCCAGAACAACAGCACACGCTTCACGTTATTCTGCATCCAGCAGCGTAATGCTCACCGTGCCTGCAGTCTACATCCAGTCTTCTGCCACGCCTGCCTCGAATCTGAAGCTCCTAAAACAAAGAGGAAAGAAAAGGACAAGGTTAGAAAAAGAACTATTTTTGAATTCCTCACCTGATTCCGGATCCATCTCGCCTCCGGACCTGGAAAGAACGTCATTTCTGTATGCGTCGCATCTCCAGCTGCAGCGCCGCGCCATACTCACCAGTCCTCGCAGCATCTTTCGATTCGGCGCAGTCTCCATCATTTTTTCGCCGAACTCCAGCACCTGAGGGACAAAAGAAAACAACAAGGTGAGCCGAGAAAACCAACAAATATAACTCTTATCACCATAGACTTACCGGATTTACCACCGGAGGCATTATTCTATAACTCTCCACATCTTCATGTGCCGCACCTGCAAAGAGAGAGAAAACAACACGTTAAACATGTGCAACATTTACCGGACAGCGTCGGGTAATACAGACTCTTACCTGAGCTCCACCAGCTGCTACGAGAGCATCTTCTCACGATCTCAGCTGCAAGACAAGGAAGGAAGGAAGGGGGGACAAGAGTGAAACATCGGACATATTGAACTCTATAACCTTGATACTTACTGGACCTTGCCAGGAACCTCAGAGTTAATACTCTCGGGAACTCTCCCACGCCTTCAAACCAGTGAAGTAACTGGCATCAACGTGCCCCTGCAATCCATGCAGGATGGAGAGCTCATCTTTCAAGAATATAAGGTGAGATTCCTGAGAGGGCACTTCGGAGGTGATTAGTTGGGAGGACTGTGAGGGGTGCCATCACTTGAATCCACGGGTGGCTAAATCCATCCCTCCACTTGCAGGAGGATACTTCTACGGGTCATGCAGACAAGATTAGGAGGGCCAGTCCAGTCAGTCATCTCTGCACTATGCATCACGTTGGTGGAGACCGCAGCTGTCCGGATCCGACCGACGCCCCTGTGGGAGCCACGTGAGCGTAACAGAATGTTGGTAACCCTCCACCCTCGGCCTCCCCTCTCCCAGATTGGGTTGTCTGATTTCCTGAAAGCAGGAAAAGAAAGGAGGGTTGTCCTGCAGGTTGGGGTTTTGTGAGTACCATGGGAAGAAACTTAACCCAGCATTTGGGGGATTACTGCCCTCCTCGGGGAAGTTAGGAAGGAAGTTTCCCGGGGCAGTACTTACCTGTTTGGATCCCCCCTTGGGCTGGGGGAGTCCATACATACCCCAAGATTGGTCGGTTGCCCTTGTATCTGCGACTTATATAATCAGGGGAATTAGGGGTGTCATTGGGGGAATTACCTCCCTGACATCCACCTGTTTGTGATTGGCCTAAGGGCCTTCTGGGTCCCTGATTTTGCTGATTTTGTGTAGGTACATTTGTAGGCTCCCACATCTCTAGGTCTAGAATGGGGGGTCCTTCACCTCCGCCACCTTAGCAGCAGCAGGGGTGTTGGCTAGTTTGGGGTTTTTGGGCAGATTTCTTTTTTCAGCAGGTTTTTGGACTTCATAAATGCGGGTCGCCTGCTCTATGACCCAGTCCAGAGATCTTTTATCATGGAAGTCCCTCACCAGCTGGGTCATAATATACTTTGGGAGTGTATGAAAGAAGGTAGTTATAAACTCCCTGCTATCCGTGCGCACCCTCCTAGTGGTTTGTGCAAAGGCGCATTTTAGCTCCTGCACAAATTCTCGTGGGGCTTGATTGTAGTGTCCTCAGTGTTCTTTACATAGCACGTGAGATCTGCACAGCTCGAGAGAACTGCACGAGGGACTGGAATGAGAAAGAGGGATTCCAGGGCGGAACGCTGGGAGAGAGAAGGACGGTTGGAAAGGAGGAGGAGAGAAGAGACGTTTGCAGTTCATGTCCCCTTATGTTATTATATAAATATATTTATAATTTATGAATAAATATACATTTAATCTCCTTATTAATTGTCACTGTTACTTCAGTGGCGACGAGGATACCAGAACCCATTGTGGCTGTTGAGAAGGATCTCCGGCTGCGGAGGAGGTAGGAGCAGCTGTTACCGTTTAGCCAGCCTCTCGTTACCGGCATCTAACACTGTAGCCTCACAATTTCGTCTCCTGAGAAGAGCGTAAAGACCCCACTGCGCACACCCGCACCTCAGACACTGCTGGGAACCCCTCTACGGTAACACAGCCATTCGTCAACACGGTACCGTACATTGATTGGGTACCTGTCAGGAGAGGGTGTGTCACGCAGTTGTGGGAGGATAACACCGTCGACGGTTGAACGCACCGAAGCAGTCGAAGGCGGTCTCTATATACTGCATCCCTGAGCCAGATTACACGCCCCTACCTCCGCACTGCCAATAGCTACGCGAGTCAAGACGAAGCAAGACAGCTTTTACATATTACTCTTCTTTTCTGCCCCACGTGACACATCGCAGTTCATACATATTACACTGCCGAGCTGCATTGCTATCCGCCTCACTATCACGTGACCCATACGTTGATACGACGTATGCGACCACATATAAAGAAGAATACCAACAATGTTGACACGGCACAGTTCTGATATAAACAGGTCATTAAATGAGTGTTAGCCGTCTGCTAACTGCACGGCTACGGATAATATTGAAGCCTGTGTTAAACCACGTGATTTAAATAAAAATAAAAAAAGGGAGAAGGAGTTACAAACTATTTAAGACAACAATAAGACTGTCATACGCCCAGAATCTATGTTTATATTCCTTATTTTCATATTTGATACGGCACGTACTACGTCACCAGAACAGTGTCAACACATTATTCCACAGTTCATATTTCTTCTAGTACCGCACAATAAAAGCTCTACACACTGAATTGGACGTACCAATTGTAGTGTCTTCCACACAGGTGTTTAACAAAGGCACTTTCAAGTTTTTCAAGCACAGTTGCATAGCCATTACATTTTCAATAACTCATTGAAGTAAGGAACAGCATGACAATGCAAGGGGTCCAACCTCCTCACATGTTTTTGCCAGAAGTAGGAGAACCTGTTCTTCCATGGAAGCGCTGGCTTAAAGCATTTGAACATTACGCCCATGTAGTTTGTGGCGCGACATACAGAATTGAAAGAAAGAAATCTTTGTTGTTGCACTGCTTAGGTCCGGCTGGACAGGAGAAATTTGAAGATCTTCCTGACCTGTTAGATGGTGAATTAGGGGACATGAACGAATACGAAATAGCCATAACTAAACTCAACAGGCACTATGACAAGAAAATGAGTACCACACTAAAGAGGTACAAATTTGGCAAACGAGTTCAGGAACAAGGCGAGACAGTGGAGCAATATGTTACAGCCTTGAGAAAACTGGCTCGTTATTGCAAATTCAATGGACAGTTAGAGGAACGGATTAGGGATCAATTCATGCTTGAGTGTAGAAGCAGCAAAGTCAGAGAGAGACTATGGTCTGAAGACGACCCCTCACTTGATATAGTATTAAGGTTGGCCAAAGAAGTGGAACACACAGAAACATGCATAATGACCTTGGAGAACAGAGTAAAGGAAGTATCGCTCAAACCATCCGGATACAGCCGGAACAGGAAGAAGAAATAAGTGTGATAAGAGGTGCCAGGAAGAACAAACTATCACCATACCACGGCAGAATGATGTCGAACCCCAACAATTCACCCCGCAGGGGTACAGGAAACCCGGAAGTATGCAGAAACCGTACAATGGTGAAGAGACCAGACAGAGTGGACATTTGGAAGTCTGACAAGTTTGAGTCAAGCAGAATGTCCACTTTGGGAGGAGAATATCAAAGCAAGGGACAGATTTCCCAGAGTGGAAGAGAAAGGACTAGACAAAGAGGATGTTATAGGTGCGCCAGTCCATCCCACTGGGCGAATAACAAAGATTGTCCAGTGCTGAAAATTATCTGCAGGAGGTGTGGAGGTAAAGGACATTTAGTAAAATGCTATAAGACCAACCAGAATGACGATCATACCTCCAACTGGATTGGGGACGATGATGAGGAGGAAGAGTGTGTGTTCATGATTTCTGATGAAGAGACACAAATTGAAAGTCCCAGAACAACGTTTTTTATAAATGGTTCTATAAAAATGATGGTGGACTCAGGTGCCAAATATACCTTTATTCCAGAGGAGATGTGGAGGATGTGCGGACCGGAGTACCTACGTGAAGTAGATGTGAAGCCCAAAGCCTACAGGGGAGCTAGAATAGACCTTATTGGGTGGTTCAAGGCCCATTTACAATTTAAAGACAGAGAGGCATGTGGTCACATTTATGTTTCAAAGAGAGGTGAGACGGCTTTACTCAGTTGGACCCATCAGAAATTACTTAAAGTACGATTAGACCCAAATGCCGATGACACAGTATTCCAAGTTGAAGGGAGCAACAATGAAAACATCAAAAAAATTAAGTATGAAATATTCAAAGACGATGTTATTGGTTGTTTGAAAGGGGTTTCCCATCGCATTATACTCAGGTCGGGGTCTAAGCCGGAAGCCCAAAAACTTAGAAGTGTTCAGTTGGCCCTCCGCACCAAAGTTAAACAAGAACTAATCAAATTGGAAGAACAGGGCATAATAGAGAGAATTGACGCTGCAGAGTGGGTATCGCTGATGGTCATAGTGAGGAAACCAACAGGAAAAGTGAGATTGTGCGTGGATATGAGGGAATTGAACAAGAGCTTAGTTCCGGATAGGCACCCGTTGCCTAACATATAGGAACTAATATCAACACTAGGTCCTGCGAAGGTGTTCTCTACTTTGGACCTCACGGACGCCTATCACCAAGTCAAACTACATGATGACTCTGAACATCTGACTGCCTTCATAACCCCGGAGGGGCTTTACCAATTTCGGAGGATGCCCTTTGGCCTAATATCCACTGCCTCCGCTTTTCAGAGGGTTATGCAGAGAATACTAGGAGATGTGGATGGAGTTGTGTTCTTTCAGGATGACGTATTAGTCTACGGCAACGACCAAAGAGAGCATAATTTGAGGCTGAGCAGAGTGTTACAGAAACTACATCAGGCAGGCATGGGGTTGAGTAGAGTCAAATCTAAATTAGACAGAAAGGAAGTTGAATACTTAGAACATATAATATCTGGAGAAGGCATCAAACCAAAGAAGGATTTAACGGACTCTATCAGATCTATGATTGTACCGAGTGGCAAGGAGCAGCTCAGAACATTCCTTGGCATGGCTGAATACTATGCGAAGTTCATAGAAAATTATTCAGACCATACAGTGAAGTTGAGAAGATTGTTGAATCAGGCCATATCTGAACAGGATTGGAAGGATGAAATGGGGAAAGATGAGACGTTGATGGAAGTTGTGAGAAATGTTGAGGAAGGAAGATGGAGGAAGAACGAGGTGTTCTGTTCAGAAGTCAAGGCGTTCTGGGTTGTAAGAGAAGAACTGTATTTACAGAGCGGCTATCTCATGAAGGGTGATAAGATGATACCTCCCACCAACCTGAGAGAGAAGATAATGCAGCTAGGCCACGAAGGCCACCAAGGCATAGTAAAGACAAAAAGAAGGATCAGAAATACATATTGGTGGCCCGGATGTGATCGTCAAATAGAGGACCAAATCAGAACGTGTATCCTTTGCTCAAGAAGCGATAAAGTATGCGTGGGTACCAGTTATCCTATGGTGTTGAGAGAAGTCCCTGAGAGTCCGTGGAGTGAGATTGCTATGGATGTGATTGGTCCAATATGGAGTGATGGGTGTTCAACTTTTGGGTTGGTGGTCATTGACATGTTAACCAGATGGATTGAAATTACTTTCTTGCCACAGGTTACTACACGGAAGGTTATTGATTTCCTAGAAGAACTGTGTGAAAGAGAAGGGTATCCCCAAGAAATTCTCACAGACAATGGTACTCAGTTTAAATCCAAAGAATGAGAGAAATATTTGAGTGATAGGTCCATTACTCATAAAATTTGTGCAATATTCCAACTTCAGGCCAATGGTATCGTTGAGCGATGTAATAGAATAATCAAGGACACTATAAAGTTGGCGTGGGCGAATGGTAAAGATTGGAAAAGAGCTGTTAAGGAGACTTTGTTAGCTCACAGATTTATCCCTCACAGCACTACGGGTGTTTCCCCCTTTGAGCTGAGTAGGGCCAGAAAAGCGAATACCAAGCTTTTCCCAGGTTGGATGAGTGCGGTAGCAGGTAATGGAGTTAATCTGGATGGGGTGAAAAAGAGTGTGGTACAGAGTCAATTAAACAATAAGGGAGTGCATGACAGCAAATATTTTAGGAAAGTACCCGAACCACATGTTGGTTGTTTAGTAAGGATTAAACTGCCATTAACTTTGAGGAAAGATGGATGTCACTGGTCTACGCCTATTAGAGTGGTGGAGGTATTTTCCCATGCTGTGAAAACCAAAGATGGTAGGATATGGAATAATGAAAGAGTGATGGTTTTAAGGGATGAATGTGTGGAGAAAGACACCAATGGAGGGATGGAGATGAGCAGAGAGAGAAGTGCGATGTATGATGGAAGAGGTACAAATTATGAGAGTGAATGGAGGGAGAATAGGAGAGATAGGCTGGCCTGTAGTGTTTCTTCCTTGGCAAACCATCCAGATAACCATCGAGGAGAGAGTAGGAAGAAGTCCATAGCCGGGAGAACCTACAGACGACCGAGACAGCTTTCAGATTATGTGAATCAACAAGTTTGATGTCGTTCCATAAGGAAGGGGGATGTGTAGTGTCCTGGGTGTTCTTTGCATAGCACGTGAGACCTGCACAGCTCGAGAGAACTGTACGAGGGACTGGAATGAGAAAGAGGGATTCCAGGGCGGAACACTGGGAGAGAGAAGGACGGTTGGAAAGGAGAAGGAGAGAAGAGACGTTTGCAGTTCATGTCCCCTTATGTTATTATATAAATATATTTATAATTTATGAATAAATATACATTTAATCTCCCCATTAATTGTGACTGTTACTTCACTGATCTTCCCTGCACTGCAGATTGTAGGCCACTTTGCGAGCCTCTTAGGGGTTTCTGTGGGCGGAAAAGTGTTTCAAGATGGCCGCCCTGTAGATGGACCATCTTGAATGGTTCTGGTCCTCCAGTCCAGCAAAGAAGCTGGAGTACTCAGGAGAGAAGGTGCATTTAACATACTCTATGCAGTTCTGGTTGTTTTTCAGATGAAAAGTGTCCATCATCTGCTCATAGAGTTCCAAGTGTTCCCACACAGAATATTGTGCGTTTCTGTGGTATGGGGTTATGGAACTACTAATGGCCTTAATCTGCCTAATGGGGTCTTTTGTCATAACTCTCTTGAGTTTAATTGCCTTCTTTGGCTTAGTCACCAAGTCCACTCGCCCTCAGATGCAGAGGCACTGCTACTTGAGGTCCCCTCATGATCATCTAGGCGCTCCCTGATTCTGTGAACTTGAGAGAGGCTCGCAGAATGGTGGGACCTAGTTTCTACTCCCCTGTGACGCACAGGAGAGTAGTCTCCTGACTCCTCCCTGCTTCCAGAGTTGGCGGAGGATCCCCCGGCCCCACTGCCCTGATTGGGTGGAGATCTTCAGGATGCTCTTATGGGGCCTCTTTTCCTGTTGTTCCTGAGCAAATTGAACCAACTGGTCCCTTTGGAGGTAGTACTCCTGCAGGTCTGATTCCCTGACTCTCTCCTCATAGGAGGTTTCCTGGTCAGAGACATAAGCCTTTATATGTTTGTACCTGCATAGGGATGCCCTTCTATCAATTTCTTGGGGGCACAGACCTGTCAGCTCCATTACGCTTGGCCCAATAAATTCTGTTGGCCTCATGGTTTCCGGCTCATGTGAACCGTAGCCATGAAGTCAGTAGTGCGCAAAGGATTAAATCGGTGTGAGTCCCTTAGTATAGAGGTCTTCATACTATGATCAGGGGTTGCCCTGTCCCTCTTTACCTGTTCGGGGTCCTACCAGTTTGTATTAGATCTAGGATACTCCTTCTCCAACCTCGCTAGTTTTTCTTTCTCTGCCCCTATCTCTTGATAGTAGGCAAAGATCTGAGCCTTTTGTTCGGCTATCAGGGTTTTACTGGCCTCTATGACCCGCTCTTGTGCTGCCACTTGTTTGTGGAGCCCGTCATTCGCTTCACAGAGGGCCTCATTATCTCTTTGTGCTGCCTGTATAGTTTGGGCACCCTGAGCCAATTTTTGTTGTAGGAGACTCACTTCCTGAGTTTGTGCATTTTTGGTTTGGGTATTCTCTTTCAGAGCACCTTCTATCCGTCTGGCATGCTCCAGTGGACTCCCATATTCTGTCTTGAGTTCATTTAGCTTCTGGAGGCCTAACTCTCTTCCCTGTAACTCTGTTTTTAATTTGCTTACTTCCTGGCTTAGGGCGTCTTTCTCCTGATTGAGGGTGCCTCTCTGTTCAGCCAGGTCATACCTTGGTATTTAATCTTTGGCGCTCTTGATCGAATTCTGCTTGGGAGTGGAGTTCTTTAATAATGTATTTGCTATTCTCCTCTTCCATCCTTTTGACCTGATCTTGCAGCATGGTTATTTATCCTGAGCAGCTCCTGTTATACGTTAATTGTTGAGTCAGTTTCTGTTGACTCTCTTCCAGGGAGGCAACCTTTTCCTGACACTCTAGTCTTAATGCGTCTAATTGGGCTTCTTGGGCTACATTATTCTGTTGTTGGAGGACCAAGTCCTCTTTTATTTTTTTTATGTAATCCCCAGATTCTGCCTCAAACTCTTGGCTCTTTTGTAATTTTTGTTCTGCTAATTTCAGTTCCGTCTGGATTTTATTTAATAGTTCAGATTGATTCTGCGCAAGAGTTGTGTTTTCCTTATGCTTTTCCTTCATCACTCCCATGTTGAGATACATGAAGGCTGCGATTCTAACAATTGTGATTTGCTCCTCTTTAATTTGTGGGGTCATACATAACTCACTCAATGCTTGGTGTAATAGGCCACCGTCCTGCCACGTATCCATGTCTATGGCAGTGACCTGTTGCATTATTTCCCCCAGACAAATTGTTTGTGCAGAAGATGCTCCCTAGCTATGTTGATCTCTACTGTGGCCATTTTGAAAAGTGTTCTTTCTTTATTAATTTATTTATTTGTGTAAGGGTAACCTGTATTCTGTTGCTTTCTGTCTATTTTGGGGTTGATTTAGTTTTACTTTTAGACACAGGCCTGATACTTAGAGTATTTGTTTTGGGGAGGTGCTTGTACAGTGTAACCCAGAATTCCAACCACACACAGTATCACTACCTTGCAGGTTAGTCGGCTGTGTTAGACTGCCACGGGTGGCAACCAAAACCCAAATCCCGGCGACGAGCCCCCAAGTTTGTTAAGGATTTCAATCAGGCGACACACCCCTTGGTCTCAGCCTAGGATGTAGCGCTCAATTGATATGCCTTTCTCTTTATTTTATGCGAATTCAATTTGAGATGGTACACAACTCGTATCACACCCCCTTTTTCAAATACCCCGGGTCACAATGGACCATGAACCAGGCCAGTGGGTGAAAATACAATATTTATTTATTTTAAAATTCAAAAGAAATCATACAATTTTTAATATGGGGCAGCAATCACCAATGGGGTGATAGTTACAATGAAAATGGAAGCAATGCACTTGGTTTACCTTCTCCTAGAACATATACAAAGCACACTGAAGCTGCACTTTTTGGATGAGGATAGATAGCACCCAAGTTACGGTTTCCATCTGCAATTTTCCCTCAACCCACAAATAATCGAATTCTGAGTGGATAGAAAGAAGCAGCAGGTAGTCAGGGACAAGAGGCAGAAGACAAAATAAAAATCTGGCCTTCCCTCACAGAAAAAGAGGCAAAAGACTTTAAACCCTTAGCAACAGCCTAAAATAACATTCGGAAATGTCAAATAAATAATTAATATGCGGTTAAAACCTTGAAGTTAATATGATTGCTCCCTGAGGCAACAATGCATAGACACTTAACAATCACAATGCAATGGATCAACAAGGAGAATACAATTCAAAAATGAGTGGAAAGTTAACACAGCTGCAGCCAAATGACATGTTGTAAAATTTGCAATTTACCCATTTCCCGTTTAAAATGTCAAAAACGGTTTCTTTGAAAAACGGGTGAAATTCTTTGATTTGGAATGCGGTTGTTGGGCTGGGGAATAGATATAGATCACAGGGACAATATAGAGGTGAACATAGGTCTCTAGCTGGTGAATTGAGAGAGATTTGGAAGGTAGAGTGAGGTTCGTTAATAGGAAAATAGAGCAGTTAAACGTGAGAAAATGTCGGTTTTGCAAGAAAGGAAAATGTTACTGACACTAAATTATCTAGGCTATATTGTTAAAGAGGAACACAGTAAGCTCCAAGGTTGATTCGCGAGGTCAACCTTGTCACCCCAGTGTTCAACCCCAACAATAAAATATATGGAAATTAGTTTGATTACTCCAGATATAACTAAGGGCTTATAATTTACACCAGACAAAAGATTCTGTCCAACCTAGTAATTATCACTGGGGTGTTAGTATCTACTGAGAGGGCCCCTTTTGTCTCTGCCATCCTCTCAGCAGAAACCTGTCTTGGGCTGATTCCTCCCCCCATGCAGCCACTGAAGTTTGATGATTTAATTCTATTTATTTTTGCTCTGAATTGAAAGGAAATCTGCTGAATAGAACCATCTCATCCATGTATTGCCATAGCACAATCCCCTTTCACATTGTTAGGCAAGAAGTTTTTGTTCAACCTAGTACTCTCAAACTAGCATTGTTCTCCTTTAGTTTGCAAACGCCCATTTGTACACATGTGGTGCAAGCTGCTAGCACTTTGCTTGTTGATTTTTCTCAGATTTGGTTTGACAGAGTCTGTCATTCAGGGGTCATGCTTGGTTTTGCTGAAGCACAATGGGGATATCAATAGGCATGGCAGTGCCTTATTACTAACAGTAGTTTGAGGAAGAACAGATAATAATAGCATCAGAGCAGCATCATGTTAAGGTAAAATAGCCCCTTTTCAATGGGGACTTTGGGCTGGCAGCAAAGCAGCATTGCTTTTTCACTCTATTTCTTTTGTATATGTAAGAACGCACTGGCAAGCTCCCTCAGTGTGCCATCCTGCCCATGTGTGCATGGCAAGAGGGTGCGGCCATCTTTTTGTTGCTGAAAAACACAGTTTTGAGGCCATGGTGCTCACAGAGGCCAGTGCAGCCACATTGCTGGTGACTGTAGATGCAAAGCTTGGTGATGTGGGGACGTACTGCTGAGTGGGTAAATATATCCCACAACGTTTCACGGTGGCTGCTTCCATTTATTGATCAGGGTCTCGCACAGGTTCATGGGTCAAAGGTGTTTACCACATTAGATTTTTCAGCTGGATACAGGTGTGTATTTTATTTTTTATTTGTTTTGGTTTCTTACAAAAAACCTTTACAAAATTACAGTTTACAGATTAATTTATGTGTACCATTGGCTGAAGATATCCAAAACGTGTTTGCATTTTCTTTTGACAAATCCCAATATTCATGGGTCCGGACACCTTCTGGATATGTCAATAGTGGGAGTGAATTTGGGATATTCCTAAGCAAGGCGCTACCAGATGCAGCAGAAATGGGGACACTAGTTTATGTGGATGATGTGCTAATTAAAAATGAGAATCTGAAAAATCATTTCGATGAGATTGAACATGTGCTTAACCAATTACAGAAGGCTGGAGCCAAAGTATCTTTACAGAAAGCACAATAGTGTAAAAAGAAAGTTAATTTCTTAGGCCATGAGGTGACTGAAAATGGGTTAAACCCACAAAAGAAGGTGGAGCCAATATATAAATTGAAAGATCCTACTAATCTGAAGGGGTTAAAAAGTTTGTTAGGGATGACAGGTTATAACAGGAAATGTATATAGAACTATACAGAGATTACACAGCCTTTAACAAGATTACTAAAGCAGGGTGTATGCTGGAATTGGGAATAAAACAATGTGAAGCAGTGGTCAGGCTGAAAGAGTGTCTCATTAAGGTGCCATGGCTGGCATATCCCATAAAGAACCAGGATTTCTTTGTAGAGATAGGGTTCACTGATCAGTGCATGTCTGCAGTGTTATATCAGAAGCATGATGGGAATAAACAACTATTGCATACTCTAGTAAAGCCTTGTTGCAGGTTAAAACTAGGTTCAGTGAATGTGAAAAAGCACTCCTAACCACTGTCTGGGCGTTACATCATTTCTGCCCCATAATTCAAGGGAAAGAGTAATTATTGAAACAAATCACCAGCCCCTGCAGTTTCTGCAAAGTAAAAGAATTAGATCAGGGAATTTGGGAGAGTGTAGAATTACCTCCTGGACATTGGCACTTCAGGGATTTCCTGTGGAAGTAAAATATGGACAACATAAAAAGAGCCCAGTTGCCCAAGGGCTAGCAGATTTGCATGATTGTTCTGCTGCATGTGCACCTGATGAAGCAGAAATAGAATCAAGTTTGAATTAATTTGAATAATCCCGACACAAAGCATTCAATGAAGAGATATGTAGGGATTTACCAACTTGTATGTAGATGATTGTGCATACCATGTGGAAAATAACACAGAAAAAGAGCTTGTGACAGGAATAGGAACCATCTGGTTTAAATGTGACAACATTCCAAGAGTGAGCATGAGGATTGGGCCTAGAAGTAGTCAAGTGGCAGAGTTGCCTGCTATTTACAAAGTAGTCGCTACCACAGTAGAAAACAAACTCAAAGAGATAGTCCTAGTGACTGATTCTGACTATGCACAAAATAGTTGTGTAGAATATTTACCTGGCTGGAAGGTAAAAGGTTTGCTCACCATTAACAAAAAAACACTTAAACATGGTAAGATGATTTAAGCCATAGACAAACTTGTATTAGAAAATGATTTGGTAATACATTGGAGAAAAATATGTGGCCATTTAAAGATGCCATGTGAGGGCAATGACAAGGCAGATAAGTTATCCAAAATTGGAGCTGTGATAGGAGAAATATTTCCTACCGAGCAACTGCTTGGTGAAATACAGGTAGATGTGATAACACGCTCCAAATATCCAAAAGTAGTTCAGCAGCCTATGGTGAAATGGAGTTTTGATACTCCAGACCAGGACCAGGTCAAAGCGCAAGAGGAGGATCTGATATTAGGCATATTCTATGTTCATCTGTTAGATGCTGAGAAAAATCCTCTGACTGAAGAAGAGTGTAAAGGGAAAGGAGTTGAGGGTGTTGCTAAAAAAACAAAAAGAGTATTAGGTTACAAGATGGACTGATGAATAGAGAATCCGTGACAGGTCAAATACAATGGGTGGAACCTTTGTCTTTTCTGGAATTGATGTTACATCATGCTCATGATGCGATAACTGCAGGACACAGAGATTCCCAGAAAACTTTGGACATTTTTAAAAGATTACATTTATTGGCCACACATGTCCCAAGATGTTGAACTATACACAAGAGGGTGTTTAGTGTGTGCACAATTTCAACCTGCTTCACTTACGCATAGAGCACCATTAATAAAAAGGGGTTTGACCCTCCCATGGTCTGATATACAAATCGACTATGTCGGGCCTGTAAAAAGATCAGCAAGGAGAAACAATTATATGTTAAAAGTAGTTTGTTTAATGTCTAAATGCGTGAAGTGCATTCCAGCGCCAGATTGTAGTGCACAAACGGCAGCCACATTACTCGTGAATCACATTTTTTCAAGATTCAGGTTACCCCAAAGGATAGAGTCAGACCGGGGAAGTCATTTCACTAGTGCATTGATAACAAAAGTATGGGAAATTTTGGTTCTGAAACGGAAAATGCACATATCATACCGACCTTCCTCTTCAGGTGGAGTAGAACGGAACAACAGGTTAATTGTGAATATATTAAAGAAATGTGTGGCTGAAGTAGGTTCTAGTTGTGATCTTCGGCTTCCATTAGTATTAATGGCCATTAGGTCGACTCCTACTATATCAACAAACCTCAGCCCTCATGAAATACTGACAGGAAGAAAAATGGTGTTTCCACAGCATTTATTTCACAAGACCCATGAGCAGACACTTGTAAATGCCCCCACAAGTCACGGATATGTGGAAGAATTTGGAAAAGGCTGCTGACGGTGCAACAACATATTATGATAGGAAGACATCTACAAAAGTGTACGACGTAGGAGATCAAGTTTAATTTTTGAAAGGGCAGGCATAAAAACTCTAAATTCCTTTCAGCATGGCAAGGGCCGTACAGAATAACAGACAAAATATCACCCGTGGTGTACAGAATAGCTAGAAAGGAGGGTGAGTTGATAGTGGAACAGTTTGTCCATGTAAACCAAATCAAACCATTCCACTCGAAACATGAGGTGAAGATGTTGAAGATGTTGGAGCAAGTTGAGGCTAGTTAAAAAAAAAAAAAGATAATGAGTGTAGAATGAAAGGTTATCATAGCCAGGGAGTCAATGTAAATACTGCTAGGACGTGGGAGATGCTAAGGGGTTCTAGTATAAAGGTCCAATGTGGGGAAGGTGTATATTTTTGGAATTGTTTGGTTGCATGACATGATATGTATGTCCCTGATTTTTATAATGATACATTTATTTTCAGGTGTTCCAGCACGGCAGGCGAGTACCTATGGTTGCGCGAAATAATAATACAATTTCATTTTAGTTGTTCCAGTAGAAGAGTGATGAAAAATGTATTGTTTGTGGTACTTAATGTGTCTTTTCCTTTTACTCTAGAGGATTAACTTAGCACTGGGCCCCTGGAGGATGCCATGGGATCAGAGGCCCTGGGAGGGCCCCCTGACCGAAGAAAGGGGGTGAAGATAAGGAGCCTGAAGGACCATGGAGATGACACCTTTGGCAGAGGTCCCCTGGAGTGCCGGACTGGAGGAATTCTGCCAATGAGAGCGTGGTGTGCAGTTGTAGTACAACGGTTAATGGAGCAGATATACCTGTGACATAGTACCACAAACCAAATTACTACAGGACACATGCAGTTTATTGTAACGTTTATTTTGTGTTTTTTAATTGGTTTTACATTTAATTAAATGACACAGATGTGTAAATACTCTCTGGGAATGTTAATGATTTGATTGTGATCTTACAAAAAAATACACTACGGCCCGTGGAAGCAGCCGTGTAGTTATGGTTAAGTTGCTAAACTCATAGGACGAGCACTTTTTCGGCGGCTTATAACTTTGCTCCCCCTGGAGGAATCCTCACCAAGCTTTGCAAAAAAAGTATATGGCCGGGTCTGAATGTATTCGCCAAGTTGGGGGGGGGTTTGTGCGGGGGGGCAAAGTTATAGGGGGGTCTGAATGGGGAAAAACTTTACGCACGGCTACAGGCCGTAATTTGCAGCAAGAGTGGGGGCTTGGGTCAGAAATCGTGCTTTTGTGTGTTTGGTGGAAATCCAACCAGTAGTTTTGTTGCAAATAACTGAAATGTACGTCACAAAACATGCGTGATATCTGGGTCCGCTCCACGGACCCATTTCCCTGTTCGCTCCGTAGACAGAAGTGTCATTGACTCGTGGTACGACGTGCTGTCAGAGAAGTTTGGACGCGACCGGTGGTTGGCTGGAGAGAAGCGTGGTGTATGTCGACATTTTTTGGGAAAGCCGCCATGATGTATTGGAGGACAGTGCAGCGGCGGAAGGGTCTGGAAAATGTACTGCATGGAATGCATTGGCGGCAATAAGGAAGGGGATGGGTGGGGGAGGGAGAAGTGCGTAATGTGACATATGTAGGAGAGTACTGTGTGTGGTGATTGGAGGCAGCGGTCGTAACAGCTCCACAGGTTCTGCCGCAAATTGTTTGCAGCAACCTCTGTTTGTGGTGGCAGGTGAATTGTCCCGGGAGGATAGATCAGCGGCAGCGTGCGCGTCTTGGAAGCAAGGCGACACGAAGCAACAACAGGTTCGATACCCGGGTCCGCGCTTAGAAACCTCTGGGTGTTTAAGCGCGTTATAAATAGTAACTAAGACAAAAAAAAAAAACAACACACACAATTACGCAACTAGAAAAACAAACAATTCCTGTAAGAGCGCCTCGATGCCTGCGGGCTATGTGAGCGCTTTATAAATGTAAAATAAATAAATAAATAAATTGCAGAAGGGGAGTGATTTGGACATGACATAGGGTGGGTGGGAGCGTGGGTGCCTGTTCGCTGCAGATGGAATGTGGTAGTTGGCGACTTGGTGGCATGCATGGGTGAATGAAGGAGCGGTGGGTCTGTGGAAGGATTGGACTAATGGGTGCATGGGCGAAGGGCGTAGGCCTTAGGGTGTAGGGCATGCACTCAAGAGCATAGGGCTGCTACATACCCACCGCAGGAATGCATGTTTGACTCTGCATTTGGTACAGGGTGGTGCCTGTATAGTGTGGTATCTGCCGATTGGTTGCAATAAGGCTAGTGTTCCGACCAGAATGTGGGTAGGTTGGCAGTGACACAGTACTTTGTGAATGGAAGTGGGGACACCCATTGTAAGTGAATAAAAGTGCACAGGGGTGCAGGAGCAGGGGCGTTGCTAGGTTTTTAAAAGATCCGGGGCTAGAGCCCATTGCAAGTTTGGACGTCACATAACTGCATGATATGAAAGCACGCACCGCGTGGCGATTTCAAGCTTTAATATTGCAAACTATACTGCTCAAAGGGCTCATACTCATTTGGAAGATTTGCCATTCCAAAACCGGAATGATCATCCAGTAGTGCTATGTAATACTTTATGAGGTTATATAAGGCAAAGAAAAGCCTTTGTACAGGACAGCCAAAAACTTGGTGTGGATTGAGAAATTTTATTTAAGCAGCAACTGGAGAGATATCTGTTTGCTACATTAACCATTCAGTCACTTACTGCTGGTTTTTGGACTGACAGTGGGTAGCTAGTGGGCTTACGAAGTGGCGGGACATAACGAATGTAATTAACCAATGTAGCGAGCGAGTGCAGCGAGAGAGCCTCAACTTGACCAGGGTGGTACGGGGTCGGAGGGTCCTCCCCGCCACCCCCCACCAGAACATTTTTGAAAAAATGCTGTCAAAATCACACACATTTCAGCATGATTTTTTCAAAGTTACCAGTATAGTACATATGTTTCTTAGTGATCTAAATGGCTGCTGAATACTGTAACACTAATAAGCTGCAGCAAGCAGGTGGGATACAAATACCCAGTATAACATAACATAACTAACAAATGAAAAGCATTTTCAATTCCAACATACATTTTCAAACAAGTATATTTGTGGTTTCATTCCATTTGCATTTGCATGTAGTTGCATTTAGTAGAAATGCAGTATGGACAGAACATACTGCAGTAAAAATGAAAGACTAATTTCCAATTCCAACGGTTGTTAATGAATTAAAATTCAAAGATACCTAATAAAAAAACAAATATGATCCTTTGCAATAACTGAACTGTACATAGATACTGCATCAATCCCACCCTTTTTCCAGCCTACCTCCCTTCGCTGCACATGCATATTGTGTGTTCAAAGGTTAGTGTGGGGGCGGGTGGGACATGGTTCACATTACTGGGACACAGTGCCTCACACTGCAGAGCAGTGAATGATGGGACTGGTTTTTGGCTGTCAGAAATTATGGCCTGGGCCGATTGATTGTCTGGGGTGCACTTCTCACCTCTTCCTGATGTCGATTCTTGGGGGGTAGTGGTGGGAAGTGGTGATAAGAGTGCCCTGTGCATCTTAAAGAGGCTCACGTTTCCCAATGGCATAAAGCGATGGCAGAGGTGGACCGCGTCTGTAAAGCCTAATGCGGGGTTGAGAGGACAACTTAAAACAGTTACATGTGATCACCAAGAGCCCCTTTACGGTGTCAAAAAGAGCACCTTGATATTTTCATGAATGAAACGTTAATGAAGCACTGCATTTATTCATGCTTGGGATGGACAGGGTTACTCCGTAAAACTCAACTCCGACCTATGGTGCACCGTGCATGTGCTGTCGTTGATACACATTCTGGGGGCATGGCTTCCCAGAGACACCAATAGGAGCCCAAAGGGCCCGGCTTATGATAGCACGTACACAATGGTGCTGCACGATCAATGGGTGGAAGGGTGCCTGGCTGGCAGGCTGCGCGGGGGTGAGCGCTGATGAGCAGGCACTGTCGGGATGCATTTCGTGAGTGGATGCCCCCTGACAATCGGACCCCTTCAGCACTCACCCCTACCTGACCCTGTACGGGGTTCAGTGTCTGGGGCCTGCCACTACAGCCCTTTCACGCCTACCCACTTCTGACTCCGCCATTTTGCTCCCACACTCTGGACACGTTTGACACTGCAATGTGGAGAAGGAACAGTGTTTCACTCCCCGGGCCCGGGCCAGGTTTAATGGCGGCATTACACTTATGAGCTGGGACGTGTCTGCTCCAACAGGGACCATTCAGTCAAGTGGGGAATGAGCACGAGCTTGGTAATGGGGCTGTGTCTGCGTGCTCCCTTTACCCCCACATCGGTCTCTAAACACAAAATTACATCAATAGAATATCAGTCATTTAACCAGTCGAGATATTGTTAACTTTGCATTTTAGACGACATTGTGTGTGCTATCTTCCCGGGGGGGGGGGGAAGGGTGTGGGGAGTATTTGGGGGTGAGACCACTGCTAGACAGTACAGGCCGTGAAGGCGGAACTGTTCCACCCCATTTGCACATAACATGCCATCGCCCACAACAAAGATGCGTGCCCTTTGCCGAATGGCATCTGCAAAGTCACCCCTTTTCAGCCAATTTCAAGGGAGGGTCCATTTGCATGGGAACCACTTTGGAGAACACTGTGGAAAATCGTGTGCCCATAAGTGCAACAATGGGCATGGGATAGGCGTATCTGCTCTATAGATGTCCTCTCTAAAGTGCCCTGGCAGCAAGCGTGTTGGACTGGAGTTGTTTGTTTTTGAGGTGCTGGAGCAGTGCAACCCAAAGAGCAGAAGCAAGCGAGGCATAGGCGCAGGGCGGGGAAGCAGGTGTGTCTGGGCATTAATGCATGCAATAAACAAGAAACATGTATGCCTTTGTCACCGATGGTCACCTGTCTCCAAACGGTATGCATGGCCCGAGGGCAAAGTGTGTGCAAACATCCCATAACTAAGTCCCTTGCATGCATTTACATTTAATATTACAACTTTCCTGCTTTACAATTGTCAACAAATCAAGGAAAAACATGGATCAAACAATACTATAAACCGTTAACTTTTGGGACAAATTCAAATTAAAGATCGCTACTTTGAGACGCAGATGACATGATGTATAAAAAAAAAATTCCATTGAAATTTCCCATTTAAAAAAAAAAGCCTTTTGTATCTCTGGCTCAGAGGGTCTCTCGGGAGACGTGAATGACGTTCTGCTGCATGACGAGCTACCTAGACTAGAGGTGGAATGTGCTGGACTCTCCAGCCTCCCGGATTCATTTGTGCAGCATTAACAACATCAAATAGTTATCATAGTCCCTGTGTTTACCCCACTGCCCTACACTGCTGTCTGACCTAGCATCTCCCAGTGGAAGCGGCCATATTGCAGATCCTTGCAGTCTGCTTCACCGAGCAGGAGAAGGAAGCCCAGTTTTCAACCATTATACCTCCATATGTTTGCTGCACCACCTTTGACTTTCATAGTGAGAGCGAATAAAGAGCCGCTGCACTTGCAGACCACCGTGCTACCAGCAGGGAGAACACCACCTTACCCAATACGGTCTGGAGGAAAACAAATACTCTCCACTTGCCGCCCAGTGACAAAGTGCTATAGAAACACGAGGGAGCTGCGTGCTGGCACTGTACAGCCGTGAGTTCAGAATCATTCCTTTTAGATATGTCAATGGCCCCTACAGGGAAAGCATGAGCACGTCCCCTTTTGGACGCTGGTGCAACCACATGCATATTCATGAGCCATGCCCCTTGCCAATGCACCATGCGAAGGTGCCACATGCTTCATGCTGTGGAGACTCCTCTGAAGACTGGTGAAACCCTTTGCCATTTAATCTATTTGTGCCCGGGCACATCTGGCAGGTGAGGGATGAGGGTGCCCCTATGTTTGCGTTTTGGATGAAAGGTGGCCCATGCTTGTCCACAAATGGTGCCACTGTGCCAAGGCTTGAGTTTGCCAAACTCTCTCCTGCCCACAAAGCTTCTACAGCCCCTGACGAGGAAGGCGTGAGTGTGTAGGGCAGGCGCAACCCCCCCACCCCAACAGCCTCAATTCAGCGGCCACGTGCGCTGGCCCCAGAGCCACTCAGCAGCCTCTCAGCACCTCCATTGTGTGCCCAAAACCAACACGGTCAGCTTCATCCCCCCTCCCTGAAAGGGATCTTATCTGCCATTTCCACTACTTGCCGCTTAAATGCTTGTGACAGCTCCCGGCCCACAGCCCCCCAGCCCTGCTCCCTTTTCCCCCCTTGTGCCAAATGAGCCGCCTTGTTTTGGACGAGAGATGTCTATGTGCAAACGAACTGACGTTATTTTAGGCAGTTCACTCAACTGTCTAAAATAATGTTGGTTCGGTTCCAATTCCAAACGTACGCCGACGCCTATACAACGCATATATTCAGAGCCGGCCTTAGGGGGGGGCCAGCCGGGCGACCGCCCGGGGCGCCACGCCCCCCAGGGCGCCATATGCCCCCACCACGCCAGCTGGGGGGAGTCTTTCAAGGGCTCTCCCGAGCTGGCGTTGTGGGAGAAGGCGCGGCAGGCAGCCTTTTGCTGTTGAGAGCGCCCGTCACCGTGGGTGCCTTTAACAGCAAAATGCGCCATTATTCCCCCACCACGCCAGCTCAGGGGAGTCTTTCAAGGGCTCCCCGCGCTGGCGTGGTGGCAGAAGGTGTGGGAGGCGCCTCATTGTCATTGAATGAACCTGCAGCGGCAGGCTCATTCAATGACAATGGGGTGTTAATGTGCCCTGTTCACACCATTACCTCCGCACGAAAAAAAAGTGGCCCCTCTTGGCCCCACCCCCTGTTAAACAGGGGTGCCGGAGGGCGCCAATTTGCCCAGGCTGCTGCTGCCCTTAAGGCCGGCCCTGCATATATTACCTACCTAGGCTAGGTGGCGGTGCACATGGCATGGGATTCGCAGCTCGCACCGGCACCTAATAAATTCTTCACAGTGGGGGTAGGTGATAGCCGGAGGGGTCACAAGCCGGTGGTGGTATTGGGGCAGCTCGAGTTCCTTGCGGCAGAGAGCACCAGTGTCTGCATGCAGGCACAGGGCGACTCTCACACTTGCTACTGCCTAGTGCGCATGCAGGGAATTTTAGCGCATGCAGAATTCTAAAAAAAAAACAAAAAAAAAACTCTTCATTCCATTCAGTTCCTCAATCAGTATGTAAAAGGCAAAGATAAATTGAAAATAAAACTATTACAAAGTATGGACTCCTGGCCAGTGCGAAAATACACAGGACTACAAGGACATTCATTAGCCTAAATTTCTGGACCTATTTGAAAAAGCACCTTCCACCATATCAAAATGATTGCAACACACCATTGAACTGTAAGAAATCTTGTTCATAAACTGTACTATGCCAAATGTCCTGCTTTCGCACTGGCCAATTTAAATAACATTTTTCTACATGGTACAGCCAAAGAACTACTCAAAGAAATAGAGCACTTCCAGAGAAAATATTTTGGAAGTGAAACCCACTTACACAATTCAATATCTTTAGAACAGAGTAGCAACATCTTTGCAGATGGCAGCCTTCTACTACACACATAACAAGTACCAAACAATGTGTGCGTGTGTGTTGCCGCAGGACTTTTTATGAAAATAGCACAAAAACTGTAGAGATAATGTAAAAACAGAAGACAATGAAGATTCCAAGTGGTTCCAATTAGCTCTGTATCTTATAGAAGAAAACAAATACGAAATGACTAACCCCTCAATACTTTGCAGATACTGTACAGTAAAATTTGACAAAAACCAAATACCTTCACGTGCTATCACTAATAACTTGGAAATATTTCCACTACCAAATCCACTGCAACAACTTAACTTGCCATTAGATATCAAAGAAAATGTACACACTCTGGGAGTGCAACGTCTAATAGATCAATCTATGATAATCCTAGTAAATTGCGTACCTACAAAAGACAAAATAATTTGGCAGCAACTAGTGGACTTACATAAAGTTAGGGAAGCCCTGCAATATCTAAAAGACAACAATGAATACTACAAAGAAATAGACTTTGAAGAAAACCTGAGGGAAAACACTAAAATAATTAAAGACTCGTCAGGAACTGGCCGAATTCAACTTCTAGATCCTACAACAGAATCCAATATTTTAGATCATTAACAATTCACCCATTGCATTCTAAAGTCACCATAGATGATGCACTGGAAACATACCAAATGCGGCAAGCCAGAGGATCTCCAATCAGCATTTGGGAAAAAAGTGTAGAAGCACAAGCCTTTCCTCTACTCTTTCCTACTGGAAAAGGAGAAAGGTACGATGAAAGACCCACACAAATAACAGCATCAGAATACCGCTCTTTACAAATGTATTCTGAAGACCCCAGATTCAGACAAAACGTGTAATACATATTCCACCTTCTCTTTGAAAGTGAACTAGCAACTCTATGCTATGGAGTTGCACACACATTGAAATCAGGTACCAATTTTCAAAATATGTCTGCTATGCAATTACTACAAAAAGTGCAGGAAAAAGATGAAGTTTTACACTCAAGCATTACAAATATTTTAGCAAACATGCATGGTACAAAAGAATACTGGTTCTGACGACATGCAGAAGTACGCTGTATGATAAGAAACCTTGACCCACCTACATGGTTTGTGACATTAAGATGTGCAGAGTATGCATGGGAAGATTTGCACAATTTCCTACGCCTAACAAACAAAAACAAAACAAATACAGATATAAAAACACCAGGAGAACTCTGCTCTCTAGATCCTGTAAAGGTATCAAGATATTTCCATCATTGCTTTATTGACATGCTACACTTAATTTGTAATAAAACAGTTCCTCCCCTCGGATAAGGGCAACACTTCTTTTGGAGAAAGGAATACCAAGCCAGAGGAGCACCACAAATGCACATGCTTTTGTGGACTAAAGATGCTCCTAACTTTGGTAACGACAGTGATGCCACTGTCTTGCAGTTCATTCAAAAATATTCAAAGACACAAGTGTGGGAAGTATTGTCGGCGCAAATGTAAAAACAAAGGGAAATACTACATCAAATGCCGCTTTGGTTTCCCTAGACCAGTTTTAACAACAGGACAAGTGAACAACGTCATGTCTTCAGTTAGACATAGTGTCAAAGGTAAATCACCTAAGAACACATACATCATAAAAAGAACAGAAGGATCAAAGTACATGAATGATTACAATGCAATCATTGCCCTCCTATGGAATGCAAATATAAATGTGCAATACATTGCAGACAATTCCACTGCAGTTACACGATATGTCATAGCCTACTTAACCAAAGCAGAAAAAACAGAGCTCAAAGAACTCTGGGACGACATATCATCTGACAAAACACTGTCACAGAAATTGTACAGCTTTTGCATAGAACTGCTCTCCCATAGAGAATGTGGCTGCTACGAAGTCACAGACCATTTAACCGGTACTGCCTTGTATGGAAAATCTGGAAACATAGTATGGCTAAGCCTTGGTCCTGCTAAATCCAGAAAAAGAGTGCTCAAATCATATGAAGACATAGAAACAATAGCTAAAAATTATCCCAACAGCCAAGACATTTTGAAAAACAACTTACTAAACACATACTACCCAAACAGGAGTAGCGCTTTGGAAACCATGTGTCTATACCACGTAGCCCAAAATTTCACATACAAAAATAATATTAAACCAGATGAGAAGAAAGGTAGATACAGAGTCAAAAATTGTGAAGGCAGCCTAGTGAAACTACCAAACACAGCCTTATTAATCATATGAAATTGTCATTAAAACCTCCTCAACATAAATAACTTCATTACATGTCCCTACTACAACTTTTTAAACCATGGAGAAAAGAAGAACATTTATTAGATACCTATATCTCCTAAGAAGATGCTTTCAAAGCAAATGAAAGCACTATAACAGATGTAAACTTTACGCAGTACAAAACAATGTTAGACAATGAACAGCAACAAGAAGAAGAACACTCCTGACAGCAGTCAATCTTCACTAACAGGAAGCCAAGAACCATTTGGACAGCCACACATAGCAAATGAGGCTGAATTAGCCATGACTGAAGTAGAAAACACCATGTACCAGTATGAAGGGTCTACAGAAGACTTTGCTATAGTCAAATCACAATTAAACAATGAACAGCATAGCATTTTCCTAGAAATAACAAAAGAAATTGAACATGGTATGCAGCACGAAACTAAAACTTGTAACTGTCAAGATTACAAACCTATACTGCTATACGTGTGGTGGTCAAGCTGGCTCAGGGAAACCATTCTTAATAAAAATCAACAGCCGGTTCCTCCAACAATTGACAAACAACAAACTGTCAGCTGTTGTAACTGCGCCCACAGGTTTAGCCGCCTAAAACATAGGCAGTGTCACTTTTACACCAATTACTACTCCTTCCAGTAGAATACCAAAACAAATTAGACTACTACAATCTTTCTCCAGAAGCTGCAATGGAACTACAGAAAGTTTGAAACAAATGAAAATGCTACTAATAGATGAGGTGAGCATGGTCTCCAACCTAATGTTGGCTTTGATTCACCTCAGATTACAAGAGGTCCTCAAAACAGACTACGAAGAACTCTTTGGAGGAAAACACATTAGGCCGATTCATGGAACAAACGTGCGCCAAAAATCTATGCGCAAGCAGGCGCAAGCGCAAAAAAACAGACGCACACGTGCGATTCATGGAAGTCCCTGTGCGTGTTTTCCTCGGGATGTGCGCCAAACCCATGCATGGCGCACATGTCACTGAAACATCCCGAACGGCGTGCGCGACGCGCACAGTGAAAGCGCACAACCTCGGCGCACACACCAAAAAGGGGGCAGAACACGGGGCGGAACGCGCGGAATGGGGAACAACGCGCGAAAATAAGGGCGTAACTGGGATGCACTGCTGGGAAGCAGACGGAACGCTCACACGCACGCGAACCACACGTATTCATGGAATCGAATAGGGCAAAGCCGCGCACGGCCAAAGACACGCACAGGCCTAAACACGTCCGCCACACGAAGGCAGGCGGTAGCGTCCCTGCGCATCACAAAAGCGCCAATATACAGCAATGAATAATGTCCCATAATGCTATTGTGCCTGGGGTTCGCGTGAAGTTTTTCACGCGATCGGCCCTGGGGGAGCGGGGTACGTGTATTACGGGGGTTCGCGTGAAGTTTTTCACGCGATCGGGCCTGGGGGAGCGGGCTACGTGTATTACAGGGGTTCGCGTGAAGTTTTTCACGCGATCGGGCTTGGGGGAGCGGGCTACCACTCACCGTCTGCCTTGCGTGTAGAAGAACGCGTAGCCAACACTCGCTGTGAAGTAATAGCGTGTGAACCCCAACGGCTGGAAAACACACGCACTGCACCCCACGAAAACCACGTACAGAGCAATGTAAAGGCACGTGGGATCTACAAGCCCTGCCAGGGAAACGCCCGTGCGCCAAACGTCACAGACGCGCTTACGCACTAAGGGCCTTTGGTCCAATGAAATCGCGTATGCACCGTGCCCTGCCATTTGGTGCCTGCACATCAGCCATCTGCAGGGGTCCATTTGCTGTGTCCACCCCTGCTGGAACAGAAGACTCCCGACTGGGATACCATCGCTCCACAGCCCAGCCCCAGGACCCAGTTGCCCACCCACTCCTGCCTCTGGGGTTGCCCTGTCGGGCACTGCAACATCTGGCACCACTGGCAACCCCCGGCCAGAGAGGCAGAGGGGCACCAGCTTCACTGCCACCGAAGTTGGTGTCCTGGTGGAGCAAGTCCTGGGGCAGTATGATGCCCTCTTCGGAAGTAAGCGTGCCAACAAGGAAGGACGGACTCGGATCTGGACAGACATCGTGACTGCCATCTACACGGAGGGGGTGGCAGTCCGCGACTACCAACATGTCAAGAAGCGCTGGGATGACTGCAGGTCCAGGACCCTCTTGAAGGCCCGGCGCCTCGTGGAGGGGGGCTGAGGCCGCATGAGTACCATCCAGATGAGGGTCCTGGAACGCGTAGGCCCAGCGCTCCACGCCCAGATCCTTGAGAGGCAGACCCGTCTGGAGTTGAGCGGTAAGTGGCCAAGCATTGCTGTGCGAGACAGGGCATGTTGCAGTGTGCTGGTTGTCTGATACTTGCCTGTATGTGTGATATAGGCCATGTATGCATGTGTGTGTGCAGGGACGTCATGCATGTGAGACCAGTAATGTGTGAACCACATGGTTGGTGCATGTGTTCAAATGCAACAGGGGTTGCCCTATGCGGAATGGCCACATGAAAGCATGCCAGTCTCTGTTCCTGGACATGGGTGGGGGTGAGGGATGGGTGCCGATGCCATGTACATGTATGCTGTCCATGTCTGTGTGTCTGTGACTTGTGAATGCCAGGGATGCATGACACATGTTGTCGCAATGTTCAGGTTCACTGGTGCAGCCTAGTCATCCTTGTATCCACTGTGTCTGTGGTGTACGAGGCCAGATGGATGAAACTAGGGTGAAGTGTGTGCATGTGATAGGCATGGCCCATGATGCATGTGAGTTCCAAAACAACATTGTATGTTTCAAGAATCCCTTGGACATGTATGCTAATGTCCATAGCATGCGCCATGCCTGTTACCGCATGTGTTTTACCTGCACTGACCCATGTGTTGTGGATGGATATGATGGAAGTGATCTTTGACAGTGCCACTCATCTGCTATTGCTTCCTGTCTAGGGGACCATTGTACAGTACCCTGATGCTTGTGTTCTATGTCTCCCTCTACACCGCGCCATGTGAAGAAGAGGGCGGAGACGGCGCTGTGGAGCAAAGCGGAAGGGGTGGGTGAGCCCCCACAGGGGCTTGCAACGGCGGAAGACGGGGTGGAGCCATCTAGGTTGGTGGTTTCCACAGAGGAGGAGGAGGCCGCTACTGAGGCGCACATGGGGCCTGGTGGGGGCATCCCTGCTGGTGCAAGTGTTGCAGACCAGGGGCAGGGGCAGGAGGCAGCACAGGTTGCCGTGGAGGGGCCTGTGCATGTCACTGTCCCTGACACTGTGACTGCACCACCATGCACCAGCAGGGATGCCCCATCCCAGGCCCGTCCGCAGGTAGGGGGGATGTCCATGTCATCTGACTTCCCTCCACCTGTGGACGAGGGGACCCCTGGCCGTATGGAGAAGGTCCTGATAGGTGTCGCATTGCGCACAGGTGCAATTCGTGATGAGGTGCGTGCTTCCCGGGAGGAGCATGCACGTCATCACGGAGAGCACCGTGCCGACGTGGCCCAGTTGGGATCGGCCATGGTCGGGGGTTTCCTACATGTGTCGGCCAATCTGGCGACCCTCTCCTCCTCTGTGGAGACTATGCACCAGTCGTTCTCCATGCCGTCTTCCGGCCCAGATGCCACCAGGGCCCCCTGTGGACCTGCCCCGACCAATGCAGCCAGCTCGTTGGGGATCCCATCCCTGCCACAGTCCGGAGTCGGAGGTCCAGCAGGGGTGGACACACCAGCAACTGGACCCCAGCAGATGGAGGATGTGACGGCATCATTGGGCAGGGCACGTGCACAATGGCGTCAGTGGATTCCATCAGCCTGGATGCCGTCGTGCTGGCACAGGCAGTTGCGTCGGAGGCAGCGGCAGGCTCGACGTGGGAGGCATCATGGCTCGGGGCCATCAACATCAGGGGTGCAGGCATCGGCCGGAGGGCAGGAGAACCCTGGAATGGGAATGGCTTCCGTGTGGGAGCGGTTGGACCAGCAGATAGGTGCGGAGCGGCAGCGGGCAGAGGAGGAACGGCTCACAATGGTCAGGGCGGAGAACTCCATGCGGAGGGCGCTGAGGCGGGCTGAGTGCCTCGAGGGTCTTGGCAAGGAGTTGGAGCTGGACACTGCTTTATCCCTGCGAAACCTCGGGCCAGGGAACATGCCCGCCTCCAAGCCATTGAACAGGAGTTCGATGATGCCCTGTCCCATGACAACATCCAGTGAGCCTTGGACTAGCCCGCTGCCCTTGTAAATAGTTATGTAGTTAGTGTTAGGTTTCCTTTGTTTTTGCATTTTTTTTGGACCTTTTGGACAATGGGCCACATTTTTGTATATAGTTTTTTTTCATTAGGTAGTGTTGTTAGATAGGTTTCATTTCTTTTGTTGGGATCATGGACCCTGGCTTGTTCATCTGTACATAGTTCACTGTTGGATTTTCTTTTCATTTTACATGGACACCATTCCTTTGGATTATGATTTTTGGTTTTGCATTTTTTCACGGACATGCTTCTTTTTATTTTTTTACATTCCCATTTCTGTTTGTATGTTTGATTCAATTCATGTTTCCTTTAATACATATTTTTTGATCAAACTTCAATGTGTAGTATCATCTCATTGGTTTCATGCATATCATGATATGGGTTTTGAGATTCACTGACACCCATTGGGTGTATGTGAGGGACATGTGTTCGTTTCCAAACTTGCAATTGGTGTTCTATCATGTTATTGCCATTTCTAAGTGGGTGGATGCAATACTCGGGTGGGTGTTTTGCATTTGGAGGCTGACCATAGGGACCAGGGATCTAGATTGTGATGACATGTTGGCTGGGGAACATGAGTTGGGGCCTGGTGGAGGGTGCACCACAGTGCTGGGGGGGTGGGGGTGCAGGGGAACATGAGTTGGACATGAGTGGGGGCCTGCTGGCAGGTGCCCCTCAGTGCTGGGGGGTGGGGGTGCAGGGGAACATGAGTGGGACATGAGTGGGGGCCTGCTGGCAGGTGCCCCACAGTGCTGGGGGGTGGGGGTGCAGGGGAACATGAGTGGGGCATGAGTGGGGGCCTGCTGGCAGGTGCCCCACAGTGCTGGGGGGTGGGGGGAACAGGGGAACATGAGTTGGACATGAGTGGGGGCCTGCTGGCAGGTGCCCCACAGTGCTGGGGGGTGGGGGTGCAGGGGAACATGAGTGGGACATGAGTGGGGGCCTGCTGGCAGGTGCCCCACAGTGCTGGGGGGTGGGGGTGCAGGGGAACATGAGTGGGACATGAGTGGGGGCCTGCAGGCAGGTGCTCCACAGTGCTGGGGGGTGTGGGTGCAGGGGGACATGTGTGGGGGCCTGGTGGAGG
Organism: Ambystoma mexicanum; assembly: GCF_040938575.1. Classification (NCBI taxonomy): domain Eukaryota; kingdom Metazoa; phylum Chordata; class Amphibia; order Caudata; family Ambystomatidae; genus Ambystoma; species Ambystoma mexicanum. The sequence goes on from NC_090940.1 coordinate 409,138,361, forward strand.
GTGCCCTTGAATGGTGGGGGATGGGGGTGCAGGGAGACAGGAGTGGGGGCCTGGTGGTGGGTGCCCTGCACTGCTGGGGTGTGGGGGTGCTGGGAGACATGTGTGGGGGCCTGGTGGAGGGTGCCCCTGACTGGTGGGGGATGGGGGTGCAGGGAGACAGGAGTGGGGGCCTGGTGGAGGGTGCCCTGCACTGCTGGGGGGTGGGGGTGCTGGGAGACATGCATTGTTGATCAGTAGTGCAAGGTGACATGTGGCTTGGCTGGGGGGCATGCCCATGGTGGATGGGCTGCCTGCGGGACATGAGCAAGGGTGCAGGGTAGTCCCCCGTGGTGTGGGCTGCCTGCAGGGGCCTTGGAGGTTGTAGAGCGAACACCTAGGAGGACCCACACGGCCAATTCACGTGTAGTACTCCCCAGAACCCCTGAAATACACGTACCCTGCTGAAATCGCATGTGGAACTTCCCGCGCACCCCTGAAATACACGTACCCTGATGGAATCGCGTGTGGAACTTCCCGCGCACCCCTGAAATACATGTACAGTGATGGAATCGCGTGTGGAACTTCCCGCGCACCCCTGAAATACACGTACACAGGACATTCGCGTGTGGAACTTCCCGCGCACCCCTGAAATACACGTACCAAGCTGAAATCGCGTGTGAAACTTCCTGCGCACCCCAGTAATACATGTACCCCGCACGCACGGGGCCAATCGCGTGTGGAACTTCCCACGCACCCCTGAAATACACGTACCCTGATGGAATCGCGTGTGAAACTTCCCACGCACCCCTGAAATACACGTACCCTGCTGAATTTGCGTGTGGAACTTCCCACGCACCCCTGAAATACAAGTACCCAGCTGAAATTGCATGTGAAACTTCCCGCGCACCCCAGTAATACACGTACCCCGCACGCACGGGGCCAATCGCCTGTGGAACTTCCCACGCACCCCTGAAATACACGTACCCTGATGGAATCGCGTGTGAAACTTCCCACGCACCCCTGAAATACACGTACCCTGCTGAATTCGCGTGTGGAACTCCCCGCGCACCCCTGAAATACACGTACCCTGATGGAATCGCGTGTGAAACTTCCCGCACACCCCTGAAATACACGTACCCTGCTGAATTCGCGTGTGGAACTTCCCACGCACCCCTGATATACACATATCCTGCTGAATTCGCATGTGAAACTTCCCGCGCACCCCAGTAATACACGTACCCCGCTCGCACGGGCCCAATCGCGTGTGGAACTTCCCGCGCACCCCTGAAATACACGTACCCTGATGGAATCGCGTGTGAAACTTCCCGCGCACCCCTAAAATACACGTACCCTGCTGAATTCGCGTGTGGAACTTCCCGCACACCCCTGAAATACACATACCCTGATGGAATCGCGTGTGAAACTTCCCGCGCACCCCTGAAATACACGTACCCTGCTGAATTTGCGTGTGGAACTTCCCGCGCACCCCTGAAATACACGTACCCTGCTGAATTCGCATTTGAAACTTCCCGCGCACCCCAGTAATACACGCACCCTGCTCGCACAGGGCCAATCGCGTGTGGAACTTCCCGCGCACCCCTGAAATACACGTACCCTGATGGAATCGCGTGGGAAACTTCCCACGCACCCCTGAAATACACGTACCCTGCTGAAAACACGTGTGAAACTTCCAGCGCACCCCTGAAATGCACGTACCCTGCTGAATTCGCGTGTGAAACTTCCCGCACACCCCAGTAAAACACGTACCCAGCTGAAATCACGTGAGAAACTTCCCGCGCACCCCAGTGATACACGTACCCCGCTTGCCGTGCTGGTACAGGGTTAGCGCAGCCCTTTGCGCTGGATTGGAGATTTTGATGGCTTTTCCCTGCGCAAGGGGCGTTCTTGGGGGCATAACTGGCGCTGCTGCAGGGTCGCTGCGCCACTGTGCGCCACGGCTGGTTTTGGTGGCTGGAATCCATGAATACGCTGTGCGCGGAAATGTATTTTAGTGCACGCGGCTGGCGCAGGGATTCGCACGCACACACTGTGCGCCAGCCACGTGCGCCACTTGTGCGCTGAATTCTATGAATTACCCCCATTATTGTTTTCAGAGATCTTCAATTAACACCAGTTAAAGGTGAACCTATTTTTAAAACCTTAGGGCACAAACTATGCCGTAAAACCCTTAGCAGCATAGGAAATGTCAATCTTTGGCAACATTTCCAATACAAAGAATTAACTGAAAACATGCGTCAGTCTGCAGACCTCACCCGAGCCAACATTTTAAAAAGTATTAGAGTTGGTGTGCTATCTAAAGAAGCATAATCTATATTAAATACCAGGTACATCCATGTACTCTACGGGCATAACTCATGTGCTACTGATGTCATGGAACAATTAGCACAAAAAAAATGTAATCTGTATATCCTTGATGCCAACTCTTGCAAGCTGTGCACAATTCAATGAAACAATGTTGAAAAAAGAAATGCAACCAATAGTTCAGATTTACTCCAGAGACAAACTGGACATGTACGGTATGACACTACCCATGTGTGAACAAGCCACAGCACGACTAAATTCCTTAGAAAACTCTATCTCTAACACAGCTGGTTAAGAGAAAATATAAAAATTATCTTTAAACTGTAGAGTAATGCTCAAACGTAACCTTGACGTGGAGCAAGGACTAGTTAATGGAATACTTGGTATAGTTGTTGGCTTTCAAAAATACCCACATGGTAACAAAATTCAGTTTGTCAATATTAACCTTGACAAATTGTCAGAAGTTAAAAGGATAGGATGCTCAACAGCCCAATTCCTACATTTCAAAGAGATGTATGTACGCAGAGAAAAATGTTCTCTATCTCTAGTATATCCAGTCACCATTCATAAATCACAAGGTCTTACCCTAGATCAAGCATTGATCGATATTGGCAGCACAGTGTTTAAAGAAGGCATGAACTATGTAGCGCTATCATGCTTACGTACACTTGAAGGACAATTTCGAGTCAACTTTGATGCAAGTAAAGTAAACGCTGATATTCCTTGCATTTTAGAATACAATAGACTATGTGCACTCTACACACCCCATCTCAAAACCTATCCTGTTCCTCAAAAAGCAAAAGTTTGTAAAAGAAAACTAGTTCAGACTCAAATTACACAGGATCTCACAACAATACCTCCAAAGAAATTAAAAGAAGCTAATACTTCATCAGTGACCACAACCAAAGAAGGATCTACTGCACAAACAAAACCAACTACCTCTTCAAAGAAACAACGCACACTTCCAACAAATAACTTAGACACAAAACTGTCTGGTTCATTCAAATTTTCCAATACAACTGGTGTAAATTGCAATGCAAATGTAGCAATCAATATATATTTTTTTTTTTATTTATTTATTTGATTTATATTTCAGGCCGAGACCTGTAATTTTATCAAAAAGATCTACGCATTTAACTCTTCAAGATTCTCCGGAGAGTTGGCTTTCAACAGATCGAGGTACATCTTTTTATAAACAATAGATACGTTTCCAATGTCATTGTTCCGATACTCCTTAGGTTTGTATTAATGAGGCGTCTTCGATAAGAAGAATTTCATTTATCTGTTTGAAAGCCAACTCGATTAGGTTTGTCATGGCCATTGTCCACCGCGTAGCTTCACCTGAGATCAATCTGTTCCATATGTTATCCTCTTCGAACATCCAAGGAGTTGTAATCAACGGAGATAGATAAGTGATTCTGTTCTGTTTGGTGTATGGACAGTTTAAAACCAGGTGCCTAATCGTTTCCACGGTGTCCACATTTTTACATAACCTGCATGCTTGGTTTTCCACCAAACCTCGGATGGCGAGTATTTGCTTTGTGTGAAGTGTATTTAGTCTCGCTTTCATAAACAAGTGTCTTTTTTTCTTTTCTGGAAATTTGCTGACGTATTTTATAGGTACCTTTAATTTGTTGCATGTAGGTGGAAGATGCTGTAGCAATTTGTTGTCTGCTGCTATTTCTATTGTTTTAATCCAGTCCATTTCCTGCATTTTCCGCTTGATTTTGTCTGGATTTTCTTTTAAATCTGTTTCCGTGCACATTATTTGCGACAGTCTTTCTTTTCTAGTTTCGGCCCAATTTCTAAATATCGTGCAATTCCCGTTTATCATTTCTTCTTTAACTACAGCGTAGATCGGGAGGGAGTCTGCCAGAATGATTTTTCTAAATAACCTCATTGCGCTAACGTCGACTATCGAAGCCAAAGACGTTAGCCCAAGTTCCCTTCTAATGGCCGCAATTGCCGTTGATTTGGGCAATCCCAAAACAGATCTCCAGACCATACCTTCTATCTTATTCCAAATGTTCTCCGGAATACAGAGAGAGGCTTCCATACCGCTTGTTAGCGAGGGCACTACTTTCATTTTATAGAAGTTGATTGCCGGAGTTAAGGTGAATTTGCCAAATTTCTTGTCTATTGTTCTCATTTGTGCTATCAAGCTCTTCACTTTGTCCCAGAGTACTGTTTGCATAGCTTTGTCTGTTGTTGTATTGTCTATTTCAAACCCTAGATATCTGATATTTTTTACTTTTTCAATTTTTATGTCGTCCAGATACCATGCCTCCTTGGTTGTTGGGTTCTTTCTATGTTTCTCAAGGATCATGATTTTTGTTTTATTTCTATTTATCTCCAGAAGGTTTTCATCTGTATATTTTTTCAAGTTTGTTAATTTTCGTTGTAAACCCACTTTGGTCTGGTCGATGAGAATCACGTCGTCCGCGTATAGGAGACGGGGAATATGAGTTTTCCCTAGTTTCGGAGGGAACGTTCTGATCTCATTTTCCGAGTATTGCAAATCTCCCAGAAAGGCGATAAAAAGTGCGGGCGCAAGAGGACAACCCTGTTTTACGCCTCTTTTTACTTGAATTTCCTCCGAGAGAATTCCCTGTTGGTTTAATTTCACTCTTACCGTTGTATTTGAGTGCAGGGCGATTAGTGGATCTAACAGTGATCTTGGGCATCCCCACCCATTCAATTTTCCCCAAAGCATGTTTCTGTCCACTTTGTCGAATGCTTTTGACATGTCCACAAAGGCCAGATATATTTTTGGTGCTCCTTCTTTGATTTTTGCTTTGAAAATGTTTATTATCAGAATGTTGATTGCTGTCGTTCCGTTTTTCTGGAAGCCTGTTTGTAATATGTCTTTCGATTTTGATGACCTTTCCCATATCCTCAGATGGTCCAGGATGAGGGATGAAAAGATCTTTCCCAGAATGTCTAATAAAGCAATCGGTCTATAATTAGCGGGGTCCTCCCGACTACCTTTCTTATATATTGGGACGATGACTGCTTTTAGCCAAGTATCTTGAATTTGATGGGATTGTTCACAGATCTCGAAAATCTTTCCAATCACTTTTGCCCATTCTTTAGGGAATTCTTTTAGGATGGTGTTTGTCAATCCGTCCGGGCCGGGTGCTCTAGATGATTTCAAGCTTATTATTTTTTTTTCAATGTCCTCCACATTGGCTACCGACACCCAAGTCGAGTTTGTTACAGATTTCTGAACTTTTGTCAGTTTCTGAGGTTCCTCAAATTCATTCGAAATGTACTCCATCCATTTTACTTCTGATACTGCATTTGTAGGTGTTACGTTGTATGATGTTACTTTTTTTAATTAAAAACCAGAAGTCGCTAGATTTATTGGTGATCAGTTTTTTCATCATTTCTTCTGCGTCCAACTGGTATTGTGTTGCTTTTGTTTGTTTTCTCCAGGCAGTGTATCTTTTTACTTCCAATTTCCAGTTTAGCCAGTCTTGTGCCTGATTTGTTTTTTTTGCCTTTCTTTTTAATTGCCGCCCTAGTTTCCTTTGTTCTACAAGTTCTTTGTTGTATGCGTGGGCGGCCTGTGGTACAGGCTTCTTTCTAGCGACTATTGGTTTCCGGTATGGTATTAGAAGTGGTAGATAATCCGGTTTCTCAATTGTTTTTGTTTGTTGATTTGCTCTTATTTTTTTATCCCATGCTGGTTTTATTTGTTGAATATTTGCCTCCGTTATACGTAGACGGGTTTGTTGCACATTTGTTTCAAGTGTGGCTTTATATACCACTTTAGTTGGTCTCCGGCCATTCCACTTACAAATAAGTAAGTTATGGTCGCTGTTGTTCGTTTTCAGCACTTTAAAGCTCACTATATTCGCTGCCAGTCCAGATGATACAAAGATGTAATCTAGGGTTGCTTTTGATTCTTCCCTTTCCCAAGTCGGGATGTTCAGTTGATTTGGGAAGAGTGTCGCTATGTTTTGTAAGTCTCTATCGCTTGTTACTTTCATCCAGGCTTTTCCTCGTTCTTGTGTTGCAGTTGTTTCTGTTCTCTCTATTTCTTCATTGCAATTGGCGTTTAAGTCGCCGCATATCATGATCTCGATATCGTCGAAATCTTCGTAGAGCTGGTCAATAGTCGCACTCATTCTTGCACAGAAAGCCTTTGTTGTTGTCCGCTGGGGATTCCAATAGCAATTTATAATTGCTAAGGTGTTTCTTGTGGTGCCGTTTCCCTTTTCCCTGGGGGGAGACCATGTGGAAAGGGTCACCAGCATTTCGTATGCTTCACTCCATTTCTTTGGAGGTTCCAGTCCTAATCCGTTTTTGATGGCTGTAAGCAAGCCAGACGATGGTCTTCCTAAAGGACCTCTAATTGCAGCAGATGTTTCCAAGCAGAATCCGTCCAGTGAGGGTTTCTCAAGTAGCCACGTCTCTTGAAGGCATATTATATCAAGTGAACCCAGATTTACATCCCCCGGTACTGTTAAATGATTATGCCCTCTGGTGTTCCATGAGCCTACCTTGTAGTGGTTTTGTTCGGGCCGTTCCTCTAAGATGGGGGCCGACGACAAAGTCTCGGGACTCCGTCCTATTTGTTGCTATTTTTGTGATTTCTTTGACCAGGTGGATGTAAACCAATCCCACGGACCTCTCGGCGATCTTGATTCTTGTGTTTTAGGTGAACTCTTTTGAGCCATTATTTCTCCTCCGGAATGTTTGAATTGTTGTGTGGATTTCTCATTTTCTCTGCTTCTATTGGTAGGTCTCCGTTCCTGTGGGTCACTACTGCTTTCTTGGAGGCTACTCAAACGTGCTTTACTGTTTCCCCACTTGGAGGCTCCCTCCCAATTCAGCGGCCCATTTCTTCGGCTATCTTTTGGGTCTTCACGAACGTGCTTGATGTCCCTCTTTTCGTTCCATCGCTTATGAGAATACAGCCTTTCAGTTTTTGAATGGTAATGTGTGCTCTGATCGTTTATTTTTGTTGGATTTCTGCTTCGCTCTTCCCGCTGTGGGTGGGTGTGTTAGCTCTCTCAAGTGGAAGCCCATATCTTTCAGCTCTTCAAACACTGATTTGTCCAGGTGCGTTATACTCTCCGCTTTTACATGTAAAAATGCTTTTGCTATCTTACCCCTGTGGTACGGTTCGACCAAGTCTAGGTCCTTTGTTCTGAGGTCCCTGAGCGTTTTCGATTTTTTCAGGATCTGCAGAACTGTTGGCCTGTTTAAAATTAAAAAGTCTTGACTTGTTGCTCAAGTTTGAACAATCGGGTTTTACCTCTTTCTTCTGTTGTCATTTTCCCATTTCCCCTCACTTGAGCTTGTTTTCTCGGGGTACTTCTGCTTCTTCGCCTCGCTTGAACTTGTTTTCTCGGGGTACTTCTGCTTCTTCGCCTCACTCTTTGTGGTGATGCTTTGTTGTCTTTCTGATTTTTACTGTTATAATCTCTAACATCTCTTTTTTCGGGCAATTTTTCCCTTCGCTTCACAAGCACCCATGTTTCTTCATCATTACTCAGCGATCTTTCTCCTTCTTTGTTGCTTGTTTCATCATTCTTTAACTTGTCTATCGTGGCAGCTGTTAACTCCTGTGACTTCGTGGTAGTTTGGATTTGTTTGTCATGTTGTGATATGTTCATCAATGCTGAATCTAAGATGAATTCTTCCACCGTCCTAGGTGATCTCCGATCTGAGGGCGTCTGAGGGGGCTGGGCATCAAGAGTTTGGATGTCATCTTTTTTCATCTCTATTTTGTTTTGACTTTTGGCTAGATGTGGTGGTTTTGCTCTAGCCTCCGATGAGAATGTATGTGAAGCTCTCGGTATAGCTGATTTATTTTGAGTCGATGATGGAATTACTGAGCTCTTCTCTGTAATGACCTCCAGGCCATTCCTCTCATAATCTAATTTTTTAAATTTGTCTACCACATGCTTGTCCCCTTTTAAATCTTGTGTTGTTTGCGGGTTATTTTTTTGTTTCTCCAGCAGTTCGATTTTCCTTTCTAGAGTCTCGATTTTATTTTCCCACAGGATCTCTTGAATACTTTTTTGTGCTTCTACTGCTGTTATATAGCTTTCTACATGCGCCATTTTTGCTATCATATTAAAGAGCATTGCTGTGTTGTCCTGGATTTCTTCTTTTAGTGCTTCATATAGCTTGCAAAAGGTGTTAGAACAATAGACATTGCCGACATGATTGTGGTCATGTCCGGTTTTTTGGTTGACGAATCTTTATGAATAGCCATGGCAATGTCGCTTAACCGTCGATTTTTTTGTGATGACTGTGGTTTTTCTGTTTTTTTTGGCGTCTCCCGAGTCTGAGGACCCAGGCAGTCCATTTGAGAGATGTTAGCCTGATCTGTTACTTGTTGGCTCTGCCCGGTTGCTCTCAGGTCTTGATTTATGGCTTCGTTGCTTGTTTCAGTCTCTGGGGAGGTTTGAAGTCCTGCAGTCTGGTGGGGTTGCGTCCACGCCAACCGTATGTCTTTTTCCTTATTTGTTTGGGATAGATTTTGTTTTTCCTTCACAGGGTGGCTGTGGATACGGCGTACTTCAGTCGCCTCTGACTCCCCTCCGTTGATCCCTTCTGCAGCTGTTTTTTTTATAATCATTGGGTCCCGGGAATTGTTTTCTCGGTCCAACTGAGGCTCTGTACCTGGAGACTCTAGGTTACTGATCTGAGTTTGGGTTTCATGTTTATTCAACCCTCCGACCTTGGTTGGGGTTTCCACTGTTCTTCTTACTTTCGACCCTGGCATAGTTTCTTGCAACACTTCTAACATTTCTGCGTCAGATACCTCCGAGTCCACTGTTAATTTTCGTTTGAACTGTTGCGTAAAGAAGGTTTTTAAGGAGCACGATAATAGTGGTGCCGGCAGCTTTGTGGTTGCGAGTTTTTTTGTTTTTATCGCATTTCCTTCCACTCTACTCCTCTGATTTTGATTTTTCAAAGTCTTCTTGTTTAGTTGAGGTGTGGTCTTCTTTCGCGGGGACTGATTTTTCTTCGATTTCGTTTTTTTCTTTTTTTGTTGGTTACGGCTTGTTTTTACTTGCTCGTAGTCCGTTTCCTTAGTTGAGTCTTCCTGATCGGTTTGTCTGCTGTTTGTGCCTGTTGTTTCACTGTCTATAAACACTTCGTCACTTTCTGATAGTGATTCCGCGAAGCTTATCTCTCCTGATCTTTTATTGGCTTTTGGAGTTTCTCTGTCTAATTGTCTCCTCTTTGATCTGGCGGATTTGCTTTGATCCGAAATCTGCTCTTTATAAGTTGAGTGGATCATCGCTTTGACGTTTAGTGTGTTCTGCACCAAGTCTGATTTGTTTGTTGTAGTTTCCCCAATTTCACCAGTTTTTTGACAGGATGGCCTCTCTCCTACGGGTCCCTTTGGATCTTCCCCCGTTTGCTCAAGATGGAGGTCCTGTTCCTTTGTTGTAATTTTCCCCGGGAGTTTACCCTCCGGGTTTGTCGAGGTTCCGTCCACCTCTCCGATCTGACCACCCCCCCCCACTCCACCGCTGTGGCCCCGCGAAGGTGCCGATGCTGGCCATCCTCCGATAGCCAAAGCATCCTCACCTCTCGTCGTCAAGACGGTGTGCGAGCCCCCAGCAGCGGCATAGGCGGGCTGGACGGGCTGGACGAGCGTGCTGCCTCTCTCGTCTGTTGATTCCCTCTGAATCCTCACATCCGTCACCTGATCCATCTCCTCAGCCTCATTGGCGAATGCTCCTTCCGGGCGAAACTCTCGGGGTACTCGATTGACCCCCCCGGATTGCCACACGAGGTCTACGTGGTCCACCAGATCCGAAGGCTGTTGGTTGGCCTCCGGTGGATACTCCTTTGTCGTTTGCCTACTCAATGGCAACAGCGACTGCGCCCATAGTGCCGGTAAACCTGTCTGCGAGAGTTTCTGAGGTTTCAACTGAGTCCTCGTTGACGGCTTACCTCTGGTCCGTTTCAGGTTTAATGCTGGATCATCTCTCCCGTGCTCTGTTGGTGTTGTTGGTTCCCTTTCCGGGATGATGTTGGGAGGCAGCAAAGGCTCGTCCACTCCTGCCGGCTCCCGCTCCGATGGTGGGATCACTAGCAGCGGTCGTGCTTCTGGCCGTACCTCGGGTTCCATTTTACGCTTGCTGCGCGTCTGCAGCGGACTGCCGCAGACTGGCTCACACCTCGGCTCGCAGCTCCGCTCACCGCTCCGCGGTGTTCTGGGGTTTTTGAAAAAAAAAAAAAAAAACAAACTTCCTCACACAATGATGTGGGCTGGTTGCAGGACTGCCGCAGACTGGCTCACACCTCGGCTCGCAGCTCCGCTCACCGCTCCGCGGTGTTCTGGGGTTTTTGAAAAAAAAAAAAAAAAACGAACTTCCTCACACAATGATGTGGGCTGGTTGCAGGACTGCCGCAGACTGGCTCACACGTCGGCTCGCAGCTCCGCTCACCGCTCCGCGGTGTTCTGGGGTTTTTGAAAAAAAAAAAAAAAACGAACTTCCTCACACAATGATGTGGGCTGGTTGCAGGACTGCCGCAGACTGGCTCACACCTCGGCTCGCAGCTCCGCTCACCGCTCCGCGGTGTTCTGGGGTTTTTGAAAAAAAAAAAAAAAACGAACTTCCTCACACAATGATGTGGGCTGGTTGCAGGACTGCCGCAGACTGGCTCACACCTCGGCTCGCAGCAATCAATATTCTATTCCAATTGCCACCAAAGTTGAAAACATTTACTTAAACAGGACAGACCAATTATGTTTGTAAATGCTAGTCCTTCACAGAAATGCAACCAACAATCCTGACAACACTTGCAGTGTTTCTGCAATAAAGCAGGAATTGGACTACTGTGCTGGAATGGTCAGATAAACTATAAACACACAAGAAAATCCACAATAATTTCTAATGTACTTACTACAAGTAGTGGAAAACAAAAACATACCTATAAATGAAATCTTGCAGATTTCATACATGTGGAAACATACATGCTCTCTCTGCAGCCATGTGGCACAGGGACAAGTCCCTAATGAACGCTTTGTGTATGTATCCATACCTAACTGTGAATCCATTCAATTTCAGCAACTTGTACAAAATGCAAACCATGGCAGATTATGTACTACTTGCAATTCTGATAATCGTTCCACCTTACAAATACAGTCACATAGTGAATACGTAATAGTAATTCTTTTGCGTTACAATGCAGATGGTACCAAAAACAACTGCACGCTGACTGGATTCACACATGGACAATTATCACTTGGGAAGAAAAACCTTCACAACAGTAGGCATAATCTACCACGCAGGAGCCACAACCAGTGCAGGTCACTCCACTGCATACATAAAAAAGAAATGTGGATGGGACGAATGTGATGATACTTCCATTACTCTAAAACAGAGATTACCTGCAAATCTTGCAAACACTTAATTAATATTCTTAAAAACAAACTCTATTCACTAATCTGAGTATAAACATCTACACAATGTCCTCAATAACCTTTAAATCCATGAACAAATAGAATAAGACAACAGCTATCTAACAGTGAAAAACTATAAAGAGTTAGAATACGCCAACTGGCATCGAACTACAACCAGAAAACTGCAATATAAATTTTTCTAAGGAAACCCTGCAACACTTATTACGTATAAAAATACCTTCAACAACTTCAAAACTATCAACAGTTAGAATACGCCAAAAGGTATCTAACTGCCCCAAAATTCTGCAACAACCAAACAGATAAATGAATACTGCTAGAATGCAACAAGAAATAAACAGTTAGAATATGCCAACAGGTATCTAACTGCCCCAAATTCTGCAACGACCAAACAGATAAATGAATACTGCTAAAATGCAACAAGAAATAAACAATTAGAATATGCCAACTATATTTAATTGCAACAATATTACCACCACTTCCAAACCAAAAACCATACACCTATTCAATTCCTCCTACTGAAATCAACCACCGAAAAATATTGTATCATGACGTAGAAAGTTTTTTTAAAAATCCTGCATGGATTTGTTTACCCACAGACGCAATGATTTTATGAACAAACACAGGAACTGAGCAAATTGCACAGGAAAAAGGTTTGAAGCATAGTGCTTGTAAAGTACTAACTATGAGGGTCGACAAAGTACAGAAATGTCTACTATGCAGTGTAATAACCCGTTACAAACTACCTACACTAACATGTGATCTTTTCTTTTATCACACAGAATTTAAAAACAATGTCTACTCCAATTTCCCATACCATAAAAAACTACATACAGGCTCAACAAAGCAAATTGTAAGTATACAATGATTGGAGTCACAAACACCGCAACATAACACACCCATTCAAGCAAACACCTGACCACTGACCACAACCCAAAATGTTTGCTTGCATGGGTGTTTTATGCTGTGGTGGTTGTAGCCAGAGCCTACAGTTTTGTGTGCATGGCCTGGCCAAAACACTGCATACAGCCTCAACAAAGCAAAGAGTAAGATACATGACAACTAACTACAACCCAAAATGCCTTAGGTACCAACATTCTGAACACAGTCCAACAAACCAACTACCACACACCATGTCTACTGTCCTATAAATACCATTACACTACTGGCAACCAGTACACAATCTTTTGAAAACATACTTCCTATGCAACCCACATACCACAGTCAAAATGTTTTCTTGCATGGGTGTGTTATGCTGTGGTGGTTGTGGCCAGGGCCTAGAGTCTTGGGTGCTTAGCCAAAGGAATGCAAGCAATGCACCAATGTAAATGGTAAATGCCTACACAAACATTCAGACATTACAATCTTGATCACAATTTTAGGAAAGAGGCACATAAAGCCAATGCACTGTGGATTCATATGTCTCCTACATTAGAGAGACGTACACTCTCTTAATCATTGCATTATGCCAACAAGATCCAACTTTTGAGAATGATCAGGGCTTCTGAATATCTTTACAGTGTAGCGACAGTATGAAGCAATGTTTTGTTGACAGCATGATGACATAGTTAAAGAAATGGCAATTACAAACAGAACATTTCAATATATCAAGCCCTGCTATCTTTAAAGGAAATCCTCCTGAGTGATTAGAGGTTCATGCTCTCCAACATCTAGCACAAATCATACTGCAGCAATCTTCACAACATGAATGAAACAGCATATCAAATAACCCAAATGACGGTGCACACACGAAAGCACATCAAAGCTAATGCTTCCAAATGAAATGTAAATTGTACACCTGTGCTCTTTTCCTTTAGTCACAATAAATCCAGAGCAAGTGCCCATTAAAATAATATTCTACATTATTGTCAAAAGCCCTCCCTATTAAAATAAATCGATAATGTACTATTGAATGAAACTAAAATAAGTGGAACAATGATAGATGAATAAATATATAAGTGAACAAATGTGTGCACATTGACTACTTACTGAGTCATCTATGTCGTGCTCTGTTTATCAAAAGTATACATACAATCCTAGTGTATATATTCTAGATGTACATATCTATTATGTCACACCACTGAGGGCAGTAGGACAGTCCATTACAACACATCATCCAATGCCCAAGATAGTATATATCAAACCATTATGGATGAAAAGTAAAGGATATACATTTGAACAACTATACATATTATACAATCACCATAACAAAATGTAAACATATTAAAAACAACTCGTTATGTGACCATTTCTAAATGATACAAAATAAAAAATAAAAAAAAACAATGAAAAGAGGAAAAATCCAAAAATACAGAGAAGAAACAAAAACTGTCACAAAGGAATTGCATATCCATTAGATTATAAATCGCAGGACATCTGAATTCAACCAAGTTTCGGATGAGAGCAGAATAATATTCTCAAAGATCCTGGTTTGAATGCGCTAAAAAGATAGAGAGTTCCTCATCAATATTAAGTCTTTGTGGCTGCTTCATACCTAAGTCCAAAATAGTTCTGCTGTGTACATTTTTGAGATTTTGCTCTGTGCTGTCTCCTCTGACAATGTAATCAATTGCAAAAAAGGTAAAAGGTGTAATATCTAATCCATGCACCTCTGAGAAATGTTTGGCTACAGGATAAGCATCATTGAAGTTTCTAATAGCTCTCATATGCTGTAATGTCTTCATGTTGTGCTGCCTACAGAAAAGAGTTTGCATGGACACACCCCGTTATAGATAACATTTAGGTGCAAACATGTTGTTTTCTTTTTGATTTCTTTGGATTTCCTTTGCCTATAAAATCCTTACAGTTATTGGCGAATCTACATGTCTTACATTTGTGACACCCCATCATTATTTTGATGCTTGGTAGGCCACTTTTCATTACTTGGATTTTGTGGTTTGAAAAAGCTATGGACCAACAAATTCCTGAATGAACCAGATTTTCCTTAAGACATTTTCACCTTTCTACCTTGAATTTGCAATATGTCTGCATCTGAAGTAAGAGCATTCCAATGTTAAATTAAGATCCTGCACATTTAATACGTTTATTCGGGTGAACACATCCATCAAACAACATAGAAATAAAATGTAATCACAATTAAAATGTTCTCATTGGCATATAACAGGGATACCATTCAAAAACACATGACAAGAAAACACATTCCAATGCAAATAAGCAGGGAACTAAATAATACAATTCACAAAGCAGCCACAATACCCTTTCTGAAATACATGGCTCTTTTTAAAAAGGACAGGCAACATATGGCAATCAGCGGATAAAAGTGAGAATAATGCAGATCGTTATTGTCTCTATTTAAAATGTCTAAAAACGGGAAAGAAAGTAGCCTTTCTAATGTCCTTGTAAGCATGACAAAACAAAATAAAATGGTATAAGTCTTCCACAACATCTCTGCATGCTGCACAGCTTGCTAAATCTGAAAAGCCCTTTCAGTTGACAGTGTTCCCCTCAACAGCAAGCTGTTGAACCAGGCACGGTTAATCAGCCAATGGTCCCCCTTCTTCAGACTCAGGAGAAGATATGGCTGAATAAGACCCACCCGAATACTAGCAGCTATAGCTCTGTTAGATGGGATTGATATCTCCTTGCATTTGCTTTTCTCATTAACTGCAGGTCTAAACATGCGCTAGTAATGTTGTAAATGTGCAAGTGGCAACAACGTGCTGGGGGTGAAAAGTGTGGAGGCATTATTTTCAGTAAAATAATTACTTATAAAAGAAAGCCAAGGAATTTTCCTGCAAATTGTCTCTGCCCAATAAGGACTGAATAATAAAATGTGTCAAACTTGCCTTCTCATTTGACCAGAGACGTAGCCAGACGAAGATCGGTTCTAACATCTACTCGTCCTCTAGAAAGCCTGCTCCGAATTCCTTTTGCACAGCTTAATTGGGGGCAGACCCCAGAAGTCCCATGTTATGCTCACCTGAGCTGGGTCCTTCCTTGGGGACTGGATGTCCGCTTTCGGGGACGCAGGGCTTGAACCGGCTCCCCGGGAGCGGGCATCATGACATCCCACTTACGAAATGTATTTGCCTATGTCTGAAAATCAGACATTTTAATGCAACCCCATAAAGAAAAGTGGATTTTGAGTACTATAAACTTTCAATATCAGATCTAAAGGTTGACCTTGGAACGGAGCCATAAAATGGGAAAACCCAATTAAGTTTTGGGCCATATTCAATTGTTGCTTATTGAGATGGGTTCTACCCGTTACTGGTGCTGAAAGATGGACACCAAAATAGTCAAAATCCTTTACTCTTGGAATGACAGCCCTGTTACAGACTATAGGGTTCATTTTCACAGTCCTCTTCCTCCCAACACACACCATCACAGCAGATTTCATGGTATTAATTTTCAATTGTTGCTCATGAAAAGTGTAGGCATTAATCAATTTCAACGGGCCACTGGAGTTCTGGCAATCAAAACCGTATCATCAGCGTAGGCTAAGGTGGGGAAAGCCATACCACCAAACCTCGGGAAATCTGCCTGGGAGTCCACCAAAGCATTGTGTAGACCATTGATATACAAGATGAAAAGGACCAGAACGAAAACACAGACCTGACGGAGCCCCCAAACCAACTTCAAAGCTGGCCATACATTGCCCATTCGGCCCACTATGCACTCTTGCTCGATTTCCAGTATGTAACTCCTTCAACACAGTCAAGATCTCTTCTGGGCACTTCATGGACCCAAGCACGGCCCACAGCTTTTACCTATTCACTTTGTCAAAGACTGTGCTTGGGTCCATGAATGCAAGATATATGGCCTCACCCCTAAAGAAAACAGAGTTTGTAACCAGTAAATATAGATTCAGATCCTGTTCCATAGTGCCCACTCCTGCTCTAAAACCAAGCTGTAGGTCAGAAAGAATAGAATATTCCGAGAGCCAGATGTCGATATGCCCCAATAACACCCTCCCAAAAATGTTGAAATCAGTATCAAGCAGGGAGAAGGGTTGATACGACAATGGGCTGCCGTGGCCTTTTTTTTTTTTTTTTTAAAGAAGGAAAATTATAGCAGACTTCCAAGAAGGTGTATATTGGCCAGACTCCAAAAAGGCATCATAGGCCACGGTTAACAATGGTGCCCGGATATCGACCTGGTCTTGAAAAAGGTCAGCTGGAATTGCATCTGGGCCTGGGGCACCATTACGTGTCTGCTTAACAATGGCCAGGGATTCCTCCTTGTGCATGAAACGGTGAGGGGAGCTGGAGTTCGAGCACAGCAAGGAAGGATCTGTGCCATTAAACAGACTGGAGAAATACTCTACCCATGATTGTTCATCCACATTTGTTCCCTTTGTCCTATTTGCGGTCTTAAAGACTGCCCCCCCATTCACAAAGTCTTAAAACAAAAGCAATAAAGGATACTACATTTTTTTCGTATCCCGGATTTCTCAGATTACAAGAATATACAAAGTTTGTTATTCTGTTTAAATCAAGGTCAAGCTGTCCATTGTTTGAATCTATGTTGCATCCTGCTGACATAATTCATGATGATTTTCTCTGCTGAAAGGAGGTTTTACATGTTCATTTCCAACACATCTGAGGTCCATTATTGATTGATGCTTCTCTTGGCGATGTGCAGCCATTGGGTATTTTGCATTGTGGTGTTTTATCTGCTCAGATATGTTCTTGAATTCTTGCTTTGAGTTTTCTTGTTGTACCTCCTATATATGTCAACCGACAAATGCATTGTATCATGTAGAACAGATATTTTGTATTACAGCGTATTAAATCTTCTATTTATTTTTTTAGCAACTAGGCACTTTTATAGTAATCAATTTTCTTTTGCTTTATAACCAATTTTCATTTGGATAATTTCTTTGTCAGTTTAAAAAAAAACTCAGGATGTATTGCATTTTTTAAGGTATTTGCTTTTTGATTTGTTACCATCATTTTTTCCTTGATTTATTTCTTGAGGACTTTATCTGATGTTTGGAATTTCCCTTGTCATTTCAATATTTTTGGTACGGTATAATTCTGTGAGCTTTGTCTTGTTATAAACCTTGCAATGTTTCATTGAATTTTGTTTCCATTTGCACCAAGTAAGGCTGATCTTGTTTTTGTATTTGCCTTTTCTGAGGCTTTTTCAATTATTTCTGCATTGTATCCTCTTTATTTGTATTTGTTCTTAAGTTCTTCTGCCTTCAATTGGTAGTCTTAATCTTACTAGAATCCCTTTTGTTTGTAGAAGTTCACCAAATGGTGTATTGTTCATAATGTGTATTGGGTGATTTCTTGTTGCATGGAGAATAGTTTTGCCGGATGATGGTTTTGTTTATATTGTAGTTTGTATTTCGTTTTTTGCAGTATATAATACTAAATACAGAAACAAGTGTTTTTCTGTGCTATAATTCATTGTTCATGTAATGTAATAGATATAGCGATGGAGATATCTGATGTATTAATCCATCTCTGATTTAATTCCATTCTAGGTTATTAGAATGTCATCAGTTTAACAACCCCAACAGATTATGTTGAGGTTCTGGTTACATGCTGGATGCGTCCAAGCATGCTCTATTTTATAGTTGCCCATGAACAGGTTGGCGTATGTGGCAAGTACTTGGCTGCCATCACCTTACCTTATTTTTGCTTATATAGTTCTCCATTGGAAAAGAAAATATTATTGTTAAGCGTAAACCCAAGCATATTCGATGTCATCTCATTTTGTTGGTGTAAAGATATTGACCTTGTTTTAAAAAAATAGGTGGCTGAGTCAATGCCTTTGCCATGTTCTATACATGTACATATGGAGGATAAATCTAAGTAACAAATGCATTATTTTCATTCCAATCTACATGTTCTAGTTGTTTTAAGACATCTTTGGTGTCTTTTATAGAAGATGAGAGTGGGCAAGAGGGTTGAGTAAGTTGTCTATATACTTTGATTGTGATTCTGTAATCAAGCCAATGCCATCATTTATCAGTTTGCAAAGTAGAAAGTCATCATATTTCTTATGAATTTGGGGAATTAAGTGCATTGTTGCTAATAAAGAGTCTTTTACTTTCAAGAATACAACTTCACCATCATCTAATAACCCTGCTATACGACATTCATAAATTGTTGTATTTCTATTACTGTATCTTTATGAATTTGTATGTAGCATTTGTCACCTGATAGTTGCCTTTGTACTTGCTGTTGGCAAGTTTTATGATTTCATTTTTGTTTTTCTTGAGAAGCTGTAAAGCTTGATTTTCTGCTTTGGTCTAATTGAAATATGTAATTTTTCATGGCTTTCATTTATTTTTTGCCCTTTTTAGATCTTTCATTACTAATTTGTTTAATGCATCGCATTGTCTTGTGGTAGGCTTGGAATACATTTTGTTTGTAATTTAATGTTTAACCTATATTTGTGTTGGAATATCTACTTCATTAACTAAACTGTGAGCGCTGTGGATGTTTTCAATTTTTTCTAAATTCATCAAAGTTTTTGTGTGTTCTGCAAATCTGACAGACGTGTTTGTTTCATTTGCTTGGACCTCTGCTTGTCAAGTTCTCTTTTCCGGTCCATTTTTGAAGAATTGTTTGAGCATTAACTTGTGACAAAAATGTATAGTGGTCAATTTGTATTTCCATACAGTTGGTTCTTTTATTAGGACAAAATGATAGAACCTTATTTAGGGCCGATTTCCAGCAATTTTTGTTAAGTTAAGTTACATATTACCATTTTCTGGCTTTTTGCTTCATGTTGCCTTATGATCTTGTTGTAAGTCCTATTCATTCTTCTCTTGCTCTTGACTTCCTTCTTACCTCAGGTTGTTGAAACGATTGATGTATGTTACGTTGATTTATACCGCACACCGTTACCATTCACATGGTCTCCAGGCACTCACCTGGCTCTGGAAACAAAGTGGGTGGGGTCAGTTAGTGGCGGAAGAGGGATAGGATAGAGGGTATGCTTTTCTGTTGGAGCTTGCATAACAAGGCGGGACTGGCATCTGCGTGTGTTAGCTTTCTGGGTGTGCTTTAATTGTGTGCACTGGGTTCTTGTGTCCGGAGAGGTAACCTCCAGTGTCTGGGTTGCTTGATGTTTATGGCAGTTTGTTCGGTGTTTGGCTTTTGTGTTGTGTGTCGTAAGGCTAGCCCGAAGGGGCGTGTACAGTGTGTGACCAGTAGGAGCGAGAGAAGTGAGGAGCACGGTTAGTTGGTAGTTAATGGTGTGCAGGAGTCCGCACTCTCTTATGATTGCTTTTCATTTGGGGGTTTGGGTTGTGCAAGGTGTTTGTTTTTTATGTTTGTCTTACTGGATTGAATAGCCAGGTTTTCAAGCATTTTCTGAAGCTTAGGTGATCTTTTATCATTCTTCTTTCCTTTGGTATAGAATTCCATTGTTTGGCTATCAAGCGTGAGAATGTGGTTCCTGTGTTTCAGTGTCTTGATTAGTGTTGTGTGGCTGATTGTGTTGAAGGCGGCTGATATGTCTAGCAGCATAACGGCCAATCGGGTGCTGTTGTCTATGTTTATTTTTAGGTGGTCCCATATGGATAGAAGTGCTGATTCTGTTTGTCTCATGGGTCTGAAGTTAAATTGGTTGAGTATTCCATTGCTTTCTACGTGGGTTAGTAGTATTTTAAAGACGTGGTTTTCCATTAGTTTTGCTGGGTACAATAGGTTTGATATTGGCCTGTATTTGGAAGAATTCTTCCATATTGCCTGTTAAAATGTTTTTATTAATGGCTTGATGTATGCTGATTTGAATTTCTAGGAACTAGTCCTATGGATAGGGATAGGTTCATCAGTATACGGAAGTATAATGCTGGTGTTCTGTGGTTGAAGATTTTATTGAAGATACTTAGTGGGCAAGGGTCGCTGGGGATCTGGTGAAGTTGCTGTCTTTCATTCATTTTTGAAGGTTTCTTCATTTGTAGGTTCCAATTGGTCAAGTGTTGCAGTGGTTGGTGGTGCGCTGGCCTCTGGGATTCCGGATTTGTGTTTGTTGTTGTGCAGCTTGGATCGATGGTCTGTTGAATAGTTTTTATTTTTTTATTTTTGTTCTTAGGTGGTTTGTGATGTTCTCACATAGGGTTCTGATGGTACAATGCATTTGTTGCAGGATGTTTGCTTTTTGATTTCCTTGATTATTTTGAATAGTTCTTTTTGTGGGTTTGCTGCTGCTTGTATTCTTGTGGTCTAATATGTTTTTTTTTGCTTTTAGGACTGCTGCTTTGAGGTTTAGTCGGTATTTGTTTCAGTCCGATAGATCGTAGTGGTTTCTCCACTATTTTTCCATTTTTCATTTTCTTTTTTTTAATTCCCTCATCTCTTCTGTAAACCATCTTGCTGCTATTATTTTAGCAGTGGCTTTGAGGGGTTTTTCTGGTGCCAATTGGTCTTGGGCCTCTTTGATCCATGTATCAAGTTTTTCTTCCACTGAGTCTGGAATCATTCTGTGTAGCTCTGGGATGTTTGGTTTGGTTGATTCCATTAGTTCTGTTAGTGTATCCAGGTCAAGACTCGTCCAATTTCTTTTGGTAGTATTATGTGGTATTGTGTTTCCGGATATAATGTGGTTCTGGATTTTGACTGTGAATGTGATCAAGTTGTGATCACTCGGCATAATCGGTACCAGTGAGGTGCTGGTTGAGAGTCCATGTCTGCAGAAGATTGTGTCCAGGGTGTGATCAGCAGAGTGGATGGTCCGTTTACTATTTGTTTGAAGTAGAACATTTCCAGTAGAGCACTAAGGGAGTTTGTTGTGGATTTGTTTTCTCTTTTGAACCGTATGTTGAAGTCCACCAGAACAATTGTGTTAGCGTGGTACTTGGAGAGGTTGGTAATGGCATCAGTCAGCTTTGTTGCTAAGTGGAGGTTGTAGGATGGTGATATGTAGAGCCAGAGGAGCAGTGGGTTGGCTTGGTCATTGATGTTGATGTTGATAAGAAGTGATTCACAGTCTTCTATGTCGGTTGGGTGAGGGAAGTGGCACAAATGTGGTCTTTGTGCGCTATTGCAATTCCACCTCCTCGTCTGTTTTCTCTGTTGGAGTGTATTAGTTTGAAGTTATTTGGTACGGCTTCATGGGTGATTCTTTTGTAGTTGTACACTAGCCATGTTTCTGTGAAGAAGAGTGCGTTAGTGCCACCCTCGCGTTGGCGGTCACACATTTTCATTTTTTGTTTGGCCATGAATCTTACGTTGAGTAGGCTGCAGTCTAGTGATTGGGATTTTTCTTTATTATTGTTTTATGTCCTCTCCTGCATTTTGTTTTGGGTGGTGGTTGCCAGGATTTCTGTACTCTCTTGGATGAGATTGGTGTTTGTTGATAGTTTCTTTTCTCTGCTTCATAGTAGTGGGCTGTTTGTTTGTAGGTGTGGTCTTTTTTCCAATCTTCGGTTATGTGCAGGGCGTGGAAGGTTAGGCATTCTAGTTTGTCTCTGATTCCTGTTTCGGTGATTCTGAAGATGTTTTTGTAGCTGCTGGATTCTGTGTGCTGTGGTGTGCAGTTTGGTGGTTTGTTATGGTCTGGGTTTATTTCTGTTCTTGCTTGTGGGTTGTTTGTAGGCCGTATGATTTCGATGTAGTGCTGTAGTGGTTACATTTGTTTTGATGTTTTGAATATGGCCATTTCTTTTTTTGTATAATTATGTTTGAGACAGTTGCAATATCTCCTTAGGTCCTATAAAAAGAAAAGCTCTTCTTGTGCTGCCACTAGTCGTGGCTTGTTCATTTGTTTGTGGGGGTTCCATGCCTGATACATTTGTTGATTCCACTTCTGAAGAGATTTGTGATTCACTTGTTGTTGATCAATCTGTATTACCTGATTTTTTAAATGTTTTTATTTGATGCATGTTATCATATACATGGTCGTGTTTTTTTAGAATGTAAAAACCCTTCCTTTCAGAATATCATTTTAGTTTCTTTTAGGAAATATCTTTCTTTACTCATTTTCAGTTCTTTTGCGAATTGGTTCAAAATGTTATCTGAAGTCTGATTTATTTTAGGGTACCCATTTTTTCTAGCTCAGTTTCGAAATTTCCTTCAGTAGGATTAGTTAGGGAATGTTCCCATTCATTTTGCTTTATGGTTGTTTGTCTTTATCTTCGTGTGATGGACATGTACATATTTTCAGAGGCCTCTCAGAACTCACTCCACTTCTGAATATTACTAAATGTTTTTATTTTCACTACTTTGATAGCTCCTTTTTAAAAATGTTTTACAATTTTTTAAATTTAAGCGCGATTAATTTTTCCCTGTTTCCCTTAAAATCCCTGTGTATTTCTTGCTATAATTTTCCAATTTTTCCGAAAAGCTTCTCTGCTTCTACATCTGATTCGAAATCTGTTTCCATGATTCATTCTACTGCTAAAAATTCTCCTATGTATGAATCACTGGGTTCACTTCAGACATATAAAAATTGGGTATGACTGGCAAAATGTTAATTACTTGTGTGCAGAATATATAGTTATTTTGTTGGTGACTTTTTGCTGTATGCTTCATATTTCAGCTTTTCTGCAGTGCTGCAATACTTTACATGTCGTTTGGTTCAAGTCAATATGATTATGCCTGCCCCTATATTCAAGTATGAATACTTTGAATATATGTTTATACATTTTGGTGTTTATTTGAGTCCAATGTGCACTGACATTAAACGTTGAATTACTATCTTTCTCTGGTCTTTTCTTGTCCCTTCTTCTGTCTTACTCCTAACTGCTTTCAGTCCTAACTGTAGTCCAGTTCTGCTAATGCTCCCTCGTGTTTCTGGCCTTGCTTGCCTCCTACCTCATGGCTTACCATCAGCTCTGTTTGGTGCTTGCACTGTCCCACACCATTTTAATCAAGGGTGGTGCTGTCTCATTGTGTCGGTAGAGTCATTGACTTCCCTGGTGTGCATTATTCAATTTCCCCCCTCGTCCCAGGGAGGTGAGATGCCCTACTCCGCTGCCTGTTAGCCCGACCAATCGAGGGGGTATGCCATCGGAAAGCCAATGGTTTGTCTTCAACCTTGGAAAACAGGTACGAGGGAACAGAAGGAGATACAGCTTAACACATAGACTTCTGATGTGTGGCATGTTTCCGAGGTGTGGACCGTTGCTTTAGCTTTGTAACGAGAGTTCTTATAGACATGGCAGCAACTTGGTCAGATTTAATTTGTATTACATGGTAGCCTCTGTACATCCAACCATTCAAATATATGGGAAGTTCAAGTATGTCAGTGATGGTAAGGGTTTTTTGAGGAGATGTTTCAGAAATGCAGCCTTAGATTGTTCTCAGTCAAATAGCTTTGTCATTGGAACATATATGAAATTGACAGTGGATACCTTTTGTTTGAAGGCATAAAACAAATGTGTCTATAGTTTCCTGTGTTATCTGACAGTACTGATTGAAAGCCTATTGTTCGTAGTCCATATTGGGTTGTGCTATAAAATTGTCATTGACAAATACAATTAGGGGTGCATATGACAGTTTGTCAGGGTCAGGGAGTGTTTTCCTGACAGTTTTGACTTCTCTGACAACCAAATTCATGAAAATAATAGCCATGGCAGCTCTTACTAAGTCTCCAAATTCTTCAGCCCATCGTGCCCCTCTGTCAACATGAGGGGCCAGCTCAAACAGGGGTGACTTGTGCAGAACGGCTCCAGGTTTTGGTTGTTCAGAGAAGATCATCTACGTTGGCAAGTCTAATAGGAAATCTTATAGCGAAAGTGAAAAGTAAATATACCAGTTCCTGCCATAGTATTTAAAGAAACAGTAGTTTGTTGCTGAGGCGCAGAGGGGAGGGAACACATACTATTGTGTGGAGAGATCTACTGAGTTTGTTTGGTCAGTCCTACAAGTCCCAGTAAATGTTGTTTTTGTTTATTTTCTTGTCTACATTCTAGGCAATATTTGGTAGCTGAGACTAGGGGCTCTGATTGCGAAATGAATACCATATCTATCATATATATACCAGTTTCTGCCATAGTACTTTAAGAAACAGTGGTTATGTTGCTAAGCAGGAGAGGCGAGGCAAGAATGACTATTTTGGGGAGTGATCTACTGATTTTGGTTGGTCAGTCCTACAAGCCCCAGTAAATGTTGTTTCTCTTCATTTTCTTGTCAGAATTTTGGGTAATATTTGGTAGCTAAGACTAGAGGTGCCAGGCTTTGGTTGTTCAGGGAAGATTGTCTAGGAAAGTCTAACAGTATCTGTGATAGCGAAATGAATAGTATATCTACCAGTTTCTGTACTAGTGCTTAAGAAACAGCAGTTATCTTTCTGAGGAGGAGAGGCAAGACAGCACTTCATATTTTTGGAGAGATCAACTGAGTTTGAGCAGTCATACAAGCCCCAGTAAACTTTGTATTTCTGTATTTTCTTTCCAAAATTCTAGACAATATGTAGTACCCGAGACTAATGTCTTCTGGTTTTGGTTGTTCAAGGAAGATCATCTGCGTTGGCAAGTTTAACAAGATCTCTGATTGCCAAAGTGAATAGTGTAGTATGTACCAGTTTCTGACATACTACTTAAAGAAATAGCGACTATGTTGCTGAGGAGAGGCGATGCAACACTTATTGTGGGAAGTGATCTACTGAGTATGGTTGGTCAGTCCTACACCCCCAGTAAATCTTGTTTTTGTGTATTTTCTTGCAAAATTCTGGGCAATATTTGGTTGTTCAGGAAAGATGGCCTATGGAGGCAAGTCTAATATCATCTCTGATAGCTAAATAAATGAATAGTATATCTAACAGTTTCTGCCATAGTCCTTAAGAAACAGCAGTTATCTTGCTCAGGAGGAGAGGTGAGGCTACAATTAGTATTTTTGGAGAGATCTACTGAGTTTGGCTGCTCAGTTCTACAAGCCCCAGTAAACATTGTCTTTCTGTATTTTTTTGCCGGAATTCTGGCCAATATGTGGTAGCTGAGACTAATGGCTTCAGGTTTTGGGTTTTCAGGGAAGATCATCTATGTTGGCAAGTCTAACAGGAACTCCGATAGCAAAAATGAATAGCATATATATCAGTTGCTGCCATACTATACTACTTAAAGAAACAGTGGCTATGCTGCTGAGTAGAGGTGAGACGACACTTGTGGGCAATGACCTACTGAGTTTGGATGCTCAGCCTAAAAGCCTCAGTAAACATTGCTTTTTTCTGTATTTTCTTGCCTACATTCCAGACCATATTTGGTAGCTGAAACTATGGGCTTCAGGTTTTGGTTGTTCAGGGAAGATTGCCTATATTGGCAAGTCTAACAGGATCTCTGATCGGGAGATGAATAGTATATCTACCAGTTTCTGTCATAGTGCATAAAGAAAGAGCAGTTATATTGCTGAGGAGGGGAGAGGAGACGACACTTCATATTTTTGGAGAGATCTACTGAGTTTGGTTTATCAGTCATACAAGTCCCAGTAAACAATTTTTTTGTATTTTCTTGCCAAAATCTTGGCCAGCATGAGGTAGCTGAGACTTATGGCTTCATGTTTTGGTTGTTCTGGGAAGATCATCTACATTGGCAAGTCTAACGGATCTCGGATAGTGAAAGTGAATAGTATGTTTCAGTTTCTGCCTTACTACTTAAAGAAACAGCTGTTATGTTGCTGAGGAGGAGCAGCGTAGCAACACTTTTTATTGTGCGGAGTGATCTACTGAATTTGGTTGGTGAGTCTGTAAGCACCAGTAAACGTTCCTTTTTTATATTTTTTTGCACAATTCATACAATATTTGGTAGCTGAGACTAATGTTCTCAGGTTTTGACTATTTGGGGGCAATCATCTATGTTGGCAAGTTTAACAAGATCTCTGAAAAAGAAAGTGAATGGTATCTGGACCTATTTCGGCCACACTCCTTAAAGAAACAAAGGCTATGTTGCTTATGAGAGGCGAGGTGATCTTCTGAGTATGGTTGTTCAATCCTACAAGCCCTAGTAAAAATTGTTTTTTGTATTTTCTTCCCTAAAGTCTAGACAATATTTGGTAGCTGACACTAATGTCTTCAGGTTTTGGTTGTTCAGGGATGGTCATCTACGTTGACAAGTATAACAAGATCTCTGATAGAGAAAGTGAATAGTATATGTACTAGTTTCTGCCACACTACTTAAAGAAACAGCGGCTATGTTCCTGAGGAGAGGTGAGGCAAATCGTATTATTGTGGAAAGGGATTTACTGAGTTTGGTTAGTCAGTTCTACCAGCACCAGTAAAAAAAAAAAATTGTATTTTCTTGGCAGAATTCTGGACAATATATGATAGCTGTGAGTACTGGCTTCAGGTTTTGATTGTTCAGGGACAATCATATACATTGGCAAGTCTAACAGGCTTTCTGCTAGCGAAAGTGAATAGTATATCTACCAGTTTCTGCCATAGTGCCTAAAGAAACAGCAGTTTCCTTGCGAGAAGAAGAGGCGAGGCAAGACTTACTATTTTGGGGAGTAATCTACTGAGTTTGGTTTGTCAGTCCTGCAAACCCCAGTAAGCATTGTTTTTCTGTATTTTCTTGACAACATTCTGGGCAATATTTGGTAGCTGAGGCTCTAAGCCTTGGTTGTTATGGGAAGATTGTCTACGTTGGTAAGTCTAATATGATCTCTTATAGTGAAATTAATAGTATATCTACCAGTTTCTGTCATAGTGCATAAAGAAACAGCAGTTATCCTGCTGAGTAGGGGAGACGAGATGACACTTAATATTTTTGAAGAGATCTACTGAGTTTGGTTGATCAGTCATACTAGTCCCAGTAAACAATTTCTATTGTATTTTCTTGAAAGAATTCTGGACAATTTGTGGTAGCTGAGACTAATGGCTTCAGGTTTTGGTTGTTCATGGAAGATCATCTGCGTTGGCAAGTCTAAAAGTTTCTCTGATAGTGAAAGTGAATAGTATATAATTCAGCTTCTGCAAAATACTTAAAGAAACAGCGGTTGTTTGTATTTTCCTGCCAAAATTCGGGACAATATGTATTAGCTGAGACTAATGACTTTGGGTTTTGCTAGTTCACGGATGATCATCTAGTTTGGCAAGTTTAACAAGATCTCTGATAGCAAAAGTGAATAGTCTTTGTACCAGTTACTGCCATACTACTTAAAGACACAGCGCCTATGTTGCTGAAGAGAGGTGAGGTAAAACGTATTATTGTGGGAAGTGATCTACTGGGTTTGGTTGGTCAATCCTACAAGACCCAGTAACTTTTTTGTGTGTATTTTCTTGCCCAAATTCTGGGCAATATTTGGTAGCTGAGGCTAGAGACTGCAGGTTTTGGTTGTTCAGGGAAGGTTATCTACGTTGACAAGTCTAATAGAATCTTTCATAGCAAAAGTGAATAGCGTATATACCAGTATCTGCCATAATACTTAAAGAAATTGTGTCTATGCTGCTGAGGAGAGGCGAACTGACACATATTATTGTGAAGAGTCATTTACTGAGTTTGTTTGGTCAGCTCTACAAACCCCAGTAAATGTCAATTTGGAGCATTTTCTTGCCTAAATTCTAGACAATATTTGGTAGCTTAGACTAGGGGATCTGATAGCAAAATGAATTGCATATCTATCAGTTTTTGCTATACTAATTAAAGAAACAGAGGTTATGTTGCTGTGGAGGAGAAGCCAGGCAAGACTTATTATTTGGGGAATTGATTTACTGAGTTTGGTTGATCAGTCCTGCAAGCCCCAGTAAATGTTGTTTTTCCTTATTTTCTTGTCAAAATCCTGGGCAATATTTGGTTGTTCAGGGAAGATCGTCTAGGTTGGAAAGTCTAAGAGGATCTCTGATAGCGAAATGAATAGTATATCTACCAGTTTCTGCCATAGTGCTTATGAAACAGCAGTTATCTTGCTGAGCGGTAGAGGTGAGGAGACACTTGGTATTTTGACCAGGTTCTGCCATAGTCCTTAAAGAGACAGCGGTTATGTTGCTGAGAAGGAGAGGCGAGCTGACACTTATTATTGTGGAGAGTGATTTTCTGAGTTTGGCTGGTCAGTCCTACACGCCGCAGTAAACATTTATTGTATGTATTTTCTTGGCGAAATTCTGAGCAATATGTGGTAGCTGAGACTAATGGCTTCAGGTTTTGGGTATTCATGGAAGAACATCTATGTTGGCAAGTCTAACAGGAACCCTGATAGCGAAAGTGAATAGCATATGTAGCAGTTTCTGCCATACTACTTAAAGAAACAGCACGTATGCTGCTGAGGAGAGGTTGGGTGACACTTCTGATTTTGGGGAATGATCTACTAAGTGTGGATGATCAGCCCTGAAAGCCTCAGTAAACGTTGCTTTTGTGTATTTTCTTGCCAAAATTCCAGGCAATATTTGGTAGCCGAAACTATGGGCTCCAGATTTTGGTTATTCAGGGATGATTGTCTATATTGGCAAGTCTAACAGGATCTCTGATCGGGAGATGAATAGTATATCTACCAGTTTCTGTCATAGTGCATAAAGAAACAGCAGTTATCCTGCTGAGGAGGGGAGACCACACAACACTTAATATTTTTGGAGAGATCTACTGAGTTTGGTTGGTCAGTCATACTAGTCCCAGTAAACTATTTCTTTTGTATTTTGTTGCCAGAATTCTGGACAATATGTGGTAGCTGAGATTAATGGCTTCAGGTTTTGGTTGTTCATGGAAGATCATCTACGTTGGCAAGTCTAAAAGTTTATCTGATAGTGAAAGTGAATAGTATATAATTCAGTTTCTGCAAAATACTTAAAGAAACAGCAGTTGTTTGTATTTTCTTGCCAAAATTCGGGGAAATATATATTAACTGAGACTAATGACTTTGGGTTTTGGTAGTTCACAGACAACCATCTTATTTGGCAAGTTTAACAAGATCTCTGATAGCAAAAGTGAATAGTGTATGTACCAGTTTCTGCCATACTACTTAAAGAAACAGCGCCTATGTTGCTAAAGAGAGGTGAGGCAAAACTTATTATTATGGGAAATGATCTACTGGATTTGGTTGGTCAATCCTACAAGACTCAGTAACTTTTTTCGTGCGTATTTTGTTGCCTAAATTCTGGGCAATGTTTGGTAGCTGAGGCTAGCGACTGCAGGTTTTGGTTGTTGAGGGAAGGTTGTCTACGTTGACAAGTCTAATAGAATCTATCATAGCAAAAGTGAATAGTGTATGTACCAGTATCTGCCATAATACTTAAAGAAATAGTGTCTATGCTGCTTAGGAGAGGCGAGCTGACACATATTATTGTGAAGAGTCATCTACTGAGTTTGTTTGGTCAGCTCTACAAGCCCCATAAATTTAAATTGTGAGCATTTTCTTGCCTAAATTCTAGACAATGGGCCTCATCACGAGTTGGGCGGTAACGCTGGCGGTATTACCACCGGTGGTATTAGCCCTACCGCCAAACCTCCTGTCACTATTAGCGCCGGATCACAGGTTTGGCGGAGCGATTAGTGCCCATTCCCCATTGGGCCCATTCGGAATTCCTCATTCCCCATTGGGCCCAATGGGGAAATTTTGCGCTATTACCGCCGGCGGATTTCCCACTGGCGGTAATAGCGCCAAAAATTGGCAAAGTTGCAACTGATTTCCCCCCAGCTTAGAGCTGGGGGGAAATCCACTAAGGTCATGATCTGGCAGACCTTTAAATGTGGCAGTAATAGCCCTACCGCCGCATTTAAGGGTTACCGCCAGACTCGTGATGAGGCCCAATATTTGGTAGCTTAGACTAGGGTATCTGATAGCAAAATGAATTGCATATCTATCCATTTTTGCTATACTAATTAAAGAAAAAGAGGTTATGTTGCTGTGGAGGAGAAGCCAGGCAAGATTTATGATTTTGGGAATTGAATTATTGAGTTTGGTTGATCAGTCCTGCAAGCCCCAGTAAATGTTGTTTTTCCTTATTTTCTTGTCAAAATCCTGGGCAATGGTTGTTCAGGGAAGATCGTCTAGGTTGGAAAGTCTAATAGGATCTCTGATAGCGAAACAAATAGTATATCTACCATGTTCTGCCATAGTGCTTATGAAACAGCAGTTATCTTGCTGAGCAGCAGAGGTGAGTAGACACTTGGTATTTTGACCAGGTTCTGCCATAGTCCTGAAAGAGACAGCGGTTATGTTGCTGAGGAGGAGAGGCGAGCTGACACATATTATTGTGGAGAGTGATTTTCTGAGTTCGATTGGTCAGTCCCACAAGCCGCAGTAAACGTTATTTGTGTGTATTTTCTTGGCACAATTCTGAGCAATATGTGGTAGCTGAGACTAATGGCTTCAGGTTTTGGGTGTTCATGGAAGAACATCTATGTTGGCAAGTCTAACAGGAACCCTGATAGCGAAATTAAATAGCATATGTAGCAGTTTCTGGCATACTACTTAAAGAACCAGCACGTACACTGCTGAGGAGAGGTCGGGTGACACTTATTATTATGGGGAATGATCTACTAAGTGTGGATGATCAGCCCTAAAAGCCTCAGTAAACGTTGCTTTTGTGTATTTTCTTGCCAAAATTCCAGGCAATATTTAGTATCCAAAACTATGGGCTCCAGGTTTTGGTTGTTCAGGGATGATTGTCTATATTGGCAAGTCTAACAGGATCTCTGATCGTGAGATGAATAGTATATCCAGCAGTTTCTGCCATAGTACTTAAAGAAACAGCGGTTATGTTGATAAGCAGGAAAGGCGAGGCAAGACTTACTATTTTGGGGAGTAATCTACTGAGTTTGGTTTGTCAGTCCTACAAACCCCAGTAAGCGTTGTTCTTCTGTATTTTCTTGACAACATTGTGGGCAATATTTGGTAGCTGAGGCTAGCGGCTCTAGGCCTTCGTTGTTACGGGAAGATTGTCTATGTTGGCAAGTCTAATATGATCTCTTATAGCGAAATTAATAGTATATCTACCAGTTTCTGTCAAAGTGCATAAAGAAACAGCAGTTATCCTGCTGAGGAGGGGAGACGAGACGACACTTAATATTTTTGGAGAGATCTACTGAGTTTGGTTGATCAGTCATACTAGTCCCAGTAAACAATTTCTTTTGTATTTTCTTGACAGAATTCTGGACAATATGTGGCATCTGAGACTAATGGCTTCAGGTTTTGGTTGTTCATGGAAGATAATCTACGTTGGCAAGTCTAAAAGTTTCTCTGATAGTGAAAGTGAATAGTATATAATTCAGTTTCTAGAAAAATATTTAAAGAAACAGCGGTTGTTTGTATTTTCTTGCCAAAATTCAGGAAAATATGTATTAGCTGAGACTAATGACTTTGGGTTTTGGTAGTTCACAGATGACCATCTAGTTTGGCAAGTTTAACAAGATCTCTGATAGCAAAAGTGAATAGTGTATGTACCAGTTTCTGCCATACTACTTAAAGAAACAGCGCCTATGTTGTTGAAGAGAGGTGAGGCAAAACGTATTATCATGGGAAGTGATCTACTGGGTTTGGTTGGTCAATCCTACAAGACCCAGTAACTTTTTTTGTGTGTGTGTTCTTGCCTAAATTCTGGGCAATATTTGGTAGCTGAGGCTAGAGACTTCAGGTTTTGGTTGTTCAGGGAAGGCAAGTTTAATAGGATCTTTCATAGCAAAAGTGAATAGTGTATGTACCAGTATCTGCCATAATACTTAAAGAAATTGTGTCTATGCTGCTGCGGAGAGGTGAGCTGACACATATTATTGTGAAGAGTCATCTACTGAGTTTGTTTGGTCAGCTCTACAGGCCCCAGTAAATGTCAATTTGGAGCATTTTCTTGCTTAAATTCTAGGCAATATTTGGTAGCTTAGACTTAGACTAGGGGATCTGATAGCAAAATGAATTGCATTTCTATCTGTTTCTGCCATACTAATTAAAGAAACAGAGGTTATATTGCTGTGCAGGAGAAGCAAGGCAAGACTTATTATTTTGGGAAGTGATTTACTGAGTTTGGTTGATCAGTCCTGCAAGTCCCAGTAAATGTTGTTTTTCTGTATTTTCTTGTCAAAATCCTGGGCAAAATGTGGCTGTTCAGGGACAATCATCTGCGTTGGTAAGTCTAACAGGATCTCTGCTAGCGAAAGTGATTTGTAAATATACCAGTTCCTGCCATAGTACTTAAAGAAACAATGGTTATGTTTCTGAGGACATGAGGCGAGGCAACACTTATTATTGTAGGGAGTGGTCTAATGGATTTGGTTGGTCAATTCTACAGTGAAAGTGAATAGTGTATGTACCAGTGTCTGCCATACTACTTTAAGAAACATCAGCTATGTTGCTGAGGAGAGGCGAGGTGAAACTTTTTATTGTGGGGAGTGATCTACTGGGTATGGTTGGTCATTCCTTCAAGCCCCAGTAAACGTTGTTGTTCTGTATTTTCTTGCAATGATTCTGGGCAATATTTGGTAGCTGAGACTAGTGGCTCCAGGCTTTGGTTGGTCAGGGAAGAGTGTCTACGTTGGCAAGTATAGCAGGATCTCTGACAGTAAAAGTGTATTATACATCTACCAGTTACTGCCATAGTCCGTAACAAAACAGAAGTGATGTTGCTGAGTAGGACACAATTGTTATAATTCAATGTTTTGCAGCGTTCAAAGCCTTGCCATTTTTGTATCTGAACTGGGGAACCAGTTAACAATGTGTTCTCGTACAGGGCACCCTCACAGCTCTTAAACACTGTCTGTCACTGTATCCTTGTGTCCCAGCAAGTAGGGCGTTAAGCTCTAGCCCTAAAGTATTCCGGTGGACTGTTCTTTCTGAGGCTGTCCGGCCAAGCAGTTTGCCGGTGCAAGGATGGAGTGCCGAGAGCTTTAATCAGAGTCTGCAAGGAGGGTGTAATTATGGGAACATCTAAAAGTCAGACTCTCACCTCATGTCTTGTCCCTCACCTCCGGTCAGCTAGTCGAGGTGGCAGCTCAGGCGCTCTGGAGCATGGTAAAATAAGGAGCTTCTGGAGGAGGCACTCTGGTTCAAGGGAAGCTCCATGACACCGCTCACGGTGCAGTTGACAGTAGGGTGGACAGGAGACAGCAGGTATTGAGTCCAAGGCACTGAAAGAGTCATATGGGGACTATCTCGTTGGTGTTGTGACTCACCAGACACGGGTCCCAACTGACTTTTGTTCCACTCCAAGGTGACTACGGGATACTGGACCTTGCCCGGTGGGTCTAGGTCTCCTCACAAGGAGGGAGACCTTCCTATCAATGCACCCCTCTATTAATCAAGAATTACTAATAGAGGGATTAATTAATCGGAAGAGCGGGGTGGAAAACACTGCAACCAATGCCAGCTGTAATGAGAAAATAACAGCAGTCAAGGGCATGAACAGAAAACATGAGGTACACATAATCTGGAGTGAGAATGTTTAACCTCTTTTCTGGGAATGAAATTCCAGGGTAGTGCTTGTCAGCAATGATTTTGGGAAGATGGGTGTCAAGAAGCAGTTTCCTGATAGGCCTTGATTTCTAGAGAAACAGAACAATTCTTTTTTTTCTTTTTTTTTAACTTGTATTTACCAAGATTACTTGATTTTACAAGGCGGATTCAAAGATATTCAATGGCTGACGTTGAAGTTCTATTCAGTTAATTCTTGTCTTTGTGTTTCAACTTGTGCTAGTGCGTCTTGTAAAATGTTTGCAGTGGCAATTGACCATGCAGTTGTTTGTCCACTTATAAGACGCGGCCACCATGTATCTTCTTCTCGGATGGTAAAGGCATCCAGGACTGGCAAGAGATATATCCGTCTCGTTTCTCGAAGCGCGGGACAGGCCATAAGGAAATGTCGGCCCGATTCAATCTGATCGGCCTCTTTGCAGTTCCTCTTACATGAAGAATTTCCTTCCTAGGCAGTAAGTTTAGTCGTGCTCTCAGAAAGATCTGCCTTAAGGGTCTATTCGGGAATCTCTTATATATTTCCGTTGTATCGTTCACTTTCATTGAGTGCATTGGTAAGTGGCTTAAGAGTTTGTTCTTGCTAGCCTTTTCTAGCGTGGCAATCCAATCTAGCTCCTCTAATTTCTTTTTGATGCTGAGCAGATTCGAATCAGGTCATCCTCTGTACAAGAAAATAGATCAAGTTGGTCCCTTTTTCGGGTTGCCCATTTTATCAACATTTTGCAACCACTTTTGTTAGTTTCTTTATTGATCAGTTTGTATAAAGGCAACTCATCAGGTAGTAGGCTTTTCCAGAACCGTGACATGCTGCTGGATTCAACTATTGCCTTTAAAGAGATGAGACCGAGCTCTCTCCTAATCGCAGGGAGCAAAGTTGATTTAGGTAGGGTAATCAACGATCTCCAAAAAGTAGCCCTCAATTTTCTGCCAAATTCCTTCCGTATCATTGGCATAGCCTCAGCAGCGTAGACTAGAGAGGTAACAACTTTTGCCTTGTAGAACTTAAAAACTGGCATTAAGGAGAAGCGCCCACATTTCTTGTCCAACATTCGCGCTTGTTTCGTCAGTGAGCATGCTTTTGTCCAGATGTATCTTTTAATGCTCAGTTCTGCTCTGGACCTGTCGACCATTACTCCCAGATATTTAGATTCACTGACTATTTCAATTTTGACATTTTCGAGTTGCTAGTGCAGAGTGTTCAATTTTTTTGCCTTTCTTTCTAGTATCATGATCTTCGTTTTCTTTTTGTTAATTTCCAGCTTATTCTGACCAATGTGATCTGACAAGTTTGTCAGTAGGCGTTGTAGGCCGATCAGGGTTTGGTCTAACAGTGTAATGTCGTCGGCATATAGTATTCAGGACACAGGCTTGCCTCTGATTTTTTTTGGTGGAAAAGCTCTGATGGCACTGGCTGAATCTTTGTAGTCCCCTAGAAAGGCTATAAAAAGTGCAGGGGGCAGCCTTGCTTTACCCCTCTGCTTGTTGGAATTTAATCAGATAAGAGGCAATTTTTGTTGAGTTTGACCCTCATCGATGTTGCAGAGTGGAGCGCTTTTATTGGACCAAGAATCTATTCCGGGCAGTTGCAGGCCTGAAGTTTTGCCCGTAGTAAAGATCTGTCGACTTGGTTGAAGGCTGAGTGAGGTCTATGAACGCTAAGTACACCCTTGGGGGACCTTCCTGAATTTTGCTTTTTAAAATGCTGAGCAGCATGATGTTTACTGTTGTTCCCAAGTCTTTTCTAAAACCTGCTTGTAAGGGGTCGGTGCTGGGGGCAGTCTTAGCCCATTCTTGGAATTTCTGTAGTAAGAGCATCCTGAACATTTTCCCGATGGTGTCAAGGAGAGCGATCGGTCGGTAGTTTCGTAGATCTGCCTTGTCGCCCTTCTTGAAAATTGGGGCCACCACTGGCGAAGTCCAAGACCTCGGAAGAGATCTTGAGGAGGCACATTTTCTGAAAACCAAGCTGATGAACGTTGACCACTCTGATGGAAAGTTTTTGAGGTCGATATTTGTCACTCTGTCAGGCCCAGGGGCCTGTGAGGCTTTTAGCTTTTGGATGATTGTTATGGTGTCTTCTTCGTTGGAGAACTCTTCCCAGAGGGATTATGGGTCGTCAGGAGAGATGGAGTAGTCTGCAGATGGGGTTCTGAATAACGCCTTGAAGTGGGATATCCATCTTTCTTCGCTTACGTTGTTTGACTGTGATGGTTTGTTGTGTGCGCCTGATGCTTTTATTAGTGTCCAGAATTCTCTAGCGTTCTTTCCCGCCAGTTTTTTCAGCATCTCTTCTGAGTCTCTTTGGTAGAATAAGATCCAGTGATTTCTTATCCACGACTTGTATTTCTAAGTTTCATTTCTAAGCTCGCTTCGGTCCATGTGCAATTTCATGTTAGCTTTTCGTTTTAGGCGTCTCAGGTGGGTGACTTTTTCCACCAACAGTTTGTCATATTGGTGAGTTGTGGGGTCCAGTGAGGAAACGTTCTTTCTCGTCGCTATCTTATAGCGGCTCAGAAGAGGCTGGTAGTCTGGTTCTGCTGGAAGGCTGGATTTGTTATGATCCAGCTGTCTTTGATAATTGAACATCAGATCTTTGATTCTATTGGCTGTAAGATTAAGGCGATTGCCTCGGATGTTGCATTCGGTGGGCAGCGACA
Source organism: Ambystoma mexicanum (assembly GCF_040938575.1). Classification (NCBI taxonomy): domain Eukaryota; kingdom Metazoa; phylum Chordata; class Amphibia; order Caudata; family Ambystomatidae; genus Ambystoma; species Ambystoma mexicanum. The sequence goes on from NC_090940.1 coordinate 409,174,969, forward strand.
GAGATAGGATGGGACGAGTGGGTGAGGCCCAAGTCGCTCTCAACAGGTTGTGGTCGCTTGCTGCAGTTCTGATAACTTCAAAGGAGGTTACCAGCTTCAGCATGCTTTCCGGCGCAAAGATGTGATCGATTGTCGCCACAGAGTTTTCTGTTTCCCACGTTGGATGGCGGTCCTGGTCTGGGAAAGCCTGGTCAATGTTATAACAATCTTGTGAATCCATCAGCTCTGACCAAAGCGTGCCTCTCTTTTCAGCTGGCGTTTTTGGTTGTTTCTTGCAGGTGGGCAATCTGGGACACTTGGCGTTTAAGTCCCAGCAAATAATGATGTGGGCGACTTCCTTTTCTGCATAGATATCATCAATTTCTTTTTCAATGGTCTTTAAAAACTTCATGTCCGAGATTGTTTGTGGGTTCCAGTATACACTGGTTATTGACCATGAAATCGCCCGGATGGAGTTAGTCTCGGGGTCAGAGAGATTCCAAGTTGTCAAAACTACCAAGTGGTTTAGTGAAAAGGCCAATGTCTTTGGGTGGTAATTCCACTGCCAGAGTGAACAGCTAATAGAAGCCCTGAGGAAGGGCGTCCTAGTGGGCTTTTTTTTGCTGATGAAATTTCTATGACAAAACCATCCAGATAGGGTTTTTCTGTTTACCATGTTTCTTGCAGGGCAAGAATGTCGAAGTTGCTTAAGTTGATGCTGCCCCTTTTCATCAGACGTTGGTGGCCCAGTGTTTTCCACAAACCCATCTTTAAGGTGGAAACGGGGGCTTTGGTGGCTGTTGAGGTAATCGGTTTCAAGAGCCCTTGGCTGCGAGTCACGGATTGCTATTTCTTGGCGTAAGTAGAAAGCGTTTTTGGCAGCCAGGCCCAAAGTTGTTTCATTGGGAGTAGGTGGATCGTTTTTGTGGACTAGTTTGGCAGGTTGTTTGAAATAGTATCTGCCAGACCTCGGGCAGTTCCTCTGGATGGACCTGGTTGTGTGTCGTTTTCCGAGCTGTGGTACAGCTGATTGTCTATGAGGGGTAATTTAGATACACTGGCTGTCTTTTCAAAAGGTCTCCCTTCTTCGTTCAAATCTTTCTTGGCTACTTGGGTAAGGTGTCTGCTGTCAGTTGGTTTAGTGACTGAGGTCTTAAGGCATCCTGTTGGTGTTGTACAAAGCCTCAGTTTTGGACGTATAGTGGAGGCTCACCTGGGGTTGCTGGTTTTTGCGGCTCGGCAGGTTCGCTTTGCGACTGCTGTCTGAAAGCTGTGTCAGGCGGAAACCACAACAGAACAGCTCCTCCTCTCCTTCATGAAGTGATGGGGGTAGAGCTGATGTTCTTATGTGGAGATAGGACTTTTAGCGCCTCTATGATATGGTTCGACCAGGATGTCATCTTCAGGTTTCAGGGTTTTGAAGTCTGAGTTTTTGCTGAAGAATTTCCTTACTGTTCTTCTATTAAGAATAAGGTCCTCACGATTCGGTGTGGTTTGTTCCAGTTTGAGAGTTTTCGTTGGAGTGGGGTTTCTCCTCTTTCTGGATCTGACCGGCGAGCGGTGGTCCCTCACTGTGTAAATAGTGCGGTCTGGGGATTGATGTGGGACCTCTTTCTGTCTAGTCTTGTGAGTATATGGAGAGTAAGGTCTAAAGTGATTATTAGTCGGTTTGTGAGCTGATCTTTCTGGCCTTCTGCAGGCTTTTTGTTCCAACAGATCAGTATGTCTAGATGTTCTGGCCGTCAGAGAAGGGTATTCTCTGAAGTTTCGCTTCTCACTGTGTTTCCTAGGGCTACGCGATGTGTAACTCACTGACGGCATTTTTCTCTCTGAGCTTTGTTTTATTTTCTGAGGGTATTTGCAATACCATTTTGGACAGTTTTTTGTTGCATTGGCCTTCTGGGTCATCTTCATAGTCTGACTGGAGATGTTGCAAAATATTCATGCAGGTCTTGTCCGCCATGAAGTCTGCTACTGTGACCGGAGAACTGGGTGGGGACTGCCGACTGTTTTTGTGAATGTCTGCCGTCTCTTGCCCTGACAAATGTGACTGTATAGCCTTTGTTTGAGGAGTTTATTTGGGTTGTGTGGGGTCTAAAAGTTTGCTTGTTGTTGTCGGTAGTATCTTTTTTTTCGCATGTAGTGTCTTGTAATTTCAGTAGAGCTTGATTATTCATGTTTTCTTGTGTGGTGGCTGTCGTTTTATTTGAGGGTGAACCAATGGTGATGCATGAGGCTCCTTCAGTTTGCGGCTGGTTGAATTCCGCTCTCGTGCGTGACGATTTAACAGGAAGTTTCCCAGGGGATTTTTGTTGGAACAAGAAAACTTCTGGTAGGATGGGGTTCCCCCCTGAGGTGCTACCTTGGTGAAAATTGAATATACTGAAGTTTTCCGGGTATGGATCCACCCTTGCTGCAGGGTTTGCAGTTTTGCCCTCTGTTTGGGGACTCTGGGTTGTCTGAGTCGCCGTCTTTGGTTTCAAGTTTATATTGCCGGCATGTTGTTTATTGGTTTGCTGGTTGAAAGCAGAGTCCCTGCTTATTTGGGCGTTTATCTTTTCATTGAGGGCATTTGTGTTTTGTTCCATCTCTCTGATGTACCCTTCTAAATAGATCAATTTGGTGTGCATCATAGCAGATATTGTGGAATGGTCCTTCAGAGTATCATTTATTGCTTCGTATAATTTTCCAAACGGAGCCAGCGCGATGGTTATTGCTCACACGATCGTTAGCAGGTCAGGTTTCTTGGATGGAGTTTCCTTTTGGGCTGACGGAGGCTGGTCGCTTTGTCTCCGGGGCCTCATGGGTGTGTTGAAAAAGGAGTCGTGGGTCGCCAAACATACAGGCGACTGAGGTTTTGGGAGACTTCTATTGCTGTGTCGAGGTAGTGGTGGATTGAAGAGAGAATCTCTCTCCAGCGAGGTGCTTAGGGCCGCATTCCCATCACTATCGTGTTGTGCCTCCACTCTTTTTGCCTGCCTGTCGTTTCTTGCAGGGGTTGTATTTGATGATCATTCAGATGGAACAGTGGGTGCTGCGCCTCTCTTTCAGGATGAGAGAGATTGTGATGGTGTCGTCTCCAGAATGAGTTGGTCCGGTATAGGTCGGGGAATATCAAGATGTGAAGGCGGGATAGGCCTATTGCGAGGACTTTCTATTCTGTGTGGAGAAGCAGCAACACCCGGACTCTGCATATTTACTTCCTCCCCTGTGGGCTTCCGATTTATTTCCGGGTTGCTGTCTGCTATCGCGATTTGAGAAGTGTTACTCGAATCGGGGAAATTTTGTGGAGGGTCAGCCTCTATGGTTATACCTGTTTTCCGGAACTTGATGGCATGCAGAGGGTCCTGGATAGCCTCTAAAATCTCTGCATTGGATAATTCATCTAGGTGGTCATGTTTTCGTTTGCCATGCCTTTTGAAAAATCTTTCAGAGAATTACAGAAGGCTGATTTTAGAAAAAGTTTCTTTAAAGTCATTTTATAGTTTCTTTTGGGCTTTGCCCCGCTTGAACAGCTTGTATTCTTTTTTCCCAGCGGGAGAGTTGATGCTTGTTATGGGTCTTGCGTACGTTTTCCAATCAGGGATGACTTTTTTGCTTTACGGGTTGCCTCACCCAGGTTGCAGGTGGGTTTTGTGCTCTTGGGTGGGTTTTCTTTGGTAACAGTAGAGGATGAGGGTTGTGCCTTATCAGTGCCTATGTCTTCGCAGCCGTTAGACTGCGGCGACTCATGTTCAATATTGAAGGTGTCCTCGTGGATTCAGCAGATCACCTGGGCTCGGCCAGGATGGCGCTCAGCTGCGCCCTCCCCCCCGGAGAGGGGCATCGGCTAGAGCCGGCGTTCACAGCGTATACCGCATCGTCAGTGGACGGGCAGGTTCGCCCCCTCTCCACAACAGCCAAGTCGCTGGGAGGTGAAGAGGTATGTTGTTGTGGGGAGAGAGGATTTCTAGCCGGCGGTGGCTAAGGTAAGAGCGCCTGATCCCACGCCGGACTCTCCGTATCTCGGGACCTCATACTGGCGTCTGCCAACACTGCCGTGGCGAGCCTCCCCGCCGTCCGTCTTCCGGCCCGCGATGTAAGGGCTTTGTCTACGGCCAGGGCAAGAGACGAGTCAGCAGGGGCAGGTTTACCTTCCCATGCAGATGTCTTTTGGGGAGCTGTCTCGCAGTTCAAATCAGCCCTGCTGGCCTTTTTGCCTGTGCGCTCCGCAAGAGTTTGCACTAGGTTAGCATCTAGTACGGTCGTTAGGAGGATTTGCAAAGTAGGCACCGGCTCTTCAGAGTTTGGATGAATTGACAATTCTAATGCCGTAGTCGGCGCTGAGAGCAAGCAACCTCTGCTTGATGGATGGGTGGATGGAGTTTCTCTCCTTGAAGGGGGAGCCCAAGAGCTCCGTAGACATCTTTTCTCGCCGTCTCCCTCGCTCAGTTGTTTAGATGGGGAACTGGTCGCGGGTGGGAGCATTTTCAAGTCTATCGCCCGTCCTGCGGTCCTGTCAAGAACTGCAAAGACTGCTCCTACCTCAGCGACTAGCTCCACGGCCGAGTAGGTGTTTTATGGGTCCTCCCACAAAACAGTTGTAGAGCTGGTAGAAAGATTACAGGTCTCTGGAACACGGGAAGAAACAGGAGCACACTGCAGGTAGTGGACTGCAAAGACTGCTCCTACCTCAGTGACTATATGTGCAGCTTCTGCTGATCAGCATCCACAACCAGATACTTCTGGGTGAACTGGTTCGTGGACTGTCTTTTGAAGGCCATCCTCCGGCATCATTCTCCAATCCGGAGGCAGTAGAGGTAGGATACCAAGAGGGCGTTAACTGCAACTTCCTGGCCTTAAGGATCCCCTCAGAGATGCTTGTTGCTGCATCAGGAAACAGAACAATAGGAGTAAACACCAGGGATGGGGCAGAAGATTACGTGTAAACACTGGGTTAAGGAGGAAGGTTGCCGGTATTCTGGGTGGGCAGGAGACCAGGAAACAAAAGCGGAATAGGAGGGTAACAGTGTGTTGGTGGGATCTACTTCCCTAAGGCACGAAGACGCACCAGTGATCAGGTTGTTGCACAATGATCAGCGGAGGGTCTCTAGTCCGTGCACTGGCTTTAAAGTGAGCCGCAAAGCAGTCCATGTAGCAAAGGATAGTCGGCAACGTGCGGGCAGCAATACAATCCAAACAGCAGGAAGGTTCAGTTCCAGGGACGAAGCAGAAAGTTGGCGTTTGTCGGGCAATAGAGGTACAAAACGTAAGGCAGGCAAGTCCATGAGCAAGGCCGGGGTCAATATCTGGAATCATCAGTAGCAAGGATAAGGCGAAAGGCAAGTCCAAATGCAGAGCCGGGGTCAATACCAGGGAATCAAAAACTGTAGGAATCGGGATCAGGAAACACATTTTAGTCTTCCTCTGCATCTTGCTTTTGGGGCTTGTTTGCCATCCGTATGGCAAAAAGATGCGTGATTGGTGAACAATCCATTTTCGCCAGGTAACAGGGCAGGTGGGGGCATGGGGCCACCTTATTTCTTTTCTGTCTGAAAGGCTTCAGCAGATTTTCAACTAGTGCTGCAATTCTTTTTTTGAAGGTGTAAAAGCAGCCTTGTTGGACCGCAGGTTCACTGGTGTTCTTTCCTGTGTCTTCCACTGAGCCATCCTAAAATTGACAATGGAATATCATTTACTAAGAGAAGATTCAGTAATTAACTCATGTTTTATTATATGGTCTGCTTTTCATAACGTATTTCAGTGAACTCCTTATTTGGCAGAGCTTTTAGATCACAAAACAGAGCAAACAACATATGATCTCAGCTTATTTGTTCCTAATCATGAGAATTTACATAAATTCGATGACACTTTAAAAAGTGTAATTGAAATGTAACACATATGAAATATCACAGTACTTTTATACTAAATGTAAAAAATGGGTCCTGATTAGTACAACTAACAGAATATATCATGAAAAGCGATATGGGGAGAAACACAGATAATAAGTGGTAAAGTGCATGTGTTAAAGATGATCTGTGCAAATTTCATGACAATGCAGACTGTAAGATTCAATAATACATTAAATCGGAAACTTAGACTAAAATGCTTGTATATTAAGTGCATGAACAGTTTTCAGGACAGTAGAACAAACAGGATATATTGTGAACATTAATATGGCAAGAAAATATCTGAATAATCTGGGACAAAACACATGTATAAGTAGTAGTTGTACTGATCTAACAACATTGCAGTCAATAGGGCGCAAGGGTCTTAAGCAGGAGTGCCATCTTTGTAAATAGCAAGTTCCCTCCGGCACTTGAGGTGTGCAGATAATAGTGTTACTCACAACTTCTTGTGTGATCATATTAGCCTACAGCCCCCAAACCATTTAGTGCTCTTTTAGATATTTTAAAGTTGACCAAGGACAAGATTTGTACATCCTACTTTTAAGAGACTCACTGCCTCATCACGAGTTGGGCGGTAACCCTTAAATGCAGCGGTAACGCTATTACTGGTTCATTTAAGGGTCCCTCAAAATTAAAGAGGAACCCCGGGTGTGCACTTATTTAACAAATGTCCAAGTGCTACCTCTATCTGTTCCCCGGATTTCAGGGATTAGATATGCAAAGACTCAATCTTTAATCTTTAAAATGATTTTAAACTACTGGAAGTAGCCCCCCTTTCCTTGTAGTTTTCCAGTTCCGAACCTCTCAGACATGCCTCTATCTCCTTGAGTCTTTGCTCATTTAAGGGTCCACCAAGTCACAGCTTTGGCAGGATTTACCCCCAGCTCTGAGCTGGGAATAAATCCGCCTCGATTTTGCAAATTTCAGTACTATTCCTGTGCGCTAATTTCGCCAGTGGTAGTAGCACCAAACATTCCCCATTGGGCCCAATGGGGAATGGGAAATTCCCTAATGGGCCCATTGGGGAATGGGGAATTACTGTTCCACCAAACCCCTGATCCGGCGCTAATAGCGATGGGGGTTTGGTGGTAACACTAACAGCCCCAGCGCTAATACCGTCGGGGATTCCGCCCAACTCGTGATGAGGCCCATAATGTTAGAAATATTTGAATTAATAATTGAAATCTAACTTTTGGGAGTGCGGTTGTTCTATTTCCTTTGATGAAATGTTATATTTTCCAAATCAAGGAATTTTTAAATAAAAAAAGTGATGTAGATGCTCTTTCAAACAGCCCCCGGTTGCCTGTGGTATCTGTGGCCGCAAACTTGAAAATCTGCTTGCTCTACATATAAGAGACTGGGAATAAGGCTTTCAGTGTGATAAACCTTTCATCAACAGGCTGCACAATACAATCAACTGGGCACAAGGTCGAATCAGCTGGCCACTCCATCAATGTTATTCTAGTAGTACAGTAAACAATAGTGAGCTTATGCATACAACATTGTAGAAGGGTAGCAATCAAGTGCTGGGGTATTTTCCACTGAAGGGGTTCTGAGGGACACTTGATAGAATATGAGAGGGAACCTCGAGTTGTCTACGATGTTGCTTGAAACCAATAGTGAAAAAGGAGCCCATAATTGAAATTGAAGGCTACCCATCTATAGTTGGACGTTGTGGATGGCCCTCTTTGCCAATTTTCAACAACTTTGCAAACAGCCTTGTAGGGGTTGTAGAGTGGAGGCATGAAGGATCATACAACATACAAAACAGAAGACTGTAAAGTAAGGTGATTGCCACCACTTTCCCACCAATTTCTCGGAGCACCAAATTTGGAAGTAAGACAGAGGAAATTACTGAAATACTTGCTTGAGGTTTTCCACTGTATCTGCAAAAATTGATGATTTATTGCATGTAGAATTACCACCAAGAGTAAATCCTCCCATCCCCCAATGGAGTTCTTTGGAGTTCAAATGGGGATCAACACTGCCACTGTGCCACATGATTACAAGCAGTGGAAATGGTAAATGAGTTTGTTGGTATTTTCATGGGAATTTTTTAATGAGACTCAAAGTTCCCTATCCTTTCAAATCACAGCACTTTAAAAAAGGGAAAACCTATCGAACAGACAAAATGCGGTATTCCCTGCTTCAACATCATAGCAGTGGATTATGATTTTCATAATTCCCCACTATAATGTCACAGCAAGGAAGGTACATCTAACGGAAATAGAAAACATTAATGCTACCTTTCAATAGAAGCCAACACAATGTTTATTTATTGTTGTAATGCATTCCCTGCTATTTCTACTGTGTTTTTACCTAAATTTATTATTTTTTGGCACTAACTCCTGAAACCTGCTCTGTTAAGCATTTAGTGTTACGTACTTATTATTTATTGTTTTTAACTAATAACTTACTTTTTATTTAGTCTATGCAACAGCCCTACATGCCTAAACCAAGTCAAACAGTGTGTCACTGTGCATGTACTTTTTCAATCAAAATCTATTATTCTTTCCGGTACCCTCAACTTTCGTGACCCAATAGGATGAGAGGATGAGTTCCAGTGAATGCGTTCAGTAAAAAGTGCATTTAATTTTTTTATTTTTTTTATTTGTATCAGTTGAAATTAATCAACCTTTCAAATTCAAATACAATTACATATTATATATACATATAACACTTTATAGGGAAAAGTAGAGAGAAGGAAAGAGCAATGAACAAATTACGATTAAATCAATATATACAAATTATGAATCTTACACTTCACCTTTAAATGAACTTTAAAACAAACAATAAAACAAAACTTATGAGAAACACACAAGATTGTAAAAACTTAGGCTTCGCCTTCAAATAGAATTCATTAAAGCCGAATATCGTCAATTAATTTCAAGTTTTAAACTGGATAACAAATTTACAGTGGCAATCTGTAGTGGTAAGTAACCCGAGCCTAGTATTAGTGACCAAGTCACGTCTTGAGAAACGAGACCTAGGTAGTTGCAATGTCTCGCAAAATGAATTTCTCGCAGCGGATGGAGGATTTTACATTCCATGATAAGATGCATCAAGGTTTCACGAGTGTCCATCGAGTTACAGTATCAGCAAAAATTCATTGAAATACTCAGTAGTCTCCTTTTAACTTTTATCTCTCTGGTGACCCACAGGTTGAATCGTAATCTTAAAATGTTATTCCGGTATTTTTGAGATGGACAACAAATTAAATACGCTGGTAATGTGCTCATTTTTTTATGTGGAAATCGAAATTCATCTGCATCTTGATATGCAAGACATGTAGTTCGGGTAAGAATCCAGTCCGTGTGATATATTTTTAATTTGGCTTTGTCCGGATTTAGCAATAAAAGATCTAATGATACCTCTGCCAAAATTAGCACGCAATAGACACTCGTCAACCAAGATGTAATGAACGGCTGTTTTGATGAAAACATATATGATGAGACATGTTTTAGCAAACCTTGGGATGTCGTTGACAGCAGACATTTTCGAAAAAAGGAGCATTGACGCCAGTTGAAAATTGCCTGCATTGAGACTAAGCCGAGTTCATACCTTATTCAGGCTACTGGGGTGCAGGTTGGCAGATGTAATACTCGGTACCAATATTTTGCCTCCTATTTTGCCAGTTGAAAGGAGGGAATTTCATGAAAAAAGTCCAGCCCATATAATAATGCTGGAATGGTTTTCGCGGTCCAAAAATGCCATGCTGGCAATATTGAGAATTTACCATATTTATGCATTAAAATGCTGGCTTGTGATATAAATGATGTTAATCTTGTTTCAAGACGTATTAAGTGACCTGTTGGTTAAATAAGACTCTCAAAAACCATGCCAAGATAGTTGTAATAAGGCACCCTATTTATAGGGGTTTGATTGAGGGTCCACACATAAGAAAGCGGACATTGCCTTTTCGGAGAATACACTACAATTTGTGTTTTGGATAGATTTATTTTCAGTTCGTTAGTCTGTGTGTAAACGAAAAAGGCATTCAAGAGACGTTGTAAACCCACTTGTGCTTTGGAAATAAGTACCAAATCATCGGCATATAAACGGGTTTGGATTGGATGGCCATTCAACTTCGGGGAGTCTGAAATCACAATAGAGAGGTCATGTCTCACATCTTGAATATAGTAATTAAAGATGGCTGAAGCTAGGAGACAGCCTTGTTTAAGGCCACATGATGTATGAATCTGTTTTGACAACAAGCCGTTCAATGTCAATCGGACTCTAATCGATGTTTTGGAATGTAAAGCATATATCACATCCAGTAGAGTTGCAGGACAGTGATCTCTCTGCAATTTTGCTAATAGGAGGACGCGGCTCACTGAGTCAAATGCCTCATTGAGGTCAATGAACGCATAGAAGACTTGTTGTTTCTGCAGATGACATTGCAACTTGATTGAATTTACTGCAAATAAATTGGTCGTTGTACCCATACCTGCGACGAAACCCGTTTGATGGGGATCAGGGAAGTGTAAGTGCAGAGTCCAGTCATTGAATTTTGCAAGGATCTTTTTGGCAAAAACTTTTCCCGGGGCGCCAAGCAAGGCAATCGGCCGATAGTTAGCTGGGAGGCAGCTGTCAGGGCTGGGCAGATTGGCAGCACGTCATGTAGGAAACTAGTATCCCACAGTCACCAAAGCCTTGTGAACCCTTTCTGTAAACCTTATATGCTGTACATAAGGAGGATGTTTCATCCCTATTGCAGGCAAAGTATGCAGGGACTAAGAAACATCAAGAGACTACAAATCCCAGCAGGCCGTGTGCTTCACAAGCCAGCTGGGAGGAAAATATCTGCACGCGGGCAACGCCCAACGAACAGCGCATGCGGGAACCGCGCCCACGCTTCCCCGCTTGCTATTCCGGCTTCAGTGGAGGACGGACGTGTTTCCCAGCGCTCCGCTCAGGGCCAGCCTTCGCGGGGCACTTCGCCCACCTGAACTCACAGGCCCTGCGCCAACTTAAGATAAGTGCTTCTGCTTCTTAATATTAAATCCGCGTGCAGGGAGAAAGACTAACGAAGCGGCTGAGGTCGCGGTGCATGCAGACTTAGGATTCAGGCGGTTTGGGCCGCAACGTATGGCTGAACAATAACCCGCATGCAGAGTGCTTATGTGGGGGTGACTGAGGGAAACGTTCGGGTGAGGCAACCCGACTCGTACAGTTTCAAGTCTCCTACGGAGGCACGTGTGCGGAACCACGGGTGAAGACAACCCGATCCGAGCACACTCTGAGGGTAACGTTCCGGGTGAGGCAACCCAACACGTACAGTTTCGAGTCTCCTACGGGGCAGGGCAGGAGGCACGTGTGCGGAAACACGGGTGAAGGCAACCCGATTCAAGCACAACACCGGGTCACATAGTGCTTTGGGAGCACAAGTCAGTGCTAGAAGGTGTAGTCTGATCTTGCACGTGCTCATTGTATTTTTGGTATTTTCCAGCGGAGCTTGCTACGAACTTTCGGGGACTTCCCATGCCACGTCAAGGAGAACAAGCTCACGACCCGCAGCTAAGTACATTTCTGGTTCCTTACTAAAGTATATATATATATATTGTCTAAGCTGCCAGGTACCCTGTAAATGACAAGAGATATCGTGTAATTGCGCACGTTAGCACAGGCTTTTGGTAACTGCAGAGAGAAGGCAGTGGGGAATATAAAGCTCATGCTAACACTGTTTTGGTGCAACGGTTGTGGTTAGAGCTCCAAGCAAAAGCTCCTGCAGTGGTTCCAAGCTCCACTACAAAGGCTCCTAATAACTGCTTATGGTATGACTGAGGATTGAATGAGTGGGCGGAGAACTCCCCACGAGAACGACCAGTGGATGGGGCGGCAGGAGCTGAGGAGCATTTTTCCCTATAATTCCCATTCCCATCCATAACCTCTCCCTAAACCTTTTTCCGGTGAACCTACAATCCCTTACCCATCCATTCAGCGGACCCTAACCCTCTTTCCCCGGCGGGTTGCGGTAGCCTGAGTTTCCTATCAGGTCCAGGTGCCAAGACCCTACGGGGAGGCAGGAGTTCGTGCTGCCTCTGCGCCGGGCAAGTTTGAAGACGCCTTGACAGAATAGCAAGCCCACGTATATTCAGGCGCCCGGGCAGCACGACCAACCATGGCTGAGGTAGTAGTTTTATTACAAGAGCTCAAACAGGAGCTCGCAGCAACTAGGCAGGAATATTTAACCCTTGCAGGGCAGGTCCATACCCTAACAGTTCAAAGTCAAGCCCAAGCAACCCCATTACCCCGCGAACCCTCGACACCAGTCCAAATGCATGTCTCTAGCGAACCTCCGCTACCATTGGCAGCCCCAGAACGGTACCAAGGTGACCCCCAGAAGTATAACCAATTCATCATGCAATGCCAATTACATTTTTTAACCAAACCCACGGTGTTCCGGACAGAACAGGCCCGCACTGCCTTTGTAATATCGTACTTAAGTGGGGATGCAGCTTCTTGGGCTACACCATTGGTTCGTAAGGATGATGCCCTTTTATATTCTTGGGAAGATTTTCTTGAAGAATTTGGCCGGATTTTCAATCGGCGTTCAGCCGCCCTGCAGAAAGACCGGGAGTTGTTAACTCTACGACAGGGAAGTAAGGAGCTAGTCACTTATGTCACCGCATTCAACAGATTAGCCGTAGAAACGGACTGGCCCCAAGATAAAAGAATGGCGCTTTTTTATCAAGGCCTTCGAGAAGACCTTAAGGATTTAATTGCGCAAGTAGACCCACAGCCATGTGACTGTTCTGGGATGATCGATCTAGCATTGCGCTTAGATCAACGCCAAATTGATCGACGACAAGAAAGAAGGAAATGGGATGCCAAGCCTATGGTCCGTTTAGATCAGCAAAAACCCAGTAAACCCTTCGAAAGAAGTACTGGCTCAGAAGAACCTATGCAAATTGGGACAATACGGGGACCATTGTCCAAGGAGGAGAAGGACAAGAGGAGACGAGACAAGCAGGGCATTTTGTGAAAGAGTGTCCCACAAAGCCAAAAAGTAGTCAATCGGGAAACGCCACCGCTTGCCAGTGAGGGTGGTCCAGGCGAGCCTAGTAGAAGACACCCCAAAGAGCTTAGCTAACACCTATCAGAAACAGGGAGCTCATGTATTGCTTAAAGGAGAGTTGCGATGGCAGGGTGAACTGGTCCCAGTAACTCTCATGGTCCATTCAGGCGCTATGGGTAATTTCGTTGATGCACAGTTGGCACAGAAGCTAGGACTTCCCCTAGTCAAGAAAAGACCGGAAGAAGAAGTGAAGGCTGTGGATGGGTCTCCCTTATCTTCAGGACTCATCACGCAACAGACACAAGATCTACAGTTGACATGCGGAGACTACCATCGTGAACAGGTACGATTCGACGTCATAGCAGCTCCGCATTTCGGATTCATTTTAGGCTTACCATGGTTACGCATACATAATTCTAGGATAAACTGGACCTTAGGTTTAGTCCAGTTCTCATCAGACTTTTGTGAAAAACACTGTTTGGAACCACTTAGCACGCAGATTATTGGAAGTACGGACATGGCGTTACCTGCAGAATACACCGAGTTCAGGGATGTCTTCATTAAGGCCGCGGCAGAGACTCTACCACCACATAGGTCGTTTGACTGCCGCATTGATTTGGAAGCAGGAGCAGTGCTGCCATGTAGCAGAATTTACGCCCTCACGGAGGCAGAAAATGAACACCTCAAGTCTTATATTGACACCAACCTGGCAAACGGATTTATCCGACATTCGACTTCACCAGTCTCTTCTCCGTTATTCTTTGTCCCTAAAAAGACAGGAGATTTACGCACTTGCATCGACTACAGAGCAATAAATCGGATAACTATCAAAAATCGTTACCCGTTACCTCTGATACCAGTGTTGCTAGATCAAGTGAGGGGGTCCACGGTGTATACGAAATTAGACCTGCGTGGAGCGTACCATTTAGTTAGCGTAAAACAAGGCGATGAATGGAAGACCGCGTTTCGGACCAAATTTGGTCTATACGAATATCAAGTGATGCCGTTTGGACTCTGCAACGCCCCAGCAGCGTTCCAACATTTTTTGGACGAAGTCCTGCGAGGTTACCTAGATGTCTTCGCAGTTGTATATATCGATGATATATTGATATATTCACAAAGCATGGAAGAACATCAAGAGCATGTACGAGCTGTCTTGCACAGGTTAAGGAAACACCAACTGTATGCAAAGCTAGAGAAATGTGAGTTCCATCGGTCAACTATAGAATTCCTAGGATATGTCCTATCACCTCAGGGAGTCACCATGGACAAGCGAAAGGTACAGGCCATAGTAGATTGGCCATCCCCTAGCTCGGTTAAGGAAGTCCAAACCATATTAGGATTCGCCAATTTTTATAGGCGATTTATTGACGGTTTTGCTCAAAAAGTACTTCCAATCACTCGTCTTCTCAAGAAAGGAGTGGTCTTCAGTTGGGATTCAGCAGCCGAGGAAAGTTTTCAAGCACTTAAAAAGGCCTTCACCACAGCCCCAGTACTTCTACACCCGGATCCTGCCAAACCCTTTATCGTTGAAACGGACGCATCAAGCTATGCTATTGGGGCTGTTTTGTCGCAGCGCGACGACCATGGGCAACTACACCCTGTAGCTTACTATTCAAGAACTTTACTACCAGCTGAACAAAATTACATAATAGCTGACCGGGAATTATTGGCAATCAAAACCGCATTCAGTGAATGGCGACACTATTTAATGGGAGCCAGGCATACCATCACCATTTACACAGACCACCGGAATTTGCAATTTCTAAGGTCAGCTAGAGCGCTAAGCCCACGACAATTAAGATGGGCAATGTACTTTGCAGAGTTCGACTTCATAGTCACATTTCGGCCTGACGCAGAAAATAGAAAAGCCGACATCATGTCTAGATATCCAGAGACTTCATCAGCTTTGGCAGAAAGTCCGATTGAAACAAAACCCCTAGTTGACCCAGCTCGAATAATTGGAAGTATTACTGTGGATGATATGTTCCAAGGCATCAGAGAAGCTATGACTGCACAAGAACTAGCACAATGGAAAGCACAAAATGTGAACCAAACTGTGAAAGAGGGTTTACCATTCTACAAAGACTGTCTTTATCTACCCACTGCTCCACTACGAAAAAAGGCCCTTCGGTGGTGTCATGACTCACTGTTCGTGGGACATCCTGGAGTATCTAAAACACTTGAACTATTGCATAGACATTTCTGGTGGCCTCACATGACCCGAGATGTCCAAGCATACTTGAATCAATGTGAGAACTGTCTACGTAATAAGGCTGATCATCAACGCCCTGCAGGCTTGCTTCAACCCTTACCAACACCACCGAGACCTTGGCATACGGTTTCATTAGATCTTATCGTTGAACTACCTGAGAGTTTAGGTTTCACGTCAATTTTAGTGGTCATAGACTACTTAACTAAATTGGGACACTTTATACCGTGTACTGGAACACCCTCCGCCAGCGGACTCACCAAGTTGTTTTTGAGGAATATAGTGCGATTCCATGGTATCCCTCAAGGAATTATTTCTGACAGAGGTCCGCAGTTCACATCCCACTTCTGGAATGCCTTTTGTAAAGCAGTTGGAATCGAAATGCGTCTGTCTACAAGTTACCATCCCGAGACGGACGGTCAAACTGAGCGCCTAAACCAAACTTTAGAACAGTACTTACGATGTATGATACACAGCCAAGGAAAATCTTGGGCCGAGGTGATATGGCTGGCCGAGTTTGCATATAACAATGCAGTTCACGCATCCACTAAGGTGACTCCTTTTTATGGCACGTACGGATTTCATCCGAGATTTCAACCAGTACCCGACCTTGCTCCAATAGCACCAGCCGTGGAAGCACGAAGGAAACAACTCATCGACATTTGGCAGGTCATGCAAAACAACCTGTTCTCAGCAAAACAAAGCTATAAGAAACACGCCGACAAGAAACGCAGACCAAGCCCACTTTACCATATTGGGGATACCGTCTGGCTGTCTACGCGAAATCTACACCTCCAAGGACCAAGAAAACTCCAACCAAGATTCATTGGCCCATACCCAAAAGAAAGAGTGATAAGTCCCGTGGCAGTACGTTTGACACTACCCAAACACATGCACATACATCCAGTCTTTCACGTATCTCTTCTAAAGGCAGCACCCTCGTCCCTAAAACCCAAAAAACCCCCACCTCTGATGGTTGACGGCAATCCGGAGTTTGAGGTTAAAGCTATTCTTGACTCACGTGTTAAACAGAATGAACTCTGGTACCTGGTAGACTGGAAAGGGTATGGCCCGGAGGAACAATCCTGGGAACCAGTTTCTAATCTACATGCTCCTCGGCTCCTCCGCCAGTTTCATCATATGCACCCTTCTAAACCTGGGCCTGCGAGAGGGAGGGGGAGTACTGTCAGGGCTGGGCAGATTGGCAGCACGTCATGTAGGAAACTAGTATCCCACAGTCACCAAAGACTTGTGAACCCTTTCTGTAAACCTTATATGCTGTACATAAGGAGGATGTTTCATCCCTATTGCAGGCAAAGTATGCAGGGACTAAGAAACATCAAGAGACTACAAATTCCAGCAGGCTGTGTGCTTCACAAGCCAGCTGGGAGGAAAATATCTGCATGCGGGCAACGCCCAACGAACAGCGCATGCGCGAACCACGCCCACGCTTCCCCGCTTGCTATTCCGGCTTCAGTGGAGGACGGACGTGTTTCCCAGCGCTCCGCTCAGGGCCAGCCTTCGCGGGGCACTTCGCCCACCTGAACTCACAGGCCCCGCGCCAACTTGAGATAAGTGCTTCTGCTTCTTAATATTAAATCCGCGTGCAGGGAGAAAGACTAACGAAGCGGCTGAGGTCGCGGTGCATGCAGACTTAGGATTCAGGCGGTTTGGACCGCAACGTATGGCTGAACAATAACCCGCATGCAGAGTGCTTATGTGGGGGTGACTGAGGGAAACGTTTGGGTGAGGCAACCCGACTCGTACAGTTTCAAGTCTCCTACGGAGGCACGTGTGCGGAACCACGGGTGAAGACAACCCGATCCGAGCACACTCTGAGGGTAACGTTCCGGGTGAGGCAACCCGACACGTACAGTTTCGAGTCTCCTACGGGGCAGGGCAGGAGGCACGTGTGCAGAAACACGGGTGGAGGCAACCCGATTCGAGCACACCATCGGGTCACGTAGTGCTTTGGGAGCACAAGTCAGTGCTAGAAGGTGTAGTCTGATCTTGCACGTGCTCATTGTATTTTTGGTATTTTCCAGCGGAGCTTGCTACGAACTTTCGGGGACTTCCCATGCCACGTCAAGGAGAACAAGCTCACGACCCGCAGCTAAGTACATTTCTGGTTCCTTACTAAAGTATATATATATATTGTCTAAGCTGCCAGGTACCCTGTAAATGACAAGAGATATCATGTAATTGCGCACGTTAGCACGGGCTTTTGGTAACTGCAGAGAGAAGGCAGTGGGGAATATAAAGCTCATGCTAACACTGTTTTGGTGCAACGGTTGTGGTTAGAGCTCCAAGCAAAAGCTCCTGCAGTGGTTCCAAGCTCCACTACAAAGGCTCCTAATAACTGGTTATGGTATGAGTGAGGATTGAATGAGTGGGCGGAGAACTCACCACGAGAACGACCAGTGGATGGGGCGGCAGGAGCTGAGGAGCATTTTTCCCTATAATTCCCATTCCCATCCAGAACCTCTCCCTAAACCTTTTTCCGGTGAACCTACAATCCCTTACCCATCCATTCAGCGGACCCTAACCCTCTTTCCCCGGCGGGTTGCGGTAGCCTGAGTTTCCTATCAGGTCCAGGTGCCAAGACCCTACGGGGAGGCAGGAGTTTGTGCTGCCTCTGCGCCGGGCAAGTTTGAAGACGCCTTGACAGCAGCGATTGTTCTTCTTGAAAATTGGGATGATAATAGATGTTTTCCAGGAGCTTGGGATCTTGCGAGTGAGTAAGATATCTTTGAAGATGAGATAAAGAATGTGTGCACATTCGTCCGGATGTGCCTTAAACATAGTTCGAGAGCCCGTCGGGACCTTGCGCTCTTGATGAGCTAATTTGCATAATAATGGAGCGGATTGATCTTTCAGACAGCTGTAATCGCCAGGGAGAGTCGGTGGCGGGGATATATTTGAAATTCTCAAAAGCTGGATCAGCATATAAAGCGGAAAAATGTGTGATCCACTCAGCTTCTGAGACGCCATTAATTTGTGCATCGCCCTGTAGATTCTGCTTATGATTATTTAATAACTGCCACATATCTGCCTAATTTTTGTCGGACATTGCAGCTTGCATTGAGATACTATCACGCTGGAACTGTGACGATTTCCGGCTCCTAAGCCAGTTTTTATAACGGCATTTAGCAGTATTTAGGAGTTGCCAGCATGAAGGATCGTTCAAACAAATTAATTGTTTCCTGATTTTCCGATATGCGGCTGCTTTCATAACCTTGATTTTGGGATCAAAAGTGTGAAAATGACAAACACGATTATGCTGCAGAGTAGTTAGGTTTTGCATGAAGGGTTTTAGGAGGTCCGGATATTGTGCACCATTGTCATGCCACTCATTTGCTTCTAAGATGTTTGCAAAAGACTCAATCTTGCCAATATTCGATCTAAGTCGATTTCTTGCAGTGTTTATTGTTGCTATGGCATGTGTGACTCGACTGCTGAGAACATGCTCAAAATTCCATGTGAGCTGTGCAACTAACACACAGTGATCACTATTGGGGTGAGCACTGATGGAAAGATGTTGAACACTTTGGAACAGATTTGGGCTCATGTAGATGTAGTCCAGAGTACTAGTACTGGACCCACGATGCCAAGTGTAATTTGAGGGGACATCACCTGTAACTGATCCATTTAACCTGTATAGATTGCGATCTGACATAATACTTATCCATTTCTGTGCGGACCGAGAGTTATCAGATATGTCTTGACAATCCAAGTTAAGGTCTCCCGCAACAATGGTATGAGTGATGGAGGGTTTGGAAATTATAAGGTCTAAGATCGTAATTAGACCATCATAGAATACGTCATCGGCCATGGTGGTAGTATTGCGATAGACATTTACCAGTGCCAGTTCTTGGGAATGTCCCAGAATCCGAACTAATTGAATCTGGGCTCCAACCGAAGCCCAAGGTGTAATAGAGAAGCCACTGGCTTTGTGTACACCCACTAAAAGGCCGGATGAGGGGCGACTACTGCTCGGGATTGCAGAAAGAAAGGAGATCTCATAACCATCCCAGACCGGGCGCGTGGTAAGCCAGGTTTCTTGTAAGGCTATCAAATGATGGCGATTGGCAAAATTGGCAATGGAGGAATGCAAGTGGGAATGGCCCCTTGTGTTCCAACTTAAAAGCCGAATCAAATCTTTAGCACATGTTGTTAATGGTTACTGATAATTGGAGGTTTTGCTTTGTATCTCTGCGGACTGCCTCCGCACTCCATGATAGATGTTAGATTTCGTAGTAAGGTGTTGAATTTTTAAAGGTCCTTTCTCAGGTTCTTCTGCTAAGAGAAAGCCCATGCTAAATAATTGCATTCTGCATTGCCAAATAGAGTCTCGGATTAGACCAGAAGGGATCCACAACCTGACCACTGAGCATGTGATTTCTGAAAGAAATTCAATTTGCTCTATGTCATTAGATGCCAGATTTCTTAAGTCATCAATATCTCTAAAAATATTTAGGACGCTTTGCCGATTCAAATCGTAACATGGGAACGTTCCTTCTCTACATTTTAAGATGAGAGTGAAAAATTGCTCACGTCAAGGATTTAAATGACGTGAGGCAATCTGAGTGTTGGCCCTTTCTGGAGCCCATTGCAATTGAGGGTTATCGCTGTCATTGCTGGGATGTGTGCTATAACCTCCTTCTTGATCTGCTTGTCTTGCGGGCATTGGTTTCTCAGTGGATTGAACTTCAGAGACAGCTGCAGCTGAAGCAAGAGAGTTTTGTGCTTTTGCGAAACTGATTGCCAGGTATTCGTCTATTTTTTGTCTAAAATTCTCAAGTTGAGTCAGGGTTGTAGGATCATCGACGGTAACTGGCAATTTCTGCTGACTTTGAAGACTAGATATTTTGCCCAAAGCCACAACAAAAGGAGTTGGAGGTTTGACAGGATAGGCACCTTCCATTATTTGGTTATTTGTGATGTTTGTCAGTGGAGGGCCTATTGATGTGGAAGTGTAAACATTTGCAAAATACCTCATGTGGGCAGCATTTTGTGCTTTCAGAGCAGCTAGTTGTTTATCTGCCTCGATGTTGCGATCTATAGATGAAACTAGCTGCGACAATGGAGACAATAGGGCGTGAACTTGAGTGACAATATCCTGTTTGGCTATTCTCGAAGGCATGAAATAGGGCCCAACACGTACGTTTGAAAGGACTGGGTAGAACGAGTCTTGTGTCAATGTATTCCTTGTCTTGTCAGCCAAGACTGATGAAGGCAGGGGAAGGGTTTTCGCAGAAAGAGGTGGCAAAGCTGGTCGAGCCATCTCTGATAGGGGCCCATCCGAGGACATGCTGGTCGACACACATGATGGCAAATGAGAGGGTGGAAGATCATTTGTCTGTGTCGGAGGAATGATTGCATTATTTTTTGAAGTAGTAGATTTGCCCAGAGCCTTAAAGAAAGAATTCAAAGTCTTTTTAGTTTGCTTAAGATTTGCCTTGTTCTTTGTTTTTTTTAATGCAAGAGGCTTTTGTGATGCGACTTTTGGATTTCTTACTTTTAGCGCATCTAAATGACTTAGACCTTTTCCACTTTTTCGTGCACATGACGGCTCTGATGGTGGCTGTGATGCTTCATGCTAAAATTTTTGAGGTAGTTGGACTGAATCAACAAGTCCTTTCACAGATGATTGAACATGGGGTGATTGATTAATTGGTCGAATGATACCAGTGATCAGAGGCAAAGCACATGCCTCCGAACTGGGTACTTCAGCAGCACTAGAGTTGGAAACCTTGGACATTGCAGATCTCCCTTTCATCACACCGTCATGTGCATCATTTGTGATCCAGGATTCAGAGTAGAATTGTAATGAGTCATCAACCACTTCATCAAATCATCAAACTGCCTGGATTGATGTGACACTTTTGTGTCCAACGATTCAAACAGTTTGCACAGACTCATGATGGTTGTGTTGATGGCAATCAGTGCTGGTTGGTTCATAGTTGTGTGTTGTAAAAATAATTCTGAAGAGACTTTTTTAGTTGTTCTTGGGGTGGGTAGGACAAAGGAATGTAACATAGAATGTTCAGACTTTATTGAAGATTGATCAGACATAGTAGTGTTGGTGCACAAGAGCTTAACAGTAGGATAATGATTAGTGCTCCATGGTATAGGAGATTCACTTTGACTGGCATGGATGGATAAGCCAGACTGATCCTGTGCTAATGTGGGAAAAGTTATCGGAGAGATTGTATTATGGGAAGAAGAGAGACGCGGACAAATGTGAGTAGAGGCTAGCATTATGATGTAGGATAATGGCCATGGATTGCCTCTTCCACTTGGAGTTTTTGAGGAGGTAGGTATATCCTGTATATTGGAATGCTCAAGTTGCTTGGAATTCCCTAAATGGGAGATTGACCTTGATGAAATAGAAACAATAGATTCATCTATGTTATTGTCAAAAGTAAACTTTGGTTTTGCGGATAGCGAGGTGCCTGTTGGAATACAGGAGTGGGCAGAATAAAATTCTTGTGGTTGAGCCACAACCTCGTCCTTAGTAGCTGTCCCATGATTTGTTGCTAGGACATATAAGCTTGGAATATGTGGTGGCATGTTTGTCGTACGTCTATAGGCCAT
Organism: Ambystoma mexicanum; assembly: GCF_040938575.1. Classification (NCBI taxonomy): domain Eukaryota; kingdom Metazoa; phylum Chordata; class Amphibia; order Caudata; family Ambystomatidae; genus Ambystoma; species Ambystoma mexicanum. The sequence goes on from NC_090940.1 coordinate 409,196,663, forward strand.
ATTTATAATGGAACGAGAAATAGACCCAGGACAAAGATTAGCAAATTATAATTAGATGCGTGGTGACTGCCACTGGATCTGACTTTTGATAAGTACGTGAATCACAAAAATGAGTTGTAATATAGATAAAGTGAGCCACTAACAGTTTCAGACACTCTGAATACTGGGAAATTGTGGCAGAGTGTTCTGTATCGAACACCTCCCTCTCGCGCCTCGCACCGCGAACAGCAAACAGTACTCGAGGTACTTGCTCAGGTGCGCAGCGTGGGTGCGCAATTGCCGTTGTTGATAAGGAGGCAGAAAGGGGCGAGGCCACCACAGAGGGAGGGATCACTGGACTGTAGTCCTAAAAATGATAAACACAAAGAAAGGGGTATAGGAGAAAGCAGTTGGACGCCGTAGTGTGTTAAACTAATACGCCCCCTGAACGCAACGTGCAGAAGGCACTGTGCGTCTATAAACCTAAACAAAGCACACAATGTGCAGGAGGCACAAAACGAGTATGCACAAAATGTAGTCCAGACACAACGTGTCACAACAGTCACCTTTCTTGCTTTCTAAAGTGAGTCAGGCAAAACTAGGTGTTGCCTCGATGGACGTCCTCCAGGCAAAGAATCGAGCCGGGTTTCCAATAAGCAGTAGGGCGCAGAACGGTCAGCGGGTCCAGACAGCAAACAGTACTCGAGGTACTCGCTCAGGTGCGCAAGTGCCGTTGTTGATAAGGAGGCAGAAAGGGGCGAGGCCACCACAGGGGAGGGATCACTGCACTGTAGTCCTTTCTTGCTTTCCAAAGTGAGTCAGGCAAAACTAGGTGTTGCCTCGATGGACGTCCTCCAGGCAAAGAATCGAGCCGGGTTTCCAATAAGCAGTAAGGCGCAGAACGGGCAGCGGGTCCAGACAGCAAACAGTACTCGAGGTACTCGCTCAGGTGCATTTAACACCTTAGCTGTCGAAGTATTTGGCATGGAAGCACTTTCAAGTGCCTAGGTTAGGTGCTCAATGTTTCAATTGCCCTTGTAGGATTGTGGATAAAACACATTTTGTGATCCCTCAATCATTGTGAACATTAGCACTGTTATCACTATTTTTTTCTAGTTACGAATGGCAGAAAGCTTTATTTAACCTGTCTTATTCAGGCAGTTATAAACACACAAATTAACTCATTTGAATGTGTAGGATGAAAAGGACTAGGGCAGTAACATAATAGGGACGTAATTTGTCTTTCACCGAACTGTCCCATTGGCACTTGCAGTTGATAAATAATAGTGTGTCTTATCTAAGCGCTTTATGCCAGATTGAGAACGAAAGGTGAAGTTGGCCCTGCTGGTGTATTCATGCTTTCGAAGGGCAGCTTGTCCTTATATCAGAGAGAGATGCTTTACCCATGTGCCCATCTTCCCTCAGGATAAGTGGCCATTCATAGTAGTAGTTGAAGATACTAAATGTAAACTGTGGCAAACCAGAAGGAGTCGGACTAAGTTGTGACATGTTCAAGGGGTTTTATTCAAATAATAAGGAAAATGCCTATCTAGACCTAACCCTATGAGGAAAGTTCCCTGCCTAACCAAACTAAAAGTAAGAGTGCTCGTCAAAGTCCAAATGAAAGAGTCCTTAGTCCAAATCCTACAAGCTAACTGGCCGTACCACTTAGGAGAAAAGAACAAAAACGAAAAAAGAAAGTCAGAACAATAGCCTCGTTCCTTGGCTTTTGCCTGGCTCAACACTTGGATCCCTTTTCCAAGAAGGTTTCAAAAGTTCATCAAGTTCTGTATCTCTTTCACAAAGTTCATCAATTTCTCATCATACATTGCTGAGCCTCTCTGCAAGTTCTTTATATCAAATTTCAAGTCTTTACATATATTCCATATGGTCACCTTTTTCTAAGGAAAAACAGTGTGTTCTTTACACAATTCCACCATTTCCACTTGATGCTAGACAGTGACCTTGGGCCTCATTATGAGTTTGGAGGTAGCCATGCCTTCATTACCGGCATGGCTACCTCCAAACTCGTGTACGGGTCCGGGTCCCGAAAAAAGGGAATTACTGGGCCATTCCGACTTTTGCAGGCCCGGTAATTCTCATTTTCGGGACCCCGACCCGGTACGTACGTACGTACGTACGTACGTACCCATTCCCATTTGAGCCCCCATAGGGCTCAATGGGAATTGGGAGGATGCTAACAATGGACCCGTTAATGACAGGTCCGTTGTTAGCATACTCGTCTGCTCGCGGGTGCTGGTATGCACGTCTGGCCAGACCAGACGTGCATACCGCCACCCGCGAGCAAACTCGTAATGTGGTGGCCCGATATGAATGGTGATGGTCCCTTACCGGCACCGTTCATCCCATGGCCGCCAGCCTCGTAATGAGGCCCCTTGTCTTGTTTTCAAACATGTGTACCCTCCAGATTCCCCTCCTCCCTGTTCTGTTCACTGTAACGCTCACCTGACTCCCACGGAGGCGCTGGTCTAGTCTGGGTTGCTGTGGCCTCTTCGAGCGTGATGCGCAGAACTCGGAACACCGACTGAACAGGACCCTCAAATCTTGCTTGTCTGGCCCGTAGGAATATCCTTCTTATGGTTTGAAAGGATGAACTCTCCATCCTGCTTCTGGTGCAGGGGCGCATGTTTGTCCAGTTACTTCATTGGTTTTCAGAATGGCGCTGGCAAAATCCACTTGACTTTTCCGAGCGGAACGCCGTAAGTATGAAGATTACAAAAGTTCAAGTGTAGAGCCTCCTTTTCTGTTGCCTTCCTAACCTGTGATCTGTCCTTTATTTCAGGTGCAGAATGAAGGCGATGCGTTGAGGGATTGAATTGCCGATGGTAAACTCAGGTGAGTTAGCGATGGGGGCGATCCCTCTTAATGTCTTTATATTCCTCCAGTAATGTCTTTTGTCCTTTCCCCATAGGGGCCGGGGTGCGGTACCTGCCAACGAAGCGCCGCCGACTCGAAATGAGGAATGGTCCACCAACAGAAGACCGGTAAGTGTTATGGCGGAAAATTAGGCTTTCCTCATATGTTCCTTCTGCTCACCTTTTGTCTCTTCTTCTCTCCCCTAGGCGCAGAGATGTGGCGACCAATGCAGACAGTCGCGGTGGAGCCAGAAGAACTCCCGAGGACAGGTGAGTGAAGCGCGGCGCTGCAGCGAGCAACGCGGTGCTTGTAAATGAGTCTTTTCTCAGGAACGCTGGTGTGAAGGTTCCGGATGCAGGTAATAAGATTGATAAAATTCTTGGTTTTCACCTTTCTCTTCTCTTCTTTCCTTACAGGTGTTCCAGGATTGAGGCGGGCGTGGCTGGAGACCAGATGCAGGAGCAGACACGGTGAGCGTTCAGCTGCTTGGATGCAGAACAACGCGAAGCGTGAGCTACTGTCTGGGCGTGGCTTAAATAGCCCCCAAAGTAGTTTCAGGTAAGTATCCTTCCCTGGCCACGCCCGAGTGGCAAAATAGTCCCAATGAAAAAATAGTCCCTTTCAGGTCTCAGGGAGGCCTGAATCTTGCAGCATGGTCTGCATCAGGTAAGTGCACAAAACACCTTCCTTTATGAGCCTGGCGCCTATGGCGCCAGGACTGATGTCCAACATGAGCCTGGCACCAACGGCGCCAGGACAGAGTTCAAAGAGCCCCTATAAGGGGCCGCTGGGCTTTTACCCGGGGGCATGATGCCTGCTCCCGGGGGTGTTGGGCCTGGCCTGGTGCTCTGGGGGTAGGCATCATGACAGCACTCCCCCCCAAGGCCCCTCCCAAGGTCGTTCCCTCTGGGGGTTTCGGTTTGTTTGGGACATTCCGATGGAACCTTTTTACCAGCCGAGGTGCATGTACGTGGTCGCTGGGTTCCCAAGACCTTTCCTGAGGCCCGTACCCTTTCCAATCAATTAGATAGAAAAGTTTTGATTTTGAGATCTTAGAATCCAAAATGTTCTTCACCTCGAATTCAGGCTCCCCATCTATCTGGATTGGTTCTGGTGGCTTTATTAATCTGGTTCCTGGTTGCACTGGTTTCAAAAGTGACACATGAAAAACGGGGTGAATCCGCACGTTAGCTGGTAGATTGAGCTTGACTGCCACTGGGTTAATTATAGCTTTGATCGAGTAAGGGCCCAAATACCTTGGAATAAAAGTTCGAGGTCCCTTGAGCAATAAGTGTTTGGTAGCCAACCATACTTGATCCCCTATTTGGTATGGAGGCGCCTCACTCCGATGCAGATCCGCATTCTTTTTGTATTTCCCTTTCGCTTGTTGCAAATGTGCAGTTGCATCCTTGAAGGCTTGAGTTATCGTGGAATGCAAATGGTCCACTGCGGGCATTTCAAGGCTCAGAGGTGAGTCCAGGTCTGAAGTACGAGGGTGATGTCCATATAGGGTATAAAAGGGGCTTTGTCCAGTTCCAGAGTGTACCGAGTTATTGTATGCATATTCGGCCACCCATAAAATATCCTTCCAATTACCATCCGATTGGTGCAACATACATCGTAGGTATTGTTCAAGGTTCTAGTTCGTTCTCTCCGTCTGACCATCGGTCTGTGGGTGGTGGCTGGTTGAGAGTCTTACGTCGATTTGTGCCAGTTGACAACACTTTCTCCAAAAATGAGAAATAAACTGGCTTCCCCGGTCGGAGACTAATATGGACGGGAATCCATGCAAACGGATGATATTTTCGAGGAATTCCTTGGCTAGGACAGAAGCTGAAGGTAATCCTTTCAACGGAATAAAATGGGCCATCTTGGGAAATAAAACCACCACAACCAGAATAGTATTGTATCCATTACAAGGGGGCAGGTGCGTGATAAAATCTAGTGACAAGGTGTGCCAAGGTCCTGGTGGAATGTCTAAAGGCTGAAGAAGACCGGCGGGTTTTATCTTTTGGCCTTTGTTTTGGGCGCAAACTCCACAGGACATCACAAAAGATTTAATATCCTTTCGCCAGGAAAGCCACCAGAATTGTTGTTTAATTTTTTCCTCAGTTTTGGCAATGCCAGGATGTCCTTCCATCAGGGTATCATGATGACGGGAAATAACCAGTTCTTGCAATTCCTTTTCTGGCAGAAATAAGCGTCCTTGGAAGTAAGGTAGGCCATCGTTGACCGAAAAGTAAGACCCCCTTTGGATCCAATCCTGCAAGGCTGTGGAGTCCAGGAGTTGTTTTACCCGTGCTTGAATGTCTTCAAGGGTTTGTAAAGAGGTTATCCCCAAAATTCTTAGTTCGGGAATTATCGGCACAGGTTCTGAGTTTGTGTCTATTTCTCCCATTCCTATTCGAGATAGCGTGTCCGCTTTGCCATTCTTACAGCCGGGGCGGTAAGTGATTACAAAATCGAACTCAGCAAAGAACAAAGCCCATCGGAGCTGACGTGACGATTGAGCCTTGGCAGTTTTTCATTATTGTAAGTTTCGGTGATCAGTGATCACGGTGATGGTATGCCTGGCGCCAAGAAGATAATGCCGCCAAGCCTTAAAGGCGGACTTAATGGCTAATAATTCCTTGTCGGTGATTGCATAATTTACCTCAGGCGGCGAGAACTTTCTGGACCAAAATGCTACGGGGTGCAATTGGTTGGTTTCAGGGTCTCTCTGAGACAGGACAGCTCCCATGGCTAAACTGGACGTGTCGGTTTCGACTATATATGGGAGATCGGGACGCGGGTGCTTCAAAATAGGTGCAGACGTGAATTTAGCTTTCAATTCCTGAAAGGCCTGTTCGGCTTCCTCGGTCCATTCGAAGCGTTTATTTTTTCGCAAGAGTGCAGTGATGGGTTGTACCACACGTGAAAATTCCGGGATAAATCTGCGATAAAAATTAGCAAAACCAAGCATGCTTTGGACACCTTTCACCGAACTAGGTGATGGCCATTTGAGGATGGCATCCACTTTTCTTGAGTCCATTCGGACTCCTTTAGGTGTCAGGATGAATCCAAGAAACTCAACCTCGGTGGTATGGAAAACGCACTTTTCCAGCTTTGCAAACAGTTTGTGCTGGCGCAATTTCTCAAGGACGGCCCTGACATGCTTTCTGTGATCAGATTCCGAAGAGGAGTACACAAGAATGTCATCGATATATACGACAACACAAACATCGATGAGTTCCCGAAGGAAATCGTTCATGAAGAATTGGAAGGCAGCAGGCGCGTTGCACAACCCGAAAGGCATCACCTGGTATTCGAATAATCCATATTTTGTACGGAAGGCCGTTTTCCATTCGTCGCCTTCTTTTACTCGCACCAGATGATAAGCCCCCCGGAGATCTAACTTGGTGTATACGCAAGCGTCCTTCACCTGGTCAAGGAGTTGAGGGATCAGAGGCAGAGGGTAACGGTTTTTAACAGTTATCTGGTTCAATGCGCGGTAGTCGATACAAGTTCTAAGGTCGCCATCTTTTTTGGGCACGAAGAACAAAGCCGAGGATGCCGGAGACTTTGACGGGCGAATGAAACCATTGGCTAGGTATTGATCTAAATATTGTCTCAAATGCAGATTCTCAGGTTCAGTAAGGGCATAAATCCTGCTACAAGGGGGTTGTGCACCGGGCACCAGATCGATTTGGCAATCGTACGATCTGTGGGGAGGTAACGTGTTGGCTTGTTCCTTTTGGAAGACGTCCTGAAAGTCTTGGTATTCCAGAGGTAGTTGCATGGAGACAGAGGTTACAGACGCTAGACTAATCTTCAGATTTTCTGGGTAGCAGGTTTGTGCACAATCCGGGAAGGTTATTCTCTTCGCTCGCCAATCCATTCGAGGATTATGTGTCTCTAACCAAGGGATTCCGAGAATAACCTGAAACTGTGGAGCCTTGATTACATCAAACACAACTGCCTCCCGATGGCCGTCCGGACCTATAAGTGTCACCTCAGCAGTGGAATGTGTTACCGGTCCAGAGGCAATTTCGGTTCCATCGACTGTGGTGATGACATCTTTGCTGGTTTTAGGACGCAGAGGGAGGTTAATCCTAGAGACCAATTCACGATCCACATAATTTCCTATAGCCCCACTATCGATGTATGCCTTTATTGCATGCTACCGCTTAGGCTGTTCCGGATCTACGAGGACCATTGGCACAATGAAATGCGAGGTCTGAGAGTTAGTTTTCAAGCTCGGCAAGCGGACGCCTACGCTTGTCGGGCGTGGTCGTTTCCCGAAACAGAGTCTTCATGGTTTTTATCAGCGGCTGTAACGCTCACCTGATTCTCGCAGAGGCGCCGGTCTTGACTGGGCGACTACCGTATCTTCAAAGGTGATGTGTAGCACCCGGTTGGCTCTTTGGGCTGGACCTCTGTGCACTGTATGCCTGACGTTTAGAGTAAGATGTCTGCAGATAGAAAATATGGGGTTAATGAACTGGGGTTATTGGGGTGTCCCTATCTCTTTCCTCTTCTCCTCTCCTGTAGACCCCCAAAGGTTAACGCTCTCACCTTAGGTAAGTGAATGCCGAGCTCTCCATCTGCCTCGGGGCAGGGTGCTGTAACCAGTTTCTTCACTGGATAGTTAGCGCAGGCCTCTTGACTTCAGAGGACTGCTGTCCGTCGTTTACTGCACGAACGGTAAGTTTCGAGTCATTCAAATGTCTTTAAAGTCTTTAGTAATGATGTCTCTTGTTTTGCAGGGTTCCGGCGATGGCGGATGACGGGCTGAAGTGAGTTGAAGATGGAACCCGTGTGATGAATAGAAGCGCCTGGAAGCACGTAAGTAAGCGCTTGTTGCCTGCTTCACTATGCGCTCTAACTGTCTTTTTATTTTGCAGGTACGAGTTCGGAGCGGCTGCAGGGTGCCGGAATACCCACTGGATTAGATGTGGAAAGGAGTAATGGCACGTGAGTATTAAAGTTCCCCAATGTCTTTAAACGCACCTTGTTTTGTCTTTCAGATGCGGGATGCAGCGCCGAAGGCCTCCGGAGCATGCGAAGAGTTGGTAAACTTTTGTCTTTCAGATGCCGGAATGCAGTGTGAAGACCTCCGGAGCGCACGAAGAGTAGGTAAGCCTTTGCCTTTCAGATGCCGGAATGCTAACCTGTTCTTTCTTGTCTTTATAGGTGTTGCTGAAGACTGGATTCAGGATGGTAAGCCTTTTTCCTTAGGCCCAGGACCGGATGCAGAAGACACGATGAGCGTTCTGCTGCAGAGGTTGCAGAATAACGCAAAGCAAGATTCATCCACCGGGTGTGGTTTAAATAGCCTCCTGTAGTGCTTAGGTGTCTCCTTCCACAGCCACGCCTAAGTAAGAAAAGAGTTCCTGGTAAGAAAAGAGTTCCTGCCTTCCAGAAGAGTTCCAGTGTTCTGAATCTAGGGAGTGGCTCCAGCCCCACCCAACAGGAAAAGTAGTTCCAAACAGAAGAGGATCAGAGGCTCAACTGGCAGGCAAGTAAGCAGCATGGTCTGCTGAAGGTAAGTCCACCCAAGCATTATGAGCCCGGCGCTTCCAGCGCTGGGACTGGGCATATTTATGAGCCTGGTGCCACTGGCGCCAGGACTGGGTCCAAAAAGGTCCCAATTGGGACTGGTTGGCACTCGGAACCTGGGTTATGGATCTGCTTCCAAGGGAGTTGGGAAAACCCTGACCTTTTGGAAGCAGAGATCATGACAGTACCCCCCCTCAAGGCCCCTCCCAAACCGGGCTTCTCCGGGGGTTTTGGCTTGTCAGGAAATGTTCGGTGAAATCTTTTGATTAGGCGAGGAGCGTGGACATATTCAGCAGGTTCCCAGGATCTCTCTTGGGGGCCGTAGCCTTTCCAGTCAATTAGGTAGAATAGTTTAGATTTGGAGATCTTGGAGTCCAGAATGCTTTTGACTTCAAACTCGAGTTCTCCATCCACTAGGATAGGTTTTGGAGATTTGGTTAGTCGGGTTTGAGGTTGCACGGGTTTTAATAGAGAGACGTGGAAGACCGGATGTATCTTCATGTGCGGGGGCAAGTCCAACTTGACTGCTACTGGGTTTACTATGGTAGTGATGGAATAGGGACCAAGGTATCTTGGGTTGAATGTGCGTGGCCCTTTTAGAGATAGATATTTGGTGGATAACCAGACTTGATCCCCTACTTGATAGTGAGGGGCTTCCTTCCGATGTTGATCTGCTCCTTTCTTGTATTGTTCTTTAGCCCTTTGAAGGTGAGAAACAGCTTCCTTAAAGGCTTGGGTGATTGTAGAATGCAGGTAGTCTACTGCTGGTGTTTCAAGATCTTGGAGGGGATCCAACTCCGAGGTTCGAGGGTGACTGCCGTACAAAAGAAAAAACGGGGTTTTCCCAGTTCCCGAATGGACAGAGTTATTGTAGGCATACTCGGCTATCCAAAGGATATCTTTCCAAGTTTTTTCAGTTTGTTGCAGCGTGCAGCGTAAATACTGTTCCAGAGTTTGATTGGTCCTCTCGGTTTGTCCGTCGGTCTGAGGGTGGTGACTGGTCGATAGTCTCACATCAATTTGAGCCGACCGACAGCAACTTCGCCAAATATGAGAAATAAATTGACTACTTCGATCCGAAATTAGAACCGAAGGAAAACCGTGCAGTCGGACGATGTTTTCGAGAAATTCTCGGGCCAGAGTTGCTGCTGTTGGCAAGCCTTTGAGCGGAATGAAATGCGCCATCTTGGAGAATAAGTCCACGATTACTAGAATCGTATTGTATCCGGAGCATGGAGGTAGATCGGTGATGAAGTCCATAGAAAGCGTATGCCAAGGGCGAGGTGGGATGTCAATAGGGCGTAAGAGGCCTGCTGGTCTTTCCTTTTGACTCTTGTTTTGGGCGCATACTCCACAGGACATTATAAAGTCTCTGATATCTTTTTTCCAAGACGGCCACCAGAAGTAGCGCTTGATCTTTTCTGAGGTCTTGGCTATACCGGGATGACCTTCCATTAAAGAGTCGTGATAACAAGAGATTACTTTTTTCTGTAAATCTGTGCTGGGTAGGTATAATCGTTCTTGGAAATACAATAAGTTGTCCTTTACTGCAAAGTCCTTTCCCTGCAGATGCCAATTCTGTATGTCTGCTGGAGTTACAAGTTGCCTGGCTTTATCCTGAACTTCCTCTATGGATTCTGTGGCGATTACACCCAGAATTCTTTGTTCGGGAATGATTGGTACAGGTTTAGGGTTGACCAAGTGTTCTTCCACTCCCATCCGAGAAAGGGCATCGGCTTTACCGTTCTTTGTACCAGGTCGATAGGTAATTATGAAGTCAAACTCGGCAAAGAATAATGCCCAACGGAGTTGTCTAGAGGATTGGGCTTTTGCGGTCTTCAAATATTGCAGGTTTCGGTGATCCGTAATCACAGTAACTGTGTGTCGGGCCCCCAGCAGATAATGCCGCCAAGCCTTAAAGGCAGACTTGATAGCCAGAAGTTTCTTGTCAGTAATCGTGTAATTGATTTCAGGAGGCGAGAATTTGCGGGACCAAAATGCCACGGGATGCAACTGATTGGTTACCGGGTCCTTTTGTGATAGAACTGCCCCCATGGCAAGGCTTGAAGCATCAGTTTCCACGATGTAGGGGAGTTCGGGGCGAGGGTGTTTTAAGATTGGTGCAGAGATAAATTTAGTCTTCAAATCCTGGAAAGCTTGTTCCGCCTCGGTAGACCATTCAAAACATTTGTTTTTCTTTAACAAGGCAGTGATGGGCTGGACTATTCGAGAGAATTCGGGGATAAACCTGCGGTAAAAGTTAGCGAAGCCTAACATGCTTTGCACACCTTTTACGGAGGATGGTGATGGCCATTTGAGAACTGCATCGACCTTCTTTGAATCCATACGCACTCCGCCAGGTGATAATATGAATCCCAAGAATTCAACTTCAGTCACGTTGAAAACACATTTTTCCAACTTAGCGAAAAGTTTGTGTTGACGCAATCTTTCGAGGACCATTTTCACGTGTTCCCCATGTTCAGATTCCGATGAAGAATAAACGAGGATGTCGTCAATGTAAACAACAACACATACATCTATGAGCTCTCTGAGGACATCGTTCATAAAATATTGAAAGGCGGCCGGGGCATTGCAAAGTCCGAAGGGCATGACCTGATATTCAAATAGCCCATACTTGGTGCGGAAGGCCGTCTTCCATTCATCGCCCTCTTTTACTCGTACCAAGTGGTAAGCTCCTCTAAGATCCAGCTTTGTAAATATGCATGCTTTTCTGACTTGGTCCAGGAGTTCAGGGATCAAAGGTAACGGATATCTATTCTTAACGGTGATCTGGTTCAGGGAGCGATAATCGATACAAGTTCTAAGGTCTCCTTCCTTTTTTGGAACGAAGAACAAAGCTGAAGAAGCAGGGGACTTGGAAGGACGAATAAACCCATTTGCCAGGTATTGATCCAGGTATTGTCGAAGGTGAAGGTTCTCAGGCTCGGTGAGGGCATAAATTCTACTACAAGGAGGAGTAGATCCAGGTATCAGGTCTATCTGGCAGTCATAAGACCTATGAGGAGGTAGAGAGTTAGCCTGATCCTTCCGGAAAACATCTTGGTATTCTAGGTATTCGGGAGGTAACTGGGGAGTCTCTGAAGAAATTGCGGCCAGTGCAACACCAGGTGGAGGGTGACAAGTAGAGACACATTCTGGAAACTGGACCGTTCTTGCTCGCCAATCGATCAGAGGATTGTGTTTCTCTAACCAAGGTATTCCTAGAATAATCTGAAACTGAGGGGCCTTGATCACATCGAACACGATCTTCTCATGGTGTCCATCTTGACTTACTAGCGTCACCTCTTGAGTGGTATGCGTTACTGGCCCGGAGGCTATCTCCGTACCATCCACCGTAGTAATGACGTCCTTTACAGCCTTGGGACAAAGAGTTAGATTCATCCTCAAAACCATTTCATGATCCACATAATTGCCGATGGCACCGCTGTCGACGTAAGCTTCAATTGCATGTAATCGATCCGGATTATCAGGGCTAATGAGGACCATAGGTATCACGAAATGCGAGGTCACGGAACTGGTTTTCACGCTCGGCAAGAGGACCTCTATTCTTGTCGGGCGAGGTCGTTTCCCTGCTCAGAGTTTGTAACTTTGGTAACTGCAGCTCCTACTGCCTTCTTGGCAGGTTTCACCGGACAGTCTCGAAGAAAGTGCCCTGAGTTTCCGCAATATAGGCATAATTGCAACTGTTTCCTCCTTTCCCGCTCCCTTTGTGTTAGAGGACCTTTCAGACCCCCTATTTGCATGGGTTCCCTGGATTCTACTCCTTTGGAAGGAGTTGGTGGTTTGGAAAATACTCGAGCATCAAACTTGGAACGATCGGCCTTCCTGTTCTGCAGCCTGTGATCTATTTGAACGACCAAGTCTATATAATCCGAACAGTCTTGTGGGGGATTCACTACTTGGGCTAAAACGTCTTTGAGCTCTCCACGTAGACCTCTATAAAACAGCGTAATCCTTTTGTCCTCAGGCCATTGAGTTTCCACTATTAGTCTATTGAAAGATGCAATATAAGCCAAAAGGTCTTGATTACCCTGTCGCAACGAAAGAAGCTCATTGTCCAAGGCCTGCCCCTGTGAATGTCTTGCGAACAGTTTTTCCATACTAAGCTGAAAGGCTTGAAAATCATGGAGAACCGGATCATCTTGATTAACTAGAGGGATCGACCAGTCTGCCGCATTGCCACTAAGGTACGAAAGTACAAAAGCTACTTTTGCTTGATCAGTTGGAAAGGCTGCTGGCCGGCATAAGAAGTGCAACCGGCACTGATTGATAAATACTGCAAACCTCTTTGGGTCACCAGAAAATCGTTCGGGCGGAGCCAGAGGTACATTCCCAGGTAGGTTGATCTGCACTGGATTAATAGAGGATGTTGAAGGAAGATTTGCCCCTGATGCGGGTAACGGGGTCTGTCCGGCTTGTGACTGTAGCACTTGCCTAGCAAGATTGTCTGTTCTCTCCTTGGAAATAATTAGTTCCCTTCTTAGAGCATTCGTTTCCTGACGAGCTGCATGCACTTCTGCCCTTAGTTCCCCAAGTAACCGGGCTAGGGGGTCAGTATCCGAGGTTTCCATAGCGCCTGGGCGAGAGTTTTGCGGTAGGCTTTGCGTTCTGTAACGCTCACCTGATTCTCGCAGAGGCGCCGGTCTTGACTGGGCGACTACCGTATCTTCAAAGGTGATGTGTAGCACCCGGTTGGCTCTTTGGGCTGGACCTCTGTGCACTGTATGCCTGACGTTTAGAGTAAGATGTCTGCAGATAGAAAATATAGGGTTAATGAACTGGGGTTATTGGGGTGTCCCTATCTCTTTCCTCTTCTCCTCTCCTGTAGACCCCCAAAGGTTAACGCTCTCACCTTAGGTAAGTGAATGCCGAGCTCTCCATCTGCCTCGGGGCAGGGTGCTGTAACCAGTTTCTTCACTGGATAGGTAGCGCAGGCCTCTTGACTTCAGAGGACTGCTGTCCGTCGTTTACTGCACGAACGGTAAGTTTCGAGTCATTCAAATGTCTTTAAAGTCTTTAGTAATGATGTCTCTTGTTTTGCAGGGTTCCGGCGATGGCGGATGACGGGCTGAAGTGAGTTGAAGATGGAGCCCGTGTGATGAATAGAAGCGCCTGGAAGCACGTAAGTAAGCGCTTGTTGCCTGCTTCACTATGCGCTCTAACTGTCTTTTTATTTTGCAGGTACGAGTTCGGAGCGGCTGCAGGGTGCCGGAATACCCACTGGATTAGATGTGGAAAGGAGTAATGGCACGTGAGTATTAAAGTTCCCCAATGTCTTTAAACGCACCTTGTTTTGTCTTTCAGATGCGGGATGCAGCGCCGAAGGCCTCCGGAGCGTGCGAAGAGTTGGTAAACTTTTGTCTTTCAGATGCCGGAATGCAGTGTGAAGACCTCCGGAGCGCACGAAGAGTAGGTAAGTCTTTGCCTTTCAGATGCCGGAATGCTAACCTGTTCTTTCTTGTCTTTATAGGTGTTGCTGAAGACTGGATTCAGGATGGTAAGCCTTTGCCTTTCAGATGCCGGAATGCTAACCTGTTCTTTCTTGTCTTTATAGGTGTTGCTGAAGACTGGATTCAGGATGGTAAGCCTTTTTCCTTAGGCCCAGGACCGGATGCAGAAGACACGATGAGCGTTCTGCTGCAGAGGTTGCAGAATAACGCAAAGCAAGATTCATCCACCGGGTGTGGTTTAAATAGCCTCCTGTAGTGCTTAGGTGTCTCCTTCCACAGCCACGCCTAAGTAAGAAAAGAGTTCCTGGTAAGAAAAGAGTTCCTGCCTTCCAGAAGAGTTCCAGTGTTCTGAATCTAGGGAGTGGCTCCAGCCCCACCCAACAGGAAAAGTAGTTCCAAACAGAAGAGGATCAGAGGCTCAACTGGCAGGCAAGTAAGCAGCATGGTCTGCTGCAGGTAAGTCCACCCAAGCATTATGAGCCCGGCGCTTCCAGCGCTGGGACTGGGCATATTTATGAGCCTGGTGCCACTGGCGCCAGGACTGGGTCCAAAAGGTCCCAATTGGGACTGGTTGGCACTCGGAACCTGGGTTATGGATCTGCTTCCAAGGGAGTTGGGAAAACCCTGACCTTTTGGAAGCAGAGATCATGACAGCGGCTCCTACCACCTTCTTGGGCGGTTTTGCCGGGCAATCTCGTAGAAAGTGTCCAGAGGACCCACAATAAAGACATAATTGCATCTGCCGTCTTCTTTCACGTTCTTTTTGAGTTAAAGGTCCTTTAACCCCTCCGATTTGCATAGGCTCAGAGACATCAGCACCCTTGGGGTTAGCGTGGGTCTTGACCAACACCCGGGTCTCAAACTTGGACCGATCTGCTTTTCTGTTTTGAAGTCTGTGATCCAATTGGACCACTAAGTCTATATATTCTGTGCATTCTTGGGGCGGATTTACAACTTGGGCCAGGACATCTTTAAGTTCTCCGCGTAGACCTCGTGATTCTTTTATTCTCTGGCCACCCAGTTTCCACAATTAGTCTATTAAAGGTTGCAATGTAGGATAGGAGGTCCTGATTGCTCTGTCGCAGGGATAGGAGTTCGTCATCCAGAGCCTGCCCCTGAGAGTGTCAAGCAAATAACCTTTCCATGCTTGCTTGAAATCCTTGAAAATCACGGAGAATCCGGTCATCTTGAGTAACCAGTGGAACTGACCAATCGGCAGCACAGCCGCTGAGATATGACAATACAAAGGCTACCTTGGTCTGGTCATTAGGGAAGGCCCCAGGTCTGCATAGGAAGTGCAAACGATACTGATTCATGATTACGGCGAATCGTTTGGGGTCCCCAGCAAAGCGTTCGGGTGGGGCCAGCGGCATGTTTCCAGGTAGATTAATCTGCACAGGGTTACTGGGAACCACAGGAGCGGGGTTCCCCCCGGAACCGGGTAGAGGAGTGTGTCCAGCTTGACCTTGCAAAAACTGTCTAGCCAGGTCATCAGTTCTTTCCTTTGATACAATCACTTCCCTCCTGAGAGCATTAGTCTCTTGACGAGCAGCGTGTACTTCGGCCCGTAATTCCCCCAGTAGTTGGGCCAACTGATCAGTCTCAGAAGTTTACATAGCGCCTGGGTGGGAATTTGTAGGAAGGCTTCGCGTTCTGTAACGCTCAACTGACTCCCACGGAGGCGCTGGTCTAGTCTGGGTTGTTGTGGCCTCTTCGAGCGTGATGCGCAGAACTCGGAACACCGACTGAACAGGACCCTCAAATCTTGCTTGTCTGGCCCGTAGGAATATCCTTCTTATGGTTTGAAAGGATGAACTCTCCATCCTGCTTCTGGTACAGGGGCGCGTGTTTGTCCAGTTACTTCACTGGTTTTCAGAATGGCGCTGGCAAAATCCACTTGACTTTTCCGAGCGGAACGCCGTAAGTATGAAGATTACAAAAGTTCAAGTGTAGAGCCTCCTTTTCTGTTGCCTTCCTAACCTGTGATCTGTCCTTTATTTCAGGTGCAGAATGAAGGTGATGCGTTGAGGGATTGAATTGCCGATGGTAAACTCAGGTGAGTTAGCGATGGGGGCGATCCCTCTTAATGTCTTTATATTCCTCCAGTAATGTCTTTTGTCCTTTCCCCATAGGGGCCGGGGTGCGGTACCTGCCAACGAAGCGGCGCCGACCCGAAATGAGGAATGGTCCACCAACAGAAGACCGGTAAGTGTTATGGCGGAAAATTAGGATTTCCTCATATGTTCCTTCTGCTCACCTTTTGTCTCTTCTTCTCTCCCCTAGGCGCAGAGATGTGGCGACCGATGCAGACAGTCGCGGTGGAGCCAGAAGAACTCCCGAGGACAGGTGAGTGAAGCGCGGCGCTGCAGCGAGCAACGCAGTGCTTTTAAATGAAAGTCTTTTCTCAGGAACGCTGGCGTGAAGGTTCCGGATGCAGGTAATAAGTTTGATAAAATTCTTGGTTTTCACCTTTCTCTTCTCTTCTTTCCTTACAGGTGTTCCAGGATCGAGGCGGGCGTGGCTGGAGACCAGATGCAGGAGCAGACACGGTGAGCATTCAGCTGCTTGGATGCAGAACAACGCGAAGCGTGAGCTACTGTCTGGGCGTGGCTTAAATAGCCCCCAAAGTAGTTCCAGGTAAGTATCCTTCCCTGGCCACGCCCGAGTGGCAAAATAGTCCCAATGAAAAAATAGTCCCTTTCAGGTCTCACGGAGGCTTGAATGTTGCAGCATGGTCTGCATCAGGTAAGTGCACAAAACACCTTCCTTTATGAGCCTGGCGCCTATGGCGCCAGGACTGATGTCCAACATGAGCCTGGCGCCAACGGCGCCAGGACAGAGTCCAAAGAGCCCCTATAAGGGGCCGCTGGGCTTTTACCCGGGGGCATGATGCCTGCTCCCGGGGGTGCTGGGCCTGGCCTGGTGCTCCGGGGGTAGGCATCATGACCTTCACTATATTTGGCATTTCCAGGATTATCTGGCCATCTGTCAGGCTTGCTTTAGCAGGGCCTTGGAAGGGCGTCTGCCCGTTCGGCTTCTGTTGGCTCCCGTAACTCTTGTGGCTTTGGCAGCCTCGAAAAGAAAAGTCTCTGAGTTTCCCAGGGCTCTCCAAAGCCATCTCACCCTCTGATAGGATTGCTTTAAGTCCGTGTTGGTGAGACCTCTGCCCACTCGGGTTTATCTGGCTCCCATTACCCTTCTGGCTTGCCCAGCCTCAAAAAGAAAAGTCCCTTGGTTTTTCAGGGCTCTTCAAAGCCCCCTGGTACTCTGCTAGAGTTCCTTTAGCAGGGCCTGGATAGGGTTGTAGGTCAAAGGATCGAAAACAAAAGGATCGAAAAAATTATTTATTTTCTTTTACATTATTTTTTTTTGGGGGGTGGGGTCCCCCCCAACCCCTGTTTTTGTGGTAAAAACCACTTTTTTAACTATACGAAAACCACAAAATATATATATAATTTTAAAAAAAATGCGATCCTTTTGTTTTCGGCCCTATTGCGTCGATCCTTTTACATTCGATCCTTGTACATTCGATCCTTTAACTTGACACCCCTGAATAGGACGTCTGCCCGATCAGGTTTTCTCGGCTCCCATAACGTTTGTGGCTTTCCCAGCCTCAAACGTCAATGTCTCTTTGTTTCTCAGGGCTCTCAAAATCTCTCTTGCCCTTGGATATGCCTGCTTTATCAGGGCCTGTGTAGGGCATCTGTCTGCAGGGTTCTTCTTGGTCCCTGTAACCCTCATAGCTCTCCCAGCTTCTGATACCTCTGTTCGTGCCTCCTCAGCGGCGTTACCTCTTCAGGAGTCTTCACTTCCCTTTGGCTGCTGGGCTTGGCAGCTCACACATTTCTTATGTGGAGATCGGGTATCCAACCTCTCTGCTGTAGTCTGGTTTCAGCTTCGATTAACAGGCCCTAGCCTCACCACAGCTTCTGCGTGGTCATGCCACCAAGCAAGATAATTTCTTTACCTCCTATGTCTCTCTCCCGACCTTGGCTTCCAGACTGTTAGGATGCCAGCCTTCTGGCATCTTGTGAGCGAGTCGCTCGTTGTCCAAGCTACTGCTGGCTCTGCGGTCTAGCGTAGCTCCGCCCCTCCAGGACGCTTTCCCGCCTCTGCGTAGGATTCTCTGTCCTCCATTTTAGGTTCCTCATCATTTTATGTATGTCATCACAACCATAACAGGTGTGTTGCTGTTCTTTGACTGTGGGGTTCAGGTGAGATCCAGCATTACCTGAAGTCAAATATATTGAAGAAATGTCAGTATCTCGAGTCCAAAACAGAAGTAACAAGAGTCTTTCCGATTCTCATGTAGGCTGACAATGTACTCTGGACAGGGAGTTCCTTACATGAATGGGAGCCCTTGTCCCCAAGAGGGGAGTCCCCCCCATTGAGGTCCCACTTTCCCAGACCCCTACAGAGGGTCTTGTTTAGTGGGCTGACCTCCCTAACCTCAAAGAGGATGGGTCCCTCCTGTGTAAAAGGGACAAATACCCTGGATTCATCACATAATACACCTGTACATTTGTTCAGTCCAATTATAATGCACCTACTGATTAAGAAAATGTGCAATTCCGAAATATTGGAATTTAAAAAAGGGGGGTCATTGCAATCAATGAAAAGTCGCTTAATCAATCAGTGAGCACAGCATCTCCTCCTACTCCTCCAACTTTTTTTTACATTGTATTCGTTCTTATCAGAGAACATCATGTTTTTGTTTTACTGATATTAATAAGTAAACCATTTGTTTTAGCAAAATGACTCGGGCATCTAGCATACGTTGCAGGCCACTGGGCGTGTGATCCAAAAGTAACAGATCGTCGGCGTAGCCAAGCCAGCCAATACTCATCGACCCTACTTTCAGCTGGGACGAAACACATGCTGATAGAACTTCAACAAGATCGGCTAGATAAAGATTGAATAAAGTCGCTGCCACTATGCAGCCTTGTTTTACCCCCCTGGTGGTATGAATAGGGCTTGAGAGTCGTCCATCTCCATTCAATCAAATTCTCGCAGATATTTTAGTGTAGCTGCATGAGCATTGATAACAGGCCATGAGGAATCTTCCGGGCAGCCAGTTTAGTCCATAGTCGATTCCTCATGAGCGTATCAAAGGCAGCACTAAAATCGATATATGCTTTGTATACCGGTAATTGACGTCTGGACCATGCATATTCAACAGCTGATACTAAAATTGCCAGATTATGAACTGTGCTTGAGAGAGCTCTGAAGCCCAGTTGATTTGAAGGGAGGATCTTATTCTCATTGATCCAAAGATTTAATTTGTCAAGCAAGACTAGCAAATATTTTTGCTGGCTGGAATATCCAGCATCGCCAGCATTCTATAACTACAAGGGTTCGTTCTACTTCCTCTCCTATATACAGGGAGAATATTACTTTCTCTTAACGAGGAGGGAACTTTCCCAATTCTACCGATGTGCGCATATAGAATGTATAGTGCTTTAGTCCAGAGAGTGTGAGACATTCTGACAAGACCATTACAGGTGCTGTCAGGACCTGTTGCTCGGGAGGAGTGTACTTTCTCAATGATCTTCCGCATGTCTCTCACAGAGGATTTGCATTTTCAATCTTCTTTTATCTCTAATTCATCCATGTCAATGGGAAATGCACATCCTAATGTGTTTCCTATGTGGGTCACCCAGTCCTGCTTTTTTTACTGTCTCCTTATGACTAACCATATGCCAGTGTTATTGTTTTTGGCATGATTTGCCAGGTGCATCCATAGTTCCTATTCTCGTGTCATCCTATGTGATCTCAACCATCTCCGGTAGGCTTTTTTTTGACAATTTAATTTTATTAGCTATGTCCGTCTCAACACCTTCTGAGCTAGGATTTGCGAGCATTTCAGCAATGTCCTCACAAAGACAGCTTTTAGCAGTCTGGATTCTCTTGGCCTTGGCACTTGGCAGTACTTGCATTCCCCATTACACCCAGACTTTTCAAGTGGCGTTTGAATTTGTCGTATCCTTAATCCTAGATATCAGTGCCATAAAATCATTCAACGGATCAGATCCAGCATATATCTGATTTAATCCCCGTTTAGCTCCATAGTATACTAATTCTCTTTCGGAAACATGTTTTGCCTTGTCTAGGTTAGTTTTATTCCACTGAATGCGGTGTTCACCTTGATTAAGGCATATGTCTCCATGAGTGTCATATTGGTCATTGCTTGGTGTATTTGTTAATCTGACACAAATTGACATATGGTCACTCTTGTCTTATCAATAGGGACATATCTTCCACTAATCTCATTGCTTCAGGATTAACAAATACATAATCCGGCATTGATGTTGCCTTACCACTTACCCTGGTATACACTTTATGTGCATCACACCCACAATAAACATTAAGCATTTTTAAATTATACATATATAGCATTTCCCTGACAATAAAATTTGGTTGCTTTGTATGCTTCAGACATACATAAATCAGAAAGACCTTCCGGGTGAGCACCCATCCTGGCATTGAAGTCATCAACAATCCAAATGGGAGTATTATGATCAAGATGAGCTAGAAGTCGTTTTACTATCACAACATTACTTTTAGTTGATACTAAATTGGGTGGGCCGTAGATGTTAATAAGTACCATCTCACTATATGCTAAAACATCACATGATATTTTGATTAATTAAATCATGGTAAATATTCCACTAGATTCTGTTATACCCCATGGGTGCCGTACAGTTACTAGTAAGCCTCCTTTAGGTCTTCCTATTGGTCCTTTTGTGGCCAGAACCTGGGTAGTGCTTCCATCATCTATCTCACGTAGCTCCATCATCCACATTTCTTAGAGTGCCACCAAGGCACTTAGATGAATATTTGCCAAGAATCCTT
Source organism: Ambystoma mexicanum (assembly GCF_040938575.1). Lineage (NCBI taxonomy): Eukaryota > Metazoa > Chordata > Amphibia > Caudata > Ambystomatidae > Ambystoma > Ambystoma mexicanum. The sequence goes on from NC_090940.1 coordinate 409,217,380, forward strand.
CAGGGGCTGACAGATGGTAGGATCCTCTAGTGTTCTACGAACACAGCAAGTTGTTGTTTACCTACAAGGTTGCACAAAGTGGGCTTTAAAGGCTGAGGGCAACAATTGCCAATATCCATCAGACTTCTCACCATCGTTATTGGTTACAATTTATTTTTGTCTCTTCCCCTGGAGGGGGGGTGGAGGGGGTAGATCTGCGTAGTATCGGCACATATTGTCTGAGTCTGGCCTGATCTCTGAGGTGGCAGTGGCACTTGTTACTCTCATTGTGAATCAGTTTAGTCTCCACACTATATTTTACAGTATTCATGTATAAAATCCCACATTTATATCCATAACAAAACAGTTCAGCATCATATTTCAGGTTATATTCAAGAGTATTATCAGAGGTGGACCAGATGTTACTTATGGTTTTGTTTAGTTCAACTAGTTGGTCTTCTATCAATATACCATCGGTTGTTATGCCTCTAAGCGGGACAACAACATGTAGTACTCTCAACACAGCCGCTCTATTGAGGGGAGGATACGAATCTTGCTCGATGATATATTGAGGTTGTAGCACTTTAACTCTTTCACCTTGCACATCAGTGGGCCTATTGGCAGAATGACAACTAGGACGAATATTATCAGTCACAAGCTCTACGACACCTCCAACTACTATCTGTAGACTGATCGAGTTAGATGTTTCAGATGTTCCTTCAAACAGACATTTTACATCTTCAGGACAACATCCTTAAAATCTGCGCTCGACCTTTGCTTTCGCTTTTTCCAGACTTTACGCACTGCCGCTATATAGGGTTGATTACTAATCTTGCTTACTTTCTCGCCATCTTCTATCAGCATGACCATATATTTTCGTATGTCATTCGTGAGTTGGGAATCAGTCGACACTATCATACCTTTTGATACTGTGTCTGTCAAGAATACTAGTTTTGATCCACTATTTTTATTTCTTTCTATAATTCTTTTCTTACTAGTCACATTTTGATCTCTAGTCACATTATCGAGTTCACAGACTGTCATACTCATTACACTTTTATTCACAGCACAGGCATTTTGTTTCATTCTTGAAGTCTTGCTGTTGTACATTACGCGAGAAATATGGTATTTTTTTTCCTTTCAGGCTTTTGACATTGTTTCCCTGGACATTTTGTCAATTGTGCCACTGTACCACCTTTTTGGCTCGTCAGGGAGTTTACACTTACTGCACATTCAACTGGACCGCGAAGTGTGACAGCATCAACATCAGTTTTACCTGAGTGTTCCAAAGATGCGCACATTATTTGATCAGTTTGCTCGAGCTGGCACATATCTATTTCAGCATTATCTTTACAGGTTTCAGTCCCCTGATTTCTAAGTATTTTTCTTCCCTTATTAATGCTTTTATGCAATAATATGGACTGTACATCAATTTTCTTTCAAGACTCACACAGCGTTCGACCACTGTAGTTAGCATATTTTCAAACACGGCAAACATGGCCATCGAAGTAATACTAGCATTACTCACCATACTGATATCTGCTTCATATATACTATGGACGGGTTACAAACCCGAGCAGCTTGATCCTCTTGAGTACACTGTATTGAAGTGGTTATAGCCTCACCTCAAACTGAATGAAGTGGAGATAGACCCCCTCTACCTCATACCGAATGATGATAAACTATTGGGTTGATCACTGACTTTAAATATTGTAGTATTAGAAATGTAATGCCTTCTAGGAAAGCGCTTTAAAGGACGATCCATGTTTATGGGGTCAGAAAGTTATGTGCAGTAGAGAATGTGCAAGGTAGTGCATGTTATGATATATTATCAAAGAATCTAGATTCAAATCGGAGCAAGTACCAAGTTATGGGTAAAAATTGGGTTGCTCAGGCATTGCCTAAGTTATCCGCCATTTTGGGATTCAGGACAAAGTCAGTCACCCTAAAATGGATGCTGGGCATACAAATAAGTGAATTTCTGTGAAACCATGCTGAAAGGATAAAAGAATTACATCATGATAGTTCCGTGAGAGTTCAGTAGTCAAGGACATGGTGTCTGGGCTTCCTATATCTAATCTTGACAGTGACGAGCCATGGGAGCGAGGTAGCAGTCAAGGGAATATAGTGAGTGTTACATTCAGCTGGTTCAATTAGCAGAGAGGATACAGCTGATGGCCATATTTGGGCCTCTGGGACAGGAAACCATGATGCTGTTGCTAAAACTGTCTCAGAACTAACATCAGTAATGTCCCATTTTAAAGGTCAGGTACAGCACACACAATTGTAATCAGTTACAGATGTAAGTATGACATGGAAACTTATGTGAATTGGCAGCTCGGTCAGCCAGCCCTAGAGGAGGAAGGGGCTTGTCTTGGAATGCCTGAACCAATGAGAGTCTTCTGCATCATTGACAGGGAGCTGAGCCAACCAAGAAGGGTATATAAGGAGGGAAATTGTATAACTTTTAGCAGAGTCCCAGAGATGCTGTTGATGTTGAATCCTGTGTATCCTGTGTCTTGCCTGCTGGAAGAAATAAACTTGCTGACTTTCAAAATCTTGCCTCAGCCTGTTGATGTGCTCCAGAGTGTTTTCCTGACCCCAGAGATGCTAAGACCCAGAGAGTGGGGGGGGCGGGTAGGTGGGACCCTCCTCTAAAACACTTAGTGTATTCTTCTTCCACAGCTTCAGCCCTCGCATTTGATTCTATCTGATCTCCGTAGGTAAGTAGTGGGGTGGAGGTCGCTGGGTGATGAAACTCAAGGTTCTTTGGTATGTTATTGCTTGTGGATGCCTTTTCACTCATATTACTTTTTGGCCTAATGTTGGCTGATTCAGTGGGAGTGCCTTCTCCAATCTCAGAAGTACTTGTCTGGGGGATCACATCATGCATGATTTGATCAGTAACGCTCAGCCTTGAGATGTGAGGCGACTCATCATTTGCTATTATAGGCTCACTGTATGGGCTCAGATCGGGGACAATAAGCTCTATTGTAGCAGAATTGGTACTGCTACCCATAGGGCTAAAGACCAGTGCAATTCAGATCTAGAAATTAACCTTACATTGTCATATGAGAGGACTTTGTGGGCAATGTCTTCATTTGACACACCATGGCTTTTATTAGATCAAAAATGTGTGCTTTGTTAGCTCTTAATCTATATTCACACAGAATTAGTATCGGGGGGATAGTTCAGGCGTAATACGCTCGCCTTGCAAACAAAACAATGCAGAGCAACACATGTTTGATCCCTGGGTCCGAGCTTAGAAACATCTGGGTATTAAGCGTGTTATAAATAACCAATTATAAATTATATTTATACCGAAATACCTCTTCATGATCGCACTACATCACTAGTCATTGAATTACTCTTGATATTATAACAAGCAAAGTGTACTCAGCCAAATACACTCCTATGTTTTGCTTCAGCATCAGAGCACAGCATTGTATTTTGGGGGCGAGATATTTCGTCATCCTGGCATGTGTCTCTTATCTGAGTTAATGAGTACAACACCATTGGAAATTAGAATGTGGATAATCTTGCCTGTTCAGTTGAAGGGATCTCACCCTCACTCCAATTAAGAAGACTTACAACATTGGACACAAAAAACTATTTTTTCCCCAAATCACTCTTAATTGTGTTCCTCAACTCTCTGGTAGCCTTTTCAGGGCTCCTATGGAAGGAAAATCACCAAATAACCAAATAAGATGAGCAACGGGGATTCTGAGGCATCTTTTGTTCTCATCCCTCTTTAGAAGTACAGGAGATACCAATTCCCAGAAACAGTGATTTGTCCTTGAACAAAGCCCCCCACATCTCTTTAGTCATTTTTCTCACGCTGCACTGGAGACTCAGACTCTTAAATGTGTTCATCGGGCAGGTTTAAAGTCTTTATGAGCAGATGAAACAAGATGTCTGTAAAGATTCAGCGTTCCCTGCAGGCATGGGGAGTGGATTTAGGGAGTCATGCATGCAGAGTTGAGACCCCACTGCATGATCCCACTATTCTGGTTAAGCTCTGACCCAGAGATGTAAACATTGCTGATTGCTTGGTTGTCTATGTCTTAGAAAGATTTTCAATAAATTGAAGAATCAACCAGAAAGATCTTCAGATCTGACATATTTGAGGGCACCATGTTTACTGTAGCTGCCGATAGGTTAGAAGGGAGATTCTCATTAATCCCACTGTCCTATTCTAGAGTGAAACCATGGCAAGCTTTGGAGTACATCATGCATCCAAAGCGCTAAATATGCTGAGCCTGCTCTACCAAGGGTGCACCAATGTAATGTAATGAGCACAACACCACCTTATGAGATGTGGGGCCGACCCTTAACTCTGAAGATTAATTGATATTACAGTAAAAGTGACACATCCAAATTAATGATATCTGTGATGAATTGACTTCTTCCCTGCAGGCGTACAAGGGCAAGTAGAGCTTAAGAGTCTACTAAGCCCTCACTCCTCTACAAACCAAGAGCCAACACAATCATAAATGGAAACAGGCAGAGTTTAGAAATATACCTCTTAAGAGGGGTGTGAATGTGGTCCGGAAGCAACCCAAAGAGTGACATATAACAGTCCAAAAGGAATGTCCAATCAAGTTTCTATACAAACATCTATACTTTAATCAAACTTACCATGTACAATATTAAGTAACAAAAAATACTACAAAAAACCCACCCCTGTAGAAAGAACACAGAATATGCAACGCTATATAGCAGATGCAGCACTCTGGGTAAGGAGACAGGGGCAGAAAAGGCAAATAAAGATCAGAATGTTCAAAAAGGATATGTTCTTGAGGTTGCAAAAGGGATTACAATGACCTATGCTGTCTCTAGGGCCCAACGATGGGCCTGGGGGCCGATATCAGTCAAAAATACCTTTTCCATTGTCTTAGTGGTTTGACAGCTTCGAACATGGCTTCTTCATGTGGTTTGATGGTTCGATTCAGTTCAAGAATGCAGCAGTCACAGTGATCCAGCAGCGAGTGCGTGTCGAGCCGGGGTCAAACGGAAGGTAGCTACGATTGAAAAGTAACTCAAGCTGTGTGAATCAGGTGATCACTAAGTTCAATTCAGCAGTTGAGGTTTACCAGGATACACAGGTGAATCGGTTTGATGCAAAGGTTTGAAGGTCGCTTTTCGGAAGACACCCAGTTCGATTAACTTACAGGCTTGCTGATGTAGAAGATGGCAGTTCAAATATCGATTTGAGCAATGAAGAGGCAACAGCACTTCATGGTTTGAGCCGAAGCAATGACGCACTTCAGCTGTCATGATGCAGTGGTGAACTAGTTTGAAATGGTCAAACTGCTCTTAATAGAACGACTGCTCTTAATAGAACGTTGAATGTTAAAGGAAGCCCCAGAGTGACCTACTGGTTCGAACTGTGTCGATCACACATAAATCACAGATAAAAGCAGTTTGATGGGGAATCTTTGCTCTGCTGGCTTCCAAGCGCTCTGAGGTCATTTCCAGGGTGTCAGGGACAAGATGAGTCCTTGTTCTTGTGCTCCCAAACACCGGCAAGGCTTGCACACAACTGCAGGGGTCATCCAACATGGTGAGGTCCTGGGTACCCCTGTGGCTAGCAGAGAGGTAAGTCTTGTTCTAGCAGCAGCTCACCCACAATGTTCCCTGCGGATGGTTATGGGAAGAATTCGCCTCTGCCTTGGAACACCTGCCTTCCCTCACAACTGGAGGACTCTGGAAAGGGCATCTTTCCCAGCAGGGTGCAACAAAATCTTCTTCAAGGGTGGAAGACCAAATGATGAGTCAAATAAGTGGTGGGAAGCCCATGTGTTTAGAGATAAAAGTCCACAGGTGATTGGACTAAAGCTAGCTGGCTTTAGGGATTCAATCCCTGCTCTTGAAATGGGTGGACTTTGCCCTTCTGAAATCACACTCGAAGTGCTTTGTACTACAGGAAGTGGAGGGGACAGGAAGGAGAGACAGGGGCAGAGAGAAACCCCCACCTTCCCCTACTCAATAGGATGAACAGCCCCCTTGGTATGCATCACCCTGGTGTGAGATTACTCTTTTTGTAAGGGTATGCTTCTTTGATTCCTGGGTTTAGGCATCTGCCTGTTGAGTGGCTTTCTCTGAGTGAGGACATTAGCTATCCTCAAAAGGGATCAAAGAAAATATATGGCCTTTCAGGTTACCACCCACCCTGTCACTTGCAGGACCAGCCTGTCTGGCCAGAATACACATCACCTTACACAGCTGAGCTATCTCATAGGAGCAGACATGTGTGTGATACCACATTGGATGTTGCCACAATGTTTATGAGCATGCAGCATGCCCTAACTCAGGTATGGCTTAAATTTAGAGTTTACCCTGCCACCAGCATGGGCTACTCATAAACCCCCCCACCCCTATCATCTGGTCTGATCACTTCATTGTTTATTTCGCCATTCGCTCACCCGACCCCCTTCCCGTACTCGAATCTGAACCTCCGAATCTACGCAAATGCTGGAAAAAACGAATAATCGTTCCTGACCTAGCCGACGCACTCCTCCAGTCTCCACCACCTACCTGCCAACTCACTAAACAACTAACCCCTGACGCCTTTGACTCATGGCTCAACACCTCACTAATGCGGCTCACACCCTCTTGCAAACCATCAGCCCGCCGTGGCCTGTTCCCTAGATGGGTTCACACCTGAGGTGAATACCACTAAACAACTATATAAATACCTAGAACGCAAATGACAGAAAGACAAAACCCAGGAGAGCAAAGCCACCTTGGCCCGACACCTTCATCAGTACAAGGCGAAATCCGGAAAGCAAAAAAAGCCCACTACAACTCCCGAATCCTAAACTGCAAAAACCCCAGCAAAGAACTTCACAAAATCATCTCTGAATTCACCAAATTCATGCATGCACTACGACTGTCCTGACCCCCTCACAATCACTGTGCGACTCACTCTCTCTCCACTTTTACGCCACAGCTCTTGAAAGAACAAATGCTCTAACCACCAAACTGGCTCTCTTACATCCACCAGGCAACCCTCCCCTTATACCGGACAACCCACTGCCTGCGACCACTACGCAACCAAGGTTTGAATCCTTTAGTCCAATATCACCAGACCAATTTCTCAAACTTCTATCTGCCCGCAAACCATCCGGCTCTCCGCTAGACCCTTGCCCGGCCACAACCCTCAAAGAAATGTTTGCTTCCACCTGCCCAGGAGAACACGCAAGATCCATCATAAATGACTCCCTTTCCTCGGGTATTTTTCCCGACGCATTCAAAACGGTTCATGTCAAACCTCTAATTAAAAAAAAGTCCCTTGACCCTCTCAAGTCCAAACTACCGCCCCATCTCAAACACCAGGTTCCTTGCCAAACCCATCGACCGAACCGCCTACTCCCAACTAAATGCCTTTGTCGAAGCCAACAATCTCCTAGACCCCGCACAATCAGGTTTCAGAGCCCGTCACGGAACTGAAACCACCCTAACCTCAATCTGGGATGACCTTAAAATGACGGCAGACTCTGCGGGATGCGCCGCATTAATCCTTCTTGACCTATCCGCCGCCTTCGACACAATCAATCACTCAATCCTCCTTGACCGCCTCCACTCCCTGGGAATTCATGCAACCGCCCTTAAATGGATAGCTTCATTCCTCAAAGATAGGTACCAAATAACAATACTCTCCACCTATTCCTCCCAAGCCCGACCAGTCGACAAGGGACTCCCACAAGGAGCATGCCTATCTGCCCTCCTGTTCAATCTCTACTTGATCACCCTCCCACCAATAATTCGTTCACACAACATCCTGTGTTACAACTACGCTGATGACACTCAACTAATTCTAAAACTCCTGTACTCAAAACCCAACTGCGGACCTGACCTCGCCTCCTGCCTCCTTGACATAGAGCTCTGGATGACCCAAAGCCACCTCTTGTTAAACCCCTCCAAAACCGAAATCATGGTATGTGGCAACTCCAAACTTCTTCCACACCCACTACCCGGGTCATCTGCCATGGGCAACTCACCAATCCCCTCTAACTCAGTGAAAAACCTTGGATGCACCCTTGACTCTGACCTAACACTCTCGCGTCAAGTCAACAATGACTCAAAGTCCTGCCACTACCACCTTAAAACCCTTAGGCGCATCTTTCCATATCTCTCCTTTCCCAACAGACTCTCCGCGGTCCAATCAATTGTTATATCAAGACTGGACTACGCAAACCCCCTCTACCTCGGAGTCCACGCTTACCAACTGAATAAACTTCAAAGGCCACAAAACACTGCAGCCAAACTGCTACTCGCGCTCGGCCCAAGAGACCACATCTCCCCAGCCCTTAAGACTCTGCACTGGCTTCCAGTGGCCCGAAGGGAGGCTTTCAAAACCTTATGCATCTCCCATTGAGGATTGCATAAAACCGGACCTCAATATCTTCAAGACAAGCTAAAACCCTATCACCCTCCACGTACTCTAAGATCAAGCTCAGCCGGCCTTCTAGTCATACCTAAGACAAACTCGGTCAGGTTAGGCGGATCATCATTCTCAGCCTTGGCCTCCACGCTGTGGAACGCACTCCCACCCCACATCCGCCTAACTGAAGATCTAATGTCTTTCCGCAAACTACTGAAAATCTGGCTCTTCCCGCAAATCCAACCCGTATGCAAACTAACCCAAACAGAATAACAGCATCTCAATGACACCAATCCAACAAACTGCTAGATGTGAAAAATCGACATCTAATAACCTATAATATAAACTAAAAGGACAAACAGACTAGAACATGTAAAGTAGATCAAAGCAGTGAAATGGATAATAAGAATAAATTGTACGAAAACAGTAACAAGATTTAAATTAATGAAATGGATGTATTGCATGATAAATGAACAAATTGAATGGAGTGGATGAAATCATTAGAATGGATGAAGCGTGTGGAACGGATGAATGCGCTGAGCGGATGAATGCGTTGAGCAGATTAGTGTGCAGATCGGATGAGTGTGTAGCTCGGATGAGTGTGTAGAGCGGAGGAGTGTGTAGAGCAGTTGGGTGTGTAGAGCGGACGAGTGTGTAGAGCGGATGAGTGCGTAAGTGCAGCGGAGTGTGTAGAACGCAGGAGTGCGTAGAGCAGATGAATGTGCAGAATGAATGAATGAATGTAGAGCGGAGGAGTGTGTAGAGCAGATGAGGGTGTAGAGCGGATGTGTGTGGAAGTGCGGAAGAGTATTGAGAACGCTGGCGCAGATGAATGTGCAGACCGGATGAGTGTATAGAGCGTTTGAGTGTATAGAGCAGGATGAGTGTATAGAGCGGATGACTGCGTATGAGCGAACGACTTTGTAGAGCTGATGAGTGCATATAGCAGATGAATGCGTGGAAAGAACGAGTGCATAGAGCGGATGAGTGTGGGAGCGGATGAGTGCGTGGAGCGAATTAGTGCGTGGAGCGGATGAGTGCGTGGAGCGGATGGGTGAGCAGAGCGGATGGGTGAGCAGAGCGGCTGGGTGAGCAAAACGTGATGGGTGAGCAGAGCGGAAGAGTGCGCAGAGCGGAAGAGAGCGCAGAGCGGAAGAGTGCGCAGAGCGGAAGAGTGCGCAGAGCGGAGGAGTGTATAAGAATGGAGGAGTGTATAGAGTGGATGATTATGTCGAACAGACTAATGGGTAGAGCCGACAAGTGTATGGAGCAGACGAGTGCGTATGAGTGAATGAGCGCATAAGAGAGGAGGGGTGCTTAAGAGCGAATGAGTGCATAGAGCGAGTGAGTGCGTAGAGCGGATGAGTGCATAGAGCGGATGAGTGAGTAGAGCGGGTGATTACGTAGAGTGGGTGACTGCGTAGAGCGAGTGAGTGCGTAGAGCGGGGGAGGGCGTAGAGCGGGTGAATGCGTAGAGCGGGTGAGTGAGTAGTGCAGGTGAATGCATAGAGCGTGTGAGGGCATAAAGTGGACGAGTGCCTAGAGCAGACGAGTGCCTAGAGCGGATGAGTGCCTAGAGCGGATGAGTGCCTAGAGCGGATGAGTGCCTAGAGCGGACGAGTGCGTAGAGCGGATGAGTTGCATAGAGCGGATGAGTGCGTGGAGCGGATGAGTACGTAGAGCCGCTGAATGCATAGAGCAGACGGAACCGGTGAAGTATGTCGATGGAATGGGTGACATATGTGGATAGACCGAGTGATGTATGTGAATAGAACGGATGACGTATGTGGATGGAACGGGTGACGTATGTGGATGAAACGGGTGATGTATGTGGATGGATGACATATGTGGATGGAACGGGTGACGTACGTGGATGGAACAGGCGGTGTATGTGGATGGAACGGGCGACGTATGTGGATGGTACGGGCAACGTATGTGGATGAAACGGGTGACATATGTGGATGGAACGTGTGAAATATGTGGATGGAACGGATGAAGTATGTAGATGGTGCGGGTGAAATATGTAGATGAAGTGCATAAAACAACTTAGAATACACGGAACAGATTGGAGTAAATAGAACAGATTTGAATGCATGAAACGGATTGCAGTGCGTGGAACGGATTGGAGTGCGTGGAACGGATTGGAGTGCATGGAACAGATTGGAGTGCGTGGAGCGGCCTGGAGTGCGTGGAGAGGACTGGAGTGCTTGGAGCAGACTGGAGTACGTGGAGTGGACTGGAGTGCATGGAGCGGACTGGAATGCGTGGAGCGGACTGGAATGCGTGGAGCGGACTGGAATGCGTGGAGCGGACTGGAGTGCTTGGGGCGGACTGGAGTGCGTGGGGCGGGCAGGAGTGCATGGGGCAGACTGGAGTGCGTGGTGCGGACTGGAGTGCACGGAGCAGACTGGAGTGCATGGAACAGATTAGAGCGCATAGAATTGCGTGACTTACATGGAATGGCTTGGAGTGCATGGAACGTTTGAAAGAGCATGTAACCCATCATAACACATCACCATGCTTACTCTCTTCTTTACACCACTATTCAACTAAAACACAGAGATACTATGACACCATTCGGTATAACTGTTCTCATACCAACATCTGCCGCATACTCCCCATCACTGCTGATTACACACCCCCCAGCCAGGTGTTCTCCTCAGGCCTAACGCAGCCACTTTCGGTCTGGATAAATCCTGCCAGAACGAACACATACTCCTGATCTCTCAACCACCACACCTACCGCTAAGAAGCAGCTATTACACAAATGCCACACCAGCTGCACACATATCCAGTGCTCACTTTTCAGAATCCATCTGATACTTCATTATCTAATGAGGTGGACAAAATAAACGTGCCGTCTAAGAGCCTACCTTTTGTTGCAACAACATCACCAGTGCGGACTGTATTACCAGTTGACTCACATCTCCCTCCAGCTATCCTTCCAATAGAGGCCAGGGTAGCTCTTTCAACATCCGACATTACTTTGGCCGCTATGCAGCTAAATCTACAAAGTCTGTTCAAACTATTTGAATGTTTAACTGCCAAAGTTACTGCTCATTCAGTAGAAGCACACGAAACCCTAGTACTACTCAAGACTTTAGCTGATAATCTGTCATCAATTCCCTGCAATCCTTGTCCAACTAACACTGCTTATGATGACGATATTTCAATCGTGACCATCGGATCAACAAGTCCCCAGTTCCTTAATTTTCCACCTCCCCAGATTATACCTGCATTTGCGGATATTATTACTTCTGAAGGACGACTGAATCCTGCCACCACTCATGATCCTGTGAATGACACACACACTATTCTCCCAACTGATCCTTCTACCCTAGTGCTCTCACCCCCCTAAGCCCCCATGTCTGCTGCGATTACTGTTGAGAAAGGAAATGATATTCCGTCCCCACCAGCAAGAAGAAACAGAAAAAGACCTCCAAAATTTCTTACAATACCCAGAAAAAAAACAAGAAAAACTCTAACCTGTTTACTCTGACATTACAGAAGCAAACCATGAAAACTTTCTTTCAAACTTTGATCCCGGTACCTGAGTCTTTGGTAGCTAGACAAGCCTCTCAAGATTCAATACAAACGCCAGTGTCTAAACAACTTTCACCTACGCTGGCTCTCGATTCAGCTTCTACTATTAGTAGTGTAAATTCTTGTCCTTTGTCCCAAGCCCCAATTGCTTCTTTGGCGACTAAGCCAGTGCAACCTCTCGATTCTACATGACCGATAGCAATATCTACTTCTTTAGTGCCTCCTACCTCTGGTCTGCAGAATCCTAATTCCATTTTGGGACTTACTACTGTACCCCTAACTAATACTGTAGTGCCCTCTCCAAACCTGATTTTAATTGCCCCACCTCCGTGTCAGAGCCCTTTACAGTCCAATATTGGGTCTATTATCCCAGTGTTGCCTCCAGTGCCTATTACTACCATGGCCTCTAGCCATCCTCCTTTAGATGCTTTGATTCGTGAACTTGAGTTAGCCTCCACTTGCCAATTTCCAAACAATTGCAAAGGCCAAACAAATCTAGTTGTTAGTGACAAAATTGTGTCTTCAGCCACCAAAAAGAGCATCGACTCTTCCACCACAATCTCGGCGGAACAAATACGTGAGGCTGTAGATGCTTATTTGGCCTCCTGCTCTCAGCCTATCCCTTCTAAGCTTCCGCAAAAATCAAGTGGTCCAATTTCGTCTCTGAGTCAGTGGCTCTTACCGAGTTCTATGCCAACATCCATAGTAACTCAACAATCTTCTTTGCGTACTGACAATCGCCCTCGTGCTATCTCATCTCACGGTTCAGATCTATCTAAACCTAATCTAAACGATCTTTTTCATTCTGTTAGCCACAATTCCCGAAATAATACCCCAGCGGTACCCACTTCTCATCCCTTGGCATGGCGTAAATGTCATTCTTTAATTTTGAAGTGTCGAGGAGAAAATTTTGGCACCTACGATTTGAACCGTCGTAGTGTGCTCAACATTTTCTCTGAAGTGGTGGAGCTTGAAGACATAAGTTCGAGTGACATTGAGCAGATTGAATTTATTTCTGAGAATACTTGTTCAGTGGTGCGTTTGTGGATACCTTCGGGTATCGTTCTAAATACCATCTGGAAATCAAAAATGCAATTATTTTCGATGGGTTTCTTATTAGCACAAGACCCAGCATTTATGAATGAGGACTCTAATGTAAAGCAACCATCTAATCAATCTAGCACAAGCTTCCCTTTGATTCAGAATATTGGTTGTGCCGAGTCGTTTATGTCATAAACATTAGAAACATCTAGAGACCATCTCATTAATGTTGCTAGTTGGAACACTAGAGGTCATACACATCTACAAACCTCCATTGCTAACTTTCCAGCTGTTATGGACATAATAGCATTACAGGAAACCTGGCTCCTGCAAACACCTGTATGGAACAATTACGAGATTGTTCTCCTTCCAGCCATTGCGAGTCAAAGAGGTCGACCATCATCAGGATTATTGACAGGAGTGAACATATCCAGTGGTTTCACCATTGAAGCCTGGGATTCTGTTTCTGCCTTTATCCAACTTGTCAAGATTACATGTCCAGCACATACTATTGCATTGATTAATATTTATCGCAATCCTTTAGGGTTGACTGATACTGCTTTTTATGCAGGTTTGTCCAGATTTGGTACTCCTTTCCCAAGATATTACAGATACCCTTATCGTAGGTGATCTTAACTTGGACTGTATCAATCCTAAAGGAAAAATCACAATGGAGAAGGTTAAGCGATGGACCTCCTTTATGTCAAATCGCCATTTTCACATGACCAATGGTGAAATTCAAGGCGATATTCCGGCTCAGCCCACATGGCATAGGGTTTCCATATCTACTACAATAGACTATATGTATACACATACCAACTTAACTGGACAAATAAGCACTTTTAAAATATTTCCACAAGTACATAGTGATCACCATCTACTTGTGCTTACAATTAAGTGGAATTATTTAACTATCAAAAAGTCATACTATACGAACAACCTAATAGTCAATAATGCTAAAACGCGCTTTCGTTGGTCAAATAGTAATTTGTCATCTCTAGCTTGTCTAGTTATCTCAAATGATAGCTCTATTTATCCAAAACAGTATACTAACCTTCTTCTTACTTTTGATTCCCGTATGAAACCATATAAAAAAAAAGTGCTTCATCTACACAAACATACCTTCAATCCACTAAACAAGGCTAAAAAGACTGAATATCATTGTGAAAAAAGAATGATTCTCAAAATGAATTTGCCTAATTCCATTCAACAGTTGCAAATCGTTAAAAACAAATTCCACAATTGGATGAAACAACATCGTGCACACATTTTACAAGTAGATGGTGAACATATGCTTAAATTAATAGCAAACAAGAATACGGCCGAAACTTGGGCAATTTTCAACCAATGTGCTAATAAATCTCAAGGTACTTTACAGGCCTCCAGTGTTACTGAGACCCAATGGATCAAACACTATTCTAGCCTATATGCAGACTCGTCGTTTGTGCCTCTGGTCAAGCTACCTAGTGATTCCGAGCGTTGGTCTCTTGCTTGTTCCCCACTTATACTTGAAGAATACATCAGACATATTAGCTCTTCTCAGGCTAAAGGCCCGGATGGCCTTAGTAATCGTATGTTTAAATTGAACCCTACAAAGTGGGCTGAAATATTAAATAATCTCTTCCAATCTATCATCAGGACTCGCGAGATTCCCAACTCATGGAAAACATCTATTATAGTTCCTATTCACAAAAAGGGCGACCGCACTTTACCGTGCAATTATAGACCCATTGCCCTTCTTGATGCCCCCGGAAAGCTTTTCTCCAAACTTATTTTGAGGGATTTTAACATCTGGACCAAAGTAGCTCATGCAAGAGACCCGTTTCAAACGGGTTTTCTTGCGGGTCTAGGCACAAATATTAACTTGTTCTGTCTTAACGCTCTTAAATCTCAAGCGCAAAATACCAAACAAGCACTTTATTTTGCCTTTGTGGATCTCCACACGGCATTTGATGCCATCTCTCGTCCGATTCTTTTTGCAAAACTTACCAGAGATAAGTGTCTGTCCACTCTACAACAAATTATTCAGTTGTTGCATGGGGAAACCTCAGTGCGCATTAGACTGAACCTAGAAGGTCTTCTATCCAGAGACATTCCTACTGCTCGCGGCCTTAAACAAGGCTGCCTTCTTGCGTCAGCAATTTTCAATTACTTTATGTATGACGTGCGAAAGGTCTTTGAGGAAATAACATCGGACTCCCCCAAGATAAACAATTGCCAGATTCAAACTTTAATGTATGCCGATGACTTGGTGTTAGTTTCCAAAACTCCAGTCGGACTACAAAAACTTCTTGATGGCTTTAATAGCTATATATTAGCCAATGATTTACGTGTGAATACAACCAAAACCCAGGTTGTTGTCTATAGACCACGTAACACAATGAGATCTCTTTCATCTTGGTCCATCAATCACATAAATCTGGAGATAGTATCAAGCTATGTTTATCTTGGTATGGTCTTTGATGTTAGTGTCTCGACTAATGCTCACCTTGAGGCTATTCAGTGTAAGCTTAATTCGGCTATCTCCCAAACAAAAATTATAATACATCGATATGGTGCTTTTTCGATGCAACCAGCTGTCCTCTTTTGGAAACAAAAAGCCACTCCATGTATTCTATATGGTTTGGAGTCTCAATCACCATGGCTACCAAAAGTCTTTGATAAGCTCGAAGGCAAATTCTGGAAAGCCATTCTTCAGCTACCTCAATGTATCCCGATAGCATGGATACGGTATGAATTAGGTCTTGCTTCTCTTTATGCTCAGTATCAGTGGAGAACATGTGCCTTATTGTGGAAAACTCTTCTACCTCAGTGTGAGCACAATATTCTACAATTTTTGTCGAATTACATTTTCCATACTGAACACTCTTTTGCCAAACAGTGGTTGCGGGCAATTTATCGCACTTTGGTAGAGGCAGATGCGTTGCTTAAATTGCTTTTGACCAATCCAAACAAAGTAAAACAATTAATTTACCACCATGATTGGATCAATACTCGTAACAAATGCTTGCAATATAAGTCCGCAATCCCTGAAAAATTTCGACATAAGAGGTTGGGATGTATTGAACCTTCTCTCTTAAAATTTCCCTGTAAGAGAATACGCTCAGCCATCCTCAGAATGCTCCTGAACTTATGGCACACTCGTGAACTTTTGGCCAAACGGAAGGGCTGTGAGGAGGTGGCTTCTTTCTGTAGATTTTGTGGTGATACTAAAGCCATAGAAACCTTAGAGCATATACTCTCGCTATGCCCTGCGCTAGTTCAAGAGCGCTTGACATTTTTCTCATGGCACTGTAGCCACTTAGGGAACTTAGAATCAGTGGAAAGATGGTCCACATTACTGCTGACGACCAATGTTTCCCTTCAAATTGCCATTGTTAATTTTCTTTATGGAGTGAACTTAACTTGTTAAACAATTGTTGCTGTTTACTTGAGTTCTCTGTCATTTTTCTAGGAATGGCATGTTGAATCTTCTCGTTCTCAGTATTTCTGGTGAGACTTGTTTTATATGAACTAAATTGAATAACTTTTTCTTCTCCTTTATTGTTAATGAGAATTGTACATCATCCTTATGTATCAATTTTAATGCTTCA
Organism: Ambystoma mexicanum; assembly: GCF_040938575.1. Lineage (NCBI taxonomy): Eukaryota > Metazoa > Chordata > Amphibia > Caudata > Ambystomatidae > Ambystoma > Ambystoma mexicanum. The sequence continues at coordinate 409,233,922 of NC_090940.1, forward strand.
ATCAATCATAATGAATTATTTCTTAATCTTGTGTACTTTTTAAGATCAATTGTATGTGATGTTTTGTATTGAAAAGTTGATTTATTTCAACGATATCAATAATAAATATAAAAATAAAAAAATATCCGGTGCTCACATGCACCTTTGACTCCCTCTACTCTCTCTACTGACTTGAACTCCGGTTCCCAAGGGCATTCAACCTACCAGCGCCTTCAGACCATACCAATGGTACATAAGGCACTATATAAATTCACAGTAACATAACATAACATGATATTTTGGAACAGGGATATCCCAAATGCCACTCCTGTGCTGCAGTGACTTTGCTTTCACTTGAGCTGTCAAGAAGGCACCTGTGACCTGAACTTGTTCTGTCCCACTGTATGGCAGGTGCTGCAATCCGGCTACAGATGCAGCAGTGTACAGATGTATGTTATGTCATTAGCATGGAGATTATGAAAGGGGAATCTGATCAGCGGATTACCCCTTAAGTGATGCATCATTTTAGAAATTAATAAAAGTAAAAAATGCAAGGCCTCCTAAACCATTGCCAGAGAGCAATTCATCACACTACCCACCATGTATTTCAGGTCTCCCCCATGAAAGCTATTCAATGACTTTAGGACTTCATTGGGAGGTGAGAAACAGCAGCTCAATGGGCCTCATTATGTTTTTGGTGGCAAATTAGTAGTAAATGTGTCGATTGAACACCAAAATCATTTACCATAACCTACATTTAGTACCTCGGCACTACCAAGGGATTAGGAGTGGTGGTATGGTGGTGTAAATCCCCATGTTTGGAGTCAATAGGACTCCATGGTAATGTTTTGTGGATTTACTGTGAGCGGTTATTCTGTGCATTAAATCTGATCTGCCTTAAATTGGAGGATCGACCACCAGCATTATGCTGGAGACAGACCCGCCACATTGAGGTCAGACTCAGAATTCATCGGAGTGGTACAAGAGGCAGAAATTCCTCCATTTTTTTACTGCACCGTCAAACTCATAATGAGGCCCCTGTCTTGCCAGTGACTTCTTAATTTGTAAAAATGTATTGTGAACATTTTGGCAAACGCTCAATATTACAATATTCTGAAATAGGAGAAAGCATCCTAGAAACAAGCACACTATACCCTTCCTATGGTGGAAATTCTTTCAACATCATTATTGTCAAGCAAGCTTAATGTTGTGGACTTTCTCCTCTCTGTTCTCCTCACTCCCCCCCACCCCCTTCCTGCACTGCCTTCCTTGCACTTACCTCATTATTCTGGTAATCCTCGTCATCCTCCCCGTCCTCCAGCTCTATACTCTCTTCTTCCATGATGTCAACCTCCTCCAGCTCTTCACTCTCATCTTCCATGATGGTAACCTCCTTGTCCTCCAACTCTTTTCTCTCTTCCATGATGTCATCCTCCTCTTCACTCTCCGGTTCCTCCACTTCCACCACTGCACTTAAAAAAAGATTGAGCTTCATTCTCAGCCATATAATTGTGTTGGAGGCCCGGACGTTCTTGTTGCGGTATTCGCTCAGAGGGATTGTCTTTACATCTGCACGGATGTATTTATGCATTTTGTGCTTTGGCACATAGGTGTCAGTGTGAGCAGGCTGCAGAGCAAATGAAACACAATTGATTAAATAAGTCTATTATTTCTCCTAGCAATCCCCTTGCATGCATCTAAAACATACTGCAAGCTTTTATTCTCAACATAGTCAAACGCTTAGATGTCGTTATTTCCTTTTTATCATTTTTATTTGTCTGTAAGTATGGGTAAGAGAAATATAAAAATGCTGTCTACTGTCTGAGTTTAATTATATAGCTCTATGCATTTGATTGACCATTTTACTAATGCCGTGTCTGATAGCAGTCACTATTAACACTTGAACTGATGGAACTCACTTTCTAGAAGAATCACTGCTGATATTACTCATACGGCTCAACCTCTTCAGTCAGAAGGGAGGGTGTAAAGAGATGATTTGGACTTTTGGGTTTGGCAGTTCATTAAAGTCTAAAGACAGGTATGGGGCATGCCATGTTAGTGAACTGACTCCACAGCAGGTGACAATCACAAGATGAGTGTGGTGATTAGCTATAATGCATGAAAGCAGTAACAGTTCTCAGCTGTGTCATTATTAACTACAGTTCTTACTGGCACCTGCCCGGGCGGTGCGCGTTGCTGTGCTGTTGCTCTCATATCTCTACATCTCCTTACGCTTGGCAGGGTAGTGATTTCTCATGGGCAGTGTTATTTTTGCTGGGAGGGAGATGTGTAGCGCTTTGGGGAAGTAGGTGTAGGGGACAAGAGCTCTGGGAGTGGTAAACATGATATTATATTTAGGGTCGTTATAGGTTTGCCGGTCCGGAATTAATGTGCCAGTTATAACATTTACTGGTATGTTTCCGGAACGCCAAACTACAAGTTTTATGGTGGAGCACCTGATTTACCTATGGTCAAGAGCTGGAGGTAAGTCAGGTGCCCTACCGGCAAAAAAACTGCGGTATTCGGTGCCGGTAATAAAATCAATCCACCATACAGTCCCTTGGGACTCCATGGAATGGGAATTAATCTACTCTTGCCGGCAGTCGGAATCTGCCGTTCATTCTGGCAGACCAAGTGCCGGTAACGGTATTACCATTTGGAGGTATCCCGCCAGATATACCGGCAGGATACCACCAAAATGATAATGAGGCTTCTTAGGTCCTTCACAAAACATGCATGCACCAGGAACAAGCTAAATCTGTCCCTCAGCCTATTGTATAAGGGATAATTTGAGGTGAAGTATAAGGTTGCATGTTAGTAAAGTGTAACAGTACTTAGCTTTTTCTTCCGAAAATTAATAACACTGTTTCAGCGGCATGCGTTGGGCGTGTAAAGCTGAATGTGTGGGAGACATGAGGTAGAGGAAGGGAGGAGAAGACAAAGGTGAACCTAAATCAGATGATGCCAAAATTCTATGAACTGAGAACTAGGTATTATAAAAGCAATAAGCACACTTCAGGTAATGCCCCAAGGCCCATGGTGCTTTGCAGGATAGAAGCTTTTAAAAAATAAAATAAAGAGCATCTTTTGAATGCGAGAGATAATCGCAGTTATACCCATGAATACCCTCCAAAAAAATCTGAAAATGGCCATTTGGAGCAGGAAAAACACTAAATGGCATCAAGCTAGACATGGAGGGGGACACCATGCGAAAATTAGGAGTTGAAGGGGGGCTTGGGACCAAGTTAACAGCACAAACGATTTCCTGTTGTCTCCCTATTCGGCATAATATCCGCGGCTACAGAAGAAAACGAGATTGGGAATGAAAGTGCATCACACGGAATAACAACAGTTTGGGGGGGCATGGGGAGCGCTGGGGACGAAACATAACTTTCTGAGAGTGGGGAACCATGGCATGAGGAGAGGGGCACATTGTGAGTGACTGGGGGGCCAGGGAAACATTTTATTTAGCTTTTTTTCCCCAATAACAGCGGTTATCAGAAAACTACAAATAGCCATGGCTATCTGTGGTACATTGGTATCATAGGTGCGGTCATGGGGACAATGTTTCTTTTTGAAAAGGGGAATACACATAAGAAGTGTTTTAAATTAGACAGTGGGCACGGTCGAATGCCTTGGCCACTGGCTATGGCTAGTACGTTAGTGTTTTAAAATATACAGTGGGCACGGCTTAAAGCCGTGCCCAGTGGCCATGGAGGAAGGCCATGGCTAGTGGCCCGTTAGTGTTTAAAAATATACAGTTGGCATGGCCGAAGGCCATACATGTATAGTGGCCATGGCCAAAGACTATGGCTATTGGCTCTTTAGTGTTATAAAATATACAGTGGGCATGGCTGAAGGCCATGGCTAGCAGCCCATTAGTGTTTTAAAATATATAGGCCCTCATTAGGACCCAGGCGGTAAGGGGTTTACGGCAGCGTAAACAGCGCCGACCCTTACCGCCTGATTCCGAGGTCCCTTAGCGCCATGGCGGATTTAACACCTGCTTTTAGCAGGTGTTAAAATCCATGGCGCTAAGGGACCATGTTGTTAATTACGCCACCGTAATTTACGGTGGCGTAATTAACGCCTTCCCCACTCCCATTATGCCCTATGGGGCAAAAATGGGAATGGGGAAGGGTAAATGGGGATTGGGGACTTACCGCCCCGCCAACCTCGGAATGGGGCGGTAAGTCCGCCAACCACCATGGCGTAAACGTAGTTTACGCCATGGTGGTAAAGGTACGACCCAGGCGGTAACTTACCGCCTGGGTCGTAATGAGGGCCATAGTGGCCACAGCCAAAGACTGTGATCACTGACCATGGCCAGACGCCATGACTAGTGGCTTGTTAGTGTTGTAAAATATACATTGGGCACAGCCAAAGGCCTTGGCCACCGGCCATGCCCAAAGGCCATGGCTAGTTAGTGTTTTTAAATATACAGTGGACATGGCAGAAGGCTGTGCTCACTGGCCAGGCCCGAAGTCCCTGGCTAGTGGGCTCAAAAGACATGTATAGTGGTCAACGCTGAAGGCCATGGCTACTGACCCGTTAGTGTTGTAAAATATTCAGTAGGCATGGCTGAAGGCCATGGCCAGTGGGATGCAAGTGTGTGGTGTGGAAAAAACCTATGGTATAACAAAACCATTGAAATTCAGTGAAAAAACTTTAGTTAAAGTTTAGTTCATTTTCCCACAATTATCGCAACAAACCCCTTGAAATTCAGCGCATTGGGAAAATCATGACGGCTTAACTCAGCAGGTTCCCATTGAAAAGCCGAAGAGAATATATATTATAAGGTAATAGATTCACAATAACATACAAAATACCATTATGGGGGACATAGCGTTACGGGGAGATCAACAGGGTCACGCCAAGTTAAGCCGGTCATGATTTTCCCAATGCACTTAATTTCAAGTGTTTTGTTGCAATAAATGTGGGCAATTTAACACTTAACTAAACTTTAAGTAAGGTTTTTTCACTGAGATCTATATCTACAAGTATTTGTCTCAACAAGCATTTGATACTGATGTTATGCTAGGTACTGGTCTGAAAGTACAAGTCGTGTAGGTGAGTAAAATCATTGTTCAAATCAATAATCTGCCAAGCTTTGTAGAACCCCCCAAAGACTGATCTTCCGTGTTTTCCTCCCCGGCACAAAGCTGTGTCCTGGGCTTGTGGGAATTTAAGATATGGTCAGCTGGGCAAATAGGAATAAAGTATACTATGGTCTGAGCGAAACTGGAAGGAGTTGAGACGAAACGTGCACCCAACCAAATCTAATAGCCTTTCTTTTAGATATTTCTTGGGTGTTTATTGTATAGAAGGAAGAGGAAGCGGGCTGACTCGACTGCTCTGGGATAGTTTGGTAGAGGAAAGCCAGTTAAATTGTTTCCAAAGAGAGAATGGCGCGAAGAAGGGTGTTAGTTTTGAGCTGAGAAGTGAAGGCTACTGCGACCCATTAGCTGCATGCAGTGTGAGAGCTTTCCCAGTGATGGAAGTATGTTTAACAATGTGTGTACTGATTACACTCAGTAATAAATCCAAACGATCATCTGTATGAGGGCTGGTGAGCCATTTTGTTTATCCCCGTGGAGAAAAAAAGAAACCACTTGCAACCCATTTCTTTCTTAAGCCTCTGCAACAGATCGCACCTAGTCTACTCAAAATAATCGCTCTTAATATTGGTGAATAGAGAACATACAAACTACATAAATAACGTCTATTGTGCAACCCAGTCATATTATTTATCCACTTAGCAAACGTTTCCCTCCCATAAGGCTTCCACTTTAATGATAACCAAACACATAAACAGGCTATCTGTGCATATGGCGTTTTCCAAGCCAAGTGCAAACTTGCATTGGTGAAATGAGCAATAGCACAGCCTTGCTTCAAGCAACACTGTAGTCTGCTCCAAAATGGGCACACTTTTAGAAATGCGTCCATTTGATGTTAGAGCCTGCTAAAGGTCAGGGAGTACACGGTTGAACGCCATCAAAGATACATAGATTAAGCATGCATAGGTTATATTAGGTATCTAGCACGGCTCCTTGTTGAAAGGGCAACTTAACGGAATACTTCACTCCATTTACTAATGTAGATTATGAAAGACATATCTTTCATACTACACGCCAAGAGAAAGGAACATCTTTAGACACTTTGTAATGAGGTTACGCATCAAGTTGAAGCAATGCAAATTCCATCGCTACTCCAATGATGAAGCACTCCGGTCACAAGTAATAGCTGGGTGTGACTCTCAAAGTTTTCGTACGAAGCTCCTGCCAAAACAACAGTCCATCGATGAAATTCTCGCCCTGGAGTGCATGGAGGCAGCAGTGGAATCTCAACTGGACAATTTAGGGAAAGTACCATACAGACAAAATCTGCTGATCTAGAAGCTGTTAACAGTTCTCTTCAGACAACTCATTACCAAGACGCACTGAGGATGCATGTTACAGATGTGGATATAAGTACCCTGTATGTGGGGGCTACGACCGTTTAGGGCCATGTGCAAGAACGCCCCCATCCAACCCACCTTCCGGAAAGGTTTCAAAGACCCAAGAAAGTTGGTACCAACAAGCACAAGTGAAGGGGGCCCAGACACAGACCTCAGGTGGCAACGGCGAGATGAGATGGACATTAAGAAAACATACTCGACTGAAGAACACAGGCCGTCTGACACCTTCCGACGCAGCAGGTGCCGGCGCTATGTCCGCTACATCGAAATGAAGTTACCTTCTAGTAGTGATTCGTCTACATCAGGAGAAGAGCAGCGTAAAAAGGGATATGTGTGGGTTTTGAATAACAGCACTGCAACCCAACCTAGCCCTGTTCTTAGTTTACAAGTTAATGACACGCCCATGGATTTTCTCATTGACACTGGTGCAACAGCTAATATAATTAGCGAAGAAGCTTACAACACCCTCCCAAATGCGCCAAAACTCAAGAAAGCCATGGTTGACATCTACCCATATGGCTCCACCATGCCACTGCCCTGCAAAGGTGTCATCTCAGTCATGTGTGCACACAAATCGCACATCGCAAAAGTACATGTCCTCAAGACAGAAGCAAAAAGCGGATGCATACTCGGTTTTAAGACTGCAGTAGACATGGGACTAGTTTACATCATATATCAGCTGATGGCCCACAAGTACTTTTCTCGGCCGGAGGACATTGAGGCAGCCTTCCCAAAATTGTTCAAAGGGATAGGGAAGTTAAAGAATCAAAAAGTCCAACTTCATATCAATCCTGAAATAAAACCTGTCACCCAACACTACTGAGGCATACCTATTAATATACAAACTCAGGTGGAGGATGAAATTAATAAACTAATAAAGCAGCATGTCATAGAGCCGGCAACACCCACTCCGTGAGGGTCTCCTATAGTACCCGTACTGAAGAAATCACCAGACGGTTCCATCAGGTTATGCGTGGACATGAGAAGGGCGAACAAGGCCATAGAAAGAAAAGACGCCAGGCACCACGCCTAACAGATATGAAACAACTACTGCATGGTGCCAAGTTCTTCTCGAAATTGGATCTTACAAAAGGATATCATCAGATTGAAAGTGAGCCTGAGTCCAGGTACATCACCACTTTCGTCACTCATCTGGGCCTATTCCAATACAAAAGACTCCGTTTTGGCATCTCTTCGGCTGCAGAGATCTTCCAAGAGGAGATCCACAAGGTCATCCGCCATGTCCCAAACTGTTTGAATTACTCTGATGACGTATTATTTTATGGCAAATGAAAGGAAGAACATGATTCAGGCCTACATAAAGTCTGTGCAGCGCTCGAGACAGCAGGACTTACACTTAATCAAGCAAAAATGTGAATTCAGAAAAGAATCTCTCAGGTTTTTCAGACACATATTTTCGGAAAGAGGAATGAAACCAGACCCTGAAAATGTTGCGGCCCTTAATTCCACCCACCACCACAAAATGTATCTGAATTATGCTCTTTTCTTGGATTGGCAAGCTATTGCTTGCGATACTTACAAGGCTATGCGACAGTGAGCAATCCCCTACGCCTACTCACACGAAAGAACCAACCATTCGAGTGGTCACCAGGCTGTCAAAGTGCCTTTGAAACCACCAGTGATAACATTTCCAAAGCAGAATTTATGGCATACTTTGATAGAGACAGGAAGACCGAAGTAGTGGTAGATGCCAGCCCAGACATATTGATACAATGCGACCCTGCAAATCCATCTGGGAAATGTATAGTGGCAAACACGAGCAGAAGCCTCACAACAACAGAACAGGCCTACTCTCAGGCAGAAAAGGAAAGCTTAGCAGTGGTGTGAGCCTGCACATATTTTCACCTCTTCTTATATGGCAAAACATTCACGGTCATCACTGATCATCAAGCAATTCTAACAATTTTGGTGACCCCAAGGCAAGAATGCCCCCTCAGATAGCCAGATGGGGACTACGTCTTCAAGACTACAAATTTAACATCATACATCGCCCAGGGAAAGAAAACAAACTGGCTGATTACCACTAAAGACACCCTGGCGGCCCACCCCAAAAAAGTCAGTCTATACCTGATAATTACATCTACCTCTTCATACATCATCTGCAACTGCTGGCGGTGGAATGGGCCACCATACGAAAGGAATCAGAAAATGACAAAGCCCTCGCTATAATGACTCATTGCATACATGCCAACATTCTGTGACCAAAAATCTGTAGGCACCCGCGGTGGAGGGGCGCTTTTAGCCGACCGCCGTGGGTGCCTTTGACATTAAAAGCCTGAATGCTGCTCCTTCTCCCGCTACGCCAGCTCGGGGAAGTCCTTGAAAGACTCCCCCGAGTTGGCGTGGTGAGGGCTAATGGCGCCTTTTGCCAAAGGCACCTGCGGCGGAGGGGCGCTTTTAGCCCACCGCCGTGGGTGCCTTTGACATTAACAGCCTGCATGCCTCGCCTTCTCCCGCTACGCCAGCTCGGGGAAGTCCTTGAAAGACTCCCCCGAGTTGGCGTGGTGGGGGGCTAATGGCGCCTTTTGCCAAAGGCACCTGCGGCGGAGGGGCTCTTTTAGTCCACCGCCGTGGGTGCCTTTGACATTAACAGCCTGCATGCCACGCCTTCTCCCGCTACGCCAGCTCGGGGGAGCCCTTGAAAGACTCCCCCGAGCTGGCGTGGGCAAAAAAAAAAAAGGTAAAAAAAAAAAATCGGTATTTGGTGTCAAAAAATCGGTAGGCGGTAGGACTGCTTAAAAAGCGGTATACTACCAACTAAATCGGTAGGGTTGGCAAGTATGTCATTGCATCCGGAATGACAGGATGTTGCACGCCAAGCAACAAGCCAGACAAGAACAAGAAACTGTGAAAGATGAGCTAACGGTAGTTGACGACTACATTGTGATGAAAGGTTCTAAAATTGTCATCCCGTGGTCGCTACGTGAACGTATTGTCGCGCTAGCACATGAAGGTCACCGGGGAATAGCTACCACGAAACGTCTCCTGCGTGAGAAGGTATGGTTTCCTAAGTTGGACACTCTGTTGGAAGAAGTCGTTGGCAGGTGTGACCTGTGTGCACTAGTGGCTCCACCGCCGCACCCAAATCCGCTACAGATGTCAACAATTCCTGGAGGTGTCTGGGAAGAGGTAACAGTAGATCTTTTTGGACCACTGCAAAATGGGAAATACGTACTAGTGCTCACTGTTGAAAATTCTCGCAGCCCGACACAAAACTCATTGATTCCACTGCAGCGACGTGCATCATTCTGGCACTGGACCGAATGTTATCCACCTATGGAATACCAAAGATCCTGAAATCAGACAATGGACCCCCATTTACAAGTCATGATTTCGAAAACTTTGTCAATTATATAGGGGTTCCTACACCGCAAGATAACACCACAATGGCCTCAGGCCAATGGGATTGTTGAACGATTTATGTCCAACATCAAGAAGTCCTTACAGATAGCCAACTTGATCAACAAACGCTTTGAGTAGGCACTATATCAGCTGATACGTGATTATCGTCACACTCCTCATAGCACCACCAGGGTCAGCCCTTCTGACCTAATGTTTCAACGAGTTGTAAGAACCAGACTGCCAGAAGTTCAGAATCGACAGCAAATCACTCCTCTCGAACAACAATTCAAAGATCGTGATCAGGAGCAGAAGGAGAGAATGAAAGAGAGAGCTGACACCTGAAGAGGAGCAAAGGAGTGCGACGAAGATCTAGGAGATCAGCTAGTAGTGTGCTAGCCGAGGGCCCAGAAGGAAGACTCGACATTTGCCCCAGAGATGCTGGTGGTAACCACCAAAAAGGGCAACATGGTAACAGCCAGTGGAGATCAGCAACAAGAGATAACGAGGAACTCTTCTAGTTTCAAGAGACTTCCATGTCCATACCTGAGAAATGGGAGCTGTCAAGTGACAGTGCTGATGAATCATTTTCAGATGATTCGTATCAAGGAGACAGTGAATATTCTGAAAATGAAGAACAGTGCAGAGGAGTATGTTCATGCGCCCAGGAACTTCCTTGCCCAAGAAGGCCTCAACGCAGCTGCATAAAACCCCTCAGGCTGATTGAGGAAATGGGGTACGCTGTACTTTAAAAAAAGGGGGAGATGTCACGTCATAACGTGACTAGTGCTACCCTCCCACATCGTCATGTGGGTGGCCTTCAGTTTGGGCCACACTGAGAGAAAGGGGACGTTGGGCTAGGGATGGGGGCGGTAACCAAAGGGTCACATGGAGTCACGGTTTCGGCAGTTAAGCCGTTATATGGTAATAAACAAAGTCGTGTTTGGACCCTCTTCGTGTCTGTGTGATTATGGCCCTGTTAGGGCCAGACCTGATGATCCGTTCCTTAGAGCCCCGTGCCTTGCCTGCACAAGCACTTTTACACAGAGTTTGTCAACATTTCAGTCCTTGTTGCCCAATTGCTTTTGCTCCTTGTATATCCTTATGGGAGGGCAGGCCTGAGACCCCTACCATGAGAGGGGTCCCTTTTAGTTGCCCGATGGAAATACGTTACTCCACACATTTACAAAACATAAGTAACACATGGGGGCGCTCATGTGCCCGAATAAGATGGCTGCCGGGTAATTGAGCTCCCTAACTAACCGGCTCTAATTCTCAAAATTACGCTGGATCACACTGCCTGATTGTGCGACTAATGGCTCCCAACTGCAAGTGAAGCGTGAGGGGAACCTCCAGGTGATGTCCAGCGCTGACAGAGGTCAGATGTCACCAGACTCTAACAAATGATCTGCATGGGCCAGGCGCAAGCTGACTGGTGCGGCACCCGGCCCTGGGTAGACACAGCGATGAGGGCCCACTAAATAGCAGGGCAACAGATGATTTTGAGGTGTGCTGTCCCCTTACCCAGCACGGTGGGAACGCCATGAGGAGAGCTGCCACCAACCGCAACAATTTATTGAATTAAATATTGTCAATCGGAGGTAACGTCATCCTAATGTCTAATTGGGAACAGATACTTTCTGTTTGACTAGGCATGAGTTCCAAGGCCAAAGAGCCCTTTTCACCCACTCCCAATGCAATGGGTAAACACGTCGCTATTTTCCTGTGGCAGTTTGCTACTTCCATAATCTGGGGTTATTCACAGTGGAGTGGATACCTATTATCTTTATCAGGTATTTTAGATGTTTTACTGTCCACATGCTTTCCAATGATATTAGAATCAGTTCGAGCCTTACTTCTAGTATTATATTGTCTGCACCGTTTGGTCATGCTGATGGTTTGGAAAGTAATGTACAATTTAATACGTGGTGCATATGACAAAATGCTCTTACCAACCCCAGGAAATGCGCGTCTCACATCTCCCGCCATCTGCTGCTGACTACAGACTGCACTCTGGTTGCACTCACAGAGGCGCGCAATACGCGTGCCGCTTCTGTTTTTAAACCTTGCAAGGTGCTATCTGCTTAAAGCCACAGTAGTTCGGAACAAACATTCTTCCACCAGGATGATGACAGTCTCAGTCCTCAGCCGACTGCACTCACATCACACTCTACCTACAACAACCATCATCACATATCCATTGGTATGTCTACGTTCTGCTGTCTGACAGGCTGCTGCCCTTCAATGGTCCCTGTCCCACTGTCCTGAACCAGCTCCACTGCTTGACAGGCTGCCGTCCTTGAATGGTCCCTGTTCCACTGCCCAGAACCAGCCCTGTCCCAACAGGTCAAGAGCTAGCCAAGTAGATGATCTCTGTACAACATATGGCTCAACACACACTACAAGAGCCTAAGGAAATGAACAAGTACCTGCCCAACCACAAACAACCAGCTCCTGCCACCCAGTCCATGAACCCCTCTGAATCTAAACCAAGAATTTTCAGAATCTGCAATACAACTGCAACTTCAAGCCTCCCTTTGTTTGCCTCTTTAAAATCCTGAAATGCATTTTCCAGCGCAGCTGCCAAACTGCTACTTCGCAAGCATTGGTAGATACATCCTGCATGTGTCTACCAATAAGCCTGCTCTAAACACACAGTGGGACACTAGCACCTCTGATATCACAGTTTCTGATTCTATTGCACCTGAGATTCATTATGTTCTTGATTCCATCATACGAGGGCGAAAGCTCGAATACTGTATTGACTGGAAGCGAGCCACTAGGGACTGTGTTGGTCCAGCCACTACCAAATGTGCCTTCCAGAAGGTGGTTGAGGATGGATCCCATTACTTGCATTTCCCCACAAGATGCAGCAGACCCTATACACAGGCCCTTACTATAGACTGCCTATGGATAAGCCATTAGATTATTTGACAAGGAGTTTGCCCAACGCCTGAATTGGGAGCAGTGTTACCTAACCAGAGAAAGGAAAGAGAGGGCATTGTCACAGGGGTCATTAAGCACACTGTGAGTGGGTATCAAGAAATGGGGCAGAGACTGGAACACTATATACAAATGCCAGGGGTTCTGATCAGTGGCGGCTGGTGAACTTTTAAAGTGGTGGGGCGTAAATGTATTTTCCGTCTCGGCAGGAGCGAGCCCGATTTAGCAAAGGGAGGTCCGGGGAAGTTCTCCCCTGCCAACATTAATTTTAAATGAGGTCTGGAAATGGTGCATTTTCCAGAACAATTTGAAAAGAAAAGTGATGCCAGGTTACATTCACAACCACGTCATGTATGCTCCACTGAAGCCATGAGTCAATAGACCAAACCCTTCTGCACCCTGGGATACACCCAGGCCTTTAAGGGGGGTAAGAAATCGAGGGGGGGCTCATTTGGGAGCATGGCTTGTGGGAGGGGCGTGGCCTAGAAAGTACGCAAATCGTAAGGTATGCACACAAATATATATACATCTTAAATATTTGTATGCGTACCTTACTATGGTTACTATATATTTGTGTGCATACCTTACGGTTTGCCTAGTTTTCAGGCCATCTTTTTAAACATTTCGGGTTTATAAAAGATGGCTTTGAAAGTACACAATTCTTGAAAAACTACGGACAAAATTGTCCGTCGGCAAAGCTTTACAAAAGATGGCTTGAATTGTGTACTTTTCAAGCCGTCTTTTATAAACCTTGAAAAATGTCGAGGAATCCCCAGGTTCGCCGAGGGTTAAAGACACCTCGGTGACCTGGGGAAACAAAGGGACAGTAACTGCCTCTGGTGACCTCTCACGCGAGGGGTCACCCGAGGCAGTTACTATGAATGACGTAAGTGGCAGCCAGCCTCAGCATCGCTGTGGCTGGCTGGCACTCCTGTCAGCTCGCCTGACTTCATGGCAGGCGCATCTCCCGTTGTGGCCTATAATGCATCCCGACAATGTTAAGGTCGGACTGGGGGGGGCACCGGCAGGGCCCTGACTCAGCCCCACTTTTTGGAGACTGCCGGGGCCCGGCCCGGCAGGCCCTGGCCCACTTAAAGCACTGGATAATCCCCCCACTGCCAACAAGCAGGTCTATCACCAGCAATGTAAGACGTGGCAAAAATGGCAACAAAAATAACTTAAACCTGGAAAACCCTCTGTTCAACATGTAGGACGCTGGTTACCAGGCATCCACTACTCATTAAGAATTACCAGGTCTCCCCACAAAAGCAGAGCCCTCCTCAGTCCAATAAACAGTGCATGTTTACTACCAGAACCTGTAGCACCTCAATTCACAGACAAATGCATTCCCATCAACAAGTTCTTTAGAAAATAAACATGATCAGGCTCCACACCAGTGGTGCAATAACATTGAGCTGACCGGGCTTCAGTCCCACTAACGCCTGAATTAATGGGCTATGTTGGCTCGACCTGGCTGACCTGCAGAGCCGTGGACAGACAGAGCGGGACACAGATGTTAAACGGCACCTGGGCTCGCTGTTAACAAAGGCCCGCAATTACTAACGTAAAGCATTTCACTGTTAGCACCTGCACTCATATGCATACATTTTTAGGCAATTGAAATCGGGATGTGGGGTTAGTTAGTACTTGCATGCCAGGAGAGTGATTGGAAGGGCAGAGAGGGGACAGGAGACCGCTCATTCTCACAGCAGTCCTTAAGTGGGTGCTTTCAGATTTAAAGGAGAGAGTTAATTGCTTGCAACATTGAAGCTGCACTACAATAGTCTCTCCCATTAGAATGTGTAAAGAAGTTAGATGCCCGCACCGTCTCAGAAGGCCAGCCCTTGCCTGCTACTGAACAACAATGCCCCCTCCTGGGTAGGGTGTCCTGCACTGCACTTGCATGGGTTTCTATGCAAGCTTGCATACTGCACGCACAACCCTGCAGCGTGCAGTGGGGGATACCCTACCGGGGGGCATTGGAAAGAGGAGGGGGTGGCGAGCACTGCCCAGGCAGAGACTTCAGAAAACGGATGCTGGCGCTGGAAGTAATGCCTGTGACCCAGGCCTTACTTCCAGCGCCAGCATCCGTTTTCTGTGTGATGAGGTCGTCTGTTTTGGTAATTTGAATAGAAGGTGGCCTGCTATTTAAAATACAAAACTGCTTTTGTATTTTGAAATGCAGGCAGCCCCTCTCACACAGCCGAGTTCTGCAGTGCAGATTGAATGTTTAGACCTCTGACGTCCACTCCAAAAAATAAAGAAACCCTGCTAGTGAATAAAGCAAGGATAACAAAGTTTTATATAATATAAATGGCAGCAAAGAACTCTGCTGCCCGAAAGCACTCTGCAAAAATTACACGGGCAGCAAACTAAAAAGGCCAAACGCATCATCAGTGATGACATTACATAGAGTAGAAAATCACATTGCTGGTTGGTGTGGACATATAGCATAGCATGCTCCATAGGGGATGCCAGGCGCTAATTGGCCGTTGTTTCCCAGTGGATCTTGATGCACATGGGTCAGCTGGACTCATCCTTGCGGTGAATGTCGAGTGGCACGTTAGAGACATTTGGGCCTCATTACGAGTCCGGTGGTAACTGAGGCGGTAAAACCACCTGGTTACCGCCGGAATCATATTACCATTCCGCCCCGTGACTCCCGGAAATACCAGGGCATTACGACCCTGGTGTCCCAGGAATTCCGGAGGCGGAATTCGGTAAATCCCCATTCCCATTGAGTCCCATAGAACCCAATGGGAATGGGGAAGTGGAAACACCGGCACCATCTCGTGATAGTGCTGGTGTTTCCACGTCCGCCTGCAGGTGGGCAGTGTTAAACCCGCCAGGTCAGACCTGGCGGGAACATCACCTCCCGCCTGCAGGACTCGGGATCGGGCGGTCCGGAATTAACAGTGGCAGCGGGTTTACCGCCACTGTTAATTCCGGACCGCCCGACCTGTAATGAGGCCCATTCTATCTAATCTAAGCTAAACAACAGGAACCAGTAATTCATTAGAGATGGCAGGCACCTGAACATCATATGAAAGGGGCGCTTAACAGAAAAGAATATAATATATAGGCATACCGACCCCCACATTCAGGACTTCGCTAATACTGCAGTTCCCACACCCAAGTTTCTCCCCCGGGGGTTTGATCTACCGTCTACCTTCCCTGGTGTCTCATGATACGAGAAGATGTGTGTTGCTGTTGGAGAGATATACAGACGTGCCTGCTTTAGATCTGTGGTGGGTAATCTGGACTGGTCAGGATCAGGCGGCCAGAGACTTATTGGTATGTGAAGAGATAGGTGGTCAGGGCAAAGGTGTGTGGTGGGCTCCAGCCTGGTGGGGTGGGGGTCAGGAGTGCGCTGGCAGTTTAGTGGAGATGGATGGACACAGTGTTAGGGCCTGGTACTGTCTCACGCTCCTCACAGAATACATTCTCGAAAACGATACTAGGTATTACATTTGAGAGGTGAGGGGAAGGATTGTCTTCTGTGGGAACAACGGTTGTGCAGAGCTGTCCAGGTATGCTGATGGCTTGGCACCTCTGTGCGAAACTGGAGCTGAGAGGCTGCAGCCCTTAAGAGTGGCGGTTTTAGACCTAATAAAAGATGGCGTCAGGGCCTAATGCAAAATTGAGTCTTGGAGCTGAGGCATGGCTGGTGTTATTGCCGAATTCTATGCGCTTTAGGGCTCTTCCACATGCCCTGAAGATGGGGGCTGCTCCCCCCTTAGCTTCGATGGGTTTTATTCACTTCGGCTGCGACTAGGGGGGCGGGATAGGATAATTTCCTTCCCAACAAGATTCTGCAGTGCAGGTGAGGCAAGGTTTATGTCACTGTTAATGAGGTCGAGACCAGAAAGAGTGCCATGGAAGAATGTTCTTAAGCCATTCAACTCATTATTGATAACCTTGTGTGTGATGTGAGGATTATGAACATCAATAATGAAGCTCTGCAGGTGAGAGTGCATGGAAACAAGGTGCACATTCTAGGCTTTCCCAATTATACCACAACATCAAACATGGAGATGTCATTGAAATGTTTTCCAGGGATATCATTGGTAACGCAAACTTTTGCCGGCAGTGTCTAGGAAAGTGAGCACATCGCTCACTGGTTTCTTCACCAAAGCCAGGTGTCAGGACCAAGCATTACAATCTGTAGGAGCTGCTGAACTCCACTATCCCCCAGGGAGCTCCACCTCTAGTGCTGTTATACAGCTAGATGTTGTCACTCTGAAGGGAAAGGGGAAGTGGATAAAATAAGAAAAGACACAGGCTCATCTGCTTTTTCTGGATATGAGATGTGTGACTCCTCTGCTTAAAGCCAAGATGAGAATGTCTAACCTACTCTTATCTGTAAACTCTGGTCCTCAGTATAACCTTCTGGCTCTTCACTGTATCACCCTACTGTCCTTAATGAGTCTCTTTAAAATACTGCTCTATTCAAACTGTATTCTCTGTAAATTAGAAGCCAAAATCTGCTTAAAAATCTAAACCATAATAGATACATTATGTTGTTTAAATATCCCAGTCATCTTTGAGTTCCCTCATATATTTGAGTTGCTCTGCTCTTCCAGGCACTTCCCTCTCGGGTGAATTCTTATTTGAAGTTTACTTCCTAGTTTCAATCAATGGCCATTCATGTATCTCATTTCTTTTTTTTCTTCTTAAAAGGAGGAACAATCTCTTAAACAGTTCATTCCTGTGCTTCTGCATGCAATGGAAGAGAGATGTTTCTCTTAAGCGGAATTGCTGTTCAAAATTCACTCACAGTAAATGCTGCTCATCAGTGCTGTCCGTACTCACGATGAGAAGCAGCCAATTATATGGTTGCCCGGGTACCAGCTACAAAATGTGCGCCTCTGCAATGTTAGCGGATGTTACCTTACTTCAAGCTCACTTGTAGTTATTAAAGGCGTGACCCTCAATAAACACTGCACTTCTTTCCTGAGCATTTCCCAAAAACTGAGGCAGAATGTCACAATGTTCAGGGCCTTCTCACAGATGTCTGCGTGTGTTGCTCTTCTCCCGTGCCTGAGTTTCATCAGACAGGGACACGACCAGGGACAATGATTCACCAAAATGACAGGTAAGCAGAAGTGACATCACAGATCTGATGCCACAGAAAGTGATGTCATTTGACCTTTGACCTTTGACCTGGATGACATTGGTTCCTCTTTAACCTTTGTGGCATCAATGGAAGTGGCTTGCGGGCATAAAAAAAGTACATAAAGGTAAGTTAAAATATGAAATAGGTACCAAAGCAGACACAAATATTTTAGAAACTAACCACATTTTAACAAGAGTGCTGCCTTTCATGAGACTGAAACATGTCTGGGGATGATTGTGCTCTCATGCAGAAGGGAAGTGACCTAGCAGTTCAGGCTGAACTGTGCCTTTTAGGGTGGGACCCAGCCTAACTTGCATATGGTCCACTTTGTAATGGCTTTTCAGGCGAATAAAGATGGTCTGGAGGGTTGCCCAAAGCAGTGCCAGGGTTAAGTGTGAGTCTAAATCTTCCAGCCATCACTTTTGTTTTTGCTGCCTTCATATGCAATGGATGAGGTCGTGATATGACAGGTTTAGACCCAGTAGAACAACATAGGATGAACTACTGCCATAGATATGACACATCAGCATTTTATGGACATTTACTTCCGCATTAATGCCAATTATAGCTGCATTTCAGTTATTGTCATTATATGAAAAGTAGAGCCCCTACATTGCCAGTTACTGCGATAGTACAGTATCCAAAAATCCAATAGAAGCAAGTCACTGCAGTGCACAGGAACGTTAATGTGTTAATTAATTATGATGATGTGTTACTTACCTAGACTGACTGCACCAAATTGCCACACTAACCACGTAATAACACTTATCATGCTTACTTTATCATAGATGCCGAGAAACATATACAATGCCACACTCAGTAAGGACTGGGGCATTCAGCGTTCCCTCCTCCAATTCATCGTTCTCTTTGCTGCTTTTACTCGCTGACTCTTATCATTTGCATTTCCTTCCCTCCCCTATTCTCATTAGTTTGGTTCCCGTTTGATTTAATTTTCTCCTCACTTCCTCCTCCCTCTCCCGTATCTTCCTGCCCCTTTCATGCTTCGGATCACCTACCACTTTCTTTCTGTTTCCCCTCCTGATCTACCTACATCTTACTCTTTGACAATCTTTACTCGCTGATATCTGTCTTCATTCAACACTCTGGGCCTCATTACGAGGCAGGCGCCCCCTTTATGAAGGGTGCCGGTATGGGACCGGCACCCTTCATTACGGGACGCCCTATTACGAGGTGTCCTTAGCGGGTCCCACGAGGGGACCAGGGAGCTAATAACGGGCCCGTTATTAACGAGCCTGTTATTAGCTGCCTCCCCCTATGGGGGCTCAAATGGGAATGGGGATGGGTTTTTCCAATGAGGACTTACCGGGTCCTCCAAGGTTGGAATAGCCCGGTAAATCCTCATTGGAGGAATCCGGTACTGGAACGCAGTATGGAGGCAGCTATGCCCTTACTAAGGACATGGCTACCTCCATGCTCCTAATGAGGCCCTCTGTCTTTTCTTTCTTCTTTGCACTCTTCTCTTCCATCAATCCCGCTTTTCTCTTCCCTCTCCCCAATACAGCTGCTAGTACTTTACATTCTTCTGTGCTATCTGTGCTATCTCACCACCCTCGTCATCTCTATCACCTTCTTCACAATATTCTGTCTCCTAAAGCGCCTGATCCATCTGTTTTTTGTCTCTCTCTTCCTCTGACTTTGCAAACTACTTCACATGTAAAGTAGCAAATCTCCGCTCAGCTTTCACTTTTTCTGTTACTCATTGCACTTCTCCCTGTCCTGTCCTACCTCCACATTCTTTCTCTTCATTCTCTGATCTTGCTGACTCTGACACCTCTGCCCTTTTAGCTAATCCAAGGGATTACAAGGTACACCCTTGGTTGATTCTTTGGCTTTTAACTTTATTAAGTCGCATTTGTTTTATTTTCCTTTTACAGCGCCAGACCTCTGGGCTGCGTCGTGTCACTGGGCGCCACCCATTTACATTCACGTTACTTTGTAGCGGCTAGTTTTAAATTATTTTTATTTTCTACCTACCTCTGATTTGATTTTCCTTTCCTTGTATGCTAGAGGCAGAGGGTGCTTGGTCTCATCAATACATGGAGGCTTGGCTCGGGTGCGTAGGTCTGTTTTTCATTTCTCTCCTACATGTAAACCAGTGGTGCAGTCTGTCTTCACTGTCTAAGCAGCAGTGGGAGCAGATTGGCTCCGGTAATGCAACTTCCTATTTATGTGTCACTATGGTATACAGTGCAAATGTTAACCCTGTATGGGCCTGTCCGGGTTAAGGACGGGCCGCGGGGTCCAATGGCTAGGTATTACTCAAAAATGTATTTAATTGCTCTTCAGCCCTCGAATACCATCCTACGTCCGAATTTTGTAGTCACTCCTCCAGTACTTGCTACTCCTCAGGTAAGGCTGAAAATGCGCTGCATTCTTTCCTTTTGAATACATGTTCTATCCCGGCTCATGCGCTGTCTATCCATGATCTCTTGCTAGTGGACAAGTGGGATATTGGATTTGTTACGGAGACATGGGTATCAGAGTCCTCAACTCCTGTGCTTGTGCAGGCCCTTCCAGTTGACTACAACATTATTCACTTGGACCGTGCTTCCAGCCATCCGGGCGGTGGGGTTGCGGTAGATTTTAGAAACACGCTCCAGTTTCTGGTGGTCCAGCTGGACCATACGTTGGAAATGAAAGCACTGCTAGTCCGACATTCGGTCTCAACATCATTAGCCCTTCACTTCCTATTAGTATATCAGCCTCCGGGACCCTATGCCACGACCCTCAATCCTTTTCTAGACCTGGTGGCCACTTTTCAAGTCCAATACTCAAACTTAGTGATTTTGGGTGACTTCAATTTGAGACTTAATTTCCCTTGCACTCCGGCTTTTGCCCAGTTCTCTGAAGCCCTACTGGACTTGGGGCTCTTCCAACATGTCATAGAGCCCACCCATGATAAAGGTGGGATACTGGATTTGCTTTTTGCCATGGCAGACAAATACATGCCAACATTCTGTGACCGAACATCTGTAGGAATCTTAAACTTTCAAAAATATTGAAAAAATCGGTGTTTGTTGTCAGTAAATCTGTAGGCGGTAGGACTGCTTAAAAAGCGGTATCCCACCGCCTAAATCGGTAGGGTTGGCAAGTATGTAGCAGGTGCCGGAGAGAGGGGCGCTGCGTTGTGCAGCTACACTGAAGAAATAGCATATTGCACTTGCAGGCGGGTGGAAGTGGCGGGATTCGCACAGGGCGGGGCTGAAATGTGCAGTTTCCTCCCCCGGCTCCTGACGCAAGCTCATACCTGCCAGAACTCATTAGGAGGAGTGGCTCGCCATTGCTTCAGCGGCTCGCTCCAGCATGTAGATGACTGGCACCGGGGAGTTGAGGTACTGTGAACCATGTGGCTGTTGATATCCAGAAGTGCTGGAGCGAATCTCAAGGGGGCCTCTGACAGTGTGGGGAAGTTGCACTGGTGCACTGGTCTGCTAACTGCTGCCAGTAAGAACACACTATTATAAAAGCAGCAGCTTGAACACATCCCCACCGAAGAACGTTCCTCGGATTCTGTGTACTTGCGCACCCTGCAACCATGGCTGAACAGGCTGCTAAATCCAGGCCAAAATAAAAATACTTTTTTTTAATTTAAAAAATCGGTATTTGTTGCCACTAAATCGGTAGGCGGTAGGACTGCTTAAAAAGCGGTATCCTACCGCCTAAATCGGTAGGGTTGGCAAGCATGTAGACAGTGTCACCTGCCCTGTGGTCCAGAAAATAATCTGTTCTGACCATAGTCTTGTTTCCTTCAAAGTAAGGCGCCTAGTAGTATCTATTTAGGCGCCTCCGGTGCCCTCGAAAAGGCGGGACTGGCGCCCTGTAGATTTGCCCACCCTGGCATCCTTGATATTAGAGAGGTGCAGGCTTTTGGATAAGCCTGATCTGTCATCCCTCTCTTCCATTTTCACAGAGCTAGCCGACTTAGTTGCCTCTGTGAAACTGGTTCATGCACACAGGGTTCCTTCCAAACCCTGGTTCACTGGCCAGCTGAAAGCTGCCCGTCTGCTGGTCAGTCCAGCTGAGCGTAAATGGCGACTTGCCTATGGCTCAGCTGAGAAGGCGCTATGGAAATCAGCTATTAAAAGCTATGACTTTGATATTCTAATAGTCAAACAGCGGTCCTTCACTCAGAAAGTGGAGGCCGCTGTAAACCAATCCAGGGAACTATTTTCAGTGGTGAGATCCTTTTCCTCGGCTTCCCACCTCTCTTCCGGGGTCCAGCCCTCACAGGCCCTATGTGAATCCCTTTCTGATTTTTGTATTACTAAAATAGAAAAAAATCAGGGCAAAATTGCTACCACGAGATCCTACTGTGCGGATCATTCTACTGACCCGCTGACACAGAACCCTCTAAAAACATGGGCAGAGTCTTCTATTTTCTCACAAGAGGAGGTTGCTTTGGTTGTTGGTCGGTTTAAATCAGCTGCTACATTGGATCCCATTCCTCCGGTGACAATCAAAGCAATTCTGCTGTATCTGTTGCCGTTAATAATGGATGCCTTGAATCAGGCCTGTCAGTCAGGTTTGATTACCACAGAACTAAAGCAAGCAACAGTTATTCCGCTTTTAAAGAAGCTGTCACTAGACCCCACGGTGTTGGCTAACTTTCGGCCTATCTCTCTCCTTCCTTTTTTATGAAGCTGCTTGAGTCACTTGTCTCACCTCTTCTTTCTTCCTTTCTAGAATCATCCTCTTTCTCTGACTCCTTTCAGTCAGGTTTCCGTCCTGGGCGGGGTACGGAGAGTGTCCTGGTCTCCGTGGTGAATGATTTGACCATGCTGGTGTACTAGGGTTGTGTGGGGGACTGGGTTTGTTAGATCTGTCAGCGGCCTTCAACACCGTCGACTACTCCATCCTGGTCTCACGGCTCACCACGGCGAGCCTCTCTGGGTCCGACCTGGCATGGTTTACTTCCTCCCTTTCTGAGAGGAGTCAGTCACTTTTGCTCTCACCTTTTCTGTCTTTGGCACGTGCACTCACTTGTGGTGTCCCCCAGCACTCTGCCTTGTCCCCTGTGCTTTTCAATGTCTATGTTCAAGCACTGGTCCCCCTCATCCGCTCCTAGGGGTTTTGCTGCTACTCTTACACCAACGACACCCAGATCCTGGTCTGGTAGGACCAGGCGGGGCAGTCGTCTGGCCTTCGGGAGTTTCTTTTTGCAGTATAGGAGTGGATGAGTGCGAACTGGTTGAAACTTAAAGGGGATAAGATGGAGGTCCTGGTGGTCGGTTCTCCCTCTGAATCTGGGCAGCGGTTTTCTTTACTCTGGTCCTCCACGTTGGGTGATCTCCCCACTCCGATGTCAACTGTCAAACATCTTAAGGTGCTTCTTTCTTCTTCCCTGTCTATATCCCCCAAATAAGCATGGTTTGTAAGGTGCGTCACCTTATGCTTAGAACTCTGCGCAGGGTACTTCCATTCCTGCCGGCCCACTTAAGACCACTGGTGGTAGTGTCATTGATCACAAGTCGAATAGACTACTGCAATGCGTTCTATCTGGCCCAACCTTTGAGGTCAATCCATCGACTTTAACTGCTGCCAAATCTCACTGCACGAGTGACAACCAACTCTCTGTATGGAGCCCACATTAGTCCAGTGCTGCGTGATCTCCACTGGCTTCCGGTTGCCCAGAGAATCAAGTTTGAATCTCTTCGCCTCGTTCACCGGGCAGTGTCAGAACATGGGGCTGAATATCTTTATTTTTATTTTTTTGTGGTTATGTTCAAAATTAGAACTTTTGCATATTAAAAAAAACTTACATAGTTCATTAGATTGCAAATGAAATTTAGCAATTCTAAAAACAAAATCTAAAATAAGACAATATTCATCACACTGATTCTTATATACGAACTCTCATGTACATTCAAACATTAAACATTCATTCACAAATACCTGTACTATACAATTATATTATAAAATAAACCAAACTCCATTTTAGTTATAGGCCCAGTGGCCATATAAGAAGAAAATTAAGGCATTGTTATCCAGTGCATTATGCAATTGATCACAGCATCTGCAGATGCTCTTTTTTTAACAGGTTCTAGAGTATCCTAATTCATCCAACATTCTGATAACTTCCCTAGTTAAAGAAAACATTGTTTTCTGCACTTAACCTCTCCCATATCTCTTGTGCCTGATCTTCATTACTTAATGTTAAGAATCTACTCAAATATCTCGTTCTGATATCTCTTAAAAATTCACATTCCACCATCAAGTGCGCCGGTCAAGTGGCACAGCGAGTAGAGCGCTCGCTTTGACATCCATGCAGAGCCTGCTAACGCAGGTTCGAATCCCGGTGGGGCCAAACTCAGCCTTTCATCCTTCCGAGGTCCATAAATGAGCACCGACCACCGCACACCGTGGGTAATAATAAGCAGCGCTCAGATACCTGAGGGTTCGTAGCGCTATATAAATGCCAAATTATTATTATTATTATTATTATAAGGACTTTTTGGTCATTTTACAATAACGACACATGCTTGTCTCTACCCCCCTGCTTCTGGTGGCCCAGATTTCCCCTGTGGACAAGAGATTAAGACGAAAGCGCAAACATTGGGTCCATATTCTTGAACATGAGAATTGATAAAAATATGTTGGCAAAAGTAGAATACGTTTTGTATTTTCTAACCAAGGTGATCGTATTAATCCAACCTGTTTCCTTCAGTCTTTTTATTACTGCGTTCAGATTTTCAGACATCTCTGTCTGATCTTTACTGCATTCCACCAAAATCCCTGCACCCCCCGCTGCCCCTGTCCCTATATATATGGTCACCTATATAATGTCACCACAATCTTTTCCCGGCGACATTACATACAGCGTCCATATATATAGGGATGCTATTACCTGATGCCCTTTTTCCATATGAAGCCGTCTATTTTACCCATGTATGGTAAGACTTGTAGGGTTCACTTCCACTCCATATAATATCTAGCGAGCAACTTTCCCAATATAGTATGTGAGCAGGGGTTTTATTGTGAATTTGCAGTATTTGGAGAATATCTTCTTCATTTGACTGCTTTTATGCAGCATCCGATTCGCACTGTCCTCACACAATGTTTTATCAGTAACATGAAAACCTAGTATTAGGCAAAATCCTGTGCAGTGCCCTTAGGGACCACTACACACAATTAAGACTACAAGTGGTAATACCAGTTTGCCTTTGGTACAAGCCTGTACCACTATGTTAAAGCGGTAGCAGTAGCGGAGCAGCCAGGCTTATCTCAGGAGTATATGAGCAGTGGCAGAGATTACACAAAGGGACCACAATTATTGTGACCCAAGCAAACACTGACTCAAGGTTTCAGGTAAAAAATATAAGCACATTTATTTTTAAACCATTTGTTATAAAACTCTTCACTTCTATAAATTCGAAACCACACTTAAAATACACTACACACAACCAATTCCACTTGTGCCAGTAAATTCAGGGTAAGTACATCAGGATTTGACAGACCGGTGTTGTGATACTAACGCGTAACTGGGATAGAAATGCTCACGAAGTTAAAACAAACTTTGTACTTAAGAATTTCAAAAAAGGGAAAAGTGAATAAAAATCAAAGGCAATACTTTTTCAAGGCAAGGAGACTCGAGGACTTGTTCAAAGATACAGATTAAAGTCAATAAGCCGGCGCCACTGTCAATGGAGCAGATAATCAGTTGCTGAGGATCACACATTGAACAGTTTGAGATTCGAGATGCCAAGAGTTCGTAAGATTGTCAAATGGAAGGAAAAGTTATAAGAAGGAGGGAAGAAAGAACACATCTTCGTGGAGGAAAAGGTTTCATGCCGATTCCGGCTGTTCAGACGGAGAGAATGACCAAGTGTGCACAGTACCTTATTCCGTTGGAGAAAAGCTGGTGCCACGGCAGTTGTTCCTGGTAGTTCCTGCAGACTCACGGTTCCTGCGGCTTCAGTCGTGGGGACCAGAAGGAGGATGTCTGGAGCGATCTGCACTGCCCAGGGATGAGGCCAGCAGCATCGAAACGAACAATGATGAATAAAAGGTGCGCTCCTTTAAATCAGGAGAGGGCTCTTCTGATGGCTATTCGGACCACTACAGCACAGCAGTGATTTCGACCCAGGAGAGGATTCTCTGACTGAAGAAAAGACGAGCTGGTTGATCCCACCAGGCTCAAGGGAAGAAGACTCCGGACTGGACCTTCTCTTGTCATTGAAGGGTAGATAGCTCAGGACTGCAGCAGGGCTTCACCGGGACTCGGGGTTGCAGCAGCTGTCCTCTTCTCCGCTTCTCTTCGGTTCCTTGCAGTTCCAGTGTCGACTCTGACTTCTAGGCCAAGAGTCCTGCCTTTTATGCCAAAATCCCCCATTCACACAGCCTGGCTGTCAATCACTCAGCAGGGGGGTTGTCCAGCCCGGAGCACGACCTCAGCCAATCAACACAAAGTGCGACTCGGGTCTCCAAGGAGTCCCTGTGCAGGGGGTGACTACACCCCTCCCTCACATTCAGCCCACCTAGACATCCAGATGCCAAAGGAGGGCTTCTGGTCAGAAGCCCACCAAAGGTCTGCGAACAAAGGAGGCAAACCTGGTTTTCCGCGCAAAGAAAGACCCAAGAAGGATGTTAACAAAAAGAAATGGTGATTAAACCCAACTGGAGCTGAAAAAAAAAGTATTTGGGCTAGCGGGTTTAAAGTTCGAGGCTACTAAAATAAAACAATACCACGTTATATAATATAATCACGGTAGGAAAATTAGGGTAGATACCGCTGCTACCAGTCAAGTCTTAATGTTAAGGGAGCGATACAATGCTCCAGGAGGTACAGATAAAAAGGGCTAAGAATTAACCCTTTCCAATACTCCATGTAAGATGGGGTGTACTGGATCTGTGGTTAAATGACTATGTAAAGTTAATGGCAACTTTACCCTTTTCCGGGGGACAGTAGTCAGCCCCAGAAATGGAGTCGGTGGGAAGTCTAAAAGACAACCCTGTGTCACTGCACTGAAGGTGCTGTGTAACACACAAAAGAGTGGGACTACTGAAGTGGTGTAATCCAGAGTCCACAATCACAAAAACAGATGAAATGCACATGGCAAAACACAGGTAAGAGTGGGGGAAAAGCTCACACTCTTACCAAGTGGAAAACATAAACTCCAGCAATCCAGCAATGCTGCTGATGGACTCACTAGGTAAGGGAAATTAGCCATAGAATGAGAATTCTCCCTAACATCTTGATAGATTACTTCTCTTTCCGGTAGTATCTTGATATTATCTACTTGCCATGTATATTTTGCTCGTAAAGTCTTAGGGTGAGATAACTGTATCACCTGGCACTTTTTCTGGTTAATTCTGGTTAATTGAAGAAGAGACACATTATTAACATTAGCAGGATTGCCATTGGTGCTATTTTCTTTGCCAAAGGATGAAAAGGGATCTTTTCACCCAGGAACAGTTACTAGTTTTTGAGGAACTTTTACTTTGTTTTGGAACTGACAAGAACTGGTTCAAGACTTTTCTTTTCCTTTGAACACTTTGAAGTTGGCTTTAAGACTTGGGGAAGGGACTTCCCAGCACAGGTGAAGAGCATTCAAATATAGTTTATTTATCTTATGTTGCTCTATAATTTTCTTCGTATGTTTTGTTGTTTAGAGTGAGGGACAGTTTATCCATGCTAGAGATGGTTATTATAGCATTTAGACTAAGTAGGGAATTCCTCAGTAGAGTAGAGCAAGCAAGGCTTTATTTGAAAATATGTATTTTAATGAAAATGTCATATTTTGAGAAAACTTCAAGCAATTGTCTGTCTCCCATTACTTACCCCTCACAACCCCCACAAGCAGAACACTAAACCACAAGTACAAAATCATCATGCACACTTGGCAGTCACATCCGTGATACATCCTAACACATGTCCACTCATTGGGTGAACCCTCAGAGATTATGTGTAAATAATAACAGAACACAAACCTTCCCAAAAGATCTTTTCTATTGTTATTACCAGAAGGTTGAACAGGCATCTCCTACAAAGAACTCATCTAAAACCATCAAGAGAAAGTATAATCAAGAAAATATACTGTTCGCAATATAGCTCTCATGTTTTCATTAATTTACTGAAGTCTGTTTTCATTGAAGACACACTGGAGCACATGTTCCTATGAGCCGTAACGTGAATGGAAGGCATAAAAGGCTTGAACGCCTTCCATTCATGAAAGCATGTCGTGCAGGCTTTAATTGTAATTGTGAACACTGCTTACTATGCGTGCATGGTAAGCAGTGCTCACAATTGAAATTAAACCCTGCAAAATTAAAAATAAATACTGCCTGGCATGTGAGCAGCCAGGCACAGTTTACTCACTTTGCACAGCAGAGTGTAAAAGTGCAGGGCTAAAGGTAACATACACATGCATTATTTGCCCTACCCTTTTGTAATGTGCCGTGCAAATGATGACATTTTGGCCGCCAACGTGTATTTCAACGTAACGGCTCCCACATCAACTTTCATGAGCTCCTCCATTGTAAATATTTATTTGTATTGTGACAAGGTCAGATCCTGAGATTCGAGGGTTACTAGGAGTGTGACATTAAAGCTCTCAGAGCCACCCCCGCAGCACCCGCTTGCCAATGAGGAGGAAAGTCACATGGCTTACATGATAGCCATCTCTCCACATGTGAGAATCCCATTATCAATTAGCCAAGCCACTAGAGGAAATATGGGAAGAGATACCTACAACTCCCAGAATTCCCCAACTGGTTTAGGGTCAAAACCTTGAAGGATTCCATGAAGGGCGACTTGGAATTCAAGAAAGAGATGTGGTGACGTAGAATGAGGAATCTGTCCAAGAGAAGACATGTTTGCTACAACAGACTTTTATTGAAAAAAAATGTAATCCTATCTATCCCTTAGTTTGGAAGTGGTTTCCCTACCTCCGCAAAACTAGAACTCGTGCCAGTCAGGAAGTCTGTGTGTCCAAAGGAATAGATACTGTCCAAGTCAAAACTCCTATTCTATCCCTACCACTTAAACACAAATCACTAAGCTAATGGAAAGAGTTATTATCCCACCCCAGGAGAATGACTCCATTCTCCTAAGTAGCAGTCTCTCAAAGTTCAGTTTTCAAAAAGTTACAAAAGTATTTTGGGACTAGGACCGTGGCTCCTTTCTCCTAGTTCACCTTCAGTTATTCTCGATCTATCTGATCTTTAGATTTCTCATTAACTTTTTAAGTTCTCCCAGGGGTTCTGTATTATCCTCACTTGCACACTGTCTTTCAATTTGCCTCCACTGGGATGAGGGAGATACTCCCTGAGCACTCCTTGACTCTTCAACATTTCAACAATATCCTTCAATTGCTCCCACCGGGATGAGAAAGAGGTTCCCCTAGTATTTCTTGACTCTTCAATAACAAAGTTTTATGGTACAGACCAGGGAGATGCCTCACAAAATGATCTACTTCTCTGTTATCTTCTGGTATCGTCTTCTCAACTTTTCCCGGCCCCCTCCCGGTCTTATCACTGTTCCGTTACCTTCTCTCAGGGAATGCTTCACCAGTTCTGCTAGGGGTTGGGGGTTCGTTATTTCACTGCTTTCCTCTACTTTTCTCCGGCCCGCTTGACTTTGTGGCCTGTTACTGTTGGCGGTATGGGTGCAAGTTTCAGACCATATGGTCCACCCACTACAGGTCACTGAACCACCACAGTTTCTCATACTTCCATGCAATGGGCTCCGCAGCTCTGCAGTAGGCTACTGTTGATGGTCTGGTTTTATTCCTTGGACTCAACAGTCTACCCACCACTGATCACCCCAATACCACAGTGACTAAATATTCAAAATGCCGGCTTTCACAAGACTAACAAGAAGCTTTCCGGGCAGCATGTGGTTCTTCTCTCTGACTCTTCATGACTGCCTCCCTGCAGCCTTCCAATGCCCTGTTTTCAACTCACGGGCTTTCTGGCAGTCTTCACGCATGCCAGGTGTTTCGTTAAAATAGCAGGGAGTGCCCCAGCGCATTGTCAGTCCAATTGTTAACAGTTGGCCGAACACTCTTCATGTTTGGTGCAAGCATTCTTGGGCATGTCTTCATCCCAGTACTTATCGTAACTAGACTGTCTGACACATTACAATATGTGACAAATCTGTGGATGTAGTCCCCTTTTCACTAGCGGTAGCCCATTTGCATGGGAACAACAATCCCGGGGGAATGCTGTATTCTAATAGCACATCATCATCGCACGCATACTCCTGCTGTGACCACTTCGTCTCTGTACTAGGCTCCCCCATGTATGCCAGTAAGGTTGAGAAGTCAGTCCCCCTTAAAAGTACTGGGACAAGGAAGAGTCCTACTGACCCACTAGGAGTCCTTACGATCAGTACTGAGATGAGAAGGATATGCAGAGGCATAATGTTTTCCTCTATGAACCAAATTGAACTGTCTAGTTGTTGCCAACTTCCTATTGGGCAAGGTGGAGTTGAAATTGAAGAGGGAGACCAGGAAGTATTGTCAAGCTCTAACTGGAGGAGCACGCAGTAAGAAAACTGTGTTCTGGAGAGAAGGGGCTGTGGACCGGTTTGCCTTCCAGAGAGAGGGTTAATCATTGCGTGCCGGGGAAGTACAGAGAGCTGGGAGAAGCTGGAGAGTTCTTACTAGTGGAACCAAGGTCAAACCCTCCCTAAAGGAAGAAGGAACAGGGAAGCTGTGCTGTGCGAGAAGGGGTTGCAGACCAGTTTGCCTATCAGAAAGACAGGGAACTGCTGCAGAGCCACCGCAGACCCTGTAATATGCAAGAGATGCTGAGGGTGGGAGTAGGGCCCCAAGGACAAATGCGAGAGACTGGTGAGCACCGAGAGGAGGGTTGGAGGCTTGGAAATGCTATTGGTGACCCCAAGAGGCAGAGAGTCAAGAAAGTAAGCGTCTGGGAACCACATGTGAAATTGAGGTACATCCAGAGTGACCTTCCATGTGGAAGTACCTAGAAGGTTAGTGCACCATATCTGCTAGATTCCCCGAGAAAAAAAATAAGGGTTTGGGACCCACATGAGAAACCGAGTTGTATCCAGAGGTATCTACCACGCGCCAGTACCCGGGAGGCTAGTCCAGATTTTCAGAAGGGAAATCAGGGTCTGGGACCCAACTGTGAAACCGAGGTGCATCCAGATTGTTCTTACTTGTGGCAGTACCTAGAAGGTTAGTGCACCATGAATGCTAGATTCCCAGAGAAAAGAAATAAGGGGCTGGGACCCACATGAGAAACCGAGTTGTATCTGGCAATACCTGGGAGGCTGGTGCCCCAAGGCTTCCAGATTTTCAGAGAGGGGAAATCAGGGTCTGGGACCCATACCTGTTTATTTGAGGTTGTGACACAAAGAGCAGGACCTGGCAGG
The DNA here is from genome assembly GCF_040938575.1 of Ambystoma mexicanum. Lineage (NCBI taxonomy): Eukaryota > Metazoa > Chordata > Amphibia > Caudata > Ambystomatidae > Ambystoma > Ambystoma mexicanum. Next base: position 409,265,137 of record NC_090940.1, read on the forward strand.
AGAGTGAACCTTGGTTTTGCAAGAACATTGTGAGTAATTCCAAGAGTAGGGAAGTCCACTTGGCATTGGGAAGCCTGAGAAGAGCAAGACCTGGCAGGAGAGTGAACCAGGGTTTTGCCAGAGCACTGGGAGAGAAGCCAAGAGAGGAGGGTTCCGCCTAATATTGTAAAGCTTGACAAGACCAGGGAAGAGAAGCATAACTCTTGGTGTTGCATTGGAAACCTTGTGAAAGACCAAAAGAGGAGGGGCAGCCTCTTAAACCAGTGCAAGGCTTAAGAATCCTGGGAAAGAGGGTCACTACCCCTGGTGCTCGTGAGTTGTGTCTAACACCAAGAGAAGGGGGACATTCACTTGAACTATGGTGAACGACAGGAGTTGCAACTTTGTTTTACACTTGTTTGGAACTTTGTGTTTTTTTTACTGGGGAACTTTGCTTTGCACCATTTGAGAACTTTGATTTGCACTTTTTGATGAAAATACTCCTATCCTAGGGAAAGGAACCGAAACCTCAGGAAAGAATCCCTCGAAGCACAGGAGCTGTGAGTTGTGGTCCAGGAGATGGGAGCCCAGTGCTACAGTTACGTCATTTTCCAGGGTGGAATTTGTGGGTTCTCTTGTAATGTTAACTGATGGTTTGCTTATCTTTTGTTGCTGCTCTCAGTCCTAAATGAGTGTGGATATGAAGGAGGGCATGCAGAAATGATGCAGCTGTTAAGTTCTTCCTTGGAATTCTGTCTTGTTTCTTCTCTCTTTTTGTGTCTTCTGTTGCTTCTTCTTTCTTCTTTTCTTCTAGTTGGAACGAAGCGCAAGCAAAAGTCTATCAAGGTAGGAATCCTGGAATGTCTGGCACATGCTGCTAGGAGGCATGGCCTTATAGTTCTCAAAGGAAATCTTGTGAGATTCACTATAAATCATGAGCTTCAATGTGAGCATCTTCTCTGGCCTTCCCAGTGCTGACTCATGTTTTGGGTGGCTGGTCAACCCCTGTTTCACCAGTGTTTTACCACGGCAGTCCATGTGTCCTTTCCTGGCCCAGTGAGTGTGGTGATTGCATTGTGAAGGGTAGTCCTCCCATGACAACTGTATGCAGATGTGCGTCATTAACCAGACTTATAATACTACATTGAGGATCCATATCTGTCCAGCCAGACAGGTGGGGACAAAATTGTAATGTATGCCATTGTGGGGGCTCTGAAATGAGAACCCTGCATCACATGGGAAGCCAAAGGGCTACTGGGTTGAGCTTTAGAGGATAAATCCTGTACCCTTAAAAGTGCACAGAAACATGTAGCGCCAATCCCCATGCTAACACTAGGATTACATTCAGTCTTCTCCACAGAGAAATGCGTAATCAGGTAACATTTGGAAATGTAATTGAATAGTGTTGATTCAACACTAAGAAATTAGCAAAGGAGGAAAGGTGCAGCCTGTCTCTGGAACAATTTACCAGCAAAGATCAAACTGGCCCCATCTATTCTAAATGTCAAGAAGAACCCAAAGAACCTTCTCTTCGAATAATGTCTCTGCAACTTGTATTGCTCCAATAAAACCTACTTCTCCTCTTCCGGAGGTCCTCCACTCCACTTCTCCCTCAATCCAAGCAGCTACTCCAGCTACCACTGTATCCTCCCTGCAACCTCTCAGTTCCTCCGCTATGCAGAGTGCTCTGCTGCTTGCCAGCTATATTTACACTTCACATATTTCATATATACCAAGGCAGAATTTCATTATGCAAAAACGATTAGGCGAAATTGGTAAATACAAATATTTTTATAAAAAATCCAGTGTATATAATCAGCAATTAGTATAGTCTGACTTTCAATCCCAGACAGTGCAAGGCTTGTGCCACTTGTGCATCAGGATCGGGTCTAGGGCCTTCAAAGCCTGGACTCGCCATTAGAGCTATGATGAGAGGATGCCAAAGTGTGTTAGACATGTGAAAGGACACCGCTATCCTGCAAATTCAGCAAGTCTTCCCAATAGGGCTTCACAAATGCTTAATGCACTCTAGTGCCCATGTTGGCCAAAGTGTAATTTTGCGACGGGGAGCCTGCACATGTTGACATACACATAGGTGGCTCCCCGTAGGGAGATTTTCTTCATTTGCATGGTAGCGTTTACTAATAATTGTGAGTACCGCTTGCAATGCTCACATAGCAAGTGGCTCTCCCAATTACACTGAAACGCTGCTTGGCAAGCAAGCATCTTGGACAGTGTTTAGTTTTATTTGAACACGCTGCCTGTCATACTTGCATGACAGGCAGCATGTACAATGGATCCCTATAGGGTCCGCCTGCTTGATGCTATTGCATAAAGCAGACAGACCCCATAGGGATCTCCAGCATTCGCGCCAGCATGAAAATCCATGCCGGAGCAAATGCTGGAGCATTTCAGTGGTGGAGAGGAAGGAAGGAGCAGGAAACGCAAGTTGGGTTCCACCCCTCCTCTCTGCCATACAAATTAATACAAATGTGGCTAACGTTAATGGAATGAGTAAAAGGCTTTTGCACCTTCCATTAACGTTACTACCAGTGCTTCAGATAAGATCTTGAAATGGGAGTATTTAATTCCCTATTTTTTAAACTTGGGAGTATAATTGTTTTTTAGGGAGTAAAAACGTAATTCCCATTACCAATCGTAGTATTTAATGAGCGAGTAAAAATATGCTTTAACTGTAAAACAGAAACATTTTAATATAAATCTTTCTTTGCACCAATATATTCATGCACATTAAAATATACATTTTACCTCTTCAGATCAAGCATTAATAAGAGTATTTCTTTCTGTGGCACTACTGCACTACTAGTCCAAACATATTCAGGGAGTGTGTGGAGGGTAGCAGGAGGACAGGCTTCTCTTTCCTATTTTTGTTGGCAATATTTTTACTCTATTTTGTGGGAGTGTTTGCTGATTTTTAGGGAATAAAAGTGGTTGATACACCCCATATGGCTAGATGCAAGCTTAGAAGCCAGGACTGGCTCAACAGCCACCAAAGGACAACGTAACATCTTTGTGAACTCTCTTACTTCCAACACATTTCTAAAGAACTTGTAGAATAATCATCTGTTTAAAATCATCCCTCGACAGTCATGCAGTTCGTGTTTATGTATGACAAAAGTAAACCTGCAGCTCAATGCGAGCTTATTTTAATCTTTTGAACAAGCCACGCAGCCTTGAAAGCTTATTTGTATTCCATTTTTTGTTTTCTGAAATGGTGAACTCCCTACTGTGGGCTATGCAGGATTTGGGTCTTTCAGTTCCGGATAAACGTGCCCCAAAATTAACAGTGACAGAATAATGATTGCATCCCAAATTAAACCCTTTTGTCACACACTTAAATGTGACTTCAACCCCTCCTCCTTTTGCTGGTTTAGAAGTGAGTTTATCCCAATCCAGCGTTGCGTTGATTGCCAGGAAAACGACCTCTGAACTTAGACCGGATGCATGTGCACGCACTGACCCGGGAAAGCACAGAACCTGCTGCCTGTATCTTTGCAGAATCCAGGGCCCATCGGCAGTTTACCTCAAAATAAATACGTGTTGTGTGGAACGTTGAACCAAAACTAATGTTTTTTGGGCACATTTTGTTCCTGATATGTTGGTTCTCGGGGAGATGTGTGGCATAGAAAATGCAGTGAAGCCACGCAATCTGGGGTAGCTGTGGCAAGTAGAAAACAGAAGAGTGCTTCAGACTGTGGGAAGAGGACACACCACGTTCGGACTGGCAAGGGAAGTGCAAGGGTGGGGTGTAGCATTTGGAGTTATATGCTTGTGCTGGTGTGATGCTGCATAGCAAAATACACGAAAAGGAAATGGTAAAGTACATGAGGTGGAATATTAGATAAGGGCTCATTTCATGCTCAAGTGTTTTGGTTATGCCCCATGAACACCCTGCTCCTTTCTCCACCCCGCTCAGATGAATAAACTGTGGTGGTGGTGCAGAGTCTGCATGCGCATAAGGCTTACATGTGCTTCTTGTTAAGCTACAGTTCCACCTACCGGACAACAGAGAGATCAACCTCACAAGAAACTGCTGTGTCCTCAGTGTAAATGAGACGCATAGAGATTTTAAATGTTATGTATTTACATCATTTTATTGCGGAAAAGGCCAGATGAGCCACTTATCCAGAGGGATGGTTATGCCCAACAGCAAATGAGCTCCTCTATGCTGTTGTCATAGCATTTAAATGGCAAGTGGGTATTATGTAAATTGAGGACCAGAAGAAAGTGGCCTTACCATACACTCCCTTTTGTTGTGTGTCTACATTCTGAAAGTACATTTCGAAAACTCCAAGGATGTTTTTTTGCTTCACATGACTTTTCTTTCTGGTTCTTGGAGTTTTCTTTTTAAGAATTGTGAAAGAAAGCTATGACCATACTCTTTGTGTCTAACGTATTTCTATACAGATTTATGTACCATTTTCAGGTTGGCTTACTATGATATTTTGTATATTATGTTTCAAATAATCGCTAAAATACAGAGCATTCTTGAACACCAAACGACACCTATTTCTACCAATTTCAGGAGGGAATATAGTTGGTTAAATCAATATCTTGCACTGTATTCGAATCATTTTATTCCTCAGTTTTTTATTTACCAAAATTAGAAGTGCCAACAAGCCATTCAGTGGAAACATGTACCCTATGCAAAAAAGACATATATTAATGACAGTGTTACTTGACACAAATCCACATGGGAAATAAAGCAGATACTCTGATGGCTCTACCATAAAACATCTATTGTACACAAATACACATTGTCTCTTGAACACCGAAATGGCTGGGACAATGTGGCATTTGACTGGATATGGTTTATAAGTATGTACAACAATCGAGATATAAATAGTGATCAAAGCAAGAACGTAAAAAATACTTACTGTTGGTGGCCGCGTCACAGGGTATTCAGATCCACCTGGACGGGAGGCGTTATCTAAATATGGAGATTTCTCTCCCTGCATGAATCCCTTAAGCATATTATACATCCTTAGCTTCATCAGAAGCTGTGGGTCCTCATTAGGATCTTCACTGTAAGATGCTCCATCACATGCCTGTAGTTTGAAACAATTGGATAGAAGAGCAAATATTGTACACTTACTTATTTGAGTTTTTAAAAGTTATTCAGAGCCCCAAAACTTTCAAACCTGCCGATCTTTTGACTTGCCTAATTATAATGACATACAATATTCACATGGCTCATATTATTAATCTTTTTTATAAACTGCTATAAAAAGCTGATCTTGAGTACTGTTATGCAAACAGGACGGCTGATCATTGTACATCAGGGAACTAAGGTTTTTGCTCTGTACAGCTGTGCATGCACATATCCAAAAAGCGTTGGTCATGAGATACAAGCTCTTATCTGAATTAGACAACAAACACTGCATGTTTCTTGGCTTTCAGAGAATCTCGTGTTTCCATATAGAACAGAGAGCATTATAGACAGATAAGTGAGCATCTAGACAAAAGGGATCATCCATATTTTCTTTCTTTGATTGGAGGCACAAATCAGCACAAAGTCAATTAGAGCTATGGAATAAGTCAGTGGTGTAGACATGTTGCAGCCTGAGGAACAAGGTTCACCCTCTTTTCCCCAGGGATCAACTGGATTGTCTGGCTTGCCACAGTTAAAACCATAGGGCTCATTACGAGTATGGTGGCGCAGGAAAAGATGGCAGTAACGGAATTACTGTCACTTTTCACGCTCCGCCATCCTACGAGTATCACCCTGGAGTGGGGGGTTACCTCCAGCATCCTGCTGGTAGTAAATCCTCCCACTTTTCACCATAAATCAGCAGAATTACTGCAGCAGTGTTTCCGCCAAAAATGCTCCACAGTTCAAGATACGCTCGCCGATAATTCTGTTGGGAGGTGTTCCATGGGATTTACCACGGAATACCGCCCAACTCATAATGAGGCCGCATGAATCAAATGCTTGCATTGCACTCCTTTGCAAAACAATCCAGTGTGTGCATCAAGTAACTTGGAGGTTTTGCAAAATAGTGAATTGCAATTCAAGGTTGCACCCAACTAGTCACCAACGAAGCTTGTGATCCACTCAGTCTGAAGCAGGCTAGATTGAGCAGAGTGTGCTGTGCAGGTCAGCAGGAGGCAGGCAGCATTGTAGCAACATTTCTGCGAATGTGCCCGGCGAGCCTGTGCCCTACAGCAGAGCCTGCCACTGGCTGCAGCAAGAGACTGCATTAGTCATTGTGCAGATGTTGATAAAACATGGAGTATCTGAGAGCCGAGCAGAACTGAATTTGTGCACTTGTTTGTGCAGCAGCAACAGTGAGTAGAGCACCTGCTCTGTAAAGCCAAGGATTGGGAGGGCCGGCAGTTAAGAGTGTGGCGAGATCTTCCCAGTTCCTGGGGATTTGTAGTTTACCATCAAAGGATATTGCTTGCACCATTATCAGTGTCATGGAAGAACTGTGTTTTTTACCCGAGCTGTGAAGCTTAGTCACATACACAGGTTATGAAGGAGACATGGGGACAGGAGGGCAAGCCCACGTATCTATTTACCAGTCAGACATTGCATATATTTCCCAGTTGTTGTTACATGTACTGAATATAGATTCTGTTGGGGTCAGAAAAAATACTAATTCACAGATTCTAACGTGTTGCAAAAGTATTTTAGCACCTTCATGTAATGCATTGAAATCAATCAATCAATACTTTATTTCGACTGAGAAGTCCAATGTGCAAAATATATTCAACAGTTCAGTGGGTGTACACATTTCATTAAATGTGCAAATGTGCAATAAATGCCTCCTCTCCTACTGTGCAGAATAAACAGAGGATGTGCAAAATTAGCTGTCATTTAAAACAAGATAACATGACATACCACTAAAACCTGAACAATTGTCTGTATATAATTAGAATTAAAATGATCAGACAATGGTAAGTAGAACAAGTTTCAGGTTGAGTGAGGAGAGCAAGCTCGCTGCCTCACACCATCTGCTGTTGTAAGACCGAGCAGTCAATAATCGAAAGTGCTAAAGGCAGGGTGCTCAACTGTCCTCATGCTTGATTCATTTTACTCTCAATTTCCTGGGATTTATGGATTTATCGAGGAGTAGCAAACACTCCAGGGGGCAGGACAGAGTTTGCAGTAGCCCAGTGCTTCTCCTGTTGATTGAATTCCGTCTGATATAAACATTGGTCGGATGTAATAACGCCTCAAAGTGAGGAGTTTCTCACAGATCAAAAGGAAATGAGTTTCTGACTCAGTTTGTGCACCACATAGGGGGAAATCCTCTCCATCGTTGGTCAGCCAGGCTTTGAACACTGGGTCCAAAGGTAATATTCCCAGCCTAAATCATAGATATAATGCTCTTTCGAATAGGGGTTTAAGTGTGTCCAGATAACTTTCAAAGCCCATAACTGTTGTGTGTTTTAAATACTCCTGACCCAATTTCAATCTACTTGCTGCTTGAACCGCACGTGTTTTTGATAACATATTCGCAGTTTGGATTATTCTATGGCGGGTTTGACCGTTCATCAGCTGGGGATTCTCCCAGGAAGCTCTACCACCCAGCACCAATAAATTATTTTTGATATGCCTTGCCCAAGCTATTCTCTTGCCACCCTCCAATGACATCAAATGGTCCAGGGCCTCCCTATGTTTTGCCAATCCCTCTGTGCCTCACAATCTTACCCAGTTGAGTAGGGGGTTCAGTGAGATGTATTCCCCCACTGGGATAACATCTAATTCTAGATATAGTGGTTTCTGAGGGGGGGCTTAGGCGGAATAGTAAAATATGTTTTAAGAATGTTCGTTCTGTACATTCTATGAACCTAGTGTCCCCAACCCCCCAGATTTCTGCCCTATAAGTGGAGGCTGGCAGAGTGTACTTGTTTTACAAAGTCAGAGCAGGGGATAGGGAGCAAATCCCAAGTTCATTACAAAAACATTTAGTGGCCCCACTATATTTACAACAAATTTAATTAGATTTTTCAATCGGAAATGTCCATTCAACTTTTTCCTAAAAAAAGTACCCCGAGATAATCAAAAATCTCCTCCTGCCTTGAATTCTGCTGCATCTATCTCTAATGTTAGCAGGCAGCGTCTACTGTATTAAGGGTGAATACCTTTGTCTTTTCCGTGTTTACAACTGGCGGTAGTTCTTTACGTTTCCTTAAAAAGATGTCCAGGGAGGTTCTCAAACCTTGGGGTAATGCATTGAAATGCTGTTTGGTGGTTTAAAGTAAATGAAAATGTGCAGACAGATTCTTGCTCTCACATCTCAAACTTCAGCATTGAAAAAAATCAACACATTCTACCAGGACTGGTCTTGAAGAGTGTGACGACTATTGGCTTACAGCAGTTTTGATTTCTTATTCTAAACGGGGAGCGTGAATCTGTCATAAAAAGGGGGATAAGGATGGAACAAACTGTTCGAGTGTTAAGAGCTTGATGGTTTTAACCAATCCTGACTGCCAACCCATTTCCTCACGAGGTCTTCCACTCAACCTGCCATTAGTCTCGATCAGGTGTTCCCTTGAGTTTCAGTTGTACCGCCCTTAGTTTCCTTCATCATTTCTTATCATCTTTGTGACCCATTATTTCTAAGGGTGCTTTCTTCAGGGTGTTATAGGCAGTTTGAGATCGGGATCAAGAACCTGATATGTGGAGTACAAGTCTCCAAGTAATATGGGACCTACATTGAGGGTGTCCTTGCAGGGTACGAGTACAGTGTTATATATTCCAGGGCACCAAGCATTTATCACCCCCAAATACGAACAGCAAAACCATGCATCCGCAGCTACAATAGTGGCTTGAGTGCTATGTTGTGAATACACATTATATATGTTAGAAGTAGCTGAATCCCAACTTTCGAGCTAACGCGATGCAACTTGCAGGGCAGGTGGAAAATTATGAAAAACGCATTTGTTAAATATGCTCATTTAATAGAGAGAAGATGGAAATGGTCACATTACATGTAGACCGAATGGGAGATGGACCTAGGCAACCATTGGCCCGAGCAGGAGGAAGGACGACGGGATTGCTAATAGGATTTTAAAGCTAATCTAAAAGATGTGTAAAACCTATTTGCCACTTTTGTGAAGTCGGCTAGTGCCTTCTATTCAAGTAATACCGACTTCAAGGTTGGATCTGCAAGGCTAGAAACTTTACTTACTTCTGCCACAGGATCAAATTATTTGGTTTTATAAATCAAACAGAGTTATCATTTTAGTCTAAATCTTTATGACAAAGCCAACAATGAGTTATGATTATGGCTGCAAGGAATGGGAGGACACCCTCTAAATGGATGTCTTGGGTACGAGCAGACTGACACGAAGCCAGGCAGTCACGCAGGGAGAGCGCCGGAAAGTGATCGCACAGCACCTGAAGGAAGGCGAGACAGTGTGAGGCCTGTCGGCCATCGGGAGATGTGACGTTATAGAGAAAAGGAAATTGGTATGCAAAATCAGTCATTTGTTTTTAGGTTTTAAGCAAAATGCTTATATGATATGATAGTTTATTTGTATGGCACCACAATTATAGAATGAAATACTGTATTTAAATAAATGGCTTGAGAAAACGGCAGTAGACATTCTGAGATTCTGACTTTAAGAGTTGACTGCAAGCAAAATAACATTAATTGAGTAAGCTTGCACAGATAGCAAGTGTGATTCAGAAGCTACAAGATTTAGTTACATTCAACATTTAAGGATTCAAAGACATCTAGAAAATCATGGCCTGTGTTTTCAAATGGAACACTCTTTTATCTGCCTGTTTAGAACAGACACACCGTCCATTGTTAAATACGGTCAAATGAATTAAGGTCTTTGAAAGCACTTATCTTGCAGCTATTTTATGCAATACTCTATCTAGAAGTGATGTTTTAGTTTGAGGCCACAGGCCAATTCAAGTGTGGACACATGATTGTTGAGGGACAGGTGAATACGTCAGGCATACCTACAGCCCCGCCCGGCCCAATATCGCACAGGTGAGAGGCGTTACTCACTAAGGCATCCATACCGTACATATCGTGGACGGGTACAGCAGGATATGAACTTGATCTAAGCTAAAGATGCAAGAATAATCAAACTTACAATGAAACAACACATGTGCATGCATGGGACATGAAGCACATATGCACTCAAGATGAAGAAAGTAAACACTAGGTCAAATATTTATTTATACACAAAGACTAATAACATTGCATCCATAACACATATTGAATATTAACAAAAGCAATATATAAGCTGAATGCAGCATGTAGGACATTTGCATATGGCTCACTAACATAGAAACGTCATTGTAATGGGCAGCCATCTTTTACAAAATGGAAGATCAACACGCTTCTAAAGAAAATGAAAGGCCTTAAGACTTTGAGCAAATATAAAAATCTGAAACCACAGAAATACCGATTTGTGAAGAGCTCAGCCAGTAGTTAGCAGACCAAGCCAAGGTTACTGAGAAATTAGGGAGGATCAGAATGCTGCAGAAAAGGAATGAGATAATAATTCCCAGAACACAAGAAGAATACTCCCTCTCTAATTAAAAAAGTTAAGAGAAGAATAACCAGCCATTGTAAGCCCAGTGCAGAATAATTATGAGTGCCAAGACTCCATAGGGAATGGATCAAGAGAGTCCCCAGTGGTAGAGAAAACAATAACACTCACACTATTATTAACTAAAATCCCAAAAAATGCAGGGTGAAAGAATTGCAAACGTGGTCTGATCATACATGATCCATAATTGAACAACACTGTCTATTGATTATTAACTGACACAGATAGGCCACCCGCCGCACTCCTCACACATATTCCCAGACATGGGGCATCGTACAAGGCCAACTACAGAGGAATTTCTCTGGTGCATGACCTAGGAATAAGGGATGGTATCTTTTTTAATTCAAGGGAAAGCAGTTCATGGACCTCTCCCTCTACTCTTGTTTGGCTTATGTCTCGATGACCTTTAAGTAGCTCAAGGTTGGTCAGTAGAATGCCAACCGATCAAAACCTTTGATGCTAGGCCGCCCAGAATGTACTATGCCAACCAATAGAGTTGTACAGAGATGATATGCATTCACTATTATCAATTTAAGGTGGTCTCAGGAGGAGCCATCACATTGTGATAATCCAAATAGAAGGTTAACCCATATACAATGTGTATGTAATCAATCCCCCTTAAGCAATCCCTTTACCCCACAGGTTTCAGTAACCAGGATTGTATTATAATGTCATTCATGATGATTGTTCACCTTAAATGATGGTGTTTTGTATGGAAACTCTGAGAGCGACAACCTATTTTGCTTGTGTACTGCCCCTGCTTTATTTTGGATGTTAATACATGTGGGGTTTGCCTTTCACTTTGTCTTCTCCTGTTATTGAGTTCTCCCTTTCTGGCTCTTGATGCTGTGGGGTTTTCCAGGCCATCATTACAGATTGTAGCAGAGGTGACGGTTAGCTAGGGCAGTCGGATTGTTGAGGGTGCCATGCTATGGCTGGAGACTGCGAGGTGACCTGTGGAGAGCAAAATCATGTGTGAACAGAGAGAGATCGACAGGAGCCCCCGTGGAGAAAATTCCTGCCTGGTACCCACAGGACGCCCTGTAGGGTGAAGGGCAGCGGGTGATGGGGGGAGACTTCATACCGAAGACCCTCAGCTCATCCACGGATGTAAGTATAGCCTCGACCTGTAAAAACAAGGGGAATGGGTTCTTGTTTTGTACATTGAGGGAATTGAGATGAAGTGAAAAGATTGCAGCTTCTGACAAGGTCACAAAAGACTTTGCAGTACACCTCGTTAAGAGGTAATAATGATGAGATAGCTCTGATAGGGTCAGGAAAGACTGCTTAGTACACCTCAGTATGGAATAATACTAATAAGAGATGAATACCTCACCAGATGTTGGGAAGACAGCCCTAGTGTATTTATTTGTGTAGTGATTGCTGGTGCCAGCCTTAGTTTGTAAGGTAGTTTAGACTTTGTGAAAAGTGTATTTTATGTGTACAGTGGTATACAGTGTGGAGGATGTGAAGTTGTCACACGGACCAAAGAGTTTGGTCCAATGCAGGAGCAGTGAAGTTTGGCTGCTCGGGAGTGAGAGGCATTTGTGGTGCTGCTCGGGAACTTTGGGTGATGTAGAAGGCGTGGTCTAAAGGAGAGATGTAGGCGTGTTGGGGTGAGGAAAATATTGATAGTGGGAAAGGAGTGAAAGGGAGGCATAAAAGAGTGAGTTAGGATTGAAACAAAATGTTGTTAAGTATTGAAAAGGTTAACTCGTGACGTATCATCATGGCAGACACTTCCATTGCTCATGTATACAAAAGATTTCCCTGATATAAAGATAAAATATTCAAACATCACACCCAGTGGGTGAAGGACAGTGCAGGCAAGATCAAGATGGTTGTTTCCTGACCACAGGACACCACTCATTCAAAATCAGTACTGCAACACATGACGACATATTTACATGCCAAGTACAAGGGAAAACAGTTACAGACTCGACTAGCAATTCTAGAACTGTGAAAAATGTATGGGGAGTGGACGGAGAAACCACCCGTGAAAGAATGAATGCTTAATTAGCATGATGAGGGAAGCACAGCAGCCATGGCTCCCCCCCCCCTTCCCCAGAGTAGCAATACACTCTGGGAGGGGCCAGGATTATACCCATTATGAGAATTAAAAGCAGCAGCAGGATATACTAACCCCTAACCCCACATATGTGGCCCTGCGTATAGCAGTGACAACGTTATACATGTAGAATAAATAAGCATGCAAAGACTAGTGTCTATACATGACGAATATGATGAACATTGTGAGTTACAGGCAATATTGACAGGGGTGGAGGAGATCCAGAAACAGAGGCATGACAATATGGAAAAGACATCGATGGTATTAATTGAATGAAGGCTAGGAGGGCAGACAATGCTAAAATTAGACAGAATGGGCATGGAGGATTTAAAAGAAAGGGAAAAGTTAGAGAAAGGCAGGAGAAAGAAGAAGAGAAAGGGGAAGAGGAAGAAGAGAAAGAACAGGAAAAAGAAGAGCGAGAGAGAGAGGGAAAGAAGGTATGAAGAAGAAAAGGAAAGAGAACGACAGAGGGATGCAGAAAGGGAAAGATAAAGGAAAAAAGAAAAAGAGAGGGACAGAGAGACAAGTAGAGATAGAAAGAAGCAAGGAAAGGTGGTGAAAGGAGATAAAGGAGATTATTAAGGAACATACACTCCCAGGCAGAGAGAGAGAGAGAGACAGAAGACAATAATTGAGAGAAAGAAAAAGAAGTCTAGAAAGATGCTGCAAGGAAGTGGATGAGATATTAAAAAGCATACTATTCCAGATGAAGGAGAGGAAGAGGCCATATGAAGGAGGATTTGCAATCTGTACAGAAGCAGAAGAGATGGTGTGAGTAGCATAACAGGGAACAGGAGGGTCATCGTAAAATGGAGGAACAAATGTTTCGGAGGAGGTGATAAGTGGAACATATATAACAGGTCCCCTTAGAAGACTAGACTTTGAGACAGGGAAGATGATGAAGGAGATGAAGGAGATGAGAGTGAGAATACAATGTTTTAATGCCCCTTCTACGAGCATCAGATAGGTAAAGAGACATCATGGTTTGATCTAGAAGAACCAGAGGCAAGGAGGCTAGAAACCATTGAATATTCTGCATGCCCAAAAAGCAATGAAGTAGTCTAGAAGAGAGAACCCTGTACGTGAAAAGGTTGAGATTTCCACTGGGGCAAAAGAAAATGAGCATGAGAGAGTCTGTTAGAAAGACAAAGGGTGCAGTGACACTTATTAGAGAAAGGGGGAGCCCTGCCACAATATGTTACGTGGCCACAAATTGACAAGAAAAATTTAGTTTGTAATCTGCCTTCACTGACACCGGGGCCCAGTAAATGGATTTACGAATGAGAAAGAATGACAGTAGGAATTACTGTTGCAGTAGGTGACATAAAAAGCTTGGCTTGCTGGCTGCTATATTAGGGCTGTGGGCAGATGACATTTGGAAATGGGCGGGCTATCCTGGAGTGACAGCACAGAACGGCAAGTATATTTTAATTATTGTCAAGCTGATGTATGGAGAGTACTTAGGGTTCAGTACCCAGATTCATCAGATATGAGAGCAATTATGGCTTGTAAGATGCGTGACGATGAGGATCCGACTCTGTATATTCAAGTGATTCAGGAAAAATGGTGGTTAGGAATGAGAGAACCGTAGGACAAAAACAGGACTATTTATTATCATATATTATGCCAGGGGCTGCCCGAAGGCAGTGCAAAGTAAATTTAAAAGCATTGTGGGGATGGAAGTGAAGCCATGGGCATAGATGCAACTGACAATTGTTCATCATTGTCGGTTAAAATAAGAGCAAGACAGAAAGAAAGTTGAGGACAGGAAGATGGAGGATCTAAGGTTAGTTCAGAATAAAATGTCTAAGTTCTAAGTGGAAGGGGCAGTATTGACAAGTGGAGAAGAAGGGTTTGCTACACAAGGAACACAGCTGATACACCCAACAGCTAACGGGAAATTTGCAGGAAGTTGAGAGTATAATTATTATCCGCGGGGGCATGATCCTAGAGGGAGAGGGTTATGATTTCAGGCTCCACAGGGAGGAGGATTTAATTGGTGGCAACCTAGATTTGCAGGACAGATACAGCAATTTTGGACATGTGGTAAGATGGGACACATTTCACGTGTGTGTAGAAGCAGGGGAGGGATGCAACAGAATGGGCCAGTAGCTGATCCAAGTGTGGGGGACACATATCCAGACCATATAGTGCAGAGCCACTAGAATATTATGCCGAAGATAACACACAGTATCATACACAAGCACCACAAATTCAACACACACAGCAAACAATGCAGACACAAATGCAACAAGCACCAATGCAAGCGTAGCAAGCCCCAATGGAGACACAGCAGGTATCGATGCAGATGCAAGCACCAGCACAACAGAATGGAGTGGCGTCATGGAACCCAAGCATATTGCAACAGACATCCACACCTAGAATAGGGGGTGTGACAGAAGTGGGAGGGAACCCTATCACCAGCACAGGTCTGGACATATATCCACAATAGGACAGTCCACAGAATGACATGATGTGTTCCATCCTATCAGTTACAACCCGACCCATAAGAGGAACTGAGAGTCGGAGTAACCATAGGTGACAAAACATTTTTCTTCGTTGTAGATAAGGGGGTAACTCGGTCTTGTGTTAGAGAAGGGAAATACCCAATGTCAGGCATTGCCATGAACGCACAAGAATTTTCTGGGGCAACAACTACAGTTCCTTTTACAGACTCTTTGCCTATCACTATTGGGGAACATGGCATGTCCATGCCTATATTGTTTTCCCGTAAGGCACCAGTCAACATATTAGGGAGAGATTTGATGAGAAAATTAAATATAACAATACCATTTAGTGATAAGGGGATAATATGTTCCACCCCAGGGATTCACTATGTAAATGCACAAGAATTCATAACAGCATTCTATGGTCAGAAAGTACAAATGGCCATACCATTAGACCCGCAAGTATTCCTTTATGGGGTACACAAATTATTAGCATGGCTTCCAAGAATACAGGACAGACTATTACGACTACCCACAGAATTTCTGTTCAGACCAAAGTACCCATGGATGAGGAGGAAGGGCAGCTGATTACAATAGAACTGGAACAGCAATAGTAAGGGAAGACTGAGTATGTTTGCACAGAGTTGATAACAAAGGAATAAACTGGAGAACAGTGACAGCTTTTGGCGAAGGACACAGACTGACTGACATAACAGATGAAGACTTGTTTTTAGAGGATGACTCAGATTATGATTTAATATTTAATATAAGTCTTACATATCAGCAGAAAATTGAAAACAGAGAAATACCCTAGAGAATGTTACTGGTAAAAAAGGTAGCATCCTTTCTCCAGGAAGATTTGACCAGGTACGAAGCATATTGTGGATCAGCAGTCTGTATGATGTTGGCCTATTGGAAAGAGTGGGGGCAGTGTGAGGAATCCGAGGGCGTCCTCACTTTTTGCCCCCAATATATCCTCCTCTCAGGTGGCCAGGGAAAGGCCATTGCTCTTGGATCCTGACCCTGGGGGTGGATATGTGAAGGACAAATACCTGGGTGGAGGAGACTTGGAAAGTGGAGATGAAGCCCCCTTGGGGGAGACATGTTATCCCCCATTTCACTTTCACCATGAGTCCAATATCCTCCAAGCCTTTATAGGCTATTACGAGTACCTTCCCAATTTTTTAAATAGATCATCCCCAGTAAACACCAGTCAGGTTCTGGGACGAGGAAGAGAAAAACAACAGACCTACTTCCTCTCTTTATTGACTTTAACACACACTCATGCCATTTAGGTACTGGGACAAGGAGGAGGCAACCAAGAGCAGTGCAGAACTCCCAAACCAGAAATGGGGGGACTGATCTTTTTTGGACCAATTAAGCTGATGGGAGGTTTAAAAGCAGGAAGAACAGTGAAAATTGAGTCCGCTGCGGAAGCAGTCATACAGACTGCTGGACGAGAGCAGACCTCTCCTGGAAGTCGGCATGGCAGACGGAGTGCTCAAGGACCCCTTGAAGATGCAGAGTGTATGTAGTGGGTAGCAAGGCTAAAAGAAGCTGGAGGCGGACCACAGAAAGGGAACCGGCATGACCAGGCAAAGCAGTAGCATGAGGCCCGAGCTGCATGAGACGCATCGGAGGTTGGAACAAAGCCACAAAGAGCTGCTGGGGAGATGGAGCGAGGCGCTGCATGAGAGAGAGAGAGAGAGAGAGAGAGAGCTCATTGTGGCTGGAGGCCTTGCTGGAGTGCCGCAAGCACAGATCGGTGAGTCAACCTAGGCAGGGGGACACCGGGACAGCAGGCGAAAAAATAGAATTTTGTGAAACTCTTAATGAATGCCAAACTAAATAAAGGAAAGTACTTTTTGAATGCAGATTAAAATGAAAATGAAATCAAGCACTTTTTGAATACCAAATCTGATTTAAAGCCGTTTTGTGGAATTTCCTGATATTTTTCCTGTGGAATTTGAGAGAATAAGCCTTGGCAAACAAGCATTGGCAAGAGCTGTAAGAATATAGGGAACTGTGTAATTTGAGAGAGAACAAGCATTGGCAAGAGCCATAAGAATATAAGGAGCAGCGGTACTTGAATGAATAAGTATTGGCAAGAGCCATGAGAGTATGTAGTGAAAATGCAACAAGTGATGGTGGAAAAACAAGCAATGGTAAAGCATCATGAGGATGTGACATATGAATGAAGCAAACACCACTGTAGAACTGAAACAGTGGCAACAGGCTTATAAAGAAAAAGCAAGTAAGGTATGCCAGTTGCACGACCTGTAATGGTAGGAACGTGTGGTCCGACAACTGCGCTTGCACCAAGTACACCCATCTATGGAAAAGCCACTTACAAAAAGCTTGTAATTGAATCTAAGGAAATCTTGCGTGATCTGAAAGTAAGAAACTGAACTATATGAAATTGGTGAAAGGTAACCAAACTATAAGAGCTGGGAAGTATCCCAAGGAATTGTGTTCTTTTGAAAGACTTGAACGCTTGGGGAAGGGAACCCAGTTTTGCATTGTGAACTATATTGAACCTTGGGAAGAGAACCCTGTGAAAACCAAGAGCTGGAAGAAGCTCTTACCTTTTATTTGAACACTTCTCATTTTGATGCTGGCATCCTAACATATTGTATACAAATAAATGTGAGGGTAAATCTAGATTTTGGACACAGACTGACATTTACTTTGGACTTCCTGACACCGTTTTATTTAGGTAGGGAAATCCCTCCTTAGCATAGGGCAAGTTAGGCCTTTTTCCAACCCTTCTTTTGATTTAATAAAAGTTTATAAGCCAGACGTTATTTCAGTTGTCTGTGCCTACTTCATGATGACGTCATAGCAAAAAAATTAAATTGAAGCAAGGAGCTATTTTACAGAGGTAGAGACAAAATACAATGTCAATAGAAGCAGTCAAAGGCATTCATGACACCATTGCTGCCCTTATGCGACAAGCAATATTAGTGCCATCAGAATCCCCATATAACACAGCTGTGTACCCAGTGAAAAAAGTGGCGGGGGCTCATGGAGATTTATTTAGGATTCACGCCCTCTGAACAATATAGTTCAGGCCGAGTTCCCATTTGTCCTGAAGCTAGCCTCAGTATTGTGTAACATCCCATCCACAGCTAAATATTTTAGTGATTGACATAAACAAATGCTTTCTTTTCAATCCCACTCTATGAAGAGCCTCAGGATTTGACCTTGTTTACCTATTGCGAGATTACTTTAAAATATACTTGTTTACTGCAGGGGTTTTGCAAGTCACCTTTGGTTTTCAGCCAAGTGCTTCAGATGGACTTGGGAAACGTGTAACTTGACAGTACAGTGATACAATATGTAGATGACATTTTGGTGTGCAGCAAGACAGAAGAAGGGTACAGGAGAGAGCAATTCAATACAGTAGATGACAGCATTGTCAGCATTGTCAGAGAAAGGGTACAAGGTTGACAAAGAGAACATTTAGTATTACTTGGAAGAAGTCCTATGCATATGTCAGCTAATATCATAGGAAGGAAAGAAGGTAACACCAGAAAGAGCTGAGGTGACCATGAAGGCACCGAGACCAGATACAGTCAAAAGGTTACAGCAATTCTTAGGCCTCTGCAAATATTGTAGGGCATGGGTCTTTGACTAGAGCACATACATAAGACGACTTTTAAAAGGACTGAAAGAGGCACAGAAAGAAAACAATGATCTGGTCTGGACAGGTGAGATGATAGATGTCTTTGGCAAACTGAAGCTAGCAATCAGTACAGACAGCAGCCGTGTTAGGGATCCCTGATTATAATGAAGAATTATTTTCTATTTTTCCATTGAAACCGATTAGTGATGACGGCCTTCCTTGCACAAAAAACTACAATGGGGCACCAGACACTGGCATTTTTCAGTAGGATCCTAGATCTGGTAATGAGAGGTGTGAGAAACCAGTGGGTGTCTCACCCGCTAGTCCCTGGGGCACTCTCTCTCAGGTGGCCATGGCACAGCCATCGCCTTTGGATCCATACCCTGGGGATGGACCAGTGCAGGAGGATCACCTGGGTGAGAGGACTTCGGGAGTGGGGGTGGTGAGACGCGGTTTTGCCCCCTATTTTATTTATCCAACCCATCCTATCTTTTAGGATGCTCCGAGGTCCCGAACTCCCCCCCTTTTTACACAAGCACTGCATCGAGGAAGAGGGTGACTGAGGGTAACAACATTCACTTACACACATCGTACTGGACATGTCCCACTAATCGGGTCAGGCAAAGTCAGCCACTTTATGCTAAGTGCATACACCTGATCCCAACTAGCTCTCCTCACATGAATAAAGGGCGGCACCCAAAGACACACCCTGAGCAAGGTTGAACACGAGTATGAACAGGGTTTCCCAGACGAAGGGAAACCTACTGAAGCAGAACGACGAACCATAGGGCAGAAGCAGCAGGTCGGAAACCCCAAGAGTTCCTTACTGGAAACCGGCTCAGAGATGGTCTGTGAGCAGAGCACCACAAACACAGGTCTAACTCCTAATCTAATCTTGATGAAGGGCAGTTATATAAACCTTAGAAAGGTTCTAATCTACCTTGGCCGATAACATCATAGCCTTCCCTGCCCGCAAGACCCATTTCTCCATCTTGGAATGGGAAAGGCCTATGTCCTGGCAAGAAGAAATACTGATTAAGGAAAGCTAGGTTGCAAAATGATTCCCTCCAGCCCCCCAAGCAATAGGACCCCTATCAATCTACCCTGAAGCATCCAATTCTCCTATTGCCTCCTGACAGTAAAACATCACACCCACCTGGTGTTCCACATTTGCCTATCTGACTCTCCTTCTGGGCTGAGAGGATATGAAGGTAGAAATAAGACTCAAGTACAATATTAGAATAAAGAGCCGAAACACAAATTTGGGAGTCTCTTCATAAGGGATACAAGAAGAAAATCCCCTGTATATCATCACAACGGTTGGCAGGCAGTACAGGAAGTTAATGTTTGAAGAGCTCGCCAGAAATCCAGCAGTACAAACATAAATAAATTAATAAAGCAACCCCAATGTAGGTATAGAGTGCCAATCAAGTGATGACAGGCAAAGTAGGTTGTGGAGGCTATGTGCAATAGAGGGATCATTCGTGTTTTAATGTTGGTGTGCTGTTTCCACTATCATACGTGACTCCAGGAGATATTCATTGTGGCCATGCACGGATGCTCACTCAAACTTGAGAGCATTTTTCTCAAAAGTCGCATTTTTTTCCAGTGTGCCAGCCAAATCACAGGCCTACATGAGGGACATGTTCATTTCTAGCAGGTACACCAGTGTCACTAACTTACTGCGTGATGCAATCTGTCGTCTAACACGCTCAGTGGTATCCTCAAAAGGCCACAGTACAGAACAGCCAGCAATTGTCAATGCCACACAACACCTCTTGCAACGTTCAGCTGTAATTGTTGCAATAACTGGTGATGGCATTGCACTGTTCACTGAGCCAGTTCACTATGTGGCAAGTGGAATTCTAGTATGTGGCTCCTGTGAACTTCAGGTTTTAATCTGGCAAATTAGGGGCCATGTGCAACTGGCATAGCACATTTCTTTCAATCTAGGCCGCGTTTAAATGTGAGCTGATCTTCTGGAACACAGAAGTAATTTCCTTTACAAGCACACAATTGCTGATAAAAAATGAGTCACCACAGAGTTAAGGACATGCACAGAATAAGGGACATGCGTGGTCTTGCCAATTCATAAGGCAGCAAAGATTTTAAATGCATTGTCAGCAAAAGCAAGCCCCAGTGTGCCACCACCTCTTTCCACTTGTTGCACATGTCCACTCCTGTATGGCTTATGACATTAAATACTTGCAAGCACAAAGTGACATCATGTTGAACTGCATTCACCTGCTTTCCCTGTGATTACTTTGTAAACGTGAGAGCCCCCAGCTGGCAGGAGAAATAAAAGGTCACACAGTGATCAATCATAGCCCTGTGGCCAATGCACAGTTCACTGGCGAACATGTATGTGGTGAGGTGTACTTTCTAGCTCTGACTAATCCATTGTTTTCCCCTTTTCAAAAATACCCTTATTGTACAACTCTGCTAAAACCTTATTTATTTATTTATTTATTTATTATGCATTTGTAAGGTGCTTATACTTCAAGTAAATTGTGTTTCAAAGCTCCCACAGGGCAATGGGGAGGGAGCATGGGAACGAAAGGCAAATCTGATAACAATGAAGACAAAGAAAGAGGTGGTCCTACTAGGCCTTGTGTGCATTCAGAACTTGCAAGTGCAGAGAGAGAGAAGGGAAGAGGGATGGGTTAAGTGTTAGGAGTTCCACTGAGGGAAGTGCTAGGGAGTAAGTTGCAAGCAGCTGTTAAGTGCCTGGCAGAGATCACTTGGTAAGAGTGGTCAACTGCCAGTACCATAAGTGCAGCCCGATGAGACAGCACAGGCCATTGGGCACCCAAAGGCAAGTTCTGGGAGAAGGTGGAGGCTGAAGGGGATTGGAGGTTGGGGGGACGCGGTACCCAGAAGGACACATAAAATCCCTGATCACCAATCTCAGCCACTGTGGGCTTTATCAAGGGAGGGAGAGGGGGAAGGAGGAGATGAAAAGGAAAGTCTTGAGGAGTTTCTGGAATTTGAGGAGTTCTGGCTCAAGACAGAGAGGAAGGGGGAGGCTGTTCCAGAGGAGGGTGCCAACCGAGGATCGAGATCTGCCACCAGGTTGCTG
This sequence comes from Ambystoma mexicanum, assembly GCF_040938575.1. NCBI lineage: Eukaryota > Metazoa > Chordata > Amphibia > Caudata > Ambystomatidae > Ambystoma > Ambystoma mexicanum. The sequence goes on from NC_090940.1 coordinate 409,286,877, forward strand.
TTTAGGAAAGCACTTGACATGCAGAGAGTTGGCATCGGAAGAGTGTAAAGATCTAGAGGGAGAGTATTTGGTGAGAGTCCGTTGTAGATAGCGTGATCACCGGCCCCAGACAGCCTTATGGATGATGCAGAGGGATTTGAATTTGATCCTTGCATCAACCGGGAGCCAGTGGAGAGATGTTAGGGCTGGAGATATGCAGTCCCTGGGCTTGAGGCCAAGGATTAGACTTGCAGCCCTATTCTGGATAAGCTGCAGGGGACGTAGAGAGGAAGAGGGTAGATTAAGGAAGAGGCTGTTGAAGTAGTCTAGCCTAGAGAGTACCAGAGCTCTAGAGACATTGAACGTCTGGGGAAAGTGAGGAAAGGAAGGGTTCCTTTGTGGAGGCGGAGTTGAAAGTTGGCCTTCTTGGCAAGGTCCTGGATGTGAGGGAGGAAGGAAAGAGAGGAGTCGAAGATGTCTCCAAGGTTTCTGGCTTCAGTTGAAGAAGAAGGGGGAGACACCATAGAATGTGGTGATGACTGATGGTTTGAAATGTACAAAGCGCACGACCGCCCAAAGGCATCTTTGTGCTGCGCAGAGTACAGTCATAACTAAGGTCCACTATCATATTTGGAACAGGAATGTCTTTAGAAGCTGACAAAAGAGTAGATGGTACACCGTCGCTCGAAGACTTGGAAGTGAGTTCCAACTTTTTTCGCAGCGCCCACTGAGATGGCACGCCCTCCCACCCGATAGAGCCCAACACGCGGAACAGCAATCATACACAAGTGTAGGGAGTGAAGCAGCCAATTGGGGAGATATATACAGAACTATAGTCCATAAAAATTCAGCCCCCTGGCTCTAGAAAGCCCGGTGGACAATACATAACGACTTGAACTGTACCTTTTGAGCCACGGGCAGCCAATGAAGCTGCTGCAAAGCTGTGTAGATAGAGGTACAGTAAGGGGTATGAACCACTGGCCTGGCTGCAGCATTTTGGTGCACTTGAAGGTGATGGATCGGTAGAGTGGCTGCGCTAGATATAGAGGGTGGCCAGAGTGAAGGGAGGAAAGAAGGGCCAGGCGTCCCAATGGGAAGGATCTCAGTCTTGATGGCGTTGAGGCAGAGATCATTGGAAGCACACCAGGCAGATAGGCAGTCAGTAATGATGGAGGAAGTAAGAAGAGGGTGAGAGGGAAGTTTGAAGAAGAGTTGTGTGTCATCTGCACAACACTGAAGTTATGTGAAAGGCATTTCAGACAGGGAATTTCCCAGCAGTGATTGGCTTTCCTCATAAAGCAACAGAAACCATGTTTTTCTACAAAACAAGTCCAAAGTCAACATTACTCCCAGGTTAGCATTCACAACCAGCCTCTGCCATGCAACAGTGTAGTGGTTTTGTTCATACTCACGCAAGGTGAAATAACTGCGTTAAGCATAGCTTGTGCATAGCATACCATTCAATCGCACACCAGAAATGATTTCCAGGGTGATAGTATGAGCTGGGTCGCATGGTCATTTGCTGGTCATGGTAGGACTGAAGTTCAGTTGTGATCTTGTGAATTTAACCCAGTCCTGAACATGGCCCTCCACCATACAGGTCCACAAAAGGAGGCATTTGGTATCAGACTTCCATGGCACAAAACAAAGGTTCTTGTACAGAGTGCAGGCAGATAAATATTGTTGTTATTTTTCTTGTAAGAAGATATTTCGCATTTTGGATTTTGTTGATGGGCTAAGACCTTTCCAAGTACTGCCATCTGGCTGGGGAGGTGGTGGTGGGGTTATTGGTCTAGTTGCCATGGCTAAGGAATCAAAAAACAACTCAGAACCCAAATTATAAAGTTAAAAAGGGTTTATTTCACAAAGTGCGAAGGGTTTATGGTATTTTGGAAACAATTTTGTAGGGATCTCAAAGTACACAATGATGAGCAATGTCAGCGTTCTTAAGGGCCATAGTCCATAGGTCCATCGATGGCTTTCCTTTGGTACTGCCAGCCAGTGGTCAAAACAAAATCACTTACTGTCTTTGGCCTTCCAAGTGATGCAACACTTTTTTCTCAGCTTTGATTATTGATTGCTCCTGTGTTACCCTTTTCAGGATGACATTCACTTTTGTAAAATATCTCATCACCTGGGTTTCGTGAGGCCCTGGGGCTGAACTGACAAGCTTTGATGATGTAGGACACGGTTCCTTAGGACCTTTGCAGGCCCAAGCTTGGTTCCACTTGTTACATTGGCAGACTCTGATACAGTCTCAGCATGCAAAGAATTGGTAGGCTTCTTACTAGGTGATTGTCACTGGTCTTGAGCATGTACACCTTCTCCTTTCTTCACATTATCTTTCCCCCTCCTCTGCTGTCTCACTCTCCTTGCTTTTCCTCCCAACACCACGCAATGTTCTGCCCCTATTTGCCTCCCTTCTTAACTTTCATCTCCTCTGCCTTATCAGTCTCTTTCTTTGTATATTCTATTGTCTTCATCCTCCTCTCCAAATGACTTCTCTCCTCCACCTTTATTGATTTACTTTGACTTTGTACCACCTCTTCGATTCTCTATCTCCTCAAAGCACCCTTCCTCCTTTACCACCACCTGATCTTTTTCAACCTCCTCTGCTCTCTCTCTTCTCTCCTTGCTTCCACTCCGACGTTTCTACATTCTGCTCCACCTCGTATTCATTTCCAACCATCTCTTCTCTTTCTTGTGCCTCATAAATGCCTTCCTCCTTGTTCTGCTCAACTATCCCTCTGATATCTCACTCTCTTCTTGGCTGCCCTCCTTCTTCTTGATCTGCACTATCAATTCTCTGCTCCTGCTTGCTCTCTTTCTTGTGCTGCTCAGGCACCCCATCACCAAAGCAATCAACAACCTGCCTCCCACTGATCATTCGACCTCTAATCCTCATACCTCCTGCGACTCACTGGGAACTTTCATACTTATGAATGCCAACCTGCAGGGACTGTACCTGCAGGATTATGAAAGAAGGGCTGTATGTTTCCAAAGGTGAAAATATGGTTTATCAGCTGACAAACCCCAGCGCCCAGCCGCTCTCGCCCCAAGCAAATAACTGATTAAGAATGTGTAACCTTAGACGTGGGTAAACAGTCCAAGGTTCCATTACAACACTTCTCCCTTGCATGGATGAACAGAACGATAATAAAAGAAAGGGAAAACAGGGAAATACAACAATGAATGTCAAACTATGAAAATGCAAATGACAATGGATAAGATGGGCATGGGTTGATCACATCCTACGGCACATGGGGAGCCACTGGCGCTCTCTAATACAATCGCATGCACTTCATCAGAAACATGCCATTCAGCAAACTCTGGCACTAACGCTCGGCCGCAAATTACATTAGGGTAACAGTACCTCCCTTACTAGACCCCCACTGCACATAGTCCTTGAACTTGATGGGTGGCAGCCTCATTTTTGTAGGGCAACCCAAGGAAACACACTCATTGGATTGCACAGCCGGGATGGAAGCCGGAACCCCTCCTTCAGCCCCATTAACGTCTCCTCCTCCACTCACCCTAACATTTTCTCTCCTTTCCTCATCAGTACCCGTGGTTGCACTCTCCAGGACCACACCTCCCCCTGAAATACTAGACAGAATGTCGCCTTCCTTAGGTCCCCACACACATGTCTCACCTGGAACCACTGGGCAAAAATCAGCCCTCCTCCTACAGTACCACAAGCCACCTTTTACTCCACCTCGTTCCATCAGCCAATACCACATAGCCTGCACCAGCCTTCACCTCAAAGCGAGGAACCATGTTTACAGTGGCCCCTTTTGGTACAAATGGGTATTTTTTACTCAAACACAATCGCCCACTGACACATTAAGGGGCCTCCTTCCTAATTGCTCCTCCCTTACCCTTTCCTGTCGAACACGCACCCTTTCCAAAACTTCAATCATGTCCACATCGGTGCGGGCACCTCCACCCAAAGCTACAATTCTAGACTTGGAACCCGGTTTCCTACACCTCATAAGTTCAAAAGGGGAATGTCCAGTAATAACCGACAGTGTATGCCTGTATGCCGACAATGCCTCAGACAGCAACTCAGTCCAGGTCAAACCGTTTCGCCAACGCTAACTGTATAGCTCCCTTGACAAAACGGTTCATCCTCTCCACTAAACCATTGGCGGATGGATTGTACAGTGCAGTCTTGAGGTGCTTTATTCCCAACTTCCTCAGAAAATCTTGCATACAACCCGACTCAAACTGCACCCTGTTATCAGTAACAATGCTGGCCGGCACTCCTTCCCTGTCAAGAACCTTGCCCAAAAATGACACAATCGTCCTAGCCGTGATCGTTTCCAAGGTGGTGGCTTACACCCAACGTGAGGTATAATCTACTAAAACCACAACTAACCTTAACTCTCCACCCAACACATTCATGGGGCCCACAATGTCAGTCGCCAACTTTGACCACACGTCTTCAGGGATCTCCACGGGATATAAGGGCTGCGGTCTGAGTACATTACTCATCACTTACAGCACATGCTGTGCAATCTTTCACAACCATCTCAACTCCTCATAAATCCCCAGCCACCAGTACGAATCCTGCAACGGCCCCTTTGTTAATGACCTTCCCAAATGTCCTTCGTGTGGCAAATTTACCAACTTGGACCTCATACTAAACGGAGGGACTAACATGTCCCCTCTCGTAATACCCCATGGGCCTTACAGCAACTTACGCCAAATATGCTAGTAGCTCTTTCCTACTTCCTTGCAGTTTAGTTCAGACACTACGCCTCTCAGGTTCTGCTCGATCCATGTCAATTCGGGATCCACGGCACACTCCCAGTCCCACTCATTTTTGGCTATAGCAGGAAACATACTGGCCACTTGTGTATTTTCCTCAAGGTCCTCCTGCAAATCCTTACCAGCACTAGACAAACTAGGCAAACGAGAGAAGCAATCTGCCACAGAATCCTTAGCTCCCGGTATGTACTCTACTCTGAAATTAAACTCCTGTAAGTCGGCCATCCATCTAGCAATCCTGAGAGAAACTGAAGACTTGCCCTTTGTTGTCAATACAAATGTGAGTGGCTTGTGGTCCGTCCGGCCCACATAAGGGATGCCCCAGAGAAATGTCCTGAAATGCTTAGATGCCCACACAGCAGCGAATGTCTCTCTCTCTATGATGTCATAATGCATTTCTGCGTCCCTTAGCACCCTAGAGGCAAAGCTATGGGACGGCTTTTGCCGTTCTCCAATTGTTCCAGCACTACCCCCAAGCCCATATCACTGGCATCCACAGTCAGCAAAGTCCTATTACTTGGATTAAATTAACCCAGAGACTGGGCATGGTCCACGTCGCTATTCAAATCCACAAACTCTTTCTGACAACACTCTGATCACTCGAATCAGGCACTTTTTTTTAATAGTGCTCGCATGTTCAATGTTTTCTCTGCATATAAGGGAATGAAACTAACATAATATTCGGTTATACCTAGGAATGACCTGAGCTGCTGTTTGTTCTCTGGGGCAGGTGTTTCTCTCATCACCCTTACTAAATCCTCCTTGGGACTTATTCCCTTCTCATCCAATGAGTGACCCAGGTAAGTTACACTAGGTACCCCCACATGGCACTTTGACCACTTCACGGTTAAACCACTTTTCTTAAAAACACGCATCACTTCAATCACTCTGCTATCATGTTACTTGCAATCTTTGCCCCATACTAGTATGTCGTCCTGGAAATACTCAACACCTAGCACACCTCCAAATAATGTCTGCATGAGCCTCTGAAATACTGTGGATGCCGATGCCAACCCAAAGGGCATGCAACAAAATCGATACGCCCCGAAAAGCGTGACAAAGGACATCAGGCCAAGTGACTCCTCGTGCAGATGTATCTGGTGGTAAGCAGAGGATAGGTCAAAGATGGAGAAACATGCTGCATTCCCTACAGATGCCAGGAGCTCATTAATGTTGGGTAAAGGATGCGGTCTACCTATATGTTGGCGTTGAGTTCTCTTAAGGTCCACACACATTCTTAGATTTCCATCCGCCTTGCATGCCAACACCACTGGTGACAACCACTTAGAGCATTCAATCTCTTGGATTATGCCTGCATCCTTAAATTTTGTAAATTCACTTTTTAATCCATCCCTGGCCATCACAGGTACCATCCTAACTTTGTGAGCCTTCGGAACAGCACCCCTTTTTATCACAATTTTGTGTGAAAAACCATTCAGCCTTCCTAACTTCTCCGAGAATACAGCTGGAAAAGCCTCTTTAAGGTACTCAGCGGTTATGATCCCCTCGATCAATGTCCCATCACCGACTTCTACGGATAACACAGGAATAGGTTTCCCAGGGGGTATCTCTATCTTTAAAGCTGCTTGCTTGTCCCAACCCAGGACTGTGTAACCCTTGTGTGCAATATAAAGCTTTCCCTCCACTGTGCGCCTCTTGAACTCAATCTTAGCCCACTCATACACTAGCACCTTTATGGGTACACAACCATATGCGTACGGATTTATGTCGCAGGGAATTAGGGAGGACACTTCCCTACCGTAACTCTTGACGTATACCTCTGATGACATCATGGTGTAGGGTGACCCTGAATCCACAAGCATTTGCAGCTGAGCACCATTGACTGTTAGGGTGGCCAATGGCCCTTTCTTTTGTGCATCCACACACTCAGCAACACTTCTTCACGCAACACTCCTTCACGCACTCCCTCACTGATATACCCAACCAAACCATCTGAACCTCCTTCGGCATCCATTATCCTCACAGTTTGTCTATTCTCTGCGAGTGTCCCGCACATACGTGCAAAGTGCCCCCTTCCCTTGCACCTCCTACAATCCACGTTCCAGGCTGGGCATTCCTTAACTCTTGTAGGATGTCCTCTTCACCACATTTTCTGCACACTTCTCTCGTTGTGAACATCCCTTGGTTGTCTTTACTGGAAAAGTTCTCTCCTCTGCTAAATATTCATTTTCCTTCTCCAATTCCTTTCTTGGCCATCACAGCGTGCACACCAGCTGCTTGTTTTTTTGTTTCATTCCTTTCAGTCATTTCCTGCACGCTCACTCATGACTCTTCAATTGCCCTCGCGATTTTGATGACTTTCTCCAGTGGAGGGTTTCTATAGATCGATAGTCTCTCCCTCACCTTGGCATTACTTGTCTTCATTATTACTTGATCCCTTATGTATTCTTCAAGAACGCCAGTAAACTTGCAGGTGGTAATGAGGGTACGCAAGGCGGTGATGTAGGCATCTATCGATTCACCCACTCCTTGGGCCCTTGAAAAGAAATGGTACCTTTCTAATAGCACATTTTGCCTTTTTCTGAAATACCCTTTAAGTTTTTTGAGTGCTGTCTCATACGTGCTCACCACAGTTTCTCCATCTCCGGCACCAGGAACACATACATCCTCTCCAGGCAGGTGTCTATATACGCATAGCCCTTTTGTCCCCAAACAATTTAACAAGGCTGCTTCTTTTTCATCATCAGAGTACTTGGCACCTTCAGGTACACCTTAAAAGCATCAATCCAGAGGTCCCATGCTATGGGGGGTTCCCCTGGGCTAGGCATGAACGAAGGTGGAGGGCGGGCGTTGCTTTGTTGCATTGTGTCATTGACGGCAACTTGGAACTCCTGCTGAAGGTGGGCGTTGCCTTAATTCAAAGTTCAATTTCTACTGCTATAACCTTGCACCATGAATTTAAATTGTTCTGCAGGTCCTTAGTGAGATGCTCTTGCTGTCAATCTGGTGTATGTTCCCTTCACTGCGATTGGAATTTCCGCTGTCATTCCAATTTCATCACAGAATTTAATTTGCCCTGCTGATCCCTGGTGAGATGCACTGCCAAGCTTTTCCTTCCACTTTATCTCCCTTGTCGTTCCTGGAGCTTGTGGATAAGGAAACCAAGCTTTTGTTCTTGTTGCCTTGGCGACTGCCGTGCGTGATCCAACACCCATAGGGCCTTTCCTCTAGCCCTCCATGAAGTGTTGCACAATGGCTCAAGGTTAATGGCGCTTGCGCAGGGGTTTTGTCTCTAGGGGCTTGCACTGGGGGGTAACAAGGGTTTTCCTCTCCTGCACCTTGCACCCTTTCCTCTACCCCTTTTGGACGTGGGACCTGCAGGGGAGAGTCGCTGCACTCACCTTTTCTGTGTGAGGCGGAGCTTCTTTCTCTTTCTCTTCCCTTCTTCTGTCCACACGCAGGGATGCCAGCCCCCTGGTCTGTGGGCACCGAACCTGGGGGTCCTCAACTCCGGAGGGCATTCAGTTTAGTGGGGGAGTCTTCACAGTGGCTGCTGGGCTCATGAAGTGGATCAGGTGAACCGAATGCTGCATGCGTGGTGCTGCATGCTAGGGTTCATCATAGGGATCCTTGTCGCCAGTGAAAGAAGGGCTGTGCACTTCTGAAGGTGAGAATATGGTTTATTAGCTGATGAACCCCAGTGCCCAGCCACTCTCACCCAAAGCAAATAACTGATTAAGAATGTGGAACCTTGAACGTGGCTAAATAGTTCAAAGTTCCATTACAACAGATTACATTCAACTGTTTCCAGTTCCCAACCAGCTTTCAGATTGATTCTCTGATTTTTAATTCAGTGTCTCAGCACATTCTGGATTACTATGCATTTAAACGTGAACCCGTGGACCAAACTTTTATTAGGACTGTCTGCCATTTTGGCTCTTTGTTCATTGGTGTTGCTGCTGTAGTTTGGTCCTGCAGCTACTGGCACTGCTATGGTGAGCCTTGAGTCTCCTAGCCATGGTAACAGGTATGTGAGGACACTTCCTCTTTAGGTCTTCGCTTAGGAAACAAATGTGGATTTCTGTTTAGATGTCATCGAGGGGCCACCTTTTATTGCCCATGAGCAGGTCCCACAAAAGAAATGTCTGTGGTAAGGTTCCTTTACAGGGTTGTACTTACCTGGGATCAATGACTGCCAAAGACTGTGGTATAAAGCGGTGTAACTAAAAACATGGTCAGACATGCTGGGGATACTACAATTGGCACAACTCTGGAGAGGCTGAAAGTGGCCCGCAGACTGACAAGAGGGTTTGTCTATGGCAGTAGATTTACTTATGCTCTAAAGGTTATGGGTGGATTGGGGGGCCTGAGAAATTGTAATCTACTTTCTCCTGGGCCTATTTCATTTATCAGGCGATGGGCCCCAGCCATGATAGACACCATAAACAAGTGAAAATCTAACTTTGTCTTTCCATCCATCACTGAAACTGTGGTACTGCCCTCCTCCTCCCTCTCCTTCTCCTCCTCCTCATCGGTATCAGAGGGTTTTCAGAATCATGTGTTGCAGCCTGGATTCAAATGGGTCATAATATTTATCTTGTGCATCATCTTCATTCTCAGCCTCACTGGATGTGGGTGGTGGTGGAGGTCAGGAACGTTGCATATCCTGCTTCTCCACACTGTGTCCTGTTTCTCTTGCAACTGAAGACATTTCACTTCAGGTAAGTGGACGTACATGAGCCTCAGATGGTGAACGGCAGCCATCCTTTTGGCAACGACATGGGAGTCGCAGCCATGCTAGCGCAGGTTGTGTGGATCGAATAGTGTTTGGTTTGGAAGGCTATCTTTGGAAATCGGTACTTGGTCTTCCAAACTTGGTACCAATACCAGCCGTGAGAAGAGAGCTGGGACTGCTGTCACTGGAAGCTACTGTCAGTGTGTCTTCGATCTCACTCTTCAGGAAGACCTTGATAGAGGATGGTCTCCCTATATTTAAACTCATCGACGAAGAGCTCAGAACGAGCAAATGCCAAGCCCTGAAAAACTGGGCCGCCCAACAAAAAACTAAACTGGACAACTTGGCATGTACCCCAGATGACCTTATAGACAATCCACAAAGAGTGATTTATAAACTCAAAGACGAAGACTGGATTACTACAGGAGAAAGGGCAGTGATGAGCAAACTTCTGAAACACCTCCCGCCTACATTCAATAAACTGAAAAGCCCCCTGGCTTATTGTATCAAATTTCCTAATAAGAAACTCCAAAAAACCTTCCTAAGAGCTCAGCTAACCTTACTACACACTAGAGAGATCCTAGCAGTAAGAGGACAAACCAATCACACAACCTGTAGACTGTGTAAAAATCCGGATGACAAGGAAACAGTCCGACACTTGGTGCTCAATTGCCCAATCTTAATCACAAAACGCACGGCCTTCTTGTTGCCACTTTGGGCCAACTCAGTACTGGTGGAAGAAGATACATGGTGGTTCTGCTTGATTTCAGGGGAAAAAGCAAGATGATAATTGGCCACTGCAAAACTACTGGAAGCAGCATTCGCAAAGATAAATTCCACTGAAACCATAGCATACAAAACAACACCAAATTCAGGACTTGCTTTCCTAGATCTCTCCGTCAAAAAACCACCAATAACTGTCAGTATTCCACAATGATAGTCGAACATTTGTATTATTTGGACATTTGAACATGTGTATCTTCTTCTTGTAAAAGTCAATTTCTTTTGACTATACACAAGTAAATAAAAAAATAAAAAAATTGTGTTTGGTTAGTAAGTGCATGAGTGGTCATAAGGCTATGTGAGGATGAAGTAAGCCACTGTCCGAGGTGCTGGTACGCCTACCTACATGTCCTGCATTAGATCATTAAGGTGGATTTACCTGCCTGAGAACCAGAACCCTGACCACATGAATGCTGAGTCCACAGTTTTAAACCATTAGGTGTCATGGAAAGCTCTTGAAGAGAGACGGTCTATGTCAGGTGGGTGGGGAGGGCAGTATTAGATTGAGCTTGGATGGTGCTGTAAAGCCATGCTCCAGGATGTATGATTAGGAACTCCATTGGTCGGCCTCATTACGAGTTAGGCGGGAATTCGGTGGTAAATCCGCCAAAACGCCACAGCGAATTACTGGTCACCGGCGGAATTCACCGCCTGATTACAAGTGGTGGTGGCAGTTAATTACCCATTTATTTTGGGTGCAATGGGACTTTTCTGGCGGAATTACGGTGGCTGAATTTCCGCCAACGTAATTCTGCCGATTCTGCCGATATTTGGCCGGTGAGTGTGGGGATTTCCCTCCAGCATTTTCCTGGAGGTAAATCCTCACCTGGTCCGGCGAAATTCCCGCCTGATTACAAGTGGTGGCGGCAGTTAATTACCCATTTATTTTGGGTCCAATGGGACTTTTCTGGCGGAATTACGGTGGCTGAATTTCCGCCAACGTAATTCTGCCGATTCTGCCGATATTTGGCCGGTGAGTGTGGGGATTTCCCTCCAGCATTTTCCTGGAGGTAAATCCTCCACTCTGGGCCCAAACTCGTAATTTTGTGAAGTGGTAAAGTTAGCAGTAATGGAGTTTCCACCAACTTTACCACTTACAGCCACACTTGTAATGAGGCCGAAAGTATCTTACTGACTTTTCTGGATGAGATTAATTGTGGAAAACTAAATAAAAACCATACAAATTCTGAGATCAGGGCTAACCTTTCTGGGGCAGGGATACACTGCTGGTTTCCCAGTCCATTTCTGCACAACTGTATGGAAATTAAGATTGTCTATACCTTTGGTGCCTGCCTCCCTACAGGGATATTTGGTAATGTGATATGGGTTTCTGCATTGGCCTCTTTCCCTTCTGCCTCAGAAACACTGGGCCTCATTACAACCTTGCCGCTCCAGAAACAAAAGTGCCGGTAAGCTTACCGGCACCGTTGTTTCCAGACCGGCAAAGTACAAGTCTGGCGGGCAAGTGCCATCACAGCCGACAGGTCTGACTTGCCGGGTGGACCGGCACCCGGCCACAGACTTTCACAGAAGCACCGGCACCATTATTACCGGTGCCAGTGTTTCTGTGGTTCCCATTCCCGTAGAGTCCAATGGGACTCTACGGGAATGGGGAACAACATTTTACCGGCGTCTGACTTTCCGGCCGCCGGGGTTGTAATACACTGTGTTACCGGCAAGCCAGCCGCCAGTAACTGTTTACGGGTCCAGAGGCAACCTGTCGGTTTTACCGGCCTGGTTACCGCCGGACTCATAATGTGGCCCACTGTCTTAAATTGCCTCCTCCTCCAGCTGCAATACCTGAATATGTATTGTTTTAACTTTCACTAGTGTGATGAGTGGCAGAAGGTGCTGTGAATGCAACATTATTGCCTTCAATTTTGCATGCACAACTGTGGCATCCACAGTGCAAATAGCAGTTACGGTGCCTACTATAAAATACCCTAATGCTACATGTCTCCCTCTTCATTTGATGCATTTTTGTGCTTCAGAAACGTTTGCATTCACGCTTGTGATTTCTCCTCCCTGGTCTCTTATTAAAAATGTCACATGTTAGTATGTCATGCAATGTGTTTCTGCCAGGATTCTCTCCTGCCTCGGAATAAGAGCTGCAATATATCAAGTGTATTGCGCTGTGACTAAATGGCACACTCAGCCTCACACTTCAACAAACCAAATCCCAATGCAATTATAAAAGGCAAAAGAGGGACAGTTACCTCCTTCCCCTTTTCTGGCAATGAGGGCAGAGGGAAGGCTATGCTCTTAAGAGGGGTGTGAATTTGATACAGTAGTGACCCATAGAGCACAATAGCACAGTCCAAAATAAAGGGATTGTCAAATGAAGGTAACTATAAAAATAAATATACTATAATTAAACACACCATCTGCAATAGAATGGAATAGAAACACTGTACAAAAACCAACCTCTGTGAAAGACAGAGGAAGCAACAGACTGGAGAAAGTAGCCCTCTGGGGGTGGGTACAGTATGATAGGGAAACACCAACCACTGAAGGATATGTCTTAGGTGAAAGAAGGCACTGAGGTGACATAACCAGTCTCTAGGGTCCCACAGTTAGCCTAGGAGCAGTTTGTCTCAACAGTACCTGGTTTTGGTTCTTGGGTGAGTTGACGATATTGAACCCAATGTCGAATGTTTATGTGAGCAGATCAAGCTAAGTTTGGGCACGTTGGATTCGATGGGCCTAAGCAGCAAGCAGAATTTGAGCAGGGGCAAATGCGGTAGCTCTGTGTGGTCAAAAGGTCAAAAAGGGGCTCTCAGCGACGCAGGGAGGGCAATCCCAGGAGCTCTCAGCGGTTGGGCCAGGCCTCTTCGGGCTTTAGCCGCTGGGAGGGGTCAATATGTGACTCTCCAGCAGTTCGAGTCGCTGGGTGACGGTCGTCGAAAAGGTGATCTTGGGGGCATCGACGCGTGGGTCAGTGAGGTGGCTGTTCAAAGGCTAGCTGTGTCGAGCCGTGGTTGCAACCCCTAGACAGAGTCAGCGTGACTCCCCAGTGGTTCAAAACAGGTCCGAGTTGTTAGGGAGAATTCTCACTTTATGGCTAATTTCCCTTACCGATAGAGTACCCCAGCAGCTTTGCTGGATTTGAAGGGTTTGTTTCTTTTTACCTGCTAAGAGTGAGACTCTTTTTCCCACTCTTAGGCATTTTTGCTATGTGTGTTCTAGGCTATTTTTGTTTTTAATGCCTATGGGATTTTCTCTCCCCCATAGGAACCATCTTTATTCACTTGTGTTACACAGCACCCCCGGTGCAGTGACACAGGGGAGTCGTAGCGACCCCCAAACATAGACTCCATACCCTGGAACTGACTACTGTCTCCCAGGGCATGTAAAGTCCCCATTGACTTTACTCGACAATATCTATGAACTAAACCAGTACAACTCATCTTACTATGGAGGTACTGGAAGGGGTTAATAGTTTTTCCCCTATGTTCATTTTCGAGAGGGTACCGCACAGTACCTCTCTCAAAAGTTTCTGGCTGGTGGCAGTGGTTACTACCATAAATATTCGACCGCAAATATTTCTCTATGGGATTTTCCCATTGTTCGAGGCTACCACTTTTTCTGACAGCCTCTAACATACCGCCGGTGCATTTTAATATTAACTTTCCTCCGGTATTTGCCAGAACTTTAATATAACTTCTTTCTCGTGTCTTTCTCTACAATCCTAACCCAGGTCGGGGATCCTTTGTTTGTCCGTTTGGCGGGTTTCTACCCAGAAGCCCTCCTTCCGGCGCCACTGAGTCTGGGGTGGGTCCATTGTGTGGGAGGGGGAGTAGGACCCCTGGACAGGGTTGCCTCCGCAACCCATGTCGCACTCTATCCTGTTAGGCTGGAGGGTCTCCTGCCAAGATGACCACTCCACTGTGTGAGTGACAGCTAGGCTGTATGAATGGGGATCTTTTTGCATAAAAGCAGGGTCCTGAGGACTGGAAGAGCAAGACGTCGCCACTGGAACTAAGAAGCCGAAGCGGAGAGAAGCCAAAGACATCTGCCAACGACTGAACCACCGGTGAAGCCCTGCTGCAGTGTCTCACCACTTTTCTCCACACGACGAGAGGAGATCTTCATCTGAAAGAGCCTTCTTCCCTTGAGCTGGTGGGGCCAACCAGTTTGCCAATCGCCTTCCCAAACCTGCTATGGTCGAATCACCAGTGACCTGCACTTAGAGACCGGATCGCCCGGCAGCTATCGACCCGGACCGCGATTAAAAGGAGCGTACCTTTTAAACTTCGTTTGGCAGCACCACGGCTGGTTTCATCCCTGGGTAGTGCAGTATCTCCAACCTTCCTCCACAAAGAGAGCCTCTCTTTGTCTGCTGGACCCCTCGAACTGCAGGAACTATCAGGAACAACCGTCACCGCAGGATCCACTTCTTCACTTTAAAGGTACATTGTTCCGCCAGGCCGCCCTTTCTTCGCGGTAGTGCTAAAGGTGTTTTAAATCCTTTACCTACCTGTTGGGTTGGCCGCCCCCCTCTCTTAACATTGTCTTTTCAACTTTTGCAACCACCATTTCAAATATCGTTAACCAAAGACTGGACTGCAGCTACGAGAACATTTTGCTCCTGGGCCCTTGCCCTGTACCACTAACTTTGGCACAGGCCTATTGACTCTGGTCACATTTGTTAGATCTGCTTTCTCGAGATTGATTCTCCATTCGAACTGTGTGGTGCACCCCTTTCTTATAACTACTCTTTCTTCCCACTGCATAATCATTGTGAAATGCCATTTTGCTCAGTTTTCATTCTAAGTATTGCTTACATTGATGCACTGCCTTGTTGAACTGGTTCACAACTGATGGGAAGTGTTGCTAGGGTGTGTAAGGACCTATTTCTGAATAACTTGTGCTTTCCCTCCCTTGTGAGGAATTGTTAGAGGATCCCTTGTGTGTAGTTGTCACTGTGAGGTTTTGCTCAGTTTTCACTCTGGTTCACTTGGTCTACAATTCATATAAGGAGTGTGCATATTTTTCCTTGACTTAAGTTAACTTGCTTGATACTTGTGACAGATGTGTTTGATTAGAGGTGTATAAAATAAATATATATTCACTTTTTAACTACAAAGCTTTGGTCAGTGTTTCCTTGTTCCATAAATGTGTAAACCCGGAATACTGCTCATCTCCCTCTTGAGATAAGTCTGACTGCTCAGCCACAGCTACCAACTAATTCTTTGTGATACAAACTGATACCAAAGGGGATTTATTGCTCTCACCTGTAGTCCTAATCTTGTGCAGTGCTCCCTAAGGGAACTGCACGGGATTCTGCCTAACACCAGTGTCGAGCAGTTGATTCAGGTCTAGCAGGTGACAGGCTCAGCTAGGGCACAATGCAGCATTGAGCTGGTTCCAAGTGCAGGCAATAGTTTGGAATGGTAGAAGAGCACAAAAGCCAGCGCCAGTGTCTTGCCTCTCATTCAAGGTGCAGTGAGCATCATGCGACAGGTTCGGTGCAGCAGAACATAGAGCTTCCGCCGGTCTGGTCCTGTGGCTGCAGTGAGGCCCACTCAGAGGGATTTGAGAACTGGATGGTTCCGATCAGGGCCTGCTCTCCCAGCATTAGTAGATTCTGGTGCACAGTGGCAGGTCCTGGTCCAAGCAAAGTTCTGGGAACGGATAGGGGGGAGAGCTTTCTTTTATCTTAGACGGTGCCTTCTTCACATCATGCTGAGGGCTTTGGAAAGTGCAACGCTTCCAAAGGAAGACCAGTGAGATCTTCTCACGTAGTTTAGAGTGATCATCATGTCTTGACAGTATCTAAAAAAGGGGTGGGGACTCCCTCTTTTACAGCCAAAAGTCCCCAGGTGATTAGACTAAAGCTAGCCTACCTTAGTGGTTCAATCCCTGCTCTTGAACGGAGTGTACAATGCCCTTCTGAGGTCACACCCGAAGTGCTTTGCTCCAGAGGAAGTGGAGGGGACAGGAACGAGAAGAGGAGACTAAGAGAAGCACAATGGTGGAAATGACCAAAGCACTACTGCCTACTCTAATCCCAACCTCTTCCCTTCGCACTAAGAACAAAGGCCTTTAAAGATGCAGCACCCTGGTGTGAGGTTACTCCTTTTGAATGGGTGTGCTCCTTTGATACCCGGACCTAGGACACCTGCCTGCTCTGTGGCTGTCTCTGGCAGAGGTTGTTAACTGCCCTCACAAAGAGATCAAGAAAGAGGCCTGGTCTTCCAGGTTCCTGTGCTGCCATTTGGCAGTCTCCACCCGGCTGACCAGAATAGGCTTTACCTTCCACAGCACAGCTGGCTCACAGGAGTTGACACATGGGCGATATCTATTGGGATGTGGTGATCATGATCATAAGTAGTACCATGCACCATTGCGAAACTGAGGCATACCTTTATCTTAGAATTTACCCGCTACTGTCATGGGTTACTTATTGTAGTTTTGGTACAGGGGGCATATCTTAAATGCCACCCCTGTCGCTGCGCATGTGGAGTGGGCATCTTAAGACCTTTAAACCTGATCTATGCCATGAGTAGAGCAGGTGCGGTGGATCAGACTACTGATGCAGCAGGGCACAAGTACACTAACCTCTGGCATGGAGTTAACCAAAGGAGAATCTGGCTAGCAGAGATGAAATTGCCTGCATCCTTTTATGCAGCAATACAAATAAAAAAGCCAGGGTTTTGCACTCTTGCCAGAGGGCAATTACTCACATGCACACTTTGTTACAGTTATCAAATGTAATCTCCTGTCACCAACCAATTCTATTATTGTCTCCTCCTTGTTAGTCTGCAACAAGAAATATCAAGTATGTATGCATTATACTAGGCTGTCACTGGGATTCCATCCTCCACAGTACTAGAAGCCACAAGAAGGCGACAGGTGTGTTGCAAACTCAGTTACAGCCACTGAATGTCATTTTATGCTGCAAACAAATTCAATAACTATCTTTTTGCAAATGTTCTCTCTTGCCACAAAATATGGCATACCCAGTTACATCCACTGTATGTAATCTCCTTTCCACCTACTATCAATTCTGTGTTCCCTACATCCAGCCACTGACATAAATGTTCATTTTTTATTTTAAAATGTTTTTATTAGCATTTATTAAATACACTTGTGCGTTTCAATTGTTATACCTTCAATGCTGATCATAGTGCTTGCAACATTGCACTAAGAACCACAACATGTAACAAACCAACAACATTCTTCACTTGACTGGCATTTGAAAGCAAGCGTCCCCAAACAGCACGATCCTCCCCGCAATGAGAGACAATGAAGGACTCTCCCAAAATGGGAATAAGGCCAAGACAGAGTGCGGGTGAGCGTAAATGGGAGTTTATCAATCAGAATTGGGCATGCAAAGAACTCTGCAAACTCCGAGAGCGCTCTGTCTGACAATAGCAAAGACAGGCGTATATATTTACAAAAAACGTCATCAAAACCTACATACTATAGGGGGCACAAGTTCATTGGGATTGGGTGGCGACGACTAACTATAGGTGCTGCTGCGGCGTGGTTGGTCTTGGCTGAAGGACGTCATTGGTCACCCTCGTGGGTTGGGCTGGGCCTGGCAGGTCGGCTTGAGTTCATCCGGGCGGTGTTGGTGTGCCAATGCTGCCTGTGGCAGAGATGAATGCCTTTTCTGACTTACTTGCCCTCGGCCATGCACACCGCAGTCATTCAGTCATTTACAGTGTTATTCTCTTTAGTAAATCTTCCAATAGGTTATTTTATAGGTTAATGCAACACAGGAGGAATGCACCTTGTGAGGGGTCTGGACGTAATATATCGAGGCCTGGTTACCCGTGTCCTGTTGACCGGGGCCATAGGTCGAGGGGCTAAGCTTCGGGGACTGGGGCGGGTGGTACAGGTCTTTCTGTCTTGTAAGAAGTGGTTATGGATGTTTCGCTGTGTGTTGTCAAAGTGTTGGGTGTCCTGATTGCACAGGGCCATAAGTCTGAGACGGTCCGGTGGGTTGTGGGGTTTACGAGGGGGCGCTTGAGTTTAGACAAAGGTTTACTGCTGTGCTGTAAATAATGCAGGTGGCTGGCCGCGGCCTTGGGTGCTGCAGTGGGGCTACAAATCTTTGAAGCGGCTCCAGTCGGGTCGGGGGAGGTGTGATAGCGCAGAGCGGGCCTCTGTTCTCATGTCTTGGCAGCCTTCGCAGGGTGGGAGGGGGATACATCGAGACCTTGTACGCATTCACAAAGGTATCTCCCTCGTGTGTTGCTGAATGTAGGTAAAGACATCGCAAACATTTGAACACTTTCTATAATACTTATTTAAACTCACTTCAAAACATGCATTTAACCTTTGCTGGATGTGTCTCGATTATACCCAGTCCGAGCACCATATTTGTACATTATATTCTAGCAGCTACAGTGTTTTAGTTACATGCATATACATTCGCAGTAAATGAGGTAGTAGTTGGATCAGTGGAGTACATAGAAAACGACCCGCCACTGTACGTGACGGTGGTGGCACATAAGGGGCTTAGACATACACACATGATAAGTGCATTCTCGCGCATCCTTTACATGAGTTCATAGTATAGTTGCATTCGCTTTCTTGTGTACTCTAGCAGCATTAGCTTTAGTTATGGCGCAAAACCATGGGAGGTAGGCTGCCCAGTGATACACGCAACAAACAGATCCCTGGAGCGTTCCTTTATTATTAGCATCCACCTGCAATGGTGTGAGCTCGCCATTGCTTATATCATGGGAGCATGCTCTCTCATTTTAATACATTCTACAGGCGTTTGTAATATAGGAGATTTTGTGGAAGAAAGCATACTTTGCAAGAGGTCTTGACATTAATATATACATATATATAAAGACTGTCTGCCATCAGATGACCATTTTACCGTTCTTCTCATTGTTCAGGCCTGCTGGCCGGGTCATGCTGATAGTGATAGTACACTGCGGGAGGTGAACTGTTACAATGTTAGCGTATTGTGCTAGCTCATGTCCGTCTTGTTCGTGGGAACGTGCTCGCAGCGGATCTGCCAGGGTGCTGCGGCAACAGGGATGTGACTCTCCAAGGGTGGGGGCCGCGCTACAGTGCGCTGAGCTCACACCATCTTTACCGGGCAAAGAATGGTTTCTGGGCCTAGCTAAATTTGTGTGGCAATCAATACATGTGGGCACTCGATACGTGTGGGCAATGTCTCCAGTGGGTGAGCCCTCCACCACCTGGGCCCGGGTGGCACGAGGGAACGCCCAATGAGCCATAGCCCTCACCTGGGGAAGAAACGCAGGCGAGAGGGGTCTCCTGGACCAGTCCTCCCCTACATTTCCCCCCTTTCGTTACTTAAGTAACGAATTCTTTAAATCCTCTATCCTCCTACATTCTGCTTCGTCCATCACTGCCTCATCCCATGCAGGAGTTCCTTTGATAGGCATCCATGCTCTGCACACCCCCCTTAAGCTCTCACCTCTCCTGGCGTATTCATCTGGAGTACACGTGAGATATATACACCCACCATCTCCCTCCAAATCTACCCAAACTTCCTCGTACCATTCTAGTATGCGGGGCTCTTTGATGGTGGTGTGCCACAGCTTATCTACAATATCCTTGTCGTGGTACATGGGCACCAGTTGGTACCTGGGTGTGTTGTCTACCCCTGTTTGTACTTGTGCTTCTTGCATCGTTTTTATTGTACCGTGTGAGTTGCCCATTGTCACCATCATCATTGCACCATTTGGTACTGCGTTAGCACAGACTCGAAGACCCACCTGGCACAGGCAGAAAATCAAAAGGAGGAACACCACAGCTGGCATCAAAAATTTCACCGTTGTTCCAAGCCATGAGGGGACCCAAGAGAAGATGTTATCGAACCATGTACTATCTTCTGCTCCGCCTTCCATCTTCATTTTTTCTCCTAGGTTGTGGACTGCTTCGATCACATGGGACAGGGAGCCGTTCTCTGCGTCTTCAGAAGGTACGAAAGTGCAGCAGGCACTTCCTATTTTTCGGCAAACACCGCCGTCCATCGCCGTCAACAGGTCCAGAACATACCTGTTTTGCATGGTCATCAGTCGCAAGGCTCTTAGTTCGACCTTTATTATGTTAAAACCTTCTTCAGTGTCGTTTGCCAGCTGAATTAATTCCCAACGGGTTATCTGGAGCCACTTTGCGTTAGCCCTTGCTTGGACACTTGATACGAGCGAGGCAAAAAATGTTTCTGCTGAGCTGAATAATCGATATTTGTCTGGGATCTGAGCCAATAGTTCTGATGACGCCTTTGATATATAGTTTGATGCTCGTCTGTTACGGGTCAGCACCTCTCCCTTGCTTCCAGAAGACAGGACATAGATTTGTGACTCTGAAGTTGGTTGGGCCACACTTTGCTGCATGCGCTCCTGTGTCCTTTTGCTCCCATCGATGTGGCTTTCTGGTATTACCATTAGAGCTGAGTGCAGAGTGGCCATTGAGCAGCTGCCACTCCACGACGGGGGGAGGTGTAGGTATGCCTGGTTGCCGCATACCCAATATGTGTCCATAAGGGCCGCAGTCCCTTTTCTTAGATCTGGGATGGTGAGGGTCTTGTTACAGCTTTTGTTTGTTCCCATGGGGGCTCTCCCTTCTCCTTTAAAACACAGTTCATAGTCTATTTCACTCTGCAGCTTGAAAGGCTTTTCGATGGGCGTAACCCAAGTTAACGTTGAAATGTGTTCCTTCCATACGGGTGTGCACGTTTCTTCTATCCATTGCAATTTCTCCGGTGCCACACCCCTCAGTGCTTCAGCTTTACACATTACTTCTTCGTTCTTCCACTTGTTATCAGAAAAAAAGTGTCCCTTCGATTGCAAAAAATGGTTCTTTCAGACAAACAACCCCTGACGGTTTTGGGTAGCACGTTTTCTCGTTCTGCAGCATTTGAAAAGTCACTTCATGTGCCTGGAAGGTGTTCTTAATTCTGCATAACGTGAGATGAAGGAGACATTGGGCATCTATAATCGGCAACTCTTTGGGTAACAGTACTTTGGGTGTACCTGATGCGTGAGGGATGAGGGAGCAAACATAACAGCTCTCGTTTGTTGTTTGTTTAGCTGTGGCACTCATGTCGGCATACCACTTATTTGTTTGGTGGGGGTGACGTGGGTCTTCCATCTTATCTAGACCTAGCCCATAGTACTCATCATACTTCCTCCTCCCTGCTTCCCTCTTCCGTCTGTTGTTCTTATTCCTCATATGCTTCCCAATTCCTTGGGCAAGGGACAAACTAGACCCCCCTTTCTCATCCCCGCCCCCCTTCACCCAGTCATCATATAATATTTCATATGTTGCTTTCATTCTTTGATTGTCTATGGCCATGGGGGCAGGTTGGCTGGTGGGGGTGTTATACAACCAGGATATGGCAGAGGGGTTTCGGTCGTTTAAGCTGTGAGCACTGTAATTAGACATCTCAGGTGGGGACAGTGTGTTATTTTGCCTTTTCCCCTTTGGACCTCCATCTTGTGAGATGACAACATTGGATGGCGTAGTATAGTAGCCCCACACAAATTTATTTCCGTCCCATACCAAGAAATCACCTTCCCTTGTATTGGCATTGACACTTGCAGTTGTATTGGCCTCAGTAGTTGTGTTGTTCCCTCCCCCCTCGTTCATCTCGATAGAGATGAACGCTATGAACCAGTATGTAACCAGACCAAACATTAATGTAAAAAACAATATAATGCACGCAGATATTCCACATTCATACGAATATATGCATTTCACAGTTAACCACTCTCTAATTCTAGTAAATCTATCCGTTGCAGGCCGCCCGTTAGATGCCATGGAAGCTCCTGTTTTAAGATATAAAAGTGCATTGAGTGCATGCATGTAAACATTTTGCTAGCACCATCAGTGCCAATATACATGTGACGGGGAATGGAAAGGGGAGTGGAGACGGGGAGGGGTATTCACAGACAAGGGTGTATACAGGCTATAATTTGGCATTCCATTAACTATACATATATATATATATTTATATGTACACTCAACCAGGTAAAAGTTAATATCTTTATCAGTTGTGCATTTATTCAAGTTTAGTACCAACACATACACATAAGTTCATATTCAGTCATTCTGCTCAGTTGCATCGTTTGCTGTTGTCTGTGCCTCCCCATCTACCTCCTCTTGTACGTTGCTATATGCTTTCCGTACGTCGGTCAAGTGCACCCAGTACCTCAATCCTTTGACCTTCACTGCCGTGGGCGTGCAAAATATTACTTCGTATGGGCCATGGAATCGTGGTGCATTCCACCGACGCACAAAGCTTCTGACATAAATCCAGTCGCCTGGCATTAGCTGTAGCTGTTGCCCTGGCTCTGTGACAGCGCCTGTTACATTTCCCTCTTCTCTAGTGAAGGGTGGGGAGAGTTGCTTTGATATCACGCGCGCTGCCCTTGTCAATTTCTTTAAATAATCTGTGAACTCATCTTCCAATATCGCGGCGCTTCTGTGAGCGTCTGAGTGTTCGCGCAGTGGCGAGTGTGCTGTGTTCATCCGTCTCCCAGTCACGATCTCGTGCGGGGACAAATGGTGGTCTTTGCTTGGCTGATTGCATAACTCAAATAGGGCAAGCGGTAGGCAGTAAATCCAATTCTTCTTTAATGAGAAGCATATTTTTGATAGCCTGCCCTTCAATAGTCCGTTCATCTTTTCCACTACGCCATTACTTTGAGGATGATAAATTGAACATTATTTGTGTTTTATTCCCAATAATGTAGTGACTTCCTTAAAAAGCTCATTCACAAAATGAGTGCCGTTGTCTGAGCGAATCACGTCACAAATTCCCCAGCGTGGGAATACTTCCCTTACTAGGAACTTGGCGGCGCTCTTGGCATCCGGTCGTGCGCAAGGTCCTGCTTCCACCCACCTTGAAAATGGGCACACAACCACGATCATGTACCGTGCGCCATTACACCTTTCCCCCATGTCTGCGTAATCTATATGCAGTTCCTTGAATGGGCCAATGGGTTTAGGAATTGTTCCCCGTAGAGTGCGTAATGTCATTCCTGAATTGTATATTTGGCATGTTGTACATTCCATTGCCAATCGAGACACATGCTCCTGGAGACAGGGCACGAACCATTCTTCCTGTATTTCTGCTGCGATGTGTTGTTTGGTGTTATGTGCAGGGAAGTGTAGCTGTTGAAATGCAATCTCTAATAGCTGTATTGGCATTACCACTTTCCCCGAGTTATTTTGCCGCCACAGCAGGTCTGTTCCTGACTTGCTGCACCCTCGCTTTGTCCACATTAATTTTTCCTCTGCACTGGCTCCTTCCTGCAATTCTATTATTTGTGGTATGGGCATCATATTATATCCTTCTGGGGGCTCGTCGTTTCTCTTGTTCTTAAGCATGTACTCACCTGTGTCATTTTTCTGAAAATAGGAAGCCTCCTTGGCGGCAGCGTCCGCTGCCGCGTTTCCTAAAGACACAACATCTGTGTTGGACGTATGTGCTTGGCACTTTACTATTGCTACTGCAGTAGGGTTTTGCAGGGCCTCAATTAACTCTTTCAACAATTCTGCATGCTGTACTGGTGTTCCGTCTGCCCGCCTAAATCCCCTATGCCCCCATCTTGCCAGTCCTCCATGTACTGTCGTTGTCATGTAAGCTGAGTCTGTGTATATCGTCACTGCACAACCCTTTGCTGCATGTAGTGCTTCTATGAGCGCAATCAGTTCTGCTGCCTGTGCGGAGTAATGTGATGGGAGGCGGTATTGTACCAGTGTTTCATACTCACCGTCTTCTAACCTCACCACTGCCATGCCAACGTGTTTCTCTCCCGTGTCCACGTCAATTGATGCGGACCCATCCACAAAGTACACTTCCCCCTCGCTTAGAGCGTTCTCACACACCACTGTGTCCTCCCCTCTTTCTCCTGTGTAGGTTGCGCAATCGTGGTTCTGCATGTCTTCCAGTGTGCACGCTTCGGTAATTAATGTGGCGGGGTTCACTGTCTTGCATCTCACTATATGGATGTTGGCACTGGACAATATAATCTCGTAGGCGGTCGCCCGCTGTGTGGTCAGTGTGCTTTTTGATCTCTCTAGTATTGCAAATAATGAATGTTCCACAAACAATGTCACAGGGCAGCCCATTACTATTGTGGCACTTTTTTCAATCGCGAATGCGGCTGCAGCGAGTGATTGCTCGCACGCGAAATGGCCCTGCATCACGGCATCTAAAGTACCACTATAGTAAGCCAATGGCTTTTGTCCTAAGGACGTTTTTTGTGTCAGGACTGCTGTCATCAGTGTTTCTTTGCAGTGTGAGAATAGGTAAAACTCGCGTCCATAATCAGGGTTTGCGAGTACTGGGGCGCTTGAAATCAAATCTTTTAATGTCTGGAAAGAGGAACTCATCTCTTCCGTCCATTCCATCTTCCTGTTCTCCTGTTGGGCCACCTTTAATGCTTGTAATAGGGGCCTGGTGTATGCCGCATAATCTAATATCCATGCTCGGCAGTAATTGCACATTCCCAAAAATTTCTGCATGTCTTTTACTGTTGTGGGTTCTCTTACTGATCTTATGGCTTCTACTCTGTCTGGTATTATTCTTTTCCCATCTCTTGAAATTAGCTGTCCTAGGTACAGGACCTCTGTCAGACAGTATTGTAGCTTTCCCTTGTCCACTTTGTACCCCTTGTTGGCCAGCAAAGTCAGTAATGTTATGGAATCTGTTCTGCATTTCTCTTCGTTTCGTGCGCAGACTAGTAAATCGTCTACGTACTGAATAATGGTGCTCTCAACTGATAGGTTTCCTAGGTCTTCATGTAATACGCGGTTGAAGATGCTTGGGCTCTCGCAGTAACCCTGTGGTAATCTGCAATGTTCATATCTTTTACCCCCCAGTGTGAAGGCGGTAAGGTATCTACTCTCTTCAGCCAGGGGTATAGAGAAAAATGCGTTTTTCAAATCTACTACTGTGAAATGTGATGCCTCTTTCGGGATGCTGCATAGTATTGATGCAGGGTTCGGGACTAGAGGGAACTCCTTCTGAATTACATCATTGAGGGGGCGTAAGTCCTGTATCATCCTCCAAGACCCCCCTTTTGCTTTTTTGATTGGATAAATACAGGTGTTACATGGGGAGTTTGAAGGCACTATTATCCCTTGTGCTAGTAGGGCATTTATTGTCTCTTTTATCCCTTCTTCAGCTTCACGAGACAAAGGATACTGTTTAACTCGCGGTAAAATTGCTCCTTGCTTTAGTTTTATTACCACAGGTTGTACTCCATGCAACAGTCCCACATCATGGGGGCCTGTTGTCCATAAGTTGTTTGGTACGAGCCTCATGTCGTCATCAAAAAACGACGGTGGTGCTCCTACCACTGTCATCAATTGGACGGGGGTCTCCCTTGCTTGTATTAAAATATCACAGGGCATCGCTATTTCCATTACAATCTCACCATCCCCTTCCGTGTCTGAAAAGAGATCCTCATCTGTTACCTCTCGTAGGGCGATGTTGGCGTTTGTGCACAGCACTGTGCGCCACTCACACCCTTCCTCGTCCACTCCAATCACAGCGATCCTCTTTGCTGACACTTGTACAGCGTGCAAGTCTAATGATACCACTGATCCTGGTGCTGTGTTGGGACATACTATGGGGCGGAAGAGGAACTCCGCCGGAATCCTCCAGTCCATGCTTCTTAGCTCGGGAATTATGAGGGCCAGTGTCTTCAGCCCTTTGATAAACATTTCCTCATTTTGTGGCAGCCCTCGTATTTCCTGTGTGGTTGTGTAGGCTTGCACTACCAACATTGCACGCAAGGGGCATATCCCGGGTGTGGAACACACTATCCCTCTCTCGGTAAATGATATGGTCATGTTAAGTTTGCTTAGGAGATCCCTCCCTAATACATTTATGGGTGAATGCTCATAATACAGTAAGGGTGCCTTTACAGTTTTGCCCCCCACCGTTATATCCAAAGCTTCTGTGTAAGGAACTTCAATTACAGCCCCAGAGAACCCCTGCGTCTCTAACTTCCTGTTAGATAACGGGAATCGGCCCTCTCTGACACATGATTTCTCCGCTCCCGAATCAACCATGAATATAAACTGCTTGTCTCCTATCTGCGCCCCTACCAATGGTTCCTCTGCTGCATTGTAGGTGGTGGATAGAACTGGACACGCAAGTGTTCTCTGTGGGCTGTCCTATGCGGGGTATCTCATCGCCCCTCCCTCATTAAAAACACTCCCTGAAACCACTGACATGCCACTGTAAGGTGCTGGCGCGGGGGCCCCGTTTGCTGTTGTCGCGAAAGGGTTACCTGGCGTGTATTGCATACTGTCATTGTTTTGTGGGTGGTTCTGTGTCCTATACTGGGGTCCCTGTTGCTGGCCCGTGGTACCCTGGCCGGGGTTTCTTAGTTGCTGCTGTCCCATTGGAAGACCATATGGGCTCCCTGGGTGTGGATGACCATAATTCTCCTCCTCCTGGAACCCATTGTGTTGTCTACTTCTGCACTCCCTGGAGTAATGCCCCCATCGTCCACAGTTCCAGCAATTCCCCTGGGGGCCCCTGGGACCCTGCCATCCGTTTCCTCCCATTCCCCCGTACCCCTGTCCGCCTCCTCTCCGGCCCCTGTACCCACCTCGTCCCCCTCGAGGGGTCCACTCTTGCCACTGCGGACTTCCACCTTGCTCCTGCTCAGTCCACTGCCGTTGTGCTGTTCCCGCCCAATTAGTTGCCACCCTTCCTTGGAGTGCTATCAGCCCCTCCTCCTCATCATCTCCCTCTCTACTGTGTGGGAGCGCGGCTACTGCTGCTGCAACCTTCACTAGCTTTGACTGTACTAACTTCGCCTCGTCTGCCAATCTTTTCTGCGCCACCTCCTTCTCCCTCTCCTTTATTCGTTTACAATGGTGTACTATTATGCTCTGAATTTCTGGCCATCCCTTTGCTTCAATACCTGCTATCTTGTCAAGCGCCTTCTGCACTTCCTTTGGGAGCCCTCTCTTTATAATAAAATAAAATAAAGATGTCGATTGATACCAGGGCGTGCCCGTTTCTGCTCTCCACATCTCTTGGACCCGAAAAATGTAATCCATAGCCTCCTCCCCGTCATTCATTGTACACTGCATCACTGACTGTAAGTCCGGTGTGTCTGGGAATGTTTTGCGTAAGGCATCCCACACCCTGGCACGCACTGTGTTAAAGGATGCCCCATCATGGCGGTCACAGTCTAACGTTACTCCCGGGAAACCGGCTTTTACCCATACTCTTTCAGCCTGATCGCCTACTGCTGACACAAGCAGACTTTTCACATCTCCTATAGCTAGGGGTACCCCAGCAGTATGTTTCTCAAAGGCATATATCCACTTACTTGCCCCTCCTGATAACGGGGGCAATAGCTTTAATAAATTGGCTTTATCCATCTGTGCCCATGGGATATAATTGGGCCTCCCTCCTCCCCTGTGTATCAACGGGAGCTGTAGCTTTCCTTTCGTCGTCCCATCCGGGCCCGTTTTGGCTGCTGATGTTCCCAGTGATGCCATTTTCCCCACTCTGTTCCTTAATCGCCCCGTCCATTCATCGTCCAGTGTTCTCATTGAACACGTACCTTCCTCCCCCTCGCTTCCCCCTCCCATCGCCATACTCAACCTGTCGCTTTCTTCTAACTCGTCCCTTATATCACACAGCAATTCCTCACTAATTCCCCCAAGCCTTTCTTCATTTACAACATCTCCCTCTCGGGGCCCTACTTCTATTATTCGCGTTGGTTCTTCCTCAATTCTGAACAGGATCTCGCCCTTTTTCCACCCCTCTTCGGGCTTTCTATGTTCACCTGGTGTTCTGGACGTACGCCCTGATCTAGTTGCATCTAGTGCTGTTCGTTCGCATATGTCTTTTATCCTTGAGAGCTCGTCTTTTGCTATCGACAGTCTTGACTCTAAATCATCTGTGAGCTTCTCTATATCTACCCTTTGTGTGCCTGCCTGGGCTCGCTCCCTCGTGCTTTCATATGGCAGAGGTGCCGTGGGCCGGTGGGGTGTAGTATCTTTCGGGGGAGGTATGTAAGTGGGGTCACTGTACCCTTCTGCGGGCACAGGCTTCTTTAATATCGGGTACAAACTTATTACCTCCACTGGTGGCGCTACACTTGGCACTTCTTTGACATCTTTCTGTATCAGTAGTGGATTGTCTGTGGTGGATGGGAGATCAGGACTTAATGCTGGTGTTTTAGGCGGTGGTATCTCTTCAAATAACCTCCAAAGATCTAATATTTCCCTCCTATTTTGCAGCTGCTTTCCTTTGTATTTTAGAAAAATGCATGTGGCCACCGTATCCAGAACACTTTTATCAAATGACCCTCCCTCGGGCAAATCTGAGGTAACCCCTCCCCCTTGAGCTCGGTCACCCATTGGTCGTGATATTTTTTAATCCGCTCCGCGTACCCTGGGAGATTCTTACAAATATGTGATAAGGGTGTTTCGGCCCCCATCTCTGTGCCCTCCTAGTGCTGGTGTGTCTCCGTGTGTTTGCAACTACAATGTAAATGCAGTATCAATGTTATTCTTTATATTTTACTTCGCATTCAATGTTGGCTCCCTTTGTGCTCCCCTCCTCCCTGACTGCACAATACAGAACTGCCCGTACACAATGTCTATTCTGTTCTCTTTGGGGGGCACATACAAGAGCAACCCATCCCTTATTTTGACAACGTCAGCCTGGAAATCAAAAAGGTACTCACTCACTTCACTATATTGACGTTATCTGAAAAGGGAAAAAAGTTTTATCCGACCACACTTATCATGACCATTTAACTATTATGCATTTATAACCGCTTCATACATTCACAACATCAAAATCTCTTCTAGCACATACGAGGTGCACACACCTCTTGGCACCACTCAATTCACCATTCAAGCTGCCCTCCCTTTCCTCCCTAGCCGGCTGTCCCTGTTCGTCTTATTTGAATATCTAGATGCGCATATATATAGATATTAACCTGCTTTTCCCCCCTTCTAATAGTACTCTTTTTCTCTTACTGTCTCCCTAAGTTTGTGCTAATCACAGTTCTTTATTCTCCCCCCTACCCTTAAAGAAAAGAAAGGAAGAAAGTAATAGCGGTCACTAATGTACTCTCAGTGTCCCCTTTTGCTGAACACTTTTATTTTATACTCCACTTCTTCATATATTCCCAGTACTAGTCAAGATAGCACTATGCGGCGCCGCCTTCCACCCCCTTTCGGAGTAAGGTTCCCGTCACTTTTATCTCTTATTCACCTCTTGATCCTAATGGCCATATGCAAAGAAAAAGCAAGGAAAATTTAAGATGATCCTTAGTAGATCTGCGTACCCCCTCTTCGTTTCCTGTCCTACACTTCTCTCCCCGCTCCCTTTAAAATCGCTCGCACTCAGTACTCACGTGCCCGTCTTGAACCGATAGTCTCCGAAACTGGGTCCGTCCAGGCAGTGTCGCCGTCAGCTCAACAGTCAGCCCCGGCTCCGGCGAGCGGTACTCAAAGGGGATTTTTCAACCGGGATCCCGTACCCCCTCTCTATTGAGTGCGCACTTCTTAGTGTACCAGTCGCCGTTGGCGGGCAGCCTCCCGGAGCCGGCTCACCGTGCGTATCCCTTTTCGACCGGAGATTCTCGTGCCAAAAGGGGACGGTTATAAGGAGTTAGGAAGAAATAAAAATCACGCTATCGGGGTCACCACTGAAAGCAAGCGTCCCCAAACAGCACGATCCTCCCCGCAATGAGAGACAATGAAGGACTCTCCCAAAATGGGAATAAGGCCAAGACAGAGTGCGGGTGAGCGTAAATGGGAGTTTATCAATCAGAATTGGGCATGCAAAGAACTCTGCAAACTCCGAGAGCGCTCTGTCTGACAATAGCAAAGACAGGCGTATATATTTACAAAAAACGTCATCAAAACCTACATACTATAGGGGGCACAAGTTCATTGGGATTGGGTGGCGACGACTAACTATAGGTGCTGCTGCGGCGTGGTTGGTCTTGGCTGAAGGACGTCATTGGTCACCCTCGTGGGTTGGGCTGGGCCTGGCAGGTCGGCTTGAGTTCATCCGGGCAGTGTTGGTGTGCCAATGCTGCCTGTGGCAGAGATGAATGCCTTTTCTGACTTACTTGCCCTCGGCCATGCACACCGCAGTCATTCAGTCATTTACAGTGGTATTCTCTTTAGTAAATCTTCCAATAGGTTATTTTATAGGTTAATGCAACACAGGAGGAATGCACCTTGTGAGGGGTCTGGAGGTAATATATCGAGGCCTGGTTACCCGTGTCCTGTTGACCGGGGCCATAGGTCGAGGGGCTAAGCTTCGGGGACTGGGGCGGGTGGTACAGGTCTTTCTGTCTTGTTAGAAGTGGTTATGGATGTTTCGCTGTGTGTTGTCAAAGTGTTGGGTGTCCTGATTGCACAGGGCCATAAGTCTGAGACGGTCCGGTGGGTTGTGGGGTTTACGAGGGGGCGCTTGAGTTTAGACAAAGGTTTACTGCTGTGCTGTAAATAATGCAGGTGGCTGGCCGCGGCCTTGGGTGCTGCAGTGGGGCTACAAATCTTTGAAGCGGCTCCAGTCGGGTCGGGGGAGGTGTGATAGCACAGAGCGGGCCTCTGTTCTCATGTCTTGGCAGCCTTCGCAGGGTGGGAGGGGGATACATCGAGACCTTGTACGCATTCACAAAGGTATCTCCCTCGTGTGTTGCTGAATGTAGGTAAAGACATCGCAAACATTTGAACACTTTCTATAATACTTATTTAAACTCACTTCAAAACATGCATTTAACCTTTGCTGGATGTGTCTCGATTATACCCAGTCCGAGCACCATATTTGTACATTATATTCTAGCAGCTACAGTGTTTTAGTTACATGCATATACATTCGCAGTAAATGAGGTAGTAGTTGGATCAGTGGAGTACATAGAAAACGACCCGCCACTGTACGTGACGGTGGTGGCACATAAGGGGCTCTAGCAGCATTAGCTTTAGTTATGGCGCAAAACCATGGGAGGTAGGCTGCCCAGTGATACACGCAACAAACAGATCCCTGGAGCGTTCCTTTATTATTAGCATCCACCTGCAATGGTGTGAGCTCGCCATTGCTTATATCATGGGAGCATGCTCTCTCATTTTAATACATTCTACAGGCGTTTGTAATATAGGAGATTTTGTGGAAGAAAGCATACTTTGCAAGAGGTCTTGACATTAATATATACATATATATAAAGACTGTCTGCCATCAGATGACTATTTTACCGTTCTTCTCATTGTTCAGGCCTGCTGGCCGGGTCATGCTGATAGTGATAGTACACTGTGGGAGGTGAACTGTTACATTGTTAGCGTATTGCGCTAGCTCATGTCCGTCTTGTTCGTGGGAACGTGCTCGCAGCGGATCTGCCAGGGTGCTGCGGCAACAGGGATGTGACTCTCCAAGGGTGGGGGCCGCGCTACAGTGCGCTGAGCTCACACCATCTTTACTGGGCAAAGAATGGTTTCTGGGCCTAGCTAAATTTGTGTGGCAATCAATACATGTGGGCACTCGATACGTGTGGGCAATGTCTCCAGTGGGTGAGCCCTCCACCACCTGGGCCCGGGTGGCACGAGGGAACGCCCAATGAGCCATAGCCCTCACCTGGGGAAGAAACGCAGGCGAGAGGGGTCTCCTGGACCAGTCCTCCCCTACACATTGTATCTCGTCTAGTCCGTTGACGTGCATGTCCAGGACCTGAGTCTAGTTATTATCTTGCCCTTGTGGGTTTCAGGGTGGTTGGTTGGGTTTCAGTTGGATAGCCGCTTCTGCATAAACCAATTGTTGTTTTTCAGGGGGGTTTATCGTCTGACGGGTGAAACATGTCCCTGATTAGCGCCTTCCAGGCTTCACATGTATCGCTTCCTTCGGATCCTGCTCTACTCACACCATCCATCCATACCTTAGTTTCCGCCTCTGCCCACCGCTCAAACTCACTGTGCCATCTCGTATATTGCGGGACACTAGCCGATTTCCAGGCCATCGCAATAGACCTTTTGGCCAGTATGCATGCCATGTCCATGAACCTCATCAGATGCTTATATTTGCTGATTCTGGGGAATGCCCCGAGCAGGCACTCCTTCGGTGACCAATCATATCTAACTATGCCAGGCTTTCTGCATGCTTGTTCGATTTTTATCCAGAACCTGTGCACTCGGGCACACATCCAGAACATATGCTTTAAGTCAGCTTCCCCAGTCCCACACCACGGGCATAGTGGCTGCACATTCTTGTTGAACCTGGCTACCCTGCATGGGATCATGTAAGTGTGGTACAGTACATTTAGTTGTATCAGTCTGAAGCGGGGGTTTCTGGATACCTCCTTGGGGTACCTCAGTACACTTTCCCATTCATTCTCAGATATGTCTGTGCCCAGGTCCCTTTGCCATAAGTCTTTCAGTACTGCGCTTTTGGGGTTGGGCGTGTCTGTGAGTTTGCTGTATAGTCTGGAGATCGGCCGCCAGCCGTCGCTTAAGTTGTACATTAGTGTTAGCAAGATGTCCGTTGGTGGCTCTTCGGGCCAGCCTTTCCATTTCGCTTTGGCTGCCTTTCGAGCTCTTTGGTACAAAAGGAACTGACCACTAGGCACCCCATCTTTTTCCTGCAGTGATTTCGTATAGGTCCCCCCAGGTGTGTATGCCCCATTCTTCCCATCGCCTCACTATTGCCAAGTCATCTTTGGTTTTGCAGACGTCAGCCGCAAGTGGCACCTCAGGCGAGTAGGGATTGCTGAGTTTCAGTGTTGTCACTGCCCTGTTCCATATCTTCCTTCCCAGTATCACCACCGGGGAGTGTCCCAGGCAACCTAACACCACCCATAATATCTCTTTTAGCTTTGTAGGGGCCACCAGTCTCTGCAATGGTTCCATCTCAGAGGTGGGCTTGTCTGCTAACCATTTTACTGTATGACTAAATTGGGCCGCTACGTAGTATTTTTCTAAGTTTGGTATCTGCACCCCGCCTTCCTTGTAGGGCAAGCACAGTGTTGCTAACGAACGCTGGTGTCGGGCCGCCCCCCACAGGAATTCCCAGAGCAATGTCTCCAGTAGGCGGAAGAATGACACCTTGATGTAGTAGTGCATGTTGTGGAAGTAGTACAGGAATCTTGTCAAAATAATAATTTTGGTAATAGCCACCCTGCCCATCAGAGACAGCGGCAGCTTGGACCATAATTTCATGGAGCTCCTCAAACCATTTACCACTGCTGCTGTGTTGTTTTCGTACATTAGCTCGGGTGTGTGACGTATGTTTACCCCAGGTACCTAAACGATTCCAGTTCCCAACGGATCCCCACCTCAGGTAGTTCCCCAGGTTCCTTTCCACTTAGGCTTGTGATTGGGAATATGCAGGATTTGGTTCTGCTAAATCTGATCCCAGATACCCTCGCATAGTTATCTAGTATGTTTAGCATCACCGGGACGTTTAGGGTCGGGTCCCATAAATACAGAATCACATCGTCCGCATACAATGACACCAGGTGGCCGACACTGCCCACCTAAATGGCCGCTTCTGGGAACTGTTTCCTCAGGTAGATTGCTATTGGTTCCAGCCCCAGGACATAGAGCATCGGAGACAGTGGGCAACCATGCCTAGTACCTCTCTGTATGTCCCAGGCTGGTGAGACTAGCCCCCCAGTTTTGACTCTCGCTTTTGGGCTATATATAGTATTTGCACCCATTTGATTAATTGTTCCCGGAATC